>NC_060114.1:12967500-14167500 GCF_021155765.1 Diprion similis
GAAAAAAAAAAAAAAAAAAACTGATCCATCCACACGCGGCGTATTTTCGGGCTGGACAAAGAAAACTCGGGCGTCGAATTTCTTTAGCTTGCAATGTTTAGAATTTACCGAAAGCTCACTTCGACATTATTTTTTTCCAATTTTCTAATTCTCACGTAGGGGTGCGAATTTCTTTCTGGAGGATGTATATTTATTTGTTTTTTTTTTTTTTTTTTTTGTTTTTTTTTCATCGTACAAGTTTTGCATTCGATGAAAGTATCGTCGGTGAAAATTATACGAGAATTTGAATTATCTGATACAAGTTCGAATGGATTAGAAAGTCATTTTTTATAGCATCCTTTTCAATTCTTCCAAATCATTGTTTCTTGTTTTGCGTTTTTTTTTTCCATAAGCAAACTTTCAGTTTTTAATTAAAATATAACTACCATCCACGCATTGTTTAAAAAAACTTCTGATTAGACTTTTGAAAATAAATCAACTAATAATTGCAAATTCCTGATAAGATATACAGATATTAGAAAATCTTCAAGTTTTTACCGAAATATAATATTCGTTCTTGCATATAGTTCAATTAATTTGAATTGAGGTCAAATATACTTGTAGTGAAAAAAAAGAATATAAAAAAAAAAAAAAAATAAAGTTGAAAAATTTTGAGTCAATTTAATACATGGTAAATCGATAAATGATACGATAATCACAAGCATGCAGTAGGTACTGCAAAAAAAATCGTACAAGTATAAGTATTCTTCCACGTTTCCTTTGATTGTTTTTTAGTTTTTCGTTTTCCCTGTCGAGTATAATGACTCGAACATCCCCTCTTGAAGGCAGCTCGCACGAAACAAACCGAGAGCGGATTACAGGAGGATTTGAGTACGGAAATGGAAGTGGAAAGGAGCGTGCATGCGTCGGGGAGACGAAAAAGCTCGCCTCGTCCTGACTGATTCACTTACAGAGTGCTGATCTGTGAATTTGGGATGAAGGGAATTTGCGAAAATAAGTTCACAGCCCTCGCAAATGAAATTGCGCCACCCTCGCCCTTTGGTGGTAAGTTCAGGGGCAGAAGGGAAGATTACTAACCTGAATTATACTCGCTATATCCGCGCACCCGAAGGACTAAAACTGTGTAAAGCATGCAAGGCGAGCTGTTGGATCGTATGAATTTGTGTGTATAAAATACAAACGTTAGATTTTTATAAAAATTTCTTTTTGTCAAATTTAAGAACAAATATTCATTTACTTCGTAGATTCTTTAGAACTTGTCAACCGGTGTAATAAATTATACAGAATTTTTATTCTGTAAAAACATTCTCGCGTAAAAAGAATTATTAACAATTCTAACAGACTAAACATATTTGACGCTATTTTTGAAACTACATCTAAAAAAAAAATCTATTTTACTTCATCGGTGTAATTCATTTTCATTTCGAGTTGTGATAATGTCTGAATTATATGTAAACGATAATTTCGAAGTAAACTTTCTTGTACCGATACTTCGATAAAATTATTATCTACAAGCGTAGTACAGAAAAGACCACTTTCAAGTCCTAGGTCTTAAAAATGGTTATTTCTGTACAGCGCGCATGCGCTGTCGCGTAAAAATCTGACATTGCGCGACCCTAACCTCAATTTCATGCTTCGTGAAAAAACGCGTCAGAGGCCATTCATTAATGACATAAAGATCCCGAGGGGGACGAGAGGAGAGTAGATTAGGTAAAAGTCAGTCTTACGTAATATTTCCCAAGACTGAATGTGGATAATAGAAATTTTCTACTGAGAAAAAATATCGGTACAGCAATGTCTCAGGAACCAAAAATCGCACAGAAAATTAATGAGCAATTTCAAAAGCTGAAAAAAAATGTCTACATGAACGTTCCACAATCTGTTGAGTATATTTTTTAATTTTTAATATAAAATTTGAAAAGATCGAGTTTGCCTCCTCGTTAGAAAATCTACTAATGTAGGTGCAGCCGAACAAGGTAAGGCAAGGGAATTAAAGGAAAGGCAAGACTGACTGGCGTCTGGCGCCTGCCTACTACTCTGACTTCTCGAACGCTATGCATAAAGCATGAAAATAAATCACGATAAACTCACACCGCGACGTAGGTATGTGCTACGAGGCCTTGTAGTGGTGTTCAACGTTCCAAGTCCTACAGACAACGGATCTAGGACTAGCCCAAGAAAAGTTGCCTTAGACGGTTAGAATTTCGATAAATCGCTCTTTCTCTCTCTCTCTCTCTGTTCTCTTATATTATATAGATATATATGTTCGATCGACTTCACAAGCGAACGATACCACCGCGTTATTTACACTCCCTGCACTTGGCTACTGCCCAAACAGAAGTCCACAGCCAGGAACTTACGGGTACATAGTATCTCATAGGCTCTATACAACATACTTGTCTACGACTTTGGACGCCATTTAGAGTTAGAGATTCGGAATAGATTTTTACACAATTCGACATGACGATTTCCCTCGTCATTGGCTCGTCATAAGTGGAATTTAACCCTCCGTGTGAAAACTCTGAGTCTTTTAGGGAACAGTCGTTTGAACATTAATTTTTTTACTTTTGAATGATGTAGTTAAGAGTTTGAGAAGAAACCCTGAATTTTTTTCCGATTTATTGAAAGCCTAAGAGAATTTGAAAAAGTGTGCAGACAAAAGGTGAAAAAACCAGTGTTCACAGGGAGGGTTGAGTGTTCACTGTTCTAACATAAGTTCATGGAAGGTTGTCAAGAGCTGATGTAGAATTTTGAATAACCATCACCGTCGTTGTCTGATGCTTCCCAACTCCTAAAGTAAAGATTCAACAAAATTCATGTTTAGAATTGATACGTAACAAGAATTAGACACGATTGTTCATTCATTTCATACAATCGCAAGATATTCTGAAACACGATGTGATAACTTTTTTCTCCCAAGACTTTCAACGTCTGCAGACTTCACGCCGCTTGATGCATGGATGATGAAGAAATGATGAAACTGGGAATAAAATATAACCAAGTAGATGAATGAATGAATGAATGAATGAATGAAGAAGTAGGTAGAATATATTCTAACGCTGATTAAACTTAGGTTCAAGTATTGTATATAAGGAGAAACCCCCATAACGAGCCCAGCCAGCGTGACAAATTGTGAATGGAAATGCCACGGCTATTGGGCGAGAGGATAAGGATGGTTTCTCCAAAGTCGTAGTGTAGTCCTGATGGTGTACGTTGAATACACGTGCGTTACCATGCGTTCTAGTATACAGTAGCAACATTAAGCACACATACGCGCAGAGAGCTGGGGGGGGGGGGGCGGGGGGGGGGGGGGGGGGGGGGGGTGAAACGAAACAACAACGGTTCATTCAGAATCCCCCGAAGGCGTTATCTGAAAGCAAAGTAAGATAAGGGAGAGAAGTAGGCCCAGACTGCAGCAGCAGCTAGAGAAGACCAACGAGATTCGAGAGCTACCGTTTGAAATTACGCGTCTGGTTGCTCCGGACGGTGGGTTTTAGGGTTAAATCTGTGTGAGTGGAAATGCCCAGCGACTGAGCTTAGCATTGCATGCAAGAGACTTTTATGGCCCACCATAAAGCACACCGGCTTATGCGCGCCCCCCTAAGCGACCACCGCGACGACGCCTTATCTGCAAAACAGAAGAAGTCGAAGCGAAAGAAGCTGGAAATCTGAATCCACGATCCAGCCATCGTGTATACAGCTACATCTTCTCCGAATTTCTGATCCCCAGGCTCGTCGTCGATCATCGTATTTTCCTCTCCCCCTCCCCCCCCCCCCCCCCCCCCCCCGGCCGTTCTCTTGTAAACTTCGATTATACCACACCATGGTTCAACTCGTTCCATGGTCACATAGTGAATACCGACGCGAATGGAATCGTGTAGAGGACGTGAAAAGGGACCAATTCAATGCGCACCGCGAAGTGACGAGAATGTTGGAAGCATCGTTAAAACTTGCCAACGTCGCGGTAAAAGAAGAAGAAGAAGAAGAAGAAGACGTAGCAGGACTGAAAGCTTATACATAAGCAGTAATAATAATGCAGGTTTTGGAATGAAGTTAGACACTTGGACAAATAATTGCAGTATAATATCTTTCTTCCCAGAAACTCCGGCGAACGGTAATTATATACAGAAGTCAGGGAATGGCTAACATTTCACTTTGAAAGAACGCGTAAGTGCTCAGCTCTCCACTATAGGATAAGGCAATTGCACGTGATACTTGGTAGTATTTTTTAATCGGTGGTACAATTCCTACATGTGAAAAAAAAAAATATGTAAAATAAAATTGCCGAACTATCCATACTTGAAAGTCGATTTATCTTTTAAAAAACAACGATTTTCCTCGTGTCCAGATAAAACGACATTACTTGACGTTTTTAGGAGATTCCCAAGATAGTTTTAACCACTATAAGTCACACCAATACAACAATATTCTCTGCAGTTCATCAATATCTAGATATCTTGACCAGGTGACAGTGAAAAATGCTGAAGTGTAACCAACAACCTAATGAAGAAAGAATCCACATCAATATACTTCTCAAAAAGTACCGAAAAAAAAAAAAAAAAAAAAAACATTCCAACTCTCCTCATTTCAACATTAACCGAGGAAACGTGTTTCTTATTCAATTCTCCAAAACCTAGACAATCGGAAGGTGGATATGAGAGAGTTTAAAGTTGCAACCAGTACAGTAAAGTACCTATCAGGTGAAAGGGGTCAAAGCCGAGTTGCAGGACCAGGGAGATTTGGACTTGGACGAATTCCAAGAGTCAGGATGATCGCGATGCTGCGGTGCCGGTTCATAGGTATCACAGTATTATAGCGGTACAGCGGGCATTCAGTTTTATCGTATATATCCCTCGGCTCTGCACAGATACGGTCACCCCGGAGATAACCCGAGTCTGACCTTATTATATCTAGCTGAGACCGTTCCTCGCTTCAGCAGCATCAGTAGCCGCGTACCGCGCGATAATAAACTTATTTAACGTTTAAGAGTTAGCCATATAGGTATGTATTATACACACATATTACAGATATGTACGTAATACGTTCGAGTGAATTTCGCGGATTTGATATTCTTTCGATTTTCACAACAAGATATGCGTGTGCGATGAAGACGAACGACTATAAGTATATTCTTCCTGTCATCATCTTCAGATAAAATATATATGTATAATGACGCGATCATGATGGGGAATAACCCGAAATAGAACCGTACAAGCGTGTCATCGGTCCGCCATCTTCATTTCACGTCAGCATTTCAATTATCGGCTTGCCAAATATAAATGTGTGTTGAAAATACTCTTATTTTTCTTACAACAACCTCGCGTTAGCGTTTTTGATACTGACTGATCGCGTTATATCACGCCATCAGGGACCATTCAGCAAATACATTTGCTTGTGGGGGGAGGGAGGTTTATTTATATACCTCGGATAATGGATTAATAAACTAAAAAGAGGAGGAGTCAAGTCTAAAGTCGTCCAAAAAAGCAAACTTATTTTTTGAACGGCACCTCATCATCTGAAAACATCCAAATCTGAAGATCATAGATGATCATATCTTTTGTATTTTCTTGAGTTATCAGCACTACGAATATTACTCAAGAGCTGTAATTTAAATAAAAAATTTCAAATAAGAGAGCCCAGGACCCCGATAACTTCACTCTCATCGCGTTTTCCATATCGCAATCACATATTAGTATGTTGGGTTGCCTACCACTGAGGAGAATAAGTATCGATCAAACAGACCCACGAAGACTTTAGTCAAGTCAATTCATATAATCACTTTAACGTAACTCCGGAATACGATCACTGAATGCTTCGGCATGAGTTATAAATAACAAAACAACAGCTTGGCGAAATCCACACACTTCGCAGTACGGGCATTTCGAATTCACTCGCGAGGAGTTTGAGCACGCTAACTACCGATAACTCGGCGAGTCTGTTTTATCGATATTTCTCCCCCTTGGTAGTAGGCAACCTAACGTACTGCGACGTTTACTCGGAAACAGCTTGTCCGCTACACTTACATATCATGATGCATAGACTGCACATCTGCAACGGTGGAATAACACTCGTTGTATAAGAGAGAAATTCGCCGTCAATACGCATGATAGGAAGAGGTCCGAGCAGAACGATGGATCGAGATGATAGATGAATACAATTTTAATTCGTGCGTGGGTGGGAATGGGCTGCAATTGAAGCAACAAATGCAGATTACTCCATCAAGAGGCGGAAGGCAGAAAAGGGCGCAGAGCGTACGGGAATGTCTCTCCTCTAACCTCTTCCTCTATACTTCTCTCTTTTAATGGTTTGATGCCGATGAATCGGTACGCTTGTTAAACAGCCCGGACTAACCGCGGACCACCGCGCCGCCACAAACATCGGTTCGTTTGTTCTTCGCCGTCCGTACCGTCGCGGACGGATTTCGACCAATTCGGTCCAATTCAGCTAATTCAAGAGGCCCGGAAACTGAGCTACCTGAACTATGCACATTTAGACATCAGCTCCGCTCGCAATTATTGTACGTAGTACATACGTACTTGTACGTATCTACAAATGTGATTGTGACTTTGTATCATTTATCTACAAATCCATGCAAATCACGATTTAATAACGAACCTAATCTTTACTTGTTCCATGAATTTTTTTTTAATTATATTGGACATTTTTGTACTGTCTATAAATATTTCTTCCTAAGATATGATTTTTATTTTTATAATGTATATTCTGCACCTTGGACAAGATTCAACATCTAATTAAGTATTGTATCAGATTCAAGTTCATTGGATTAAAACGATTTAGTATTTGTTAGTATGATACTCTTATTAAATGATCCTACTTCACATTCCTCTACAAGTAAAACTTTAACTTTAAACTAAACTTGTTTTTCCAGAAGTAGGTATGAAGGGACTTTAAATGTAGTCATTCCCGACCTAATACTATTAGACAGGATAATTTCACTTCCATTACAATGAATCCTTTGAAAAATCATCAAGTTAAATCAACAATTCGAACAGAAAAAAAAATCAAAAAAAAAAGGTAATTAATACACCGATCTTGAAATATAGTTCAAATATATTATACGTAATATACAAAAGCAGTTGAATGACTCCAATTCAGCATATACATATATAGAAGCCAAATATACAGACCCGTTATCAATAACGGCGATGGGTGATTTAATAGGGAAAAAAAAAACGATTGTTGTTTACTGGCCACATCGTAAAACAATTCTGGGTCATCACGTCACGCTTATTATGTATCTAATGTCAAATAACTCTCTCGTGTCTATCCGACTATAATTATCGCACTACGAATGGATAGGAAATTTATCAAACCGCAATAAGAAAGATGCAGACCGCGGAAGATGAATTGTTACGGAATATACAAACAACTCAACTAGCACAGTACATAAATATTTATATATTATACACCATAAATAGATGTATTAACACGCTAACACTTATTTCCACGAGAAAATTCAATGAACTAATTTCAAATTCTGTACAAATAGGGCATTCTGTTATGATGCGTAATAGTGAGAACAAGTGCGTTACCTATAGACAGCTGGCCTTGCCATGGTACAGATATAGCTACATTTTAGCATTACAATGCGCAAAAATTGTATTGTTCAGATATAAATATGTATTATAAGCTGTCTATATCGCCGGGAGGGGGGGGGGAGGGGGGGGGGGGCAAGAATAAGAGTGTGACTCGCGACTACGGTGGTAAAATGTAAAATATGTATGTAACTCGAGCTTCGGCAAAATTAATTCGAGTAGCGCAGCCATGCGTTTAACGATAACAATAATAATAATAATAATAGCAATAATAATAATAATAATAGTAAGCAAGCGTCGGCGCCGACGCACGTAAGAATGCGGTGCAAAGAAGCTACCGGCTCTCTTCTCTTCAAGTGTGTTAATACCGCGGGTATAACATGCGGTAGGCGGAGCTATACGCGGGGGTCAAAGGGCGCAGCCAATCACAGCCGAGTGATAACCATTCCGCTTTGATTCCTGCACCCACCGGCCGAAGACTGCTATAAGCTGCTGCATCCATGTATTTATAGTGTACACGCGTATACGCAACACGCCTGAACACGGCTTGCATTGCAGCAAGTCTTATTAGCGTATGTACGGTCACTGACTAAGCAGTATCCCCCTTGCATGGTGCAAGTCAGAATTTTGGTTGACAGTTTGAATTCTGAACGAGAAAAACTCAGGATTAATACTGTGTTTCAATGCTAGATCGTTGAGAAGAAGAATAAAAACTATCCGATTGGTCGAATCTTTAGACCATCAGACTTCTCGATTGTCGAAATTCAGAACGGTTCGAATTTCCAAAGGGTTAAAATTTGGAATGTTCGTAACTGTGAATGGTTAGAATTCAGGATGATTGTCGGTATTAAGATGCAAAACTTCGAATTGTCAAATGTTTAAAATGCCAAAATCTGTACTGAATTAATTCAATACTTAGAACGGTTCGAATTTTTGAAAGGTTGAAAGTTCGAACGTTCGAAACTGTGACAATGAATAGTGTGAAATTCCTAAACTCTCGAAATTCAGATGGGTTTAAATTTTCTAACATTTCTGAAACGAAGCAAATCTAAATTTATTCAGTGAATCAGATCAATTAGTGTTACTTTTTTTTAAACATAATTTTTTTACGGATCGCGAAATCTGCTCTTTCCATTCGTGTGGACAGATCGAGAGCGATCAATCAAGCGATTTTCGGCGCCACTGTAGGAAGGCAACAAAATCAATCCAATCGCATTTTCCGAGCTCGAATCAATGCGTCGTCGAGATAGACAGCGCGAAAGTAGAAACAACTTGGCAAACAAAGGTACATACATAGAAGAAGGCCGCGAGGCGCACGCACGCATAATCTTGCAATTTGTACTTGTCCGACAAGAGCGACCTTCATGGATATTTCATATCCTCTACTTCACGAATGTATCGATAGGGAAGATTTCGTCGTTTGGTTGATTGCGATTGATTTACTGTCTATTCGTCACTCGTAGCTAGTGATGGAGGTGGTGGTAGTGGTGGGTAAGTCACATACCTACAGGTAAATAAGTGATAAGCATGCGTAAGACCTGATGCTCGATCGAAGCATAGCAAAGGAACCCGAACTGAGGTCGTCGGCATATCCATCGACTTCGATTTCACGGCGTAATAATCATACGAAAGCTCTAAATATTTGTCGAAATTATTATACGATAAGAAGAGAGAAAATTTTTTACAATTACTAAACCTGGGGATCAAAAATGACCTAAAAAAGTTAATTTTTGTCTCGTTACACAATATACTATTTTACGCAGTGAAATATCATTTTATTGAAGTAAAAATGGAACACGTATTCGTCTTAACAATTGAAACTATGTTTATTTTTAATTACTGTGAAAGTATAAAACTCAAAATTCATGTACTACAGTTCGTATTCGACAATGCTGGATAATGTGTGAAAAAACTTCTGCATTTCCCTTCTTATTCAGAAGATAATATCCCATAGCACACCCAATAATTTCTAACAACCCCACAGATAAAGGTGAGCATTTTTTGCCGTTAGCATTTCGCGCTTCGGCTCAATTTATTATAGTAGAAAATATTTGTTAATCGAGTAACAATGGGACGGGTAGCAGATATCCAGCGATACCGAACTGCAAGTTAAGTTGCATACTGGCAGGAGCAGTTTGGAGACGACGACTCCGTTGCGCCTAACTCGTGCAACCTGCGTTGCAGTAATTTTTTCGCCCAGCAACGACGTGCTAAAGTTTACTTTCCTGATAATTCGCATGCCAAATGCCAAAAGGGCGTATAAAAATTATTATATATTTGACTTTTCAAAACTAAAAAGGCGTATAATTTCTTTTTTTTTGTGCCAATTGTTTTGCAAATATATTCTAAGCCTAAAAATGAAAAAATAAAGAATCTTGATTTTTTTTTATACGCCCTTTTGGCTTTAGGCCGACAATTTCCTAAAGCCAAAAGATTTTTTTTTTACAGATCTTTGCGTTTTGAGCGATTTTAAGAAGAATGGCAAAAAAAAATTTTTTATACGCCCTTTTGGCATTAGAGACGCGAATTGATAATGTATCAGTCAACGACTTATGGTAGAGGTAATGAGCAAAATCTAAGACGCAGATTTGGAAAACGAGCGCATTCAAAAACTTGAAAGAGAGTTGAACATGAATAATTTTCTAAAGCACAAATTTAGGGCAACAAGACACATCGTAAACGAATGAGAATATCACTTCGCATGTAGCATGACATTGAAGTGAAATGCAAGTCCAATTGGTAGGTTACTCACATGTTTCCGGTGATGTTGCCGGCGAACTTCAGGCTTCCAGCGTCAATCAAGAGATGCACTCACAACACTAGGATTCATTGGCAGCTAAATACCCGAACAATGAATTTATGAAAAAAAATGTAAAGCTACGCAAATTGGCACGTTCGTTGTACTTCTAGTTGCAAAACTATACAAAATAATATCCATTAGATAACAGTCGAGGATCAGATTTGCGTAATTATACAGCTAAAATTATCAGGAACATGCCACGTTGCGTAATTATACCTTTTTATACGTAAATATACCGAACTTGACACGGAATAGTAAACCACTAACAACCAATTTGAATATCGCTTTTCAATTGTTTTAAATAGAAATTTTTTCACCACGCCGCACTGAAATTTCGTTCTTTGCTCATTCCCGAATTGTTAACCTCGTATAATTGAATTGAATATGTTTAATCTCGTCTATATGCGACCGAGCACTGACCGACTGTTTTTCAACCCTCTGTAAATAACTGAAAACTCGTCGTGACGAACTTTGGTGACCTCCGTCTTTCCAATACGCAGCACGATGTTTGTCAACAGAGGATTAAACATACAAAGCCACGTTCTGTCCCGGACCTACGCGAATACACGAATATGTAACATCGCAGAATGTACGAGGATTTTTCACTTCCCAATCACTACATCCGAACGCACATTATGTCACGTAATGACTGCAATGATCGTTCAGGAAATCACGGCAGTTGTTTTAAATTACCACACCGACACCCCACCTGCATGCTTGCAGTTGTAGAAATAATAAGCGCTGTTTCTTTACCGACTCAGCAACGACGCTCCACCGACACAGCCACGGACACAATACTGAGGAACTGCGTATGACCGTCGATCGATCGCGTCAAGCGTTAATTTCAAATTTCGCCATTAGTGGTGCTGTAGTCTGCAAGGGTAAGGTATGGTAAGGTAATCGCAAGGGCCATGTGACAGCTAGCTAACCTAAATATTTGATAAACATAGTAACATAACCTATGAGAAAGAACGCTTGTGAAAGAATTGAGGTGTCAAATTGACGTAGCGAATGAAAAATACTTTCTGTTGTACAGTTTTTCAGTTTTCACGACTCTCGGTAATGAGAGACTTCCAAATCCTTAATAATCTACATCGCATCATAACGACTGAAAATAAAAATGAGTTATAGAAAAATGCACGACGAAGAACGAACGAGATTTTCATCTGCTAAACGAAAGAGATACGAGGATATGAAACGTAGGAGGAATTCGGATGGAGACAGAACCGATTCACGGCGGGACGAGCGGTCGGATTTTTCATTTCAAAAATATCGCTACGAACTGAGCAAAGTTTTTTCTGCAAATCCTAACCTAGTGCAAGACCCAGAGGATTTTTGGAAATTTGTAGGAAAGTATGAGGCAGTTGAGAAAAAACGCAGCGGTATGAGAACAGAGGACAAATTGCTCGATGATTCGCAACAATCAAGAGACCCGACCGTCTTCCACAGGTCACACTGCTTAAATGTCAAAGTGAATTTAAGTTCGGGAGAACTGTTTGCACGAGTTCCACCTGCGAAAGAATTAACAGACAGTAAATTGTGCAAATTTCGAGATGTAATCAATCTTTATCTAGACTTCAAACAAAAAGAGAAATTTTCAAAGTTAAAAAAACTCAGGGAAAGTCAAGCCAATCTGCCGGTTTATCAGTACCGGGACGAAATCGTTGAAGCTGTTAAAAATGAGCGTGTTGTTATCATAGCTGGGGACACGGGATGCGGAAAGTCCACTCAAGTTCCTCAATACTTGTACAAAGGTGGATTCGGAAGAATTGGTACACAAATTTTATTAGGAATATATTCTCTGAAAACTCTGACTCGACTTGTTTAGTCCCCAGAATTTAAATCTATATCTAAAGACATTTAGATTCACTAAGGATTAAACGCACGAAATAGATAGTTCCCATTAATTGAATGTGCATTTTGCTCAATTTCAAAACTTGAAAGAGATATTATTCAAATAAAATTACTTTTTCCTCATGAACGTTGCCAACGGCTAATGCTTTGTACAATTTTTGCAGCCTGTACTCAACCCCGCAGAATAGCTTGCATATCGCTGGCTAAACGTGTCGCGTTTGAAACTTTGACTGAGAACCTTACAGAAGTTGGCTACCAGATCAGGTTTGAAAAGCAAAGAAATCAGGACACTAAAATCACGTTCATTACCGAAGGCCTGCTGCTACGGCAGGTGATTTCCTGCAATTAACCATTGATATCTAATAAAGCTGATGCTATTTTCATTTCACTCAAATTTCCAGCTCTGAATTAAAATTCCTCAATTTTCAATCATTCTACTTAGGTATCGGGTGAAATGGGATTATCTCATTACGATGTAATCGTGCTTGACGAGGTGCATGAGAGACATTTACATGGAGATTTTTTGTTGGGAATTATGAAATGTATAATACACCAGAGACAGGATTTAAAACTAGTGCTAATGTCTGCTACAATAAATATTCAACTATTCAGTAATTACTTTGCCAAAGAAGATGTCAAGGTGATCCAGGTAGATCTGAACGTCTACATTACCCTTCCAATTATGAACCTTAAACTGCTACTTGAGGAATAACTTACTTATCTCATGTTTAGGTTCCAGGCAGACTGTATCCGATACAGTTGAACTATCGACCGATAGCAGTAGACGATTTACGACAAAAATCCGATAGATTCAACCCAAGTCCATACGTGCAAATCATGCAAATGATTGACAAAAAGTATCCACGTTAGTATTTACACATACTTACATGTCTAACAACTTTTTTTATTATTTGGTAAAAACTTTGCTAGCAATACTTAAAAACATTACAGAAGACGAAAAGGGCGACTTGCTCGTATTCCTCAGCGGGATGAGCGAGATTACTGCAGTTGTTGATTGCGCAAAGGAATATGCTTCTAAAACTAACAATTGGATAGTGTTGCCTTTGCACAGTACTTTGTCCATAGCTGAACAAGACAAGGTGTGTGTTACATGTAATTGATATATTTGTTCCACGAGGAACTAAATTTAAGAATCAGTTTATGTTATCAAAATAAGATATGATATCCAGAATAGTAAAACAGCTTTGCTTCTGAGTATTCATAAGCAAAATGTTGGAACATCGCTTAGAACAGTGGAATGAATTAATGCTAGCGACATTGATGAATAGTAAAAAAGAAAACGTCGCGGTTACAGGTGTTTGATTACGCTCCAGATGGGGTTCGTAAATGCATTGTCTCTACAAATATTGCTGAAACGTCAATAACCATTGACGGAATCAGATTTGTGGTGGACAGTGGAAAGGTGAAGGAAATGAGCTACGATCCGATCTGCAAAATGCAACGGTTGAAAGAATTTTGGATCAGTAAGGCGAGCGCGGAGCAGAGAAAAGGAAGAGCTGGGAGAACGGGACCTGGTGTTTGCTACAGGTCTAGTGAAGGAGGATTTTTTATTGAGAACTATTAAAAAAACTTCAGATATTCAAGCTGATTAATCTTGAAACACACAACATGATATAACATTAGTCTTCCATTTAAACTATTGACAGGCTTTATTCTGAAGAGGAGTACACAGCACTGGAGAAATACTCGACTCCTGAACTTCAGCGGGTACCTCTGGACTCCTTATTATTACAAATGGTTGCCATGGGGCTACCAGATTCGCGGAAGTTTCCGTTTATAGAGCCTCCACCACCAGAGAGTATTGAAAACTCGATACTTTCATTGAAGGAACACGTTAGTGTGAATGGTTAAACTTTTGGATGTTTTGAAGCTGCATGTTTGTATTCATTTCGCACGTCCTATATATATATTGTATTAAAATTTTTCAGGGTGCTTTAACCGATGATGAAAAACTAACTGTCATTGGCAAAACACTCTCGAGACTCCCAGTCGATATAACTATAGGGAAAATGTTGGTGATGGGCTCGCTATTTCACCAAGTTGAACCGGTTTTATCGCTCGCTGCTGCTCTCAGCATTCAAAATCCGTTCACGAACAGAGCATACAGAGACACTGAGTGTGAGGTAAAGAGAGAACAGCGCGTCTTTGTAAGGTTCAGATGATTAGTTAGTTAAGTAATTAATTAAATTATTACCAAACTTTTTAAGAACTCACGGAAGAAACTAGAATCTGACCATGGGGATCCTATAACTTTATTGAACGCGTACAAAGAATGGCTGGAAGTAAAACAGGAAAGCAGTCGTGAAGTTAGAGGAAATTCAAGCACAAGTAGAAAGTGGTGCAAACGACGTGGGCTGGAGGAGCAAAGATTTTATGAAATGACTAAGCTGCGAACGCAATTCAAAGAACTGCTTCAAGTCGGTGAAAATAAAATTCAATAAAAATCTGGCGAATAGTTTTAAATTCAATTCATGAACATACCTTTTTCGCTTCCAGGATTGTGGGCTGCTAAAAAATCTTCAGGAACCAAGCGCCTCAATGACTAGCACAGAGCGGATGCTCAGGCATGGAGAAATGAAGTTACTAAAGACGCTTAAGCGTACTTACAAGCAAACGGCACCTAGAAAACGTAAAGAGTTGAAGTTAGACCTGTTTGATATACAAATGGAAGACAAAGACGATAATGATGGTGAGATTGACATAAAGGACGTAGAATTTCGCATGAGAAACGACTCTTCGCAGGTGCAGAATCTTCTCACGGCAGCAACTGCTTGCAGCTACAAAGACTTGATGATGCTCAAGTTAATTTTGTGCAGCGGATTGTATCCTCAATTTGCTTGCGCCGATGAATTTAACTATTGTAAGGTACAGTGCTCATTTACAATCATATAAGTCATTGTTTTTGGTTCTAATGAAAAAATATCTACTAAATGTTTATCTCGAATTTCAGTCTACCAGTGAACAGCTATTTCACACAAAAGCTAAGCCCTACATTGCTCTTCACCCAATGAGCTTCTTTGGAAATCATCCGCAAGTCCTGCAACTTGAAGAACCAGACATTGTCTCAATGCCAGCGTTTAAATCAAAGTCTCCGCTTAGCCCCAAGCATCAATTGCTAACCTACTTGTAAGAGCAGTTATTCGGAAGAGTACATCGCGTGTCTAATGGCATAAGATCTCCTAACGAGCAGCATCTTTATTAACAATTCGTTTTTGTATTTAGATCACTCCTCGAGACGACCAAACCATATTTAGTAAATACTATGAGGATGCCAGCTGCCCAAACGCTACTGCTTTTTGCGCATGAAATCGATACCAATTACACATTTTCGATGTTAGTATTTGAGAAAATTATTCAATAGAACAATAAAGTTGAAGCAATCAACCGATAAGCAGTACGTACAATGAACTGGAGTAATAAATATTGTTTGAATTATTTTAGTCTAGTCTGCGACTCGTGGCTAAAATTGGAATTTCCGATGCCGGACAGCGGGCAAACATTACTGATGAAAGCCACTAAATTAAGACAGAAATGGGACGTACTTTTAAACCATAGATTGGAAGGTGAGGAAATTTCAGATTATTGGAGGAATGGACAAGTGAAAAATTTTATTTCCAAAATATACTCAATACTATACTTATATAACTATGTTTATTTTACAGTATTCATTGTTTGGTATCTAGTAATTGAATTTGTACATTTTCATAACAACTAATTGACGAAAAGTATTTTATTCTCAACCATAAAGTTGAAAGTAAATTTTAAAAATTCATGGAAATACCCACAGATTATAAAGGATTTTCGAATGAAATTCTTTAGAAGAAAATCGCTGGTAAATTTTTTCGAATATTTTTAAATTTGTATCTGCTAAATATCCTGAAGATATTAGTGGAATTTTCGGAAACGATTTTTTATAACAAAACCAAAGATATTTTCAGTAAATCCAACGGAAACTTATTAACTAAACAACTAAATATATAACCAAATAATAATTGTTAAATTAATAAAATCTAAGAAATTAAAGGCACTCAAATTTCCGCTTGTCATTCATTTCAGAAGCCACGCCGTCGATCACATCGAAAAAGGATACTAGCCAACTTGAGTACGAGCTTAATCAGGAACTGATACAATTCATGCATACTACAGTACCCTACACTATCAAACGCTTGTTGCCTGCCGATTTGAAGATAATTTACGTCGGTTGTGGTGAAAATTACATTGAAGTAAAACCCAATCCCTTTCAAAGTGACTTTGAGTGCGAAACGAATACTGTAAAAGGTGGTGTCCGGTTGACAAACAATATCACCTTCAACTGGCAAGTATTCACATTAGATTTCCCAGCGTAAACTGTCAATTACGTGTGATATGGAATTTTTGAAAACACCTCGTTTGTTTCTTCTAGCCTCGTTGAGTCAGATTGGAGTGACAAATTAGCAGTAGATATGATAGAAACGGAATGGAACTGCACAAACTGTGGCATCACGACTCCAATGACTAGCATTGAGAAGTTGCAGCATCAGAGTAATTGCTTCAAAATAAACCCGGATGACCATCAGGTCTCCGTTGAACCACCCACTGAGCAAAAACCAAACAGCAAGCCGTACGATTGTCCAGAGTGCAAAAAAACCATTTATCTTACGCCTATAGAGATATTAAGACATAAAAAACAACACTTATAATATAGCGTGTATCTATTTAATATTTGCAATAAAGGGCTGAAAAAATTTTATCTGCATCGTAAACTTTCAACGAACAATTTTCCACGTTAAGGTCGAGAATTATATCTGATTTTCCTGTAAGTTGTGTTTATATATAACTCTCTTACGTCCAAGGAAGGTAGTTAGAAAACATACCACATCCTATTCCGGCGTAAATCAGATAATATGATAAAATTATGGTGTCATACTTTGACACGCGAGCCGTTTGAGATAAGAAGAAAACTCTCCACTTTGAAGATAAATTTTCTGGGTATTCGAAATCCATTGCGTTCTCCTTTCTCGGCTCGGATTTATACGACAATTTAGAAGCGCAGTACCAATATAACAATGGGCTTGCCGAGCACAATAAACGAGTGCTCACTTGAACATGTGCAAATGTAGTAAAAATCAATGCTAAACATATTCCGTGAATTGCGAATACAAAAATATCTGGGGAAAGCTTTTTGTTCTTTGGTTTTTCACAATTTCGACCATCGGTTGAAAAGCTTCCTAATGTGTATAGTTGAATTCTGTTCTCACTCAAGTATTTTAAACTTTGACTAAAAATAAGATACAGGGATGGGAATCCAAGAAGTAAATTTGGAAGATTTCCTAACGTCCAATACCGCATAAATCCCACATGCCAATATTTATCCTGAATGTAAGAATATGCAATTGGAATAGAACTGTTGCACCAGGGGGGAATAACAGTTCCGGGTATTAGCAGAGGATCCGTATCCGGATGTTTCTGCACATAGTCTGGTAACGTCACTTCATGATTTGTACAGTATAAACTATAATTGTACAATTGATGTAAGACGTACGGAACGATAGATAGAAACACAACGTTTAAGAGCCAAAGAAAAGAACCTAACATCGTACGGCATCCGAAAGGTAAAGCTGATTCAGCTTGAGAGTTTTGATAATTCCTACTGATTTTGGGAAGCACAGCTCGTATCAAACACTTGACGCACGAGTAGACTGGGAATCCCAGGTTTATCAGTCCGTTGGACCGACAAAGGATAGAGAGACCGATAGGAAGATAAATGTATGGGTTATTTTTAACATAAGCCAGCATGATGTTAAACGATAGCCAAGCGAACATGGACTCAGTGTAAAATGCCGAAAAAAATATGCTGGCTGGATTAATACAGTATAAAATAGCAGCTTTGTACGCCAAAGCAGTGTCTTTGAGAACAATTTTGCTCAGGTCGTAAAGAACTGTGGCAGATTTGACAAAACAGACGAAATTTATCAACAAAGCTGCCAGCATCGTTGTGCTATGGTCATTCAACGAGAAAAAAATGCCTTTCAAAACTACAGATAAGCATCTAATACTCATGGGATATAAGGGATAAAATGCCATGGTCTTTTCATATGTGTACCCATATTTAGCGATGTGTATAAAGTATTGCGCATCCCACCTGAGAAAACCGCCGAATAGATATTCAACTAAGCTGTCATAAATCGATATTTTCATTTCCGGGTCCACCGGACTAACAAAAACTTTGGCATCATGGTCAGGCAATAACTGATTAAATATAAATTGCAGTGAAATAACGGCTAGACGTGAGGTCACTGCAAACCAAAACACTTTTTCCCTTGGTCCGTACATACTGATATTATATTACAAGTATTTTAAAATTTATCCATGTATATTATTGTGGAATTGTGCACGACTCAATGTTGTGGCTTCCCGCTTCTTATCTACAGGCGAGTATTCCTGCTTCCTCACCCGCGGCACCCTTCCTGTGCAGGGAGTGGTTCTGTCAGTTCTTGGACAGCAAACGACTCAAGAGTACCTGCAACATCAACGATTTTGAACAGTATTATCCAGTAGCATTTGGTTTTTTCTTGTCACGCTCTGCGTCGCAATCTCCAGATGTTTGTTATAATACTGTTGCTATTGTACCACGCCAATACTTCTCAGCAGCAGCAGCAAAATAACACAAAGCCACCAGGTATGGAAACTATTTAAAAACCCATCAATCTTAAATTGAAACTTGGTCAAAACACATGGACCGATCAACTGGATTTCAATGCGACTAATCTGTGATAGATATGCGACACTGATAAATTACCTTGAAATGCAAAATAAAGTCACTCCTCTTCCAGATCTGCACGTTGTTCCATTACGCGATAATGGGAGCTATAAAACTGACCGGCTTCTGAACTGGCTATTGTTGGGTTGCGAGGACTTGAACTGTCGCCGAGATTTTCGCACAGACCCGTACGAGTATGAAGGATTCGATGGGTGGTACAACAATTTCGGACGACCAGATCTTGGAGCGGTTGACACAACACTGTTGAGGAGAAGCAAAGCAGCTTACAGAGACGGAGTGTATCAACCATCAGGATACAACAGACCCAACCCATTGGAATTAAGCGAAAACTTGTTAAATGGAACTGTAGCGACGCAATCAACAACTGGAAGAAACGCATTTCTCGTTTTTTTTGGTACGATCGATCAAGCGTGTCTTCTACATATACAGTAAAACCTCAATTGTCGGAATTATTGGGAGCAGCCCTAGTTTGGATAATCAAAATTTCAAATAACCGAAATGAAAATTTTCTCTTAAGGTATAATAATATATACAAGATAAATTTAGATCGACAAACAGTCCGTATGGATAATTTGGATAATTGAGCGTTCTAGATTTTTTTGGATACTGAATAACGTTTGGATAATTGAGTAATCTAAGTTCTACTGTATTATGAAATAATGTTCATCTGTTCAAACGTGATCGATACATTGCAGGTCAGCAAGTGGTGGAGGAAATTTTAGATGCCCAAAGGGCGGCTTGTCCACCAGAATATTTCAACATTAAAATACCGAAAAACCACAGATATCTGAAATTAAACGAAGAGATGCCGGTATTGCGAACACGATACGATGCGCGAACAGGATATTCACCGAACAATCCTCGACAGCAGGTATGTACTAGTATTGTGGAAAAAAATTTACCATCATTTCACTTGTAATATTTTTAATTTTTCGTTTAGTTGAATGAAATCACTCCGTACCTCGACGGAGGGCTTATCTACGGTACTACGAAAGCGTGGTCTGACGTTTTGCGTACAAATAAGGATGGCAAAATTGATCCAAAAGGGTTACTCGCAACATCGAACGACGAATTGTTCCCAATAATAAACAATGTTAGATTGCCGATGGCTAATCCGCCTCCTCCAGCGAATCACCATCGATACATTACCCAGCATTCCACCGAGCCTGTGAATAGATTTTACAGTAAATATCATTCTTGTCAATTGTTGGCTTAATTTTTTTAAACACTCTCAGCTAATGCTCGACTCTATTTACAGGACTAGGAAATCCACGGGGTAATGAAAACCCTTATCTCTTTACTTTCGGAGTGCTGTGGTTCAGGTGGCACAATTATATCGCGAAGTACATAAGCAAATTCAACCCGGACTGGTCAAGTGACAAAATATTCAACGAAGCTAGGAAATGGGTTATCGCTTCCCAACAGCACATTGTTGTAGAGGAATGGCTGCCGCAATGGCTTGATAGCAAATTAGAACCATATAAAGGTAAGATAGATACAAAACTGATAGTAATTATTCTGCAAGTAGTCTTTTGAAGACTCTTGTGATAATCTTTCGTCATGTTTACAACAGGCTATGACCCCAGTGTGGATCCACAGATAGATCAGTTCTTTCAAGCAGCTGCGTTTCGCTTCGGACACACTTTGGTACCAGCAGGTAACATTTTACTCACGACTAAACGAGCAATTTTACAAACTCGTTTAGGTGTGGCAACATACACAATTTTACAGAGCGAGACAAGACAATCTGCCGGATGATGTGAACCCGGTTCCATTGTACAAAGTTTAACGTGCTTTCCAGCAGCATTGCCAAAGTTAGTGGAATCTCTTGTCGAATGCTGAACATATTTCAATTTACAGGTGTTCAAACGAGGGACTTTGCAAGGAATAAGTGTCAAGAAGGAAAAATAATTCGAACGTGTAACAGTTTCTGGCGACCAATGGTGTGTACATAAAACTTTCAGTATTTTTCCTGATTAATATTTCCTCAATTCTTCAAATACCCTCAGTTTCTTCCACAATGTGTAGAATTGATCTAATTTTTGCTTATCAAATTCTTAACAATGTGACTGAATGTCCCGAATTATTATCTAGGTTTCCCGTTAATCTTTAATATATAAATAAACGTTTGGCGTGAAAGAAATCTAAAATATCTGCCATTTTTATAAATTCTAATTTAAAAATGTCCGCTAGATACTTTTACAAACACCATGTTTTCATACATGTTTTCATATCTGCACTCCGGTGTGAAACTTATTGCGTGAATTTAACTTGATTTCAGGACGCTATTTTAGATGCAGTGGATAACAATGCGTCGCTAAGCGTTGGCATGGAGAGACTAATAATGGGCATGGCTGGACAGTTGTGCGAGAAGGAAGATCATCAGATTGTCGAGGATTTAAGGGGCAATGTGTTTGGACCACTGGAATTTTCCAGGCGTGATTTAATGGCTATTAATATCCAGCGAGCCCGTGATCATGGACTTCCGGATTACAATACGGTTCGAGAGATATTCGGCTTGCCACGGATCACTAAGGAATCTGAATTTGAACACGTCGCCGCCCCGGTATGTTCTGAATCCGCAGTTGTCCACATAGATGACGCAAAGTAATAAAAAAAATGTCCTTTTACAGGCACGAAAAGCGCTCCTACGTCTCTACAAAGGAAAATTCGATGACATCGATCTTTGGGTAGGTGGAATAATGGAGACTCATAACGGACCTGGCGAGTTATTTCAAAGAATAATAAAAGACCAGTTTCGACGCATCCGAGATGGTGATAGATTTTGGTACAATAATAAAAAAAATGGGTAAATATACAACTTTTCTCAAAGTATTGGACAAATATGAACTCTGTGATTTTTTCGTTTTGTCTCAACTAAACGAATGGTTTTTCTACAGATTATTCACTGCAGCTGAAATAGAACGTATAAAAAAATTATCTTTCTATCATATACTGTTAGCCGTGACAGATATAAAGGAAAACGACATTCAAGCAAATCTGTTCAAAATTCCAACTAAAGGTACGAGGAAATTAATGCAATTGAAAAACAGATCAAAATAACAGAAATCTTTCAATTTTAATTACAGATGACATGGTGAGCCAATATTGCAACTTTGACAAAATAGAGGGCTGCGATGATTCAGGTTTTTGTTTCCATATGACACCAAAACGTGCGGACGTAGTCAAGATACCGTGTTCTGCCCCGGGAACATATGATTATTTTTCGACCAGCGACATATCCTTCATACTGACTTTTCTTGGCTTATCAGCATTCATAGTTGGTAACGTCACGCTTAATTATTACTAAATCCACAGGCAGATTCTGCTATTTTGATATTTACTTATTTATTTATGTATTGCTCATTAAGAGGAAACACCTTTTTACATTAATAAAAAAAGGAAAAACATTTTACATGCTAGTACATGGAAAGAAAACTAAAAGTAATAAACAAAAAAGATCATACATTTGCAATCACTAGTTATACAAAACAGTTTGCGGGACTGACGAGTAGTAAAAGGCAAAGTAGAATTGTATGTTTCTAGCTAATCAGCATTGTCGTTAGACGACAGAGAAAGTCCATAAATAGGCAAACGAGAATCACAATTGTATTGATGATAGAAATAAAAATTGTTACATCGCAATGGCCGAATTAGAACAAAGAAACAAAACTTACGGAGCAGTTTGCTATAATCAATATTTTTATTCAAAACTTTAAAAGTAAAAATCAAATCAAATCTGCAAAATATCGATTTTTTTTTCAATCGTCCAGGACTTATCCTGTCCCTGGGAGTCATGCTGGCATTAAGACGCAAGAAATTGAGAAAAGTGATGCCAACAAACTTGAAGAGTTTGAACGAAGATATCGACCATGTTCATTCCGGTAAGAGAAACGAGCAAAATCAATTCAATCAATTCAATCATTCAAAAATGGACTTGCGAATTTTTATATGCAACTAATCTATCAATGTCGGTTCACGATGGTAACAGCACAGGAATGGATCAATCACAGGAAACCACTACGACCTATACTCATAACGTTGAATGTTGCGAGAAAAAAAATCGAAGTGGCAAATCAACACGGTTCTCCACTGCGAGCTCTGGACTTGAATCACAACTTGGAACAAAAGGTAGAAAAGAAGAGTATGCACGAATAGTATAAAACAAAATTAAAGCTAACAAGCACTTACTCGTTACATTTATTTGTTACTCGCCCAACAGATTTACATACCGACTGATGAGGCTTACGTCATGATTAGAGTGGAACACAATTACGATCTTGTAATCAAATTTGCAAATGATCACTTGCGACACGTATTCCTGAAGCACTTTGATAGATTTGCTACCAACATCAACATGAATTGCCACAAAGAGCGTAATTTAACAAAGGTGTCAATGCTGAACCAGGCTATAACACAGAAGGATAGACAAAAACAATTGGAAAGATTCTTTCGAGGCATATTTGCACAGGTATGGTTTTTTTTCTTTTCTTTTTTGTTTTTTCCTATTTTTTCACAAACTTTACTTCAATCGAGTGTACATTTTCGATTGTCTTTTCAGCTTTGGAGCTTCACGAGTATATCGCGGGCGGAGCTTTTTCAAATAGATCACAAGCTCGCCAAGGATGTGATGTATACTGAGCTAACGCTATACGAATTTGCCGAAGCTTTAAGTATGCCACCCGAATCAAATTTCGTTAAAAAGGTATCCACGTGCTCTTTGAGTCCTCGAATTTGTCCAACTACACTGTAAAACATATTCCCAAAGATTTTTTCAATAACATCAGTTTTTTCTAAGACAACTCCATGTTATTTTGATGAACAGATGTTTGAGCTGATCGACAAGGACGATAATGAATTCATATCGTTTCGAGAATTTCTAGACTTGATGGTGGTATTTTACAAAGGCTCTGCAGAAGAAAAAATGGAATTGATGTTCAAAATGTACGACATAAATGCTACGGGTTCATTGAGCAGAGACGATTTTGCAAACTTGTTAAGGTAAAAAGTTGTTGCTCATACTGTAGCATCTGATAATTTGCAGCGTTGAAACTGTGCTTCCATCATTTCAGATCTTTAGTGGAAACATATAAAGTAGATTTGAAGAAAGAGGACTTGGATCTGGCTATAAAAACAACAATGAGAGCAGCTGGGCTCGCAGACAAACAAGAAATTGATTTTATAGATTTTCAAGGCTTGCTAAAAGACTACAAGCAGCAGCTAAGCCTAGAATTCAACATTCCTGCATCACAAGCTAAAGCGCAAAAACTTGAAAACAGAGCTCAAAGAGCAAGAGAAAGTTTCTACGGTGATCCCAAAGAATTACGTGCAAGAGTTGAAGGTAAACTAGAAAAAGAGGTGGAAGAACCCATCGACAAAAATATTGAAGTAATAAAAACTTCAGTGTCTATGCGAGCATACTGGTACCCAATTACAAAGTACATTGCTGATAAGCAGCTGCAGATTTTCTGGCTTTTCTTATACACGACAGTTCTAATAGCGATATTTGCTGAACGTGCTTACTGTGAGTATATTTTGTATTGATTTACTTGAATTTAGTGGGGTCGAAAAAAATATTCACCATTCCACATCGTTCTAAACTTGAAATAACGCCGCTGATGCTCAGGCAGACAAATAGATCGCTACTGACTCTTCTTGTGGGTTTATATTGCAGATTATCAGGTTGAGCGAGAGCACACTGGATTACGGCGCATATCAGGACCTGGAGTGACCCTAACGAGAGGTGCTGCATCAGCAATGATGTTCACTTATGCAACTTTACTCGTAACGATGTCTCAGAACACCATAACTGTGCTCAGAGAAACTTTTCTACATCAATACATACCGTTCGATTCGAGTTTAGATATGCACAAGTACGTTGCCAGCTGGGCCCTAGTCTTCACCAGTAAGTAACAGCCAATGAGCCCGTTCTTTCTTCAAACTTTTTAATCCAATCGTCATTGGTTGTCGTATAGGAAAACACTATGATTTGTATAATTGAAATTTCATGGCATTCATTTTCGATTGTTGTTTCTTAGTTTTGCACGTCATGGGTCATGCCGTTAACTTCTACCATATATCAACGCAAACTGCTGATGACTTGACCTGCTTATTCCCAAACTTCTTTCACTCGTAAGTACTTCCCAAACAATATAACAACGCAAGATTGTTCGGCTCAAATCAGTCAACTTTTTATCCAAGCTTCTCGAAATCGTCGAACATTGCCAGACATTGTGATATTCTCTCACTGAAGAAAGCACAACGCATTTAACATTTACATCAGAATCCGAGACGTCTATGGAACAAGTTGCATAAACAGTTTTTTACAGGACACACGAGATACCAAAGTTCCACTACTGGTGCTGGCAAACCATTACAGGAGTAACAGGTGTTGCGCTAACTATTTTGACGGCAGTAATGTTCTTATTTTCTATGCCCTTAATAAGAAGAAGGCTGTACAACTGTTTTCGCTACACACATTCCATGTACCCAATATTCTTCATCCTCATGATTCTCCATGGCACTGGACGACTAGTTCAGGTAAGCGACTACGCTAAACTAATGCTTGATACAGCAATACCACCCTTACGATCAACCACTCTGAATCATTTCTGCAGGAACCATTCTCCCATTACTACCTTCTCGGACCAGTAATTCTCTTCACAATAGATAAAATAGTAACGGTAACAAGAAAAACTTCGGAATTGCATATCATACAAGCAGACTGTCTGCCCTCAGGTATTTACAAATCGATCCAGTTGAAGAAAATTTTTTAAATCGAAATTTACACATCACCATATATCATTGCAATCATATTTTCAGGAGTAACTTGCCTCAAGTTCGAAAAGCCACCAGATTTCCAATACAAATCTGGACAATGGATCAGAATAGCTTGCATGGACTTGAACCCAAACGAGTACCATCCGTTTACACTATCGTCTTCACCTAACGAGCCCAAACTTTCAGTTCACATCAGAGCAGTAGGCCCTTGGACTCATGATATTCGATACAGGGTGGACCCAACTCTGAGGGAAGCCTCACAAATGAATCTTCCGAAGGTATAAACTGTGAAAAAATTATTTGTAATTTAGCTAAGCAATCGCCTGAGATTTTTTTTAAAGATTAATTATCACTCAACGGTGTGAATCTATGGGTTTCTTCAGAGATGAAATATTTCAACAGATTCGAATCGATGGTCCGTACGGGGAAGGCGCACAGGACTGGTACAAATACAAAACAGCCATAATGATAGGTGGTGGAATTGGAGTGACACCGTTCTCTTCGATACTAAAAGATATAGTATACAAATCGAATATTCACCAAAGTTTGGGATGTCAAAAGGTAAGTGTAAGGGAGACTGAATCGTAATTACTGTCGGAAGAATACAGTTTTAAAAACCATGCAGAATGCGTGGACTTCTGATATATGAAAAACATTTCAGATCCAACTTTTGAAACTAGTTGAAACGTTAGCGTTTATAAGTTTAAAATAAAACCATAAGAAATCAGAGGTTTGTAATTTGAAAACAAGAATTTACTCAAGTACGACGGTGAAAACTTTAAATTGATCAAGAATTTATTCTATACAAGAATCTTGATCATTGTATTCGTTGTTACGTTTTTTGTGGTCTGGTATGAATTGCTTTTTCAATGTTTTCTTCCTATCTGATGATAAATATAAACTTTTACAGTTAAAGAATCATTTTGAAATAATTACTCGGACCAAAAAATGTTTGATCGTTAATTGCATAATCTAACATGGAATTTGATATCTAGAAGTGAAAACAAACTATTTCCTAGGTATACTTTTTATGGATAACAAGGACTCAACGACAGTTTGAGTGGATGGTCGACATATTAAGAGAGCTGGAAGTGGCGGATAAGAACAAAGTTGTAACAGCTCATATATTCATAACGCAGTTTTATCATAAATTTGATCTCCGCACAGTACTACTGGTGTGTTATAATTTGTAATATTTTCATGTTAATGTAACAAAGCTGTTGAATTTCTCTGTTTGATCAATCTCTTTTTTTCATTTTCAGTACATATGCGAGCGTTATTTTCAAGGAGAATCGAGCAGGTCATTGTTCACCGGACTTACAGCAGTTACGCATTTCGGACGGCCTAATTTCCTAAAATTTTTCCGGGCGATCCGCCAATTAAATTCTAAAGTAAGCATTACATCTGACTAAAATTATTCTAGTAAAGAATAGCTGATTTTATTTGCTATAAACGTTTCTCAACTATCGAATTTTTATAATTTCAGAATCATACCGTCGGAGTATTCAGCTGTGGAGCCCGATCGATGGTACAATCTGTTGGCCAGGCGTGCACTACGCTTAACAAAGAGACAAACGACGATAGCATATTCAAACATCACTACCAGTCATTTTAGTAGAAACATAATAATCATGACAACAATAATGATGATAATAATGAAGGGCTGTTCACTCTAGAAATCAGCTATACACGCTCGTTTAAAATCAGTTAGAAGTCGCTCAGAATAGATCAGAAATCCCAATACATTGCGTATGAAATCCATTGAATTGAATTAAAAAATGAATGAAATCAGCTTTCGTCAGTTGAAATCAGCTGAAATCAGTCAAAGTCAACTGAAGTCAATTAAAATCGGTTGAAGTCTGCCATTTTAAAATCTATGACACAGATTTTCACGTGTTTGAAAATTTGATATTGTGACTTTTATTTTCTGATCGATCTACTTTCACACCTTCACCCAATGTACTGGATATAACATTAATGGCATCATCATAATGGACATAAAGTCCTATTGAATCAGATTTATGATATATGAATTCCTGTGAAATTTCTTGCCTGCAGGTCGCAATTACATGGACGTCACCACACTCATCACAAAATCATTCTGAAGTAACACAAAACATTATGAATTCAATCATATCTCATCGCATGAAATCATACAAAGTGTGAGAAATCCACGTACTATTTTGTAATTATCTGAAATAATCTGAAATCCTTCGAAATCATTAGAATTTACGAAATGACTTGTACACTTAAAATCTTAGTGAGTAACCCGATGAATATTAGTAATGATAGCTATAAGTAAACTTTAAACATTAAAATACCTGTAATGATACATGCAAAATTTTCCATTGAAGTAATTTCTCATAACAACGTACAACTTCATTGAATTTTGCGGATAAAGGGGTCGTTTTATATGCCAGAATGCTACCAAAAAAAAAAAAAAAAAAAAAAAAAACAGTACAGGGAGGACTGTCTAATTGATCAATTTGTAAAAATTAGCAAATCTGACGTATGTTTTGCTCAGTATAGATTGTACACACAAGTCGTTGTTGACTAATTTCTCAACGCATAAATGAGCCCTCGACTAAAATATTGTATAATAATCCTGAATATTCAATGATCTTACGAAACTTGCAACGATAAGTTAGATTCCGCGCAGCATAGAGGCTGACGAACGAGGTTATGTTGACGTTGCGCCTTGACGCACACGTATGTACATATGTGCACTTACGACATCGCGCACGGCATCCAAATCAAAAAATTCACGCCTGCAACCGTTCCTCAATCCGAAACACCATGTGCCAGTTGATCGAGAGGATCAATCCATGCAGGTGTGTCTGGTCCAAAAGTTACTCCAAGATACTGCTCAAATGCCGGGTCTCGGCGCTGAAATACCGTGCCCTTATAATCACATATTACAGATGAGCGTGTAGCGCGACCTTATCTTGCATTGTGCAGATCTTTTTTCTGTTTTTTGTTTTAACTTGAAATTATTCATGGTATTTTTAAAAGAAAAAAACAAGGAAAAACCGCAACATAAGCGACGTTCCGCGCTGTTTTAATGAGCAATAACAGCATAGTAGACGTGGTATGTACAAGTCGCGTAAGCTCACGTAAAGGACTATTTCCGACGGCGTGAAGTTGCAGCATTAACCAAAGCGAGTGCTGTAAGCAAGCGAGTCGGCCCGCGCTATTTTTTTATTTGACTAGCAATTGAATGTGATATGATATATCGAAAGCGTTGACTGAGGATATATCCACAGGCTTCGAGAAACTAAGTTTCCAAGCATGAATTTGATAGAATTGTTAACAGTTAGATACTTCCACGTCAATTTTAAACTAGCTCAAGGAGTAAAGACGGCACAAAAATTCTCAAGTCTGCAAATACGGCAGACTTTTTTTCAACGGCTGGAGTTAAATGAAACTCATAAGATTTCCAAGGAATTTCTCCGAAAGTTATTTACAACAATGGATAATTTCGGTGGTGGGTAGCGAGAGCCGAAGGTAGATTGGTAGAATCGATATAACACTATGGTAGATGATAAAATTTTAGAACCTAATCACTTGGTTCAGAGATCAGTACCGAGAAAAAAAATCGGCAGCTTATTCTAGAGAAAAGAATATTCAGATACAACTGACATTATTCCAATAATTGTAGTTGTTATCTGACCGAAGGTTCCAAACTAATATAGATTAAGCTCAAATCTCAATATAATTTAGCAAAGTTACTGAAAATTTTCATTTCATAAAGTTATAGAAGAAAAGTTACTACAAAAACTACAGAAATTGAGGACAAATTTATCGAGAGAAAAGTGCTTATTCTTTAAAGCTACGAGGTCGTTCGGGGGTTTAAAATTAATTATTATAAATTAGGCAATCAGATGAACTGCGAACCATGATTCAAAAAAATAATGCCATTTACACGATACTGTTAGAAAAAAATGATCAAGGTACGAGAGAAAGAGTTTTGGAATTTTTTTAAATAAAATATGCATTAGGAACAAAAGCCTTACCTTAGCCGGTTGACTCGGGCAATCGCTGATGTGAGTTGAATTTAAATTAAACCCAACTTATTAGTAAAACTAATAATAGAAAGGGAAACGGAAGAAAAAGGTTGTTCCGAGGGAACGGCAGGAAAGAATAGAACAGAAACTAATCTGAAAGCTAATCAAACGAAGGAAAGAATTTGTCCTCTGGCAGGTTGAGTATAGGGTAGAAAAGAAATGAAGATCGAGGCTCGCTCATAGGCTGTCGCCACGGATTCTCCTTAGCCTGATTGGATGGTTATTCCCCATCAATTCTTCCCATACTCTTTGCGTGGCAAACGAGCACCTACCTAATGTGCCACGCATGTTTTCCTGCGACTCCGTACCGTTGTTTACCCGCTACTTTGTACTGGCCAGTTGGTTGCCTGCTTGCAGGAACTCTTCAACATACAGCAAGTGAATGAAGTTATCAGCAAAAAAACTCAGAACTTTTGAACTTGCTGAGCTGAAATAAAATACATATTTACAAAAAATGGGAATATAGTAACTTGGAGCGTTATCTAAAGTAATAATCTTAAGTTAACGCTAGTAGCTTCCAGCGTATAATTTTGTATGGAGTACGGTTGGTATCACTTGGAATACAGGGGCACGTTCTTAGATTTTTCCGTTTAGTAGAATGTCCTTAAATTCTGACGGATCGTTTTAACCGCCGCGACGAAATACGTAAATATACGCATACGAACACAGACACTAACATTCTGCAAAATTTCTTTAAAATCTCTCAAATTCACATTCTCAGTGTCTGTCCGTCCAGTATTTCGTATCCTATACCACAAGTCAGGTAAATTGGAATTTTTCAACAAAAATTTAAACTTCCACGCAGATATGTGCCTGAATCAATTAGTGTACGATCGAAGATATGTAGCCATACAGAGGAAAAAGAAGAATCAGTGATATTCAGTAAAAATTACCTTATCTCTTGAAATGTTGTACCTACTTTGTAGAACTTTTTTGATTGTAAAGTCATAACGCTCACAAACGACACGTACAAATGAAAGGAAAAGAGCTAAATCTATTATGCTAGACGATACTCTCTCCGAGGTTACTTATCGACTTGTTTTATCTCAATATGTGATGCACTACTTTCCGATAGAAGGTAGCACTTGGAAGGGTTTGCGACGCCGTTAATCAGTTGGTAGTACGAAGCACCCGAAAGTCACATCGCCTACATAGATCTCGAACTTGATTGTGATATAATGATCGATACCAATCTCGTTTTTTGGTATACATACAATAATTATGAAATTAAATGTGAAAATAAAAAAAATAAATAAAAACAGAATGAAATATCAAGTGACCGTATAAGGATCGTATACTTTGTTATATCATGTTTTTATTTGAAATATCTATTAGTCCTAATTAAACCTTATCAGCTATATGTACAGATGACAATGTCATAAATTATAATACATGTATTATAACAAGTGTTTTTAACAAATAAATGCTCTAGTCTAGTCCTTAGAAGTATTGTAGTTTCTAGTTTTGGACTGGGGCCTCGCAAAAATCCTCCGAGATTCTGAGTATGCAAGACCTACGTGTCTTATACAATACAATAATGATGATAACATTAATGATAATAATTAATGATAATAATAATAAGAATAATTTCATTGTTAATTATATTTACGATGTCACGGAGTAGAAAAATTACACATAGTACAATCAAGGTGACAAAATTATACCTACAAAAATCAAGGATACGCGACCAGTGCATATACGTACGTATGAATCCATATGAGGTATACGTATGTATACATTCATATGAGGTATTCGTACGTAAACATGATGCAGTGACTTGATATCGTGATATTAAATAACAGAATTGTAGTGTGTAAGAAACAAAAGAAATACAATTAAGAACGAAGCCTAGAGACTCCAGTCCTGTTTTGTAACAAGTCTTTTTAATGGCAAATAGAATTTCCTCCAAGTCATATTATTCAACTATAGATACACAGTTTCATAAATAATAAAATATACCATTTTTACCATAACGGAATATGTACCTATATCCGTTCCATTTTTTTTTCCAAATATTACTCTTCTTTTCTTTTTTATATAAAACCCACTTATCGTCACAAGTGAATAATTCAATATTACATTCTCTTTATATACACTTTTAAAGCATACATACACATACCTAGGTGGGTTTGGTTTATTTTTATTATATTGTTTTTTTTTGTTTCATTTTTTCTTTTACGTTTTGTTTCTTTTTTTTTTCACTTCTTTTTTATACAATCTCTGCCACAAATGTCCAAAATTTACAGTACGAACAGGTCAAGTCCATATTTTACTTAGTTCCATAACTAGATATAATAATCTTACAGTTATCTTCTTCTACAAAATAGCTATCGTTCATAGGATACCTATTTGATTAGCCTTCAATTTACACCTTTTTGTTTTCTTCAATTTCGTCAGGAGAGTCATCGACATTGCTATTTGTTTCGCATTATGAGGAGAATGTGTTTCATCGTACTACATACATCATGTAACACGACGGAAGATCACATAAACGTTATTACATAGGTTATGGCCTTTGCCTGTGTAAAATAAAAAATTTTATTACGAATTTTGTTATTCACCGAAAATTTTCTAGACGGTCAGTACTAGGACTTCGACCTTAAGTGTATTTTCTAGTAAGTAGTATGTGCAAATAATTGGACGTAAAAAAAATGTATCATCACATTATAATGCGTTAGAAATATCGGCATTCTCCTGCGATAGAATGCGAGAAGTTGTCGTATAGTTTGTCTTACTTGTTTTTGTATTTTTTTTTCTTTCAAAAATAAATGCCTTACAACCCACGTAATTATTCAAAAGGTGCTATACATGGAAAAAAAAAGACATCTTATATCTTAACTAGTTACATTATTATAGTTGGCATCTGTGATAAGAAGAGCTGCAGATTGAACGACATATAGCAGGGCGAACATAAAGATTTTGTATTATCTAATCTCAAAGTGATGAATTTCAAACTAGCTGTACAGTAAAATGTAATCACTTTAGACATAGATTATGTTGAAAAAGCTTATGTTGAAAACGCTATTTTTTTTTTTTTAATGCCTTACAAAATGTTGGAATGATTAAAAAAATATTGAATCACTTTTTTGCAGGAATGAAATTCCTGTTAACTGTGTTTTTTTTCTTTGCTTGTTTCACGTATTCCACATACTGCGTTCATCCAGCATGTGTGTCACAAATCTCCCCCTGTTTTTGCATTACTTATTATCGTCCATTCGCGATTTTGTACAGCAGGACATTTTACTAGGAACTTGAGCTGGCACCATGTCTCTTGCTCGATCGTATCGCAAATTCGAAATATGTCAGACCACTGTTGATTTTTTTTTTTTTTTTCAAATACTGTGGAAATTCTTTGCTGTTCTTTTCATCTAAAAACATGAATAGACCATCACTAATGTGGTTTCGTTGCAGTTTCGTCTGTTCTGCAAGTAAAATTTTTATTCGTACATTATTCGCACAGAGATGTCAATTTTTTGAGTAAGTTTGACGAAAAAGAAATAAATTAAGGGGAACTATAAATTTTCGTGAAATAATTGAACCTTGAAAACTCCAGAATGCGCCCAAATTCAGCTAATGTTACAATTAAAAATTATTCAGTCGCTGCTTTAAATAATTTAATAGATATAGATGTGGATAATTCAAATTTGAGATTTTACAGAAAGTAGATATCTTTCTTATTACAACCAATTAAAAGCGAGAGAGAGAGAGAGAGAGAGAGAAAGAAAGAGAGCCTGTTGAGTTTTTGCAGTGAAATTTTACGTAGACCGATCACACAAACAGGCGAGAACTCGAGAGAAAAGTCTTTTGACTAAATTCATGCAACGACGTATGGATAGATGTTTGTTGCTGTTCCTTGTAATCACCGGACATCAAACGTAAAAAGGAAAAATATTTTCGGTGCAACATTGTGATAATCTATATCTCGCGTCAGAGTTCTGACTGTCTACGTAAAATATCTCAAGCCATGCCTGAGCGGTTTATAGTGAATATGTCAAATTTTACCCAAATGAAATACAATCTAATAAGCAATAAATCAGCTAGTGCAAAACATTAAAAGAAAATAAATTTCAGAGTAAGAAAGAGAAAGAGAAAATGAGAGAGAAGAATGAACGAAGGAAGATATATACATATAATCTCATTTGGGTAAAAAAGAAAGTAATTAAAAATTTTTTTTGGAATTCTTGCATATTTTGTTTTTCATATTATTTATGGTCGAATCATTTGCCGCAATAGATTTATATACATAAAGGAACATGACTTGATCAGAAGCACCTTCAGATATGCCAATTATCCAGCAATTTTTGCATAGGGCCAATACAGAACAGTATAGGCGCCCAATTAAAATGCTGAATGGTAATAATTATACGTGGGCCAGTAAGGCTGTAGCCAGTCCTAGCTGGTGCGTTGACGTTTTTTAGCAGCATGCTCTTCGGACGAATGAGCCAAGTTAGGAATAGCTGTGTTTCGAGGATTGAGCATATACTTCATCTGTGGCATGTACGTCATTATATTTTTCACTTGGATCAAAGGAAGCTCTTCATTTAGTGAAGAGCATTTACCTGCCTCCATAAGCATCTGCATTTGCTGCCTGTAAATAAACCGAGTCATAGAAAAAAATCATTTACATGTCGGTACGTGACGATGGCACTTGGGCCAATCAAAATTACGTGCTGTTCGCAGTGTGATCAATTATTAATAAGTTCCTACACAAAAACTGATAACAGAAAGACTCAACTAAAAATGCCTTTGAAGCTTGCTATATGTAAAACAACACTCTTTGAATACTAAGATCAGAGGCGATTCGTCGTGTTTTTTTCAATGATGTTATTTGAAAATAAAAATAAAATTTTTCACAACTATAAAAAACAAGACTGTAAAATATATACATTGTCTCCTTAAAACTGCTTCATTAAAATTGAAATTGAATTGATTAGATGACCGAGCAATGGGGATAAATATAAATGTATGTACATATAAATCTCACCTATTCCCTTGAAACAGATCGACACCCAAAACATCCGTCAGGACTTGCCTGCAAGTGTTTATGTCACAGGTAGGAAAATACTGAGATACAAAGTCAGGAAGAGTCATTAACAGTTCGGTGTAAATGTATGGTTTGGCATTGATGCATGGTACCATTTTCTCGTCAACCAATGCCTTTTGTACTTTGTACGGTACATGAGAGCCTGAAGTAGGTGTTTCCGGTATAGGTAAGAGCGGTTTTCTACCTCTGGAATCCCTGCAAATGATTACCAAATTTTTTTTTCATGTCTTAACATTTAATTTCCTTGTGCTTGGTTTCTTTAAACGTCCTATTAGAAATTCGACGAGAATTTAATACACGGCCACAATGACGAATAAGAACGAATTAAACTCTAGTCAATTCCAGACTAGGATTATATTGTGAGCGTGTTAAAAGTCTAATTCCATGAATAAAGCATGAGCCATGGAGTAAACTTTGTTATACTGTGCAATGAGTTAGAATGAATTGCAGGTCTGCACTAGGAAAGATTAATATGAGTTACATGTAAAGGCAGATGAGTAATTAAGAAATGAAAATCAAATGCCTGAAGGTTATCACTAAAGGTACATGACTCATTGATAATTGACTATCAAGTTCAATTGGGCAGATTAATAGTTTTGAGTGGACTTTCAGAACGCCGAATAATAACAACTCTCTTCACAGCTCACCTGGCATTGTTATTACTTCCATTAACGGGTATAAGAGGCGGTGGATACTTTGCGGTGGCAGAATTGTGACCAGGTGGTGTATGTCGCGCAGGATGTGACAACATACTTTGCGTTGGTGGCATTAAGGCATGCACCTGATCAACGCTTAGCCCTAACAAATTATGTGGGTAGGTACTTGGACTGACGGCGCTGGGAACACCCAAGCTGGGTGTTGTGTACGTAGTTGTTGCCCTGTAATTAAAAGTAGAAAGAGTTTTGTTTCGTTAATAAATTTCTGTAGTACTATAAAAATGATCAAAGTGATGGATAGTAATTATTCATATAATAGTCAAAGAACAAAGAGACTGAATAAACTTTATTCGCGAAAATCAGCAACTAGTGACTGGTTAATTAGCTATACATGAAAATGTTTAGCAAAATGTTATACAAAGTTTGAGAAATCAGTGATTTTTTAATTTTTGCATCGGACAGAGTTATTTCTTTGTACTGTAATAAAAAAATTTTTAATCAACACATGATCTGACGGACAATTTTTAGTCAGCTAATTGTCAGGTAAATGTTAGATGAATTAACTGATGACAGAATGTTGTTTTTTTGCGACAATATGACACACTATGAGAATGATTAACTTGGTCCATGTTAACTTGGTCGAGAAATAGTTTTTATACGTTCATTCGGTCTCCCATTCCAAAAGCAACTATAATACGATGTACAAGGACTCACCAGTCATCCTTCCCATAGGTTGGATAACTATACAAAAGAAAAAATCATACATTGTATGTACAAAGGCAAAAAGCTGTTTTGTGCATTTATAGACCTTCTCCTCACTACATATCTGGTATATCAATAGGCAAATTAAATTCAACTATCAGAAGAGACTAAAGCTCTTTCAACGCAATAGAATCACAGCTATAAAATCTATCGGTCGACAACATAGCAGGTGCAATTTGATGACTGACTACATTCCGCAATTTCGACTGATTCGAGGCTTGCAAAGCTTCTTCATTATTGTAAGAAAAGTAGCTACCATTATTGTTCATTCAAATATCAATGTTTAAGAATAATTTTGAGTACTACCACAAGTAACTCGTATAAATACGCACCAAAAACATCACAAAAAGCTATAATGTTAGGTTTAAACTTGAAATCCATTATTTCTACGGTTAACGTGTCCCTCTCAGAAGTCTGGATTTATCTTTGTCTTGGAATCAAGAAAATTGTATGTTATCCTATTTTTCATTAAAATTATGAGAATGCATAAGTATCCGCAAATTATTGCAAACATTTTTCTGCAAGTAGTACCTAAACTGCAATTCTTCATACCCACTGTTCTCTTACACTCCATTACTTTACCAGACTTTCCATAAAATTAGTATCATCGAATGGAATTCGATTGAAAGAAAGTGTTTAGAATGTGTGATTTTACTCGGCAAAAATATTAATCTTTTCCCCAAAGAGTATCAACAGGACAGACCTCTTACCAATTTCTAAAATAACATACAACCCTTTGAAACCAAAGAACAATGCAGACTTTAAAGCTCAAATTCCATGAGTCGAGAATCGACAGGCTGTGTAATTTTCATCAATACAAAGTCAAGGCACATGCAGATATAGAAATAACACCGAACGTCATACTTAGTAAAAGTGTACCTGCGATTAGTATTGATGTGATAATAAACCTCAAGTTCAAATGAGCTGCAGGGTGCTCAGCTGATAAAAAGCTCACAACGGTACGTCAGAAGAATTAATAATAAACTACCAAATCCAATACAATTCTTGCTAATAAATCAAACTAAACACAAACAATTAGTAAAAGTTGTTCGACTTACCCGATATTGGGCTGACTGGTGTGGGCGGTAGCTCTGACGAGAGGGGGTGGCTGGGCTTGGACAGCGGCTTGCATCGTTGTGACAGGATATACTCCTGGATACTGCCCTCCTGCCCCGCTACCACCCCCTCTACTCCTAGACTGTTGTGAGTAAGTTTTATTCGATGAAGCTATTTGCTAAAATGGATTAAAATCATATTAAAACATCCATCTTTTGTTGAAAAGAGATAGAATAGAATGTCTACAAATAATTAGAGTTAGAAATTCGAAGAGAATAATCCCTAGCAGAGATTGGCAAAAGGTAATAATTATTGATCACAATTGTAATTATAGAAATTTTGATGAGGCTAAAGTTAGTATTAGATAGTTACAATAACGTTAAAAACTTAAACTCGATAAATTTTGAGGAAAATAGTAGAATTCTGAGAAGTTTTAGAATATTTAATAATTTGACAATATTCCCAGCACACCGTAGAATTCATTTCGAAATTATTTTAGAAAATTAACTTTTTGCAGAATAAAAAATACCATGAAATCAATATATTAAAACTTTGATTCTGAATAACAGTAACTTCCTGTGAATTTCAATTACTTGAAAAGATATTTTTCTGTAATTTACAATTCAAGCAAATTCGGCAATATTTTTATGAGCAATGTGAGAAAGAAAATAATATTAATTGCATTAGAGATACGATTTCAAAAAGCATTACAATTGAATCATGGAGTTTGTACTTTTGTACAACCTAATTTTGTAGTTTTCTTCTAGTTTTTAATTTAAAAACAACTCAACTTATTTGGCTTGTATCCAGAATGCAATTTCATCTCTGATGCATATGTGAGAAACTATCTATATAGCCACTTTGATTAGCAAAACTAAAGGCTTCACAGAAAAATTGAATTTTATTTTCTGAGCGTGCAACTCGATATAAAGTTTCATTCAGAATACACGTAATTGATGTTCCTCGTGTGAATAATGAATAAAATTACAATGACCACTAATAAAAGCTTAGAAATAAAATTGCAATGGGAATCAAATGACGAGCTAAACTATCGACAACAAACAAAATTAATACATGAAAAGTTTGTTTCATTTTGATGATCAATATTCTGGTGTGCAAAATAGGATTATCATCACTTGTTAATTGCGTCGCAACAGAATAGCTCAATCATTTTCATGAAATTTAGTTCAAAATCTGTACTCTTACATCTTTGCCATTACATCGCCAAATTTTTCGCTAACAATAATAAAAGATCTTAATGATGATAATAAACTAACTGCAAGAAAACGTTAAATCTCAAGTCTGAAAATTTCTATTCTCACCGAGTACACATTGTGTTTACTATTCTGGGACAGACAACTAAGTTTTACTGTAATTTAAAGTATTTGGTGAATAGAAAATCATCTTACTAAAAGAATTGTTTTTAAACTCATAACTTTCTAATTTTGTTCATGGATGTTCCGGTAAGGATTAAATCTCTCGTGAAATTCACACAAAACTGTAACGCACATTTGTTTGCTAAGAGCGTTTCAAACAGGATTTTCCTAACAAGAAAACAAAGAGTAGATAAAAATTACCCATACATTATGCATGTTGAGGGGGGCGTTGGTCATTTTGATGACTTGGTTCGGCTGTGACACCAAAGTCTGAAATGCGGGTTGTCCACCGACGAGGCCCGACCATCCGTTACACGCGGTTTGAACGGCGCTGAGCATAGGTTGCTGAGCGGCGGAGTTCGTCCTGCTACCAGGTGAAACCCTGGAAGGTGAGGAATGGGCGGGGTGCGTAGTAACGACGGGTCTGGGTTGACCGAGCCTATGGATAGTCGCGTTACTGTTAACGCCCCTTGGTAAAATGGTCGGTATTTGAGCGCTTCGAACATTTATCGAGTTGTTTTTATTGGTATTGTTTTGAACAACGGATGGCTGCTTAGCAGCGGGAGGTGTGGGAGGCTGTTTTGTCCATCCCCCCCCAGCGCCCCCACCCTTACTGCTCACCAACAACTGCGAGTCCATCACTTTGCTCGGCCAATAATCCTCGAATCCGGTGCCGGGCGGAAAGTAGCTTTTAATGTCACTCAAACTGATCACGGAACACGTTTCACTGGCAAACAGTTCGTTGCGTATTCCCTGAACTTTGCAGCAGAATTTTAAATACGACAGGTCCCACCCCTCGAGTTTCTCAGCCTTAAGTTTAAGGTTATCAGTCTCTCCCTCGAAGTAGAAAAGCGGAACATATTTCAAACCATCTTTGACCGTGTAGGGAACGACCGACTCCTTGTTTATACGAATAAAACCGCACTTCTCAGCCTTCTGCATACCGGAAATGGGAGTGTTCTGGCCAGCGCCAGCCGTCAATTTTGTATAGCACATGTCGAGGAACGTGTAAAACTCCCTGGCATCTGCGAGCCGCACGACAAGATCCTTCACGGTGAAAGTTTCTCTACCGAATTGGTTGTCGCAGTGTTTAATGTTTATCTCGTTAAACAGCTTGCTCTCCGCCTCCGTTATGTAGTAGCTTCTTATGCAAGTGCAGCTGTATATATCGGCGTGCAGATATCCGAGATATTTGTTCAGTAATTTAGACTCCAGTATCCTCACCGCGCAATATCTTTCACCGGCTCGAAATATATACGGTATGTGACACTTTCCGAAGCTTGTCCAACCAAATCTACCTCTTTGACTGTCGTCGTCGAGGGGAATCTTCCCCTCTGGCAGCTGCGGCTTTATTATGGAAGAATCCACAGGCTTCTTGGCGTTGGAAAGGTAACCTAGTATCCCCGGCAAATTTGGCTGCGGCACTACGTTTTGCCCAGTTCTCTGCTGCTGCGCTCCGCCTATCGCCGTAACCATTTTCGCCTTGTTTGCTTCCACCATTTTGGCTGCCAGCTCCCTGATCTCCGCATCGTCGGGTCGCTCCTGCTTCACCGTCACGTTGTCAAACGAACCTGAAAAACGTAAGATAGGACAGCGTCAAGGTTTGTTAAAACTGATATCACGGGTCAAGTAAGATATTTGGACGAGGAAAAAATTAGGACACCAGATTTCTATGACAGGAACGATAAGTGTTTTAACAAAATCGCGGGCGGGTCTTTAGCAGCGAAAAAGCGTCTTTATTTTTCTACATTTCTGTTTACCTTTTTGCCGACGATAAAACGTTAGAAGGAAATCGGGAATTTGACGTACGACGTATCGTCGGGTCGAGTAATACGTTGTTGTATGGAAAAAATAACAAAGGAAGAAATACGGAAAGAAAAGAGAAAAGGTGACACGATACGGGATCGTAACGATCGCGTTTCACGAGTGACAGTAGTCGGATCGTGTGTGCCATGGATATAGTGAACAAGGTGTATAGATTAGAAACGAAACATGTGGAGGAGGAGAGATATAGCGGAGACACACGTTAAGTGTGACACTCCTCGGGGCCGGGGATGAGGGATGTCCCTAGTCCCGGGGTGATCTAAATAAGGGTGTATATTGAGGAGGGCTTTAATGATGAGAGCGTACCTCCTCCTCCTCCTCCTCCTGCTCCTCCTCCTCCTCCTCCTCCTGCAGTAACCGGCGGCGAACTTTTGGCGAGGACTACGGCGGCAGCCGAGGATAACGCCATTATACAATTTCACGTAGTTAGGCCATGTAGTAGCATCGAGGTGGCTGCTTATTGCCGTTGGTCGCACGGGGCACTAGACGACATACGCGTACATACCGCGGTAGCGAGCGAGCGAGCCAAGCTCCTCACTTCACCTCACGCGACACGATAAAACGATAGTATGTAGTACGTACATAGGGAGGGTATGTACCTACGTCTACTACGCGATTTAACGAAGTATGTAACGCGCCTCGCCGTGCTCAGCCGTGCTCAGCCGTGCTCGCGGCGGAGTGGCGAAACTTTTAACGGTGACTGTACCCCCGCGCTAGCTAGGAACTCGCTCACCGATCGAGGCAGCAGCAGCAGCACTAGCACCACTAGCACCACCAGCACCAGCAGCAGCGACGACGGCGGCAGGAGGAGTAGCAGAGTAACGAACGGCGGCAGTATCGGTCGCGAAATTGCCTAAAATGCGATGCCACTTCGAGTCTCGTTGTACACCTAGGTAGACGATCGCAGTACGTACTCCAGGAGTAGAAGCGTCACATATTTCCTGCACTTGTTTATGTAAGAACACTTGTCAAGGTATGATACGAAAGAGTTTATGCTTTATTTATACCTATGTATAGTTGTAGAGACAACGTTAAGGTACGCGCGATTCGCCTCCGCGATGACAACAAATGATTACAACTTATTTGTTGTGTACGCAGTCGTCTAGGTCTACGATGCATCAGCGGCAGCATCGGCATCACCAGCGCAGCGTTAAGACACGCGCGCGCCACGGAACAGCGCAACGGCACGTCACCTCACATTTTATGCCGCCGAGCAGCTCGATTTGAAAGCAAGCGAGCGAGCGAGCGAGCCAGCAGGCAGCACCACCAGCACCAGCGGCAAAGGGAAATGTCCCAGCAGCGTGTAGCCTCGTGCGCAGGCCCTATTTAATACATCCTAGGTTTTTCTCCACCTGTGAGTCATTTCACTAAAATGGCGTCCCGCCGAGGCGGACGCGGCCAATCGCCGAGCGCCGTCTGGCACCAACAAAAGGAAACGCCATCGTTTGCCGTGACGTCATTACAACAAAATATCACCCTTCGCGAGGCTAGCATTCGCGTTTCCAAGGTCGTCTATGACTGGCTGTATCGCATACTGTATAGACCTTTTTTTCTTCTTTTTTCAAGGATGCATTCTGATATTGTTTTCAATAGTCGCTTTTGACACCGCGCTGGAAACAGTAGCGACACCAAACTTTCGTCTAGGACCACCTGCCCGTGACACCAAATTTTTCTTTTTTTCTTTACTTTCCCCATCGCCACGGCATATCAAACTTTGAAACGTATTATTACCATTCCAATACGGTATAGTATCTTCTAATTTCCGAGAAGCATTTTTCACGAATATATATATACACTTATACATATTAGTGTGTATATAATATAATGGATATGAACAAGCAAGCATATAGGTATGTTGTATGTGAATACACGCGCATGCCAGAGCCTCCGTGCCGTATCTATCGCAATTGTTAAGCGCCGCTGTTGATCGACGAGTAAGTATCGTCACTTCCCTTTCCCGCAAAGCCTCGATCGTAATACATGTATATTATTAGTTTACTTCAAGATGTTTGTAACTATCAAAAATGTTGTGCTCCATATGCCGATGCTGAATCACAGTTCCAACGATCGCCGCTATGGGTGCATCGATACTTCATGACTAAAAGATTTGAGAAGCCTCCTCCTTTCGTTCCCTCCCCAACTGCTCTCAACGGTCGATCAGCTGATCAAATTCTTATAGCGATGTGAGCTTGAAGCGAAAATGTAATACTCTGAAAGATTGTTCGCCGCATGCACGAGTGTGCTATGCTAGGCTTTGGAAGCGCGACAGTTTAGTCTTGAAAATTAACTATGCATATTCCAAGGAGATGTCGAATCCAAACAACAGTATTCGCAACGTGTACCATGGCAATGCTGGCGTAGTACATACGGTTCAAAGAGTGGGCAGAAACTAGCGAGAGATCTCAAGAACATGGCAACACCGCACGGTCGATATGCTCTTTCAGGCATAGTGCCAAGATTGGTAAATGTATTGGTATATACTCAGGCAGGTATATAGTGCTTTTTAAGCTACCCCCACTCCTCGTATACGTGGAAGATTTTTACGTGGAGGGGGAGGAAACCGGCCTGGTGGGGGGTGTGAAATCTGCGCAGCACCCGGATCCCTGGTCGCTTTTTGTGTTCTACTGCGCATCTCCTATATACTTCGTACGTACGTTACATATGTATTTATTATTTTAATCATGATTTACGACGCGGTGTTGCCAGCTATTACCCCCCCCCCCCTCCGCCTCTCGCGCTCCCCTTCCCCCCTTTGCTCCTGGCGCCTACACCGTTAGCGTACGACTTTTTTTTTTATTATTATGGCACGCCAGAAGAACAACCACCATTGATCGATAACAAAACCAAAATAAAAATCGAATGAAGGATACAAAACTAACGAAGAGAGAAAGAAAACAAATTGAACCTAAAAAAGAACATCACCCGTGTAGGTATGTAGATCGTATATATTATGTATACGATGTATATATCTACACAGTAGATGGATGATATATGTGTATATATGTATATATATATATATACGTATACATATATAAAATGTATATAAGCGCGTGTAAATATCCACCGACGCATGTACACAACGCGGCGTTGCCATGTTTCGCTGGAATCCAAGGAGAAATGTACAACGTCGCACGCTGCTGAAATGGCCGACGATGCGTAGGTCTGCCATTTTGGCAACACTGGCGAGCGATCTATTTATAGCAGACCTTAATTGCTGCTGTTGCTATGCCAGGACGAGCCTGCCCGGAGTCTTCAAGGGTGGGAGAATAACGCGCTAACAAAATGGCGACGAATCGGATGTGACTGGTTCTATTTCATCAGCGAATGATCGGTCGGTTACCAAAAATTAAATTGCAATCAAATCGGTGTCAGGATTCAGAAATTTGGCGATCACATCATAACGAAGAACTTGATTACAACCGGTCATGTAACGGTCTACGATTCAGGTCATTACAATCCTACAAGTAATCCGCAATTTCCATCTGTTCCATCTAGTGCGTTATAACATAGCTTAGCTTGCTATCTAATTTATCTTGCTAAGATAACTGAAAGATCTGGACATACTCCTTCAGTTAAATATTTATTTACGTCACGAGGATCTCCGCGACCTCGCATGAAAAACATGGAGACGTCCTCGATTCTAGTTGGCCAACTTTCAGATTGCCAAGCAACAGAAAATAAGAAAAAAGAACGTGAAAATAGAAAAAAAATCTAGAATTTCGCAAGGTTTTCGCATATTTATCAACCAAATTGCAAATGGTGGCATGTTCCTTCAGCAGCTGACTGCCTATATAGATATATAGGCTGGGCTGAACCTCGTGCACAAACACACAAGCTCGCTGCTGGTCGGCTAAGTCCGTCAGCCACCACTATGTTACATCATGCCGCCGAGTGCAATATATATATATCTACATATGTATACCGGGATCGGTATATAGAAAAGCGGGGGGAGAGGTGGCGGGAAAGGAGAGAAGGGATGTGCGGGGCACGTTATGTACAGCCGTTTCTCACATATTTACCCGCAGCTGTATATAATGTACCGCTTGCGCCTGGTGGCCGCATCACACGATGCGAGTTCCGTTCGGTTCCACGGACCGACTCGAACTGAGGTAAAACAAGATCAGGAACAGTTTGAGAACCGCTTTCCTGTATTATTTAAGCAAGTCAATGTGCATAAGTATATACATATCTTGTCTGTTCGTCTACTATATGGCACACACACACCGGCCCTTTTGTGCTCGTAATGAAAAATTGTTATCAATGCACTGACATTCAGATGTGAGGTGGGTAGTTAGTTTTATTCGCAGATCATCATTACCTCCTATATTTTTATAGTTTTCTGTAAGTGCGTAGTTGCAACTTGAATATCCGTACATCATTCTATCACTAGAAACTATCTCAACCTTTCTTAGTTTTCATCGAACAAAAGCACGGTATACATGTATAAATTTTAACCCATCTCATCCGTTAACGGTCAAGTGAGTTTGCGACTCAAATTTCTACGGAAAGTTTCGAGTTCCTCAAGTAAACGACCCTGAATTTGGGTACGTGTAAACAAATAGTCAAAACTATATTGAGTATTTCTGTAATAAAGAACGAAAAGTCGAAACAAAGATGATAATAGAAAGGGATACAGTTGCAAACCTTTAGTCTAACACTCGCGAATAAACAAGTGCGCGGGAAAACGTAGAAAAAGTAAATGCTAAGAAATGAAAACTAAAAGCAAAAAAAACATAATAGTTATAATTTGCCGGAACCACGTGACAAACCGAACTAGAGATGTAAACGGTTGTTGGGGAAAGGGAAGTAAAAGAAAGGAAGCAGACTGCAAGGGATCGGGTGGGGTAGGCAGAGGCGGGATCACGCGGAGCGTCCTGCGGCAGAAAACATGCACATAACCTCAAAGCTTACCTCGTTCAACTCGAGCCTCGAGTATTTCAATATCTTCGTCAAAATCTTGCGCCCTCATTTCAGTGTCGGGGACGTCCATGCACATACTATCCCTAAACAATCACCGGCTTCAATTCTCTCTGACATTTACTGGGTGAATCTTCGGATCAGATGGCAAGAAAAAACCCAAGAACTAATATAATAGTACTCCGTATCCGTTGCAAGGCTCGCTGGGCCTGCTGGATTTGAATGTGTAACGTTGCCGCTTCCTCTATCATCCCCTCCACTACCCTATGTACTTAACAATTGCGACGTTGCCGCACATCCGGTACGTGGTAAATAGCAATAGTGGGGGTAGTTGATTTTCCACGGTGGTGGGGATAAAACTTTCCATTAGGTCTCAGTACCCCTCTCCTCCTTATCTCCTCGAAGGTGACTGAAAAAACCTGAAGAACATTCCCAAAGTGATTTTCGCCCCTACTTCCGTCACATCATAACCATTTCGTTACGCAAAGGTGTATTCATCTCGCGTGAACCCTTAGCGTGAACATATATTACAGATGGTAAATTCTTCAGGGAGTTAGTTCAGAATCCAAAATGCGATAGAAAATTTTGGGGGTGAAAAAACGTTTCCAAAAACTGCATCAGTGATAATTCATTCTTTGAAGTTGGATACCGTAGCTGTTTATTCACAAACCAAGTGAACTGATTGTGAGTTTCGGAAGAAGGGAAGGAGGAGAAACAAAGGAATGGAGCCGATGTGCAATATTTTTTATAATTTCGTTTTCTTTTCGCATAATTTGCAAATATTTTTATTATAAAAATACAGATCGATGAGTGGGTAACAAGGGGGGATACGGGATGTACATACTTCCGGCCACTTCGGTGCCGTACGACGTACACGTCAATTATCAGGGGTCATATCTTCCCGGTCTGCGGATCAGTGTGGAAATCCGCGAGCGCAACTGTTACCACCCCAAGTCAACAACGTAAGTTGGGGGTCACTGACCTCGCGAATTCGGTCGAAGACCTTGCGGATGACCGTTTCGTACCGGTACTGCACATTCGTATTTATGTCATCAACGTCGAAGAAAATATTGGAGGGTAAAACTAAATTTAATGAGCATTTCTTATATTTTACGATAGTGAAAGTATTCTGGAATTATCGTTCGGTCCGCAGTTGAAAAAAAATTCCTGTAAGGTTTTTGAGGACATCGAAGCTTTTTGTCTGCTTTTTAGCAATAATGTAGCGCATCTCATCCTTCTGCAGATAATTTCGAATCATCGTTTTTAAATTATTTGACCTACAGCGAAACATCGATTATTCGAACCTAGATCATTCCCACCGTTTAACCTTCGTTACTCAAAATTACGGAACATTCACGAGGGGTTAAAAATGCAACTGACTCAGTTTGCCCTAATTTTTTAGGACAAAGGAATTTGGACCTTTGTGAATCTCAAATACAGATTCCCTTGTTCCAAATAAGTAGGTCAAACTGACCCACGTCGCTTGCATTCTCAACCCCTAATATATACGTTGTTAAAAAGAAGACAGGATGCACTCATAATTTTATATCACCAATATTTTGAGTCAAATTAACACGTAAAAGGACTTGGAATAAAAATATCTGTCTAAGGTACGTGTGTGTAATTATAACATAAAAATACATGTACTAACTATCTTGTGTCTGTAGTGTTTTTTATACCTGGCTTCATGTCACCCGCCATTACTAATCCCTTGTCCGAACTTTCGTCAATGCGAACTAGGCCCAATCCCATTTAATTCGGAGAATCCAGATTCTACCGAACATAAGTCTCTTCTAAATTATTACTAAATACTTCAAAAATTCTGTGAGAATATCTATCAGCGTGAAAAAATTTGCAGAATCTGGAAAAGGGGCAGGTAACATCCTTTCACCCGTCGCAGGACACGCGAAGCGATATAAGTTCGACAAAATTTTGCCGTGCTAGGAGCAACGTTATTAGTATATTTTACCGTGATACTCTCTAATTTGAATTGCCAATGCGATAAGATTCGGTACAAGTATATAACATATCGAAAAAATGGAGTCAGAAAAGGTCACGTTCACCTTGACGCTATTTCGTCGCGGCCTTGCAGAACGATAGGTAAACAAGCTCGCGCAACAAGTGTATATATGCCGTCTGTAGCTCCGAATATACATGTATGTATTAATTTGATCCACAAGGCTTTGCGAACTTACTGCAGTCGCGTGCGCGAATGAATGTCTCCGCTTTGCAGACGCGTAAGAAATTATGCGCGAGGCAGGAATCAGTCGCGTCAATGAATGACTTAGTAATTATCACGACACGCGATCAAGAACCAGTCACTCCCCCCCTCCCGCCCCTCCTCGAAGTCCGTTAAATTTGAACTAAATTCAATTATCAATTTATTACTGCAGGGTACATTGATGATCAGTTAAATGCGAGGTGGTCTGTGTTCCAGTTGGGTCTAAATTTTTCGTACCCAGAAGAGCCTTGGTGCTCTCACCTTCTTTCATCCAGAGTTGAACCTGAAATATTTTAACACAGTTGATTAATTTCGATTTGTATATCATAGCATGCCACGTTTCATTCGGGTGAATTTACCTGTTTGTGGAGGAGATCCCTTCTGCGACCAGGTGGTTCCTTAGCTAAAAGGGGCACCAGAATTTCTAAACAGGACTTAAACTTCTCAAGGGCAACTTCGTATTTCCCTTCAGAGAGATACTGCTCTGCAATCTCACCTATTTCTAGAGCATCGCACATGGCTGTTGTACTTTTGCTCAGGCTACCTATTGCCAAATGTAAATATTTAGTTTTTTGGTGCAGATTTTGATTTTATAGATTTCTAATTTGGTCCATTCCAATCTTTAATATCGACTTAACATGAGGGAGTGAACGGAAAGGGGAGATAAGTCGAACCATACAGTTTTTGGGTTGAAGGAAATCAGCAGAGTGCTTAGTTTTTCAAAATCATACACTGACCTTATTTAGAAAACAAATAAACGAGAAAACACATTTCCGCGGGGAGATTCGAACTACGTTTATCTCATTTACAAATTCCAATGATGTAAATATTCCGAAAATAGTTTCACCCATTCCAATGGCTTCAAAAATATTATATTTAAATAATGAGAAAAACTACACTTTAATTGATTACTTAATTAATCAGTGAACAATTCAAATTGTACAACGCATTGTACAAATCACTGGTGAACCATACAACCTGTTAAGATAAGGAAATATCGACTTCTTTCTTTTCTCCAGATATCACCAAATATTTCGTCATCAAGCAGATTAACACAAATACGTAGAAAAAAAGGCGCATATCAATTCACTCCCGTTTCCCTTTCACACCCTCATTTTATCTTTGTACCAACATAATTCTTGGTAGCTGTTTCTGTCAAAAGACTCTTTTTTCGCCGATGCTCCCTGCACCTCTGGAACTGTCTTCGATTTATCAGTATTATCCACATAATCATCGGCATAAACGCGTTTCAGTTCCTCTGCTCGTTTTATGTAATCATTGACACGAAGCCTCAGAGCCTCTTTCCTTTGTGGATCAGTTTCATCTAAGAAATTACAAGTATCCATTCCAATTATGAATTTTACATGTATAATATTTGCAGTCATTCGAAATAAATAAAAAAATTTCACTTTCTCTTCCCTGTATTTACTATCCTTGTATTTTATTCATCGGGTCGGCGTGCCCATTTCTTTATGAACGCCAGTCCGACATATCAATACATTTAATAAACACACACGCACACACACAGATAAAAACAGTGATGTGTCGTACTGGTAACTAATGGTATGAAGTATCTGAGAGCGTCGCAGTAGTGATGAAAAGCTTCCTTTTGATTTTTCTCCCTATCCAGCTGTACCGCCTTGTGCACAAGCGCAACAGCCTTGTCATAGTTGTCTTTGGTTGGTGCATGAACCAGGTCTAAGAACTCGTGAGCAAAAAACTCGTCGAACGTAATTCTCTCCGAAGGATTGTGCTTCAACAGCGAAGTTATCAAGTCTTTGCACTCTGGAGTTATATACGAGTTTTTAGGGAGCTGTATATCGCATAAAAAATTTATCCACAATTTCAATCCAAAGATGACACTATTCAAGTTCCGATCAAGTAAATCTACAATCACCATGCTTCCATACTCTACTATGAGGATCTCGTGAAGCATATCCTTTGAGTGAGTTGAGTTTGTGCCTTACGTTGACCTTTGCAATCATTTAAGCCAGGATTGAAAAATGACAAAAAAAACTCCAAATATTTCCTTAGCTTTGAAATATCTTAGCATTCAAAATAATATGGAAACATTCTGTTCCATTTCAAAAAATCTTCACAATTTAAAATTTTACATAACTTGAAAATATTTCACAAAGATGCACACTAGATTGTAGGATTTACTCTTCTATGGTTAAGAAAGCTGATACTAGAATAAAATCCAGGAACACTAGAAAAACAATTATTTTCACCTAAGGCTATAGTGTTTTAATAGCGTACAATATTCGATAAAATTTTTCAGCCAATGTTTGACCGAAACCATAATTTCTGTCTATAAATCACCTCAATTGGACGTCTGTCCTTAATTTTTTCAGCCAGTTCTTGAAAGCTGCTGCTAGAGTAAGGAGCTTTGCCAAAAAGACACTCGTACATGATGATACCGACGCTCCAGAGATCGACTCTGGCATCGTATTTGTGGTCTAGCAAAATTTCAGGTGCCATGTAAAGCGGTGAACCGCGCATGGCAAATTTGTGTTCGTAATTAGCCAAGTACTGAGCGAAACCAAAGTCTGAAAATGGTTCAGGGTAAGTGGGTAAATATTTCTTCAAGAGGTGTGGAGAAAATTTGTGTGCGCTCATAAACAAAGCTGATATTGGCTAATATAGCAATCAGTATTCGATTTGAAAGTGCTGGGAAGGGTGTGAAAAGATCAATATATATGTGGCTCGTTTATTCTATTTTTTCGTCTTGTTTGTATGATTTCGCTCATTCTGTAAATGTTGTATAATTAACGCACCTCCAACTTTTAGTGTGAGTTTCGGTGTGTTCATAAGCAGCAAGTTTTGCGGCTTGAGATCCATATGACAAACGTTGTGACTGCGTAGAAATCTTAAAGCTAATGCAAGTTGTTGTAAAAATTTGCGACAAATATTTTCCGCCAATCTGTGCTTTCTTTTAATGAATTTCGACAAGTCACCTCCGTCGCAATATTCCATCACAATGTATATGTACCTGAACAATAAATATATGTGGGAAAAAATATGAAGTATCTGATTTTTTTGTTCCATAAAAACTTGACATTTTAGCAACTTTATAATTTGTTATTGATTGAAATATCGTTGCCTTAATTTCAGGTACGAACCTGTCGTCCCAAAAGAAGTCCTTCATCTCTACAATGTGTTCATGTTTTAATATTTTTAATAGCCTTATCTCCGTGATTATGTTCTCTGTAGCAGACTTCGACAAGGTTGACTTGTCCATCGATTTTATTGCTACCACATCCTTAGATCCGCCCTACACAAAGGATTATTAAACTCTTCAAGTTAAAGTCGCTATTCTTGTTCTTTTCTTTCTTTTCCTCATAAGTTTTTGTGTCCATTTGATCATCATTTCTTTCGTCACAACATCCCATATTGTATACATAATAAATACGTAAGGTAACATAGTGTAACATAACCTCAAATGTACACACGCACTTTTTTGAAGGCTTTGTAAACGGTCGCGTAGCTTCCAGAGCCAATCTTCTCGAGGAGCGAGTAGTCCTTGATGGTAGGCAGACTCATGCTTGTCCTTATCGAATTTCAATTCGCCATCAACCAGCAAGGATTTGCGCGTCAGCTGCTCATCGCGGATGACAGATCGAGCAGTGCGAAATTGTTCGCATGTTATCAAACGAAAAACGCGTTAATAATCGATCTTTGAGCCAGGCGTTTCACGCAGTTGGCGTAAGAAGGCGCCTGCCGACGAATCACGAAGCCGTTTGTCTACAGACCGCAGTTCCGCTGCCGCAACTCGCGTTGACGCGCGTGTCTTTCCTCCTATCGTTTCTCGAAACGGTAGTTTCGTTGTTTTTTTTTTCTGTATTTCTTTTTAAAGTTCACGGTGAAATTCTGGGTAAATTTCCGCCTCCACGATCCGATAACCCGACTCTATTAGCGCCGACGATATATCGAGAAGCGAAATTGCACTCGATAGCAACAGCGGACAGCATCAGTCAGCATCAGCAACACCATCCCGGAATGACGGACGTGACTCCAGCGGTGGCAGCAGAAGTGAAATGAGCTCGTCCGCCGTGTTGCTACTGCTGCAATGATGGGGCATGGTGGGATGTGTTGTGGAAAAAAAACGGAATGCGAAACGTCACGTCACCAAACCGCGCTCGTCATTGGTCCTGACAAATTTAAAACCGTCAGGTATTGGCCACGGCCTGAGGAGTAGGCGCTCCACATGCTTTCTCGTAAGACCTTTCGAATCACACCGCGGCGTGGCGCTAGCCTGCAGACTCATTCTGCGCGTCTGCCATTAGTGGATCAGCTGCCGAATATAAGCTCGGGTGTTTTTGGCAGCTGATTTGTGTATTCGTAGAGCCGTTGCACGTGTGATATTGATTCGATTAATTCTCCAGCCCTTTGTCCTGGAAATCGGAGCCCCCGTCGGATCACCCAAGAGGTTAAAATAACCCCGCGACAAGGCCTCCGTGTCTCGATTATCTGTCACTAGGTACATAATAATACGAAGTGTCGTGCGCCCTGTGCGTGCGTATGTATAACATTGGTACACCTACATAAGCATATATACATACACGTGCGGGTATACACATGTGTACGTCCTACGGTACGACGTATAAAGTTTCCCGTGATTCTCTGCGCGTTTCAGAACCCAGCATTTGCTCGCTACGGTGACGTCATGTGCTGAGAGATCGTCGCTCGCCCGCTCGCTGGTTCTCCGAACAACGAATAACACAGGTGCACGGCACCAGTTTCGCCTAGCTAACCCGTTGCTGCAGTTGACGAATCGCGTTACTCGCCTTTGTGTCGTTTTCACAACTATTCCCACCGTTCTCTGGGCTCGCAATACACCGAAATCTAAATTCGTCGGGGGTCATCCCGCGGTAAAGTGCGGGTCACAGAGAATCCGTTTGTTCGTACATATTCACTGGGTAGTTCACTTCAGTGTCCCGTCTAATCTAGAGTCGCGAAAATAATCGCGGCGTTGTTTCACCCTTTGATTTAATTTCGTTTCGTTCCTTCCTTTGTTTCTTGTTTATTTATTTATTTTTTTCATTCGTTCAGTCGTACTACCTGTTTCGCTGTTATCCTACACCCTCATTTTCAATTCATATAAATTATACTTATCGAACTATTTTACAAACAGTTTCGTGCTGGCGTTGATAAACGGATAAATACCTCAAATCGAAAAGAGACACAGACACACTCGCATCTTACCATAAAATAAGAACAGTTGGTCTACGCGCGTGATTCTGAAAATTTATACCAAGAAAATCTATTCGATCGTATCTCTGTTCGTTACTCATCAACGACGACGGCCACGACGGGGAGAAACGAGAAGAACGTGCAAACGGTCTTCTGAGGAGACAACCACGCTACGAACAAAGTAGCCCAGCAAAATACACCCCGATAATAATGGATTCTGAGGAAGAGACACCCTACGACGACGTTGATTCGGGCAACGAGTCCAGCGGCGATGACGTCGACTTCGCTATGGACGTTGAGCCCGGGAATCCCCGTGAACGAGCCACAGATATTGACGATTATCCTTTCGAGGTTTTATCCACAGAAGAGATCGTTCAGCATATGGTGGACTCTATTAAAGACGTAAACACCGTCGTCGAGGTGAGTGATTTCGGCCGCTGAATTCGCTCCTTCGCCTTCATTCATGTCAAAACTGCACGAGGTTGAAGTTAGTAACGCTATCGTGACGAAACATTGGGGAAAACATCACTGTTTTATTAATTTTACAATGATTTTAAACGAACTAAGATTTCGAAATATGAGTGTGTTTTGTTTTATTACGGTTTACTCAATTTCCCACAATTCGAACATCGCGAAATAACGGTTTTTCCTCACCATGAATCGTTACGATATCGTTACTAACTTCAATGTGAACAACCTACATACATATATATATATATATATTTCGTCGTTGACTAAAGAAGAAAAATAACTTTTTTTCGCCAAAGAAATTATGAAAACCTTTTGATATAAACTTTGTTTACCATCGATAAGCGATCACTGATCTCTAAATCGCGATCGTTCGTTCTTTGTTTATCTCTCGCGACTCCTATTTTCGATCCACTCACCGTTTTCAAGACTACTTCTTTGTCCTCTCTGGATCAGCTGATCGCCTTCATGCATGTTAGTATGCATTATGCGAGTTGCTGCAGCAATTTCACCTCGCAAGGTGTTAGCGTTTTTGTGATTTCTTTTTATCCGTCTTTTTTTTCCTCCCCCCACCCTTTCCTCGTAATTTTCCGATTTACGGATATCTGGCAAAGGAGAGAGTGAGTGAGTAAACAACTCGTGCATTTCATTTCAATGGAATTGACTACTAGAAATCAGCTATCATATTTTCGAATTTGAGTATGCAACTTAACAGGCCTTTTTCACACCATTTTAGATACCTGCAACAACGACAAGGATTTTACTTAATCACTTTAAATGGGACAAAGAGAAATTAATGGAACGTTTTTATGACGGCGATCAGGAAAAATTGTTTGCAGAAGCGCGAGTTATAAATCCCTTTAGAAAAGGACCCGTCATTAACAGGACTAGATCTTCACAAATATCTCTGGTAAGCGATGAGAAATCGGTTTAAGAACGTTCAGTTGTAGTAATTTCATTCAGTTCAACAACTTTTCAGTTCTTGGTTCTATTATTTTTCAGTCACGACGAACTTCTACAAATGGAACTGAAGAGTGCGGCATATGCTTTATGACATTACCATCGTCGGTGAGTGATGCAATTGTTGACTACATGACGCTAATCATTGAGCGCGTTTTTGCAGCAGTTTTTTAAATTCTTTGAAATAGTTATTAAAAAAAAATTCAATCAAGTGCTAATGAAATCTAAATCGTTCACGCTGAATATTTTGAATTTAGAAGTGTATCTTGTTTACAAATTTAAACTGTGTAGATAAAGTAGGTATATATCAAATAGAATGTGTAGAGAATTCTCAACAAGGAAAGTGATAGTAATTATTTTTCATTTTAATAGTTTTTAAGTGCAATACATTTTACAAGTCCTGCTTTAATTGTTTTTTAAAATCGTGACACGTTTCTCATTAGTTGAAATACTCACTATCTGCTACAAATCCTGTAACAACGGTAGACAATTTATTGTCATAACATTAACGCTTGATATTGTGACGTAAAATTTAAGGTATAACTATTCTATCTAAACGAAGCCTGAACTGCAATTGATTTGTTAATCAAATTAGATGGTAAACAGTGTTCGAAGCCTTGACTTCTAAATGTATACCAGCAGGTTGGCTCTGATTAATACACAAAGCAAACGGACTGTGAATGAAATAAACCTTGATGTAGTATCAAAATTTTTTTATCCTCCCAACTATTATGCAATAGTGAAGTAAGTTCGTTTTTTTTATTTTTTTTTTTGTACTGCGGTAGCTTATCACTCGCGGTTTTATTACAAACACGTTTTACTTTCTCTAACAGATGATGACTGGCTTGGAATGTGGACATAGATTCTGCACAGGGTGCTGGGGAGAATATTTAACTACAAAAATTATGGAGGAAGGTGTTGGCCAGACAATAGCCTGCGCCGCTCACGCCTGTGACATATTAGTCGACGACGCGAGTGTCATGAGACTTGTCAAAGACTCGAAAGTAAAATTGAAGTATCAGCATCTCATTACGAACAGTTTCGTCGAAGTAAGCGCATATGTATACTATATAATAGTAACTATATAGTAGTAAATGTATAGTATCTATATGGTGATATAAGCATATCTACGTTTGAAAATTGAATTCATTTCAGGTCTGGTGATACATTGAAATATCACGACTCGCATTCACTTGCTTTTCTCACGTTCAGTCTCTTGTTTCATAAAATTTCTTGACCATTTTTTTGATAAATGTAACGATTTTGTTGACCTTACAATTCACTTGTAAATGCATTTCAATTGAAGAATTAATTTCTCAAATCTTCTTAACCGATGTTTTAAACCAGTATTACAAAATCAAAACTTTTCATTACTCTTCTCAATGCCAGATAATTTTCAACGTCGACATCCTCAACAGGCCCCGTACATCTTTTGTGAACATCCACTCGGAGATTGCTTAAACAATCCAAATTTTCGTAGAGTTCATTACCTTGTTGCTTCTGCACTTCAATTTTACTTACCTTCGTCACTTATTTTTACTGTGAAACTGTGTTCGCGCTTCAAATTATAACTATTATCAATTAATATTCTAGTGTAACAGACTGCTGAGGTGGTGTCCGTCGCCAGACTGCAATAATGCGATAAAAGTGCAATATGTAGAGCCAAGACCAGTGACGTGTAAGTGTGGTCACACCTTTTGTTTCCATTGCGGAGAGAACTGGCACGACCCTGTTAAATGTCACTTGTTAAGAAAATGGATTAAAAAGTGCGATGACGATTCTGAGACCTCCAACTGGATTGCGGCGAACACAAAAGAGTGTCCAAAGTGCAACGTCACCATTGAAAAGGATGGAGGCTGTAACCACATGGTGTGCAAAAACCAAAACTGCAAAGCTGACTTTTGCTGGGTCTGTCTTGGTCCGTGGGAACCGCACGGTTCCAGCTGGTACAACTGTAACAGATATGACGAGGAGGAAGCCAAAGCAGCGAGAGATGCTCAAGAGAAATCTAGGTCGGCACTACAAAGATATTTATTCTATTGTAATAGATACATGAATCACATGCAGTCGCTCAAATTCGAGAGCAAATTGTATGCTAGTGTCAAAGAGAAGATGGAGGAGATGCAGCAGCATAACATGTCTTGGATAGAGGTGAGTTTTGACAATGATTACTTTAGTCGTTAGGTATGATTGCAAAACCAAAACTTATGTGACTCATGATTTAAGAAACTTCGTACTCTCAAATGCGAAATAAAAGAAATAAAGAGTTTCTTCCTATTCTAACATTCATGTACATTGTACATAAATTGCGAAACTATATATTGCATAAGGAAAACAGAAACAATTTGTTAACAACGCTGTTTGGGTTGCAGGTACAATTTTTGAAGAAAGCAGTAGATATATTGTGTTCCTGTCGGCAAACCCTCATGTATACATACGTGTTTGCCTATTACTTGAGAAAAAATAATCAGTCTGTGATCTTCGAAGATAACCAGAAAGACTTGGAAAGTGCGACCGAGTGTTTGTCTGAGTACCTAGAGCGGGATATAACGAGTGAGAATCTGGCCGACATAAAGCAGAAAGTGCAAGATAAATACAGGTGCGAAATTGTGAATAATGTCTTTAGTTCGTAACTTGCTATTACGTTTTTCGTAACTTATTCAACTATATTTTAAAATTTTTCTCAACAGATATTGCGACAGTCGGAGAAAGGTGCTTCTGGAACACGTCCATGAAGGGTATGAGAAGGAATGGTGGGACTACACGGAATAAATTGTAGGGGAGGGGGGTTTTGTCAAGTTTTACCCAATGGGGATGAGATCGTGAATCCCCATATATCTCGACGTAGCCCGCCACCTATTATTCCCCCATCTCCCCCATTGCCCTCATCCTGCCCCAGCTGTGATATGACAAGAAGCTGATAAGAGACAGAAAATGAAAGAACAGGTCCTCGAGTGATAAAGAAAAATCATATACATATATATTGATATATATTTGAAAATGATACGGTCCGCGTTAATGCATCTCCATTCACATAATGATGCTATGATTCGATTTTATGATCTTGTTAATTAAAATTCAACACTACCAAGAAACTAAATACAAAGTAATTTGATCCATACTTTTATCTTGTTAGATGGAGTAGATGTACACACACACACACACACACACACCCTATGTATGTATGTATGTATAGACGTGTGTAATGCGTTTCCCTCTCCCCTCCGCCCCTGCCACACGAAAAATATGAGCTGACGCCGTAACAATGCTTTATGGAATTCCTAAGATTGATCGAATGACCGTATGTACTGATCTGAAAATAGTAGTTTCAAAACTTCGAGTTACAAGTTTCCCAGTTTCAAGTCTGTGAGAGCTTCTTACGATTAAATGATCAAATAATGTGAACGTGTAGAAGCATACGTAGCGTGCGTTCTGTATGCAATCTACAATTGAACACAACGGACTGCGCGTAATTGCTACGAGATGCAATTACCTCACAATATATAAATCATTTTGAAATCATCATAATAATATGAATTATAATTTACACCAAATATACAGCACGCACAATTATCATCATCATTATTATTATTTTTCTCTTGTGATTTGCGTTTTTCATCCTTTCTGCAGTTTGAGTTCGTTTTCGTTTTGATCAATAGACTAGGTATACAAGACTTTTCGCTAACTTAGTACAGAAGTGTGGATACCAACGTATGGACTTTTGACAGAGTTCTCATTTTGACAAAGTAATTGAAACTTCAAAATATTACCACGTGCATCACGTGCGGAAAGTGAAAGAAAGCAAAGAAGAAGTAGTCTTCTATGCTTGTGTCTAGAATTTGTGAAATGTTCACTTCGCTAAACTTGTACAGTTGGCTGATCGGTTCGAGTGATACAATGAACAATGTACATTCCACCGTAAGTTTTCTGTATTGAACTCGGTTGTTATTATTTGTCAAGCTGATCATTGTTCAGAAGTGTTTATGTTTAATTTCAGTTTCACACAGATGTCCAACCATCGTTAGATGAAAATTTGTAACGCATGTGTAGAAATCTTATACATTATTTATTGGTGTTTATTTTTTTGATTTTCGATCCCTTTTGTTTCTTCTCAATCTCATTATCTGGTCTGCGAAACAGTCGTTAAACATGGGCTTTCACTGCCAAGTTATATGGAACGATTTAATTTATGTAATTAGCTATTTAACATCACGTATTAGGGTAACATAGAGTACTGCAAGTGAAAAGGGCAGAAAACAAAAAGAAGATTCAAGCTCAGACACTTTAACCATTGCTATTATTATTCTGATTAGTTATTATCGTTAATCACTTGATCATAACAATATTTCAGGAACAATAACGTAAAATTGTTCCACTTGTACAGATATATAGTGATATATACGTACTATATTATATAATATAACGGCAAATAAGTAATAATGGAAATGAAATGAGTTTAGAATGTTTTGAAGATTTAATTATTGATTCTTATGATTAGAAAAAATTTTGTGAAAAAATAGTGGTTAAAAACGGAGAAGAGAGAAAAAAAATTACTAATTCAGTCGTTTTCTGTACAGTTTCCAAATTTGATTAGGAATAAGTAAATTGTTATATATCTATATATATATATATATAAATATATTTCTTCTTTCTTTTTTTTTAAGCATGTATACGCAACATTTTATTACACCTATTCGAATTCAAGTTTGGTTTTAAAAGTGGAAGAAAAAAGAAACCAGTCTTACCCACTGACGATTGGATAATTATAATTATCGCGAATGCTATCACTTTGAGAAATTTGTAATGGCAGTGCGTTTTTGGTGTTCCAGAACGTAACGTAGAGACAAACCGATACGTACATTTTCATTTCTGTTATTTTTATTTTACAGATTTTCGTGTCAGAATTATATCACTCTTAAATACTAAGATATTTGCTTGGATCTTGACGATAAAGACTAATAATTTGGAACAGATTATTCCAAATAACTAAATAATAACATTTTTTTGTCACTTTTTCAATGTCTCGTCCCATAAAAATCAAACTTTTGTCATCAGCTCTCTCTTTTATTCTCAAATAAATTTCTTTTTTTTAGCTAAAATCGATAGACTATCTTATCTTTAGCGTTGTGTCTAGATTCAACTTTCTTTTAGATATTATGAGCTTCCTCTCCCCAATTTATCACGAATTATTACGAGTCTTAACTGAAGCGATAACACGGAGAAGAGTAAGAAAAGAAAATACTGAATAAGACACTGAAGTATTCTGGTACAGGAAAATTGAACGTGATGAGACGCACACGTTCGGAGGTAAAACGCTTGTTGAGTGTGTGTACGACTGACTGAACGCTATGGTGGCGCATTATGAATGCGTAAATGAGATTAAGGCTTATTATTATTATTATTGCTATTTCTATTATTATCTGGTGATTGAAATTACTTCAAAAGTAAAAACGAAGAAAGAAGCAATAACATCCTTAGCGTCTAGTCATTCTTCATACGTCCATAGAACACAGCCTTACTTGTAATGAAATGAAATAAGTTTTATTAATAATATTACGTACCTAACAACAAACACGTCATAATACCGCATTGTTTTCACTGTTCCCGATCGGAATAAATCGCTTGTAAAATATTAAATTATACCTTATAATAGTTTTGTTAGATACTTGATTAGCCAATTTTCCAATATATAGATAATAGTAATAAAAGTTTAGTAAAACTTTTTGTCTTAAAACTTTTTATCTCATTCAAAAGCTCTACCATCCATCATCAGAAGATTCCCAAAGAATCGGATAAGCAACAGGTATTTTTCAAAATAATGACCACAGAATTAAGATATTAAAAGTGTTTATTATTGCAATCTAAGTTCGTACAAAAATTTCAATGACAAAGGTATTAAAACTAAAAAATACAGAGTTTATAGTCATAAAAAAATTGTTACGACACATTTGATAAATCTTTAAATTACATATTACATTATAATTTGTGGGACAGAGACGCTACTGTAAACCACTAATGGCCAAGCATACATACGCTATATTGCTATCCCAAAACACAAGGATCGAATATCGTACGTGACGTTCTCCTCCCTTGTATTCTGAGAGCATTATCATTTATGGAATTTGTTATTTAATATATTTTCTACCTAGAATAAATTATAAATAAATACAAATAGTTTGCTTTCTACCTAAATTCAATACAATTTTGAGATTCATGTTTTCTTGTTGGTTTTGAGATCAGATTAATTGATTTTGAGTATTAGTGTTATAATTATTTTTCTTCTACTTATACTTCATCGAGTTATTTATTTTCACCAATATCTGTGCTAAGCCGAGGCTGAAGCTAAAGCTAATTATTTAAAGGTAAAAAATTTTTTTTGCAATATAATATTGTTACTGCATGCAACAGGAAACTCGTACTGCATCGTCATTAATGTAAGCTATCTGAATATACAAGATGTACAGGCTCCATAAATAAGTAATTTATAGAGAAACTTGTTTGGTAGGATGACAAAAATACGAACCAGAACTTTCCCAAATTTTTTTCTCAGAGAGCACTATTATAATTCCAATAAAATTAAATTTGTTGGTCTTGTTAATTTTTGTTGCTCTGATAAATTTTATAAAATATTCATATTAGTTGCCTCATTTGTTATATGTAATAATGAGTCTATATCAACTTCAAGATGTCTAATGATTGGGCAATGTTTCAAGAGTTTTCGATTTCAGGGATTATCCCGTCTGAAAGAAATTTGTGAAAATATCAGAAAATTCCGAATTATTCAAACAAAAGTTCCCGCTAATACATCCAGTAAAAATTGTTCGACCCTCTGCTGAACTTATCATATATATCAGGCTGAAGTTAGTAACATTAATGTAACAAAACACCAGCAAAACAGTCATTATTGTGCAATTTTAGAATGACTTTCAATGGGTTGGTTTTGCAAAATATCAATGTATTTTATTTATTCATTTTACTAACTTTCAGACAATCCTAAAGGAGCAAAGTAACCATTTTTCCGATCATGTATCGTTACATTAACATTACTAACTTCATCCTCATTCATATTTAATAACCGACAAATATAGACCTTTTTTGTTCAATCAAAAATCGAATATTGGTTTGGATAGTTTAAAATCCGGTCACTGGACAATGTTGCAAATGCAACAGAAATTTTAGAAACGTCGTTGTTTCTTTGAAAAATATTTTAACAACTCTAATCACAGAATATAAGTACTTGAAAATTTGTTCTTTATTCATCTTTTTCTCCTTTAGTCCCATTACTATTGTACGTTTACCCTGGATTAAAGACCTTAAGATGCTACAGTCAGAATTGTGGCAATCAATCCCAGGGTTGCACCAGTCATCAATAGACTGCGCCAAACGGCTCCACTGACCTCTTCAGCAACTGGATACTCTATACAAAGTTGTTCCTGAAAAGATCGTATTCTTATTCATTCCAGTATTCATTTATCGGGTAATATTGAAGCATTTTTCGAATTTATCAGAACGGTAAGCTTGGACTTGTAGCGTCAAGAACATGGAAAGAATATGATACCAGTGATGATAAGTTTCATAATGCAACTGGCATAAAACAACTGGTAGAAAAAATCTCGACATAACAAACTTGTATAAGATTTTTGTAACGATTGTAGATCGGGTAAAGTTTTTCACAATATCAAAAGTACAGTACATGACCTGGTAATGGTGCAATGCTGCTACTCACCCATCCTCCATATCCCTTGATGAAATGGGCGATCTCTTCGCTGACGTACCTTGACACATAAGAGGGTAATTTCTTTTTCAACGCATACATCCTCCTGTCTCTAGCCCAGAGAGCCAATCTCCCCATAAAAGCATACAGGCAAACGATTCTAGCCCAGGTTATTCCGCCATTGTAGAACAGTTCGTCAGCAACGGCCATGAAAGCCTCGTAAGCTGTATCAGGAACAACATTCAGTCTGTTTACCATACTGGTGAATAGTATACTGTGCTTATTGAGCATCTGGTGGACGTTATGCCGCATGCTTCTGGACACTGGATCCTTTGACACCTGATATAAATCTTCTTTAAGTAGATAGCGTATGACATCGTTACCAAGACGCTCTGCTGTCAGTTCCACCGAATCTTCGCATGTGTTGTAACGCAAAGGTGGCGGGGATAGGTGAGGAAATAAATGCCGAAGACGTATCTGGAAACGAAGAACAAAATACCTACTGTCAGTCAAAGGTCAGTTTCGTTTTCACTAATTATGGTGAAATGAAAAAGTTTTCAACTATACGTTGTTAGTAGACGCGTTTCAAAATTGAAAATTTAAAGGATTAGATAATACAATTGTTCAGAGATAGTAGATGTCTGTTATTAACCAATCGGAGGGTAACTGGTATTCTAGTAAAGTGTGATTTCAGAATAATAACAAAAATGAAGTAAGCATTGTGGCAACGAAGCAGAAAACTACTTATTATAACGGGATTCTAATTCTCTGAGTATTTTCTCTACTGAAAGATTATTCTACTCGTAAATTTCGTCAGGGGATTATTTACCCTCGAAAAATTTTTACGAGGTGAAGTTAGTAACGTTATCGTAACAAACCATTGGAGGGAAAACTATTTTGAAGAAACTAAGATTTCGAAATGTGATGGTGTTTTGTTTATCAACGATTTACTGAATTTCAAACGAATCCAAAGGTCGCGACATAACGGTTTTTCCTCACCACGAATCGTTACGAAACGTCACTAACTTCAATATGATAAATTTTTCAATTCCATCTGAATCACCCTGTACGTTATATCGATTTCATTGTGCCACATACGGGCAAAACAGCAGCAGTCGCGAGTGCGATGCAATACAGAATATCCCTATGTGTATAATTAAATTATAACTGTGTACATTCGCATTACCTGGCAAATTTCGATGAAGGAGACCGAGTTCCCGAATCGCCAATTCGCTATGGTGTTCATGCTGCTGGTTGAATTCCTGTTACCGGGTGGATCGGGAGGTGGATGATCACATTCCACCGTGCCGCCCACTCTGGAATGCGGCTCCCCCCGAGCTGACGCACACTGCTCGCCCCGCTCCTTCGTTTCATTGTTAGCACCGTCCCCAGCCATTCCTCAATAATATGCCCTCGGTGGCAGTGCGTCAGCGTAGGGAAACACGGGGGGCTGATAACGACGAGGAAATGTTCATTAAAGACGAAGAATAAAAATCACCCGTTTCGCCCTTCTATAATTAAATCGGGGTTTAAATAACCGAGTAACGAATTTTTTTTCAATTTCTGACCACCTTTTCCCCCCCTTACATTACTGATCAAAACACGCACCGTGCTCCGCGATTATGGAATTATTACATATTCGGTTGTCTCTCACGTATGGTTACAAGCCGATCCATCGGTCAAACCGTCGAAACACACCGCCGCACACCGCTTTCTACTTTCCCGCGGCCATTTCCGAAGCGGCGTCCCCCACTCTCACTATCCTTATCCCTCACTACCGCCGGCTAGGATCATTCACATTTCATCCCCACTTGTCGACTACTAGCTAGCGTACACGCCGTGCACACACACGATCTTCAAGTCCCGTCTTTCAGGCTCGTGTGGCAGTGATCGTGACCTGGCACAGTCGGACCCACGCCAAATGTCCGGTGCACTAAATGCACTTCGCCACGCGTTCTCTGCGAATGTGTGCGTTAGGGTGGTTTCTGTTTTCAACTTTTTCGAATTTTGACGTCGCAGCCCTTCGGATTGGTTACAGATACATGAATAAAAATCTTCTCCAAAGCGCAAGTCCTCATCTCAACCCCAACCCTCGCGCAAGGCCTGTGTATGTTTGCCATTTGAAGTACACATGTTTTTACTTCAGTTTCAGAATGAAGTTGTTCGTTTGAAACTAACTTGGGGATGTTTTGGTCCAATTTGGAAAAGGTTTAAAATAAGAACCAGCATGACAAGATTATTCACACTCTTTGCGATACCTGTGTGTATGGCTATACCTTTTTATTTATACCTATGGAAGCTTGATTTTGATTGTTAATAATACACCGAGCAATGGAAAAGGTGGACGGTTAAACATTAACATCCTCAGAAAACGTAACGGCATGTCACGTTACAGTTGTCCTATAGCTAATTCCAGGCTCCTTATTAAAATAGTTTGGAGGTGATCTAAACGCATTGAATGGAATCTACACATCTCAAGGAAAATTGCCATTTTCGTGATAATGGAAAAAATGACCAAGAGCGCACTTACTGTACATGCGTAATCACGAATCTGTACCATGCGCAACGGCGCACATACACAGGCGTCGGTACGTTCACATGCCTTATAGCTGGCTCTAACGCAACCTTCAAAGGCCGTAGAATGCATCGATGAATGAACGACACCGTCGGGCTCCTGAGTTACAAGCCGGATACGAGCTATACCTAGGTGTGTATATATAGCGTGAGGAAAGTAAGGGGCAATGCAATATACCGTGGGAATGTTGCATTGGAATAGAACTGATTATGGCCTGCTGCCTTGGCTTGTATAAACGGTTCGTTAAGACGAAATCCACAGTCTCTCGGGTGGAAGAATGATAATATTTGTGAATGATAATATCTCATAGGTAGATAAGTACAGCTAAAGTAATAAAGTGTTGATTGTGAGCCATGGTTTTCCTTTATCTCTATAATAACCGAATGTAGGCCACACACACTACTCTGTTGGCTGGAAATTGAGTACGGTCTTTTTATATCCAGCTTTGCAGCAACGTCGCGGACAATCACTCGTGAGTGGATAAAGATGAATATACGTCTACAGGATTTTTTAAAATTTGGAATGAATTAATGTGTGTAACAAAAGATTGATTACAAATGAATTTTTTTCGAATCCGAAATCTGCGAAGAATATGTCGACCAATTCACATGCATTTACTAGCAACGTCGTGTCCAATATCTTCTGTTTTGTTATACGCTACCAATTTCAAGTCACTTTCGGCCCACGACACCACTCCAAATTCTTCAATTTTCCTCGCTTCGTTTCAAATGGATTGGACATGTAATAAGGAAATACCGACCCCACCAATTGTACCATCGCGTTGCGCTACCAGAGCAATTGAGGGGCCAGTTTGTTCAGTGAAACCACCAAGTCCAGCATCACCGCCACCACCGCCGCCACTTTCTAACCCATCTTCTATAGAATGTTCTACAAAATCTATGTGCAAGCGGATATTGGCATGCTCAACTCCGAGTCTCCTGGTCTGCATCAGCCTGCTTTTCTTAACGCTGGTCATTTTCTTCCTGGTTTTGGACACCATCGGTCAGGAGCGGCGTCAACGAGAGACTTTAGCGGCTCCGTCTGATGTGGAATAAGACTTTACCCTACTTTGACCCTACTCGGGTGAAAGAGAAAAAATTGTGACCAAGCGAGGAAGACGTTTATTTCAATATACGTATGAAGCTGTGAATCGTTTTCCGGATACCGACGCTGTTTGACCCTCTTAAATTTCCCACCAACTGTACATCTGATAATGGATTCGAACGTTGTACGCGCGATAGAATTATTTGGTTAACGGAAGACATGTTATAACTTCAAAGGCCGTGCATGCATATCCAAAAAGATGCGTATTCAATAGGAAGTGTGAATAACATTCCTTCGGCAAGTGGTATAGATTTTCTGACGGAACATCGGCTTGGAAACATTGCCTACCTACGATGCATCGGTGAAAAGTTACCTCTTATAAGCTCACGTATTAAAAACTGAAGATCAATCATGGCATTTAATGGGTTGATTAATCAAGGAATGAATCCCCTAAAAGCTATAGAGTAACCACAAAAATTGAATATTTGAAAATAAAAGACCACTGCATTACCAATTAGTTTTTCTTCCGAACGATGCTTTTCCAAATGTGAGTATAAGTAAGAACCACAAATTATTATTACTTGAATGAGAATAAGGAACGTGCATTAACTTAACTGGTAAAGAAAGGCGAAGGACCAACATCTTTGCGGCCATTATTTTAAAGTTCTTTACAGTTTCAGGGACAATGAATAATATAAACCAATTGAGGCTGACTCTGATCATTGAGTAGATCTATCTTTGAACATTAGGTTGTTTTATAATTAACATATCTGTGAGTCCACGTAAAATAGGAGGATACGGATATTTCATCTTGAGGACGTGCTAGTAAATATCGTCGTTGGCATCTCGTGTTGGCTTTTCGTATGTCAATTACTGTATCATGCCAAGCAAGTGAAGGAGGATAATATGTGCATCGGTCTCAGTCGGCTTATTTTGTAAACTGATACTCCAGCTGAGATGAAAGCGCTGTACCACAAGCTTCTCACAGAATAACTTGCAGTCTAATCAAAAGTTCCAAGAGCTTTAAGGTCCAACAATATCAAGGCGAGTTCTTGATCAGCCTCCTCTCCCCCAAATGAGCAAACTGCCTCAACGAACTGCTCGAGGGTGGCTCTCTTCTCAAGAGTAATCAGATCCTTGTCGACGTAGGGGACGTAGAAGGACGCGACGTTGTAGGCGAAGAGTAGCTTTGAAACGACGTCTCTCCTCAGGTCCTTTCTCGAAACCGTTGGTAGCTCCGCTTCCACAGCGTCCAAGTAAACCTCGAGAAGCCGGTTCACCTTAGAGAGCCGATCATCGGCATCGAGGTTCGTGAATATGATGGGGCCCAGGTCAATGCCAGGCGGGGAGTACCTGGTCGTCTGCCAGTCGATGAGTCTCACGTCGATCGGCTTGCCTTGCTCGTCATACTTGAAGAGTAGATTTTTTCGGCTCAGACTGCCGTGGCAGAGGGTGGAGAAGTCGCTGACCTCGGTGGCGAGGTCTCTCGTGATTTCGTAGGGATTCGTCCCAAGCCTGGTATCGATTTTTTCGATAAACTCGAGGTCCGGCTGAGGTAGAGACTTGAGATACTTGAGTCCCCGGAAGGGGGTCGTCTTTAGGAAGACGTTCGGCATGTCGGTTCTGTTCTCCTCATTGAAAGTGGCTTCCAGTAGCTTCGCGTGAAACTCACGAAACTCGGTCGGGCTCTCGCTCTTCAGCTTCAAACCCTTGCCGTGAAACGTTCCGAGCGCCTTTATCCAGACCTGGAGGTGTTCTTCGTCGAGCTTTCTTTCCAGTTCTCTGTATCCTTGGGTCTTCAGGTTCTCGAGGACAATCACCGGCCCCCCATATCGTCCCATGTCGGCTGCGTAGCACTTCGCAAAGTTCGGAGTACCGATCTTGACCACTATCTTGCTGTAGAACAGTTCTTCGTTCTGGAAGAGCTCCAGGGCGTTCATCACCTCGGCTGTCTTCGGAAGGAGCTTTATCACCACCGGAAACGTCTGGAGCTCACCAGAGAACCGGATGCCAACTTCGGCTGCGTATATCTCGTTGACCGGTATCTTATCTGGGAAACTGAGAGGGTCCACGCGGATCGAATCGACTTCTACAAACTCCCGTGAGCCTCTTTCGCAAAAACAGCGGTCGTGCACCATTTCCGTGATTAGTTCGCAAATGAATTCGCAATCCTTATCCCGCAACGATTGCGCCATTTTTGGTAAGCACTGTCAGACGGCGGCGATTTCCGACTCTGCTTTATTACTGAAAGTAATGCAAAGATATAGCATTAGTAACAATATTGGTATAAAAATCTTGAATTTAGATCCACACAGTAGGAGAGCAATTTTTTTTGTCACGCGACGGTGTGACATTTTGGTAATCTCTAGCAATTGAAGGCATAGGAATTTTTGTTGGACGTGTTTTTTTAAACAGTTATATTGTCACCGTTGTCAAATTTTTATGGAACCAATGTGAGTTGTTTTGAATTATTCATACCGATATTTATTTATTATTCTTACTTTGGTTTAAAACAATTTTTCATATTTCTTCTTCATTTACATGACTGCAGACACTTATTGATACTGGAACGACGTCAAGGAATATAAATACATCAATAATCATTATTATTGAAACTCGACAATCTCGATCAAGCGTCAACCGTAACCCTGTATCAGGCTATGAATAATTCACTGTATAAAAAATCTACTGCGAGCAATATAAAATATACTATGAAGAATAACCCATTCCTGTTCTGAGTAACAACAATCATGGTCGAACGTTACCAATCCTTGACTGAATGTGAAGATTTTACTATCTAAGCTATGGAACACAAAGTAAGAATATTGTCCGTATGATTGATGAATGACTTTCAAGCTTTGAATTATAGGGTCACCATGCACTTACCTTATGAAAAAGTATGTGACAAAATGACGACTGCAGGAATACTGGATCAGATATTTAGTCTCTTGATCATTTTACAACGGCGAAATCGCGATAATGCGTAGAAATCGTGTTAATCTTTGTAACGTCTGCCTTCGGCGACTGGCCCACATACGAGAGTCCCATTCAGCGAGAGGCCAAAGAGGCGATCGACCTTGGTGTAGTACATTACGTATCGCAATATACATAACTACGCTTGCCCCCGCCATACCTCGACGATCGTTGGCGTAGATTGAGAACTTGCTGCGCAAGAGAAAATTATACTTGTGCTCTGACAATAAAGCTACACAGGCTAAATTCGTTATATCTGCTGAAGACGTCGGCATATATGTGAACTGACCTACCGACTTTAGGCAATACTGCATTTGAATTACATAGTTGAAATAGGTAAGCATATTTTGCACAAAAATAAAATTTGAAAACGGTGAGACTTATGACATCTTCCCTTTTTTTTACTGAAAAGTAACCGCGAGGGTGCAAGAATTTGTCAGTTCATACGCGGTGTACTTTTGTGTAAAAGACTGCGTCTGTTGCCTACGCTCTTTCTATGTACTTTTCGTATTCCTGAAGGCCGAATTAGTCGGGAAAGAATCCTGCAAAACGATTCTGAAACGAATAGTTTCCGAGCTCTGAAAATCGCGTAAAAGCAAGGGTAACTCTTTTGGATTTTTTCAGTTGGAATTTGGCCGATTTTGAGAAATATTTAAGGTAATTCTTTCGTGCACTATATCGACGTAATTTTGCGGAAGGGATGCTTTGCGCATAGTCTTGACACGCTGTAGGCATCGAATCAAAACTCAAGTCTGGAAAGCATAAAATTTGCACTGAGTTTTCAAAGAGGTGGAAGAAAAAAATCTCGACACCATAGATTCAAAGTTTCAATTGTAGTTTATTCAATATACCTTAGTTTTAGTATAAGTTTTCAAGTGTCAGTGTATACTATTTTATTAAGTTTCCGAATAGTAAAATTGAAATATGATATAACAGTACATCATCCTACTGACGAACCATTATAGCAATAATTATCATAGTGTTACTTCGATTGATATAGATATAGTATAATATATCTGTTAGTATGGAGTTGAAGACAAAAAAAATGTCATACAATGAACGATCATTACGTAATAAGTCTGATTACTATACATGAAATGAAAAACTGTAATATATATTGCATTAGGCAGAATATAAACGATGTTATATGTGATAATTACTATTGTAATTTGTAGGCTTAATTTGAGTTGCAGTCTAAGAACTGATGCAATGTACCCCAGCAAGCGCAGTTATATAACCATAAGCTAACATTTAGTAAACCCAATATAACGCGTTACATAGCTGGTTAGTAGCCAGCAACTGTCTTGTTGCTTGTAATTTCCCATTCAGTTCAACGTCACAGGCACGTAACATCTATGTCAACATGTCACTTTTGGTTATATTGCCAATACTTGACAATGGCATAACAGTTAGGTAACGCATTCTAACATGTGAGGTAACATTGTGATAAATATGTTAGCAGGTTCCTATGTTTTAAAATCTCGATTTGAATCTATTGAGAGAAGTCCGCGCATGCGTTCGAGCGAATATACCTAATGATTCTGTATTATTAATTTGCTGAACTTTTGTGCACGGACTTCTCACAATAGACTCAAATTGAGATACCAATAAACAGCAATGATGTTTCCCACATGTTTATGTGAATTCGGTGGCTTTATTGAATTTATTTTGCTAATTCTTTTTTATAATATAATCGTGTATAAGCTTCCTTTTATACATCGCAGTGTAATTATATATAACATTATATTATGTGTATTTAAAATAATGTGTTCATTATGCATACATTATCACATCACTTACATATATAATCAGTCAGTATAACCTTATATTTTGAATATGTCATCTATATATATATATATATAGTATAATACTGCTAATCATGTATGCATTTGATATCAGAGCTTTTACTTATCACATGAAATGTATAACCTATATATATACACGCTTTATATCGTGTATGTAATACGCTTTGTTAATTATGTTAATTTTTCTTGATAGTTTTCATATTTATATATATATGGTATAATGTCATAATATAATTATTAGGTAGACTTTTGATATTCTTATAATATTTGGAGGAACTGAGTTATATAACTAACTTTTTTCGTTATTTTTGAAAATATTATTTTGTATTATTATATTATATTATATACTATGTACTATGAAATCACATTAAACTAAACTAACGGTATATATATGTACCAAGTGCAATCATAATTTAGTGTTGCTCAATTATTTTAGGTTTTTACTATAAGAATATGAAGGGTAAGGTCATCTGTGATAGGTAAAAGCTTTCAAGTAGATATATATATATATATATATATATATATATATATATATATTATATATATATTATAGCTTTCAAGTAGATATATATATATATATATATATATATATATATATTATATATATATTATATATATCTACTTGAAAGCTTTTACCTATCACAGATGACCTTACCCTTCATATTCTTATAGTAAAAACCTAAAATAATTGAGCAACACTAAATTATGATTGCACTTGGTACATATATATACCGTTAGTTTAGTTTATGTTTTAAAATCATATATATATATATATCTACTTGAAAGCTTTTACCTATCACAGATGACCTTACCCTTCATATTCTTATAGTAAAAACCTAAAATAATTGAGCAACACTAAATTATGATTGCACTTGGTACATATATATACCGTTAGTTTAGTTTATGTTTTAAAATCATATATATATATATATCTACTTGAAAGCTTTTACCTATCACAGATGACCTTACCCTTCATATTCTTATAGTAAAAACCTAAAATAATTGAGCAACACTAAATTATGATTGCACTTGGTACATATATATACCGTTAGTTTAGTTTAATGTGATTTCATAGTACATATCACGCTTACACCTCTCGGCGATGTCTTTGACCAGCAAAGGAGAGCCACTCCGAAGCCACAGCTCCAAATTCTACTTCTGTGTAATCAGAAAATTTTTGGAATATTGCGCCTGTAAACGTCATGAATATTCTTTCAGTATTATTCATATTCTTTGACTAGATATTTAACTTATATTCCAACTAGCCTTTATCTGTAAAATGTACCTACTCTTCATAATATTTATTATTTTCGATCGAAAAATACCATAGTGGTTTTTGAAACCTTTCCAGGAACACTCCACAGCACAACTGTTCGTGAATGTTAGCTTCAAAGCTCGTTGTACGAAGTCGCGTGGTGAATTTCCACTCGTTCTTACAACTCTTTTCTTCTGTAAAAAGCCAGGTATCATGCATCATAGTCACACACATATGCATGCATCATAGTCAAGATGAAGCTGAAGCTAGCAGCCAGAGTTATCAGCCGAACATGCCAAATTTCTCTCGAATGGGAGAATGGAGTACAATTTCAGATCCATAATTGCAGAAAAGTATTAGCTCTCGATGACGTGGATCTATTTTCTTCGTCTTGGGTCCTTAATGTCTCATTTTCATCGATCGAATCACGTTTTGCTGCTAACTCTGGCTGCTAGCTTCAGCCTCATATAGTCAAGTGATAGTCACACACTTATAGCAAGGTAGTTTCTTATATGTTTATTATCACAGATGCAATGCAACATCTAACTGAATGCACTTCTAACTGAATGAATGGCAATAATTAATATCTTTAGTGGCTTACGTCGAAGACGAATTTTCTACACAAATACATTGAGGACCATAATGAGTATAATGAAGTTGTTTCCTTACGAAAGCTTTTTCTGCGTCTTTTGATTTCGTTAGCAGTTCTTCGAAGAGTTTTATGTCTTCGATGGTTTTTAGAGGTAAAAGTTCTTCAGTGACGTCTGCAATATCATTTTCTGACTCATCTGGTTTGTTAGATTCCAATGCCTTCAAACGTCTATCAATACTTCGAAGGGTAATACTCATGCGAGCTTGACAGCTCAACATTTTTACCAGACACTCTGAAACCATGTCAGTGATCGTATTATGTGAATTCTATTCAGAAAATTACAAAGTTACCGATTGCCAGTACTGAATACTTGATGGATCGAGCTGTAAAAATTACCTTTTATGGAATAGGATTCTGGATTGAAGTTCGTGGGAAGCTCGTCTGACCACATGCTTCTCTTACTATTTTCGGAGTTGTTAAAGCAGGCCTTCTTTGTGGCAACAACAGGTGCAGCACTTTCTGTTGCTAGAACTTGTAAAATACATATTTTTTGCTTATTTGCCTATCACAGTGACAAACGATATCAAGACCACACATACCTAAGGGTTGATCCAAGATTATATCTTCAGTTATCGATAATTTTGATCTTGAATTCTTATTAACAGAGGCCCCTGTTCAAGAGGATCAAATATCAGTGCAAAAACTTTGATCGGGCAAAAAAATAATAATTGTTCTATTAATTTGCTTGAATATCACCTTCGCATTCTGCAATAACAATCGGCATGTGTTCGATTTCTGACTCAAGGTTCAGATCTAACGCCCATGTATTGTTGTTCTTCACTTCATTTCTAGCGTCATTATTGGTCATGGCATTATCAGCTACAGTGTTGTTTGCTGAAATATTTTCGAACATTTACACTATAAATGAACATTATATTCATGACATATGATAATTTTTATTTAATTGCTGGTTCGATATTTGAATAATTTTATTGCTGGAGTATAAGTTGCCTCATTATACTTACAAATTGAAAAACTACTCCCTTGAAATGGTTTAGAAGGGAAGGTTTGTTCCAGTACAGGAGAGTGAGCACAGGTTATTACTTGCATTGAATTAGAGAGTTCCGCCTCCTCTACAAAATTTTAAAATTAAACGCACATAATAAATATAACCTAATTAAGGGAACTTACTGCATATTGAAATCTTGTACAAATTGAACAAATTTAAAAATTCGGTCAAATATGTTTGGACTGTATATAAATGCATCAAAGTACTACCTCGTTGTTCTGATGTAGTAGCAGTGGGGACTACCTTCAGTGAAAAAAAATTGGGGCATGGTGGTGGTGGTTTAGATTTGGGTGGTTTCTTATCTGCAAAACATGAACCGCTAATGATTTTAAGCAAGAAATATAAGTATACATGTTGTTTCTAAAAAATTGACTTCGGATTTGTTAGGCACACTATACAGATGATGTTTTGAGCAAATGATGTAATATGGCAAGCTGGTTCTCAAGCAACGTAATTCTTACTTTGAATTTTTGATCGTACAATGTTTTCTTCGTCACTGAACTCGACTGCAACGTTCATAGCCTTTCGCTTACCTCTACCGAGGTTGTCATCGTCAGTCGTATTATAATCAGAATCAGCTGCTGCACTTCTCGCAGATTTTTGGGATGCTATATAAGGATGAATCTTTTTTTATGAAACATATGAGCATTATTCGAATTTATAATCAATAATTATCTCCAAGGAGTTAAGGGGCTTTATCACAAAGAGAATCATAATTACATACGAATACTTGACAATATGTACTAAATGAATGTAATAACGTACAGCACTTGTCTTTAATAATCTCTACATCGAAGACATCCCATCTTGAAGTTGGTTTGGCGCTCTTGGTTATTAAGTTTGTTATGTTATTAGCATGCGAGGGCCATCGACACTGTGTTTTTACACCATTTCCTTCAATTATCCAGGATTTCGGTACTTCCGAAACAGACCCGTCATCCAAAAATGTTATAACTACATATGTTTCCTTATTAACTTCGTTGTTTGGTGAATCCATTGCTAAACGATCCTGAAAAAATCCTACCAGCAGTTACGTGTACATGAAATTGGATTCATTTTCAACACTTACATGTCTTTGAAAATCTATAGATAAATTAAAGGGCGTATATACACCTTGAAAATGAGTTTTTCAAATCACTATGGTATACTTTACAGGAATAATTTATTGACTCAGTTTTCATACAGTAGGTTACTAGTATTCTAAATTGTTATTCACAGCTATTTTGGATTTTAAGGACTTTGCCTCAGATAGTTGCAGGTGGTTGAAGAAGCGTGGGAGTCATAGAGTACAGGTTGTATCAATCATATAAACCTTTTCAAATTTGCAGGGAAGTTTCTACATTCAAGTCATTTTGAGCCAAGGCAATAATATTCAGAAATGAGATCAACTTCCATAAATGGAAACAGATAACGCAGTTTATTCCCAAACACAAACGAAAAAAAAGCTAAAAATCCGAAAATTTTCTATCCAGGAATTGAATTCATCAAATATCATTGATTGGCTCAAAATACATTGAAGAAAATTCCCTGCAAATTTCAAAAGGTTACAATGACAATACAACCTGTAGCCTACGACAACCATTTTTTCTTCAACTATTTGCAATTATCTACGGCAAAGTCCTCAAAATCCAAAATAGCAATTATACTTTGAAATGCTAGTAATCTGCCGTATGAAAACTGAGTCAATAAACGATTCCTGTAAGGCATACCAGTGACTTAAAAAACTTATTTTCAATACACCCCCTTAATTCTACGAACAGCTGTCGATGCAAAACTAATTATTTATATGTAACAGTGGAATTATTACAAAAGTCCCAGTCGTGTTTGGACATTTTAATTTTATACATTTTCTTTTGATTTGATTAGGTGATATGTTTTTGGTTTCGGATAAGGTTTTCTGGGAAATTACTTTTATGCCAAGTTTTGATGATTCACACGGATTACTGTAAAGTGACTCTGTCCTCGAAAAACATTTGACTGAAACGCATGGTACATTATTTTCCTCGAATATGTCAATTACTTCGGCTAACGAATTATCTTCCAGCAAGCAATACTTATTTTTTTCTGTTTTGGATATTATGAAGGTCTTGTATTGCAAATGAGTAATTAATCTATTTGTTGATAATAAGTTTGGATTTGCTTTACAATGAACAACTGGATACTGAGGTTGAATATTGGAAGTCAGTACTGAAATTTTGTTTTCTTCCAGAAGACGATTTGCAAGTTCCTGTAACGGTTTCCCACAGTTTTTAATTTTTTTTTTTATCTTCTGCATTTTATTTTCAAACTTGAAACAACTAAAATTGTCTAGACAGCCAAAAGTTCTAACATCATCTGGAAGGTGTATTAAGTTATGGACATTGTACGACATATATTCTTGCCCATAGAGCTCCCCATATTTTGAGACAAAATCTGATAATAACCACTGTGCATAATCTACTCCAGATAAACAAAGCTCAGGATCAACCAAAATACGTATCGCGACGCTAGGAGATAAAAAGTGGTCATAGTACTCTTTAGACATGTATGGTTTTAGTAAAACAGGTCCAGTATAAAGCAAAAACTGACGAAACTCTGTAGCCTTCCATCTATCAACATCGTCCAATCCTCTAGGCATTCGTGCAAATTCAGGTGTAATGAAAACCTTCATTTGTCTTAAAATTTCAGATATTGTATTTAATACGGCTGTTGGTAATCTAACATCTTTCTTCCCTTTAGTCCAAAATTGGAGAAGACGCTTCATCACACCTAAACACACTAAATGCATATAATCTAAAGGAATGTGTGATACCATGCCGATGTTAAGATGCTCCAGCTTAGAATCTCCTGTATGATGCTCACCCTGAATCCTATTTTTAAATGACTCATCGCTTCGCAGAGCAGAAATTATCTCTGGATAAGTTACCCTATGCTTTACGTAATCACCTTCTTGTATGCATTTCGAACACGCGAAGTAGCCGCAATGGCCTTTGGTATACGTTATAAATGATCTTGCAGGTGCATCACATAATATTGCGTTGATACTGATTTTACATCTACTATAGCTGTCGACCGATATGCCATCTTGCAATACTTCTCTCATTTCATCAACAAAGGGTGTAAGAAATTCGTTCGCATCTCCAGGTTTAGACATGCCATGAAATATACCGATTACAAAGGGTTCTGTATAACAATCAAGCGATTCTATTGATCCCATTATAGGCCAAAATTGGCTACCCGAACTCTTTGATAGTGGCAAACCATCACAATTGATATTCAATTTTAGGTCTTTTGGTACAAGTGTACTATATTTTTTCAACGACTGTTGTAACTCTGAAACGAGCCCAAAATGTATATATTGACCCCCACAGGTCAAGCTTTGTATTTTTGAAGAAATATGTCGCGATGTTTTCATTAAACTGCGCCCGCTCTTGGGTAATTCCGTATGACCGTGTTGTCGCAAAACTTTCAACAACCTATTAATGGTATTATGTGGGACGTTGCATTCTACGATCAACTTTTGTAAGTCTTGCTTGAGACTCGTCTCTTCGTTAGCCTCAGTATTGGTATTCGGGAATTCTAGACTCATATCCAATGGTGTATTACTATCTTTTGAGTTACGATCATTATTTTCTGCAAAAGTTAATTCTGTCGCCGTATTATCAGAAACATCTGAAAGAACAGACGATCTACTCGACTCGGTAAATGTGAGCAAGCTTTCACTTGCCAATTCCAGTTTTGGAGATTCTGTCGGATTAAATTCATGATGATCAAAACTAGTTGACGGAATGCATGATGCAATAGTTGTCCGAGTAAGTTCAGAAGCGATTTGATTTTTACGTCTTTTCGATAAATAGCGAATATCCTTAGGCATTTTGAATCAATTAGTATCACAGGGCTAGAATGAAGGCGACAGATATATGAAAATATCTATGGAAATTGAGGTTAGAATTCCGTCAGCTAATTCTATACAGAAATTATAGGCATAATATAAAATGATAATTTCATTACCTGCGATTATAGTTACTATCAAAACTCCACGACACAGATCGATGTAATTCTCACTGGGTATGGTCAGCTGCACAATTTATTTAATTCACAGTTTTTCACAAGCCGGCCGGTGCACATGTAACACGCTCGGACGCTTGGGGCACAGGCTTGGGGACGCTGCCGGGATGCTTCCACCACGGCACCGCATTGGACGCATGGCCGAAACGCGGGAATACATAATAAAAATGGCGAAATGATCAACGTGCGCGGGCGGCGCGCGTCATATATATATATATATATATATATATATATATATATATATATATATATATATATATATATATATATATATATATATATATATATTCCATGCAAATTAATTGGCGCGCTTTCAAACCGCTAGACGTGACGTAACATCAATATAACATCCACCTAACGGGTTTCACATATACTTAACCGATATTATACGTTATTCTGTGGGGCTCTGATTACATAACAGTGTCATTACATTTGTTATATACGAGTGACCACAGCATGTAATATTACATTGATGTTGATGTAAGGTAACAGATGTAAAGTTGCTTTGTGGGTCCCATGATACGTAACGGAGACGTAACGTGTTTGCTGGGACCTCTGTAGGATACAAAATGTGTCATATTGTATTGTTATTATTTTACGTAATGTTGAATAAAATTGATAATACCTACATAAATTTCGCCAAATTTTTGAACTGTCTTCGCAGATCTTGGTCAAACGATGCTCCTAATACTGGTTTTACGACTTGGGGTTCAATCAGTCTGTAAAGGTTAGTTTGATTCGATTCTGGGATGCGAAGTTTTCAACTCGAAAAAAAAGAAGCTAATCCTGTGCATATTTTCATTCGAAATTTGGCAGATTTTGGTAAATATTAAAAGTAAATTCTTGATGCACGATACCGACGTAATTTTGCGGCAGTAGTCAATTGAACGCAGTTCCGATACGCTGTGAGCTACGCATCGGAAGTTACAGCCGAAAAACAAAACGTTCGTTGCGTGGTTTTTCTGCTCCCGATTTTTAGGATGTGATTCCTCTGCCCATGTTCCTACGCACTATTTTCTGAGTTCCTGAACATCCAATTAGCCTAGAAATGGTCATACGAATCAATTCGAAGACCGAAAAATTTCGACATCGAAAATCAAGAAAAAACTAGGGCTAACCCCTTTGGATTTTTGGCGGAGGATTCTAAGGTTTTGGAAAGTGCTGCGATGAATTCTGCAAGGCCCTATTCCGACGTAATTTTGCGAGAGAAATCGATGAGGCGCAGTCCCAATACGCTGCGAGCGATAGCTGAAAAGTTACGGCCGAAAAACTCATGATTTTCATCGGCATTTCTCTGCTGCTGGTCCTACGCTCCTTTCGATGTGTTTTCTGAGTTCCTGGGGGTCGAATTACTCTGGAAATGGTCATACAGATCGATTCGGAGACGAGAAAATTTGGGCTCCGAAAATGACGAAAAAAGTAAGGCTAACCCCTTTGTATTTTTAGCGAAAATTTCGACGACTTTGAAAAGTGCTGCAATTAATTCTTTGAGGCACTATTCCGACGTAATTTTGCGAGAGGAATCGATTGAGCACAGTCCCAATACGCTGCGAGCGATAGCAGAAAAGTTACGGCCAAAAAACTCGTGATTTTCATCGGCATTTCTCTGCTGCTGGTCCTACGCTCTTTTCGATGTGTTTTGTGAGTTCCTGGAGGTCGAATTACTCTAGAAATGGTCATACAGATCGATTCGGAGACGAGAAATTTTCGGCTCCGGAAATGACGAAAAAAGTAAGGCTAACCCCTTTGTATTTTTAGTGAAAATTTCGACGACTTTGAAAAAAGCTGCAATTAATTCTTTGAGGCACTATTCCGACGTAATTTTGCGAGAGGAATCGATAAAGCGCAGTCCCAATACGCTGCGAGCGATAGCTGAAAAGATACGGCCGAAAAACTCATGATTTTCATCGGCATTTCTCTGCTGCCGGTCCTACGCTCTTTTCGATGTGTTTTCTGAGTTCCTGGGGGTCGAATTACTCTAGAAATGGTCATACAGATCGATTCGGAGACGAGAAATTTTCGGCTCCGAAAATGACGAAAAAAGTAAGGCTAACCCCTTTGTATTTTTAGCGAAAATTTCGACGACTTTGAAAAGTGCTGCAATTAATTCTTTGAGGCACTATTCCGACGTAATTTTGCGAGAGGAATCGATTGAGCACAGTCCCAATACGCTGCGAGCGATAGCAGAAAAGTTACGGCCAAAAAACTCGTGATTTTCATCGGCATTTCTCTGCTGCTGGTCCTACGCTCTTTTCGATGTGTTTTGTGAGTTCCTGGAGGTCGAATTACTCTAGAAATGGTCATACAGATCGATTCGGAGACGAGAAATTTTCGGCTCCGGAAATGACGAAAAAAGTAAGGCTAACCCCTTTGTATTTTTAGTGAAAATTTCGACGACTTTGAAAAAAGCTGCAATTAATTCTTTGAGGCACTATTCCGACGTAATTTTGCGAGAGGAATCGATTAAGCGCAGTCCCAATACGCTGCGAGCGATAGCTGAAAAGTTACGGCCGAAAAACTCATGATTTCCATCGGCATTTCTCTGCTGCACGTCCTACGCTCTTTTCGATGTGTTTTCTGAGTTCCTGGGGGTCGAATTACTCTAGCAATGGTCATACAGATCGATTCGGAGACGAGAAAATTTGGGCTCCGAAAATGACGACAAAAGCAAGGCTAACCCCTTTGTATTTTTAGCGAAAATTTCGACGACTTTGAAAAAAGCTGCAATTAATTCTTTGAGGCACTATTCCGACGTAATTTTGCGAGAGCAATCGATTAAGCGCAGTCCCAATACGCTGCGAGCGATAGCTAAAAAGTTACGGCCGAAAAACTGATGATTTCCATCGGCATTTCTCTGCTGCACGTCCTACGCTCTTTTCGATGTGTTTTCTGAGTTCCTGGGGGTCGAATTACTCTAGAAATGGTCATACAAATCGATTCGGAGACGAGAAAATTTGGGCTCCGAAAATGACGAAAAAAGTAAGGCTAACCCCTTTGTATTTTTGGCGGAAATTTCGACGACTTTGAAAAAAGCTGCAATTAATTCTTTGAGGCACTATTTCGACGTAATTTTGCGAGAGCAATCGATTAGGCGCAGTCCCAATACGCTGCGAGCGATAGCTGAAAAGTTACGGCCGAAAAACTCATGATTTTCATCGGCATTTCTGTGCTGCTGGTCCTACGCTCTTTTGGATGTGTTTTCTGAATTCCGGGGGGTCGAATTACTCTAGAAATGGTCATACAGATCGATTCGGAGACGAGAAATTTTCAGCTCCGAAAATGACGAAAAAAGTAAGGCTAACCCCTTTGTATTTTTGGCGAAAATTTCGATGACTTTGAAAAGTGCTGCAATTAATTCTTTGAGGCACTATTCCGACGTAATTTTCTGCGAGGAATCGATTGAGCGCAGTCCCAATACGCTGCGAGCGATAGCTGAAAAGTTACGGCCGAAAAACTCATGATTTTCATCGGCATTTCTCTGCTGCCGGTCCTACGCTCTTTTCGATGTGTTTTCTGAGTTCCTGGGGGTCGAATTACTCTAGAAATGGTCATACAGATCGATTCGGAGACGAGAAATTTTCAGCTCCGAAAATGACGAAAAAAGTAAGGCTAACCCCTTTGTATTTTTCGCGAAAATTTCGACGACTTTGAAAAGTGCTGCAATTAATTCTTTGAGGCACTATTCCGACGTAATTTTCTGCGAGGAATCGATTAAGCGCAGTCCCAATACGCTGCAAGCGATAGCTGAAAAGTTACGGCCGAAAAACTCATGATTTTCATCGGCATTTCTCTGCTGCCGGTCCTACGCTCTTTTCGATGTGTTTTCTGAGTTCCGGGGGGTCGAATTACTCTAGAAACGGTCATGCAGATCGATTCGGCGACGAAAAATTTTCAGCTCCAAAAATGACGAAAAAAGTAAGGCTAACCCCTTTGTATTTTTGGCGAAAATTTCGACGACTTTGAAAAGTGCTGCAATTAATTCTTTGAGGCACTATTCCGACGTAATTTTCTGCGAGAAATCGATTAAGCGCAGTCCCAATACGCTGCGAGCGATAGCTAAAAAGTTACGGCCGAAAAACTGATGATTTCCATCGGCATTTCTCTGCTGCACGTCCTACGCTCTTTTCGATGTGTTTTCTGAGTTCCTGGGGGTCGAATTACTGTGAAAATGGTCATACAGATCGATTCGGAGACGAGAAAATTTGGGCTCCGAAAATGACGAAAAAAGTAAGGCTAACCCCTTTGTATTTTTGGCGAAAATTTCGACGACTTTGAAAAAAGCTGCAATTAATTCTTTGAGGGACTATACCGACGTAATTTTGCGAGAGCAATCGATTTAGCGCAGTCCCAATACGCTGCGAGCGATAGCTGAAAAGTTACGGCCGAAAAACTCATGATTTTCATCGGCATTTCTGTGCTGCTGGTCCTACGCTCTTTTGGATGTGTTTTCTGAGTTCCTGGGGGTCGAATTACTCTAGAAATGGTCATACAGATCGATTCGGAGACGAGAAATTTTCAGCTCCGAAAATGACGAAAAAAGTAAGGCTAACCCCTTTGTATTTTTGGCGAAAATTTCGACGACTTTGAAAAGTGCTGCGATTAATTCTTTGAGGCCTTATTCCGGCGTAATTTTCTGCGAGGAATCGATTGAGCGCAGTCCCAATACGCTACGAGCGATAGCTGAAAAGTTACGGCCGTAAAACTCATAATTTTCATCGGCATTTCTCTGCTGCCGGTCCTACGCTCTTTTCGATGTGTTTTCTGAGTTCCTGGGGGTCGAATTACTCTAGAAATGGTCATGCAGATCGATTCGGAGACGAAAAATTTTCCGCTCCGAAAATGACAAAAAAAGTAAGGCTAACCCCTTTGTATTTTTGGCGAAAATTTCGACAACTTTGAAAAAAGCTGCAATTAATTCTTTGAGGCACTATTCCGACGTAATTTTGCGAGAGCAATCGATTAAGCGCAGTCCCAATACGCTGCGAGCGATAGCTGAAAAGTTACGGCCGAGAAACTCATGATTCTCATCGACATTTCTCTGCTGCTGGTCCTACGCTCTTTTCGATGTGTTTTCTGAGTTCCTGGGGGTCGAATTACTCTAGAAACGGTCATACAGATCGATTCGGCGACGAAAAATTTTCAGCTCCGAAAATGACGAAAAAAGTAAGGCTAACCCCTTTGTATTTTTGGCGAAAATTTCGACGACTTTGAAAAGTGCTGCAATTAATTCTTTGAGGCACTATTCCGACGTAATTTTCTGCGAGGAATCGATTAAGCGCAGTCCCAATACGCTGCAAGCGATAGCTGAAAAAATACGGCCGAAAAACTCATGATTTTCATCGGCATTTCTCTGCTGCCGGTCCTACGCTCTTTTCGATGTGTTTTCTGAGTTCCGGGGGGTCGAATTACTCTAGAAACGGTCATGCAGATCGATTCGGCGACGAAAAATTTTCAGCTCCAAAAATGACGAAAAAAGTAAGGCTAACCCCTTTGTATTTTTGGCGAAAATTTCGACGACTTTGAAAAGTGCTGCAATTAATTCTTTAAGGCACTATTCCGACGTAATTTTCTGCGAGAAATCGATTAAGCGCAGTCCCAATACGCTGCGAGCGATAGCTAAAAAGTTACGGCCGAAAAACTGATGATTTCCATCGGCATTTCTCTGCTGCACGTCCTACGCTCTTTTGGATGTGTTTTCTGAGTTCCTGGGGGTCGAATTACTCTAGAAATGGTCATACAGATCGATTCGGAGACGAGAAAATTTGGGCTCCGAAAATGACGACAAAAGTAAGGCTAACCCCTTTGTATTTTTGGCGAAAATTTCGACGACTTTGAAAAAAGCTGCAATTAATTCTTTGAGGCACTATTCCGACGTAATTTTGCGAGAGCAATCGATTAAGCGCAGTCCCAATACGCTGCGAGCGATAGCTAAAAAGTTACGGCCGAAAAACTGATGATTTCCATCGGCATTTCTCTGCTGCACGTCCTACGCTCTTTTCGATGTGTTTTCTGAGTTCCTGGGGGTCGAATTACTCTAGAAATGGTCATACAGATCGATTCGGAGACGAGAAAATTTGGGCTCCGAAAATGACGAAAAAAGTAAGGCTAACCCCTTTGTATTTTTGGCGAAAATTTCGACGACTTTGAAAAAAGCTGCAATTAATTCTTTGAGGCACTATTCCGACGTAATTTTGCGAGAGCAATCGATTAAGCGCAGTCCCAATACGCTGCGAGCGATAGCTGAAAAGTTACGGCCGAAAAACTCTTGATTTTCATCGGCATTTCTGTGCTGCTGGTCCTACGCTCTTTTGGATGTGTTTTCTGAGTTCCTGGGGGTCGAATTACTCTAGAAATGGTCATACAGATCGATTCGGAGACGAGAAAATTTGGGCTCCGAAAATGACGACAAAAGTAAGGCTAACCCCTTTGTATTTTTGGCGAAAATTTCGACGACTTTGAAAAAAGCTGCAATTAATTCTTTGAGGCACTATTCCGACGTAATTTTGCGAGAGCAATCGATTAAGCGCAGTCCCAATACGCTGCGAGCGATAGCTAAAAAGTTACGGCCGAAAAACTGATGATTTCCATCGGCATTTCTCTGCTGCACGTCCTACGCTCTTTTCGATGTGTTTTCTGAGTTCCTGGGGGTCGAATTACTCTAGAAATGGTCATACAGATCGATTCGGAGACGAGAAAATTTGGGCTCCGAAAATGACGAAAAAAGTAAGGCTAACCCCTTTGTATTTTTGGCGAAAATTTCGACGACTTTGAAAAAAGCTGCAATTAATTCTTTGAGGCACTATTCCGACGTAATTTTGCGAGAGCAATCGATTAAGCGCAGTCCCAATACGCTGCGAGCGATAGCTGAAAAGTTACGGCCGAAAAACTCTTGATTTTCATCGGCATTTCTGTGCTGCTGGTCCTACGCTCTTTTGGATGTGTTTTCTGAGTTCCTGGGGGTCGAATTACTCTAGAAATGGTCATACAGATCGATTCGGAGACGAGAAAATTTGGGCTCCGAAAATGACGACAAAAGTAAGGCTAACCCCTTTGTATTTTTGGCGAAAATTTCGACGACTTTGAAAAAAGCTGCAATTAATTCTTTGAGGCACTATTCCGACGTAATTTTGCGAGAGCAATCGATTAAGCGCAGTCCCAATACGCTGCGAGCGATAGCTAAAAAGTTACGGCCGAAAAACTGATGATTTCCATCGGCATTTCTCTGCTGCACGTCCTACGCTCTTTTCGATGTGTTTTCTGAGTTCCTGGGGGTCGAATTACTCTAGAAATGGTCATACAGATCGATTCGGAGACGAGAAAATTTGGGCTCCGAAAATGACGAAAAAAGTAAGGCTAACCCCTTTGTATTTTTGGCGAAAATTTCGACGACTTTGAAAAAAGCTGCAATTAATTCTTTGAGGCACTATTCCGACGTAATTTTGCGAGAGCAATCGATTAAGCGCAGTCCCAATACGCTGCGAGCGATAGCTGAAAAGTTACGGCCGAAAAACTCTTGATTTTCATCGGCATTTCTGTGCTGCTGGTCCTACGCTCTTTTGGATGTGTTTTCTGAGTTCCTGGGGGTCGAATTACTCTAGAAATGGTCATACAGATCGATTCGGAGACGAGAAAATTTGGGTTCCGAAAATGACGACAAAAGTAAGGCTAACCCCTTTGTATTTTTGGCGAAAATTTCGACGACTTCGAAAAAAGCTGCAATTAATTCTTTGAGGCACTATTCCGACGTAATTTTGCGAGAGCAATCGATTAAGCGCAGTCCCAATACGCTGCGAGCGATAGCTAAAAAGTTACGGCCGAAAAACTGATGATTTCCATCGGCATTTCTCTGCTGCACGTCCTACGCTCTTTTCGATGTGTTTTCTGAGTTCCTGGGGGTCGAATTACTCTAGAAATGGTCATACAGATCGATTCGGAGACGAGAAAATTTGGGCTCCGAAAATGACGAAAAAAGTAAGGCTAACCCCTTTGTATTTTTGGCGAAAATTTCGACGACTTTGAAAAAAGCTGCAATTAATTCTTTGAGGCACTATTCCGACGTAATTTTGCGAGAGCAATCGATTTAGCGCAGTCCCAATACGCTGCGAGCGATAGCTGAAAAGTTACGGCCGAAAATCTCATGATTTTCATCGGCATTTCTGTGCTGCTGGTCCTACGCTCTTTTGGATGTGTTTTCTGAGTTCCTGGGGGTCGAATTACTCTAGAAATGGTCATACAGATCGATTCGGAGACGAGAAATTTTCAGCTCCGAAAATGACGAAAAAAGTAAGGCTAACCCCTTTGTATTTTTGGCGAAAATTTCGATGACTTTGAAAAGTGCTGCAATTAATTCTTTGAGGCACTATTCCGACGTAATTTTATGCGAGGAATCGATTGAGCGCAGTCCCAATACGCTACGAGCGATAGCTGAAAAGTTACGGCCGTAAAACTCATAATTTTCATCGGCATTTCTCTGCTGCCGGTCCTACGCTCTTTTCGATGTGTTTTCTGAGTTCCTGGGGGTCGAATTACTCTAGAAATGGTCATACAGATCGATTCGGAGACGAAAAATTTTCGGCTCCGAAAATGACAAAAAAAGTAAGGCTAACCCCTTTGTATTTTTGGCGAAAATTTCGACAACTTTGAAAAAAGCTGCAATCAATTCTTTGAGGCACTATTCCGACGTAATTTTGCGAGAGCAATCGATTAAGCGCAGTCCCAATACGCTGCGAGCGATAGCTGAAAAGTTACGGCCGAAAAACTCATGATTTTCATCGGTATTTCTGTGCTGCTGGTCCTACGCTCTTTTGGATGTGTTTTCTGAGTTCCTGGGGGTCGAATTACTCTAGAAATGGTCATACAGATCGATTCGGAGACGAAAAATTTTCGGCTCCGGAAATGACGAAAAAAGTAAGGCTAACCCCTTTGTATTTTTGGCGAAAATTTCGACGACTTTGAAAAAAGCTGCAATTAATTCTTTGAGGCACTATTCCGACGTAATTTTGCGAGAGCAATCGATTAAGCGCAGTCCCAATACGCTGCGAGCGATAGCTGAAAAGTTACGGCCGAAAAACTGATGATTTCCATCGGCATTTCTCTGCTGCACGTCCTACGCTCTTTTCGATGTGTTTTCTGAGTTCCTGGGGGTCGAATTACTCTAAAAATGGTCATACAGATCGATTCGGAGACGAGAAATTTTCAGCTCCGAAAATGACGAAAAAAGTAAGGCTAACCCCTTTGTATTTTTGGCGAAAATTTCGACGACTTTGAAAAGTGCTGCAATCAATTCTTTGAGGCACTATTCCGACGTAATTTTCTGCGAGAAATCGATTAAGCGCAGTCCCAATACGCTGCGAGCGATAGCTAAAAAGTTACGGCCGAAAAACTGATGATTTCCATCGGCATTTCTCTGCTGCACGTCCTACGCTCTTTTCGATGTGTTTTCTGAGTTCCTGGGGGTCGAATCACTCTAGAAATGGTCATACAGATCGATTCGGAGACGAGAAATTTTCAGCTCCGAAAATGACGAAAAAAATAAGGCTAACCCCTTTGTATTTTTGGCGAAAATTTCGATGACTTTGAAAAGTGCTGCAATTAATTCTTTGAGGCCTTATTCCGGCGTAATTTTCTGCGAGGAATCGATTGAGCGCAGTCCCAATACGCTACGAGCGATAGCTGAAAAGTTACGGCCGTAAAACTCATAATTTTCATCGGCATTTCTCTGCTGCCGGTCCTACGCTCTTTTCGATGTGTTTTCTGAGTTCCTGGGGGTCGAATTACTCTGGAAATGGTCATACAGATCGATTCGGAGACGAAAAATTTTCGGCTCCGAAAATGACAAAAAAAGTAAGGCTAACCCCTTTGTATTTTTGGCGAAAATTTCGACAACTTTGAAAAAAGCTGCAATTAATTCTTTGAGGCACTATTCCGACGTAATTTTGCGAGAGCAATCGATTAAGCGCAGTCCCAATACGCTGCGAGCGATAGCTGAAAAGTTACGGTCGAAAAACTCATGATTTTCATCGGCATTCCTTTGCTGCCGGTCCTACGCTCTTTTCGATGTGTTTTCTGAGTTCCTGGGGGTCGAATTACTCTAGAAATGGTCATACAGATCGATTCGGAGACGAGAAATTTTCGGCTCCGAATATGACGAAAAAAGTAAGGCTAACCCCTTTGTATTTTTGGCGAAAATTTCGATGACTTCGAAAAAAGCTGCAATTATCTCTTTGAGGCACTAATCCGACGTAATTTTGCAAGAGGAATCGATTAAGCGCAGTCCCAATACGCTGCGAGCGATAGCTGAAAAGTTACGGCCGAAAAACTCATTATTTTCATTGGCATTTCTCTGCTGCCGGTCCTACGCTCTTTCCGATGTGTTTTCTGAGTTCCTGGGGGTCGAATTACTCTAGAAATGGTCATACAGATCGATTCGGAGACGAGAAATTTTCGGCTCCGAAAATGACGAAAAAAGTAAGGCTAACCCCTTCGGATTTTTGCCGAAAATTTCGACGACTTTGAAAAGTGCTGCAATTAATTCTTTGAGGCACTATTCCGACGTAATTTCGCGAGAGGAATCGATTAAGCGCAGTCCCAATACGCTGCGAGCGATAGCTGAAAAGTTACGGCCGAAAAACTCATGATTTTCATCGGCATTTCTCTGCTGCTGGTCCTACGCTCTTTTCGATGTGTTTTCTGAGTTTCTGGTGGTCCCATTACTCTAGAAAGGGTCATACTAATTGATTTTGAGGCGAAAGCTTTCCGAGCTCTGAAAATCGCAAGAAAAGCAAGGTTTGCAACCCGCATTGATTCTTGCAGTTCATTCTTGGTGGATTTCGGTAAATGCTGAAATCTATCAAACCCAATGTCGACGTCATTCCGCGGGAGGAATACATTGCGCAGTCTTGACACGCTGTGAGCAACGAAACAAAACACACGTCTGAAAAACATAAAATTTGCACCGAGTTTTTCAAGTGGTCGAAATAAAAAATCAGAACACCATAGGTGTAAAGTTTCCCATTCAGTTTATTTAGTATACCTTAGTTTTAGTACAACTTTTCAGACGTCAGTGTATACTATTTTCCTCAGTCTCTGAACAGTATAATTATAACATGTCACACCAATACATTATACTAATTACTACATACTATAGCAATAATTATTGTAGTATTACTCTAATTGATATAACCATAGTATAATATTTCCAACAGTATCGAGTTGAAGACAAAAAAATGACGTACAATGAACTAACATTACATAACAATTCTGACTGCTAATTGAGGTAAGAACCTGTGATGTACATTGCATTAAGCATAACAGAAACAATGTTGTATGCGATAATAATTATTGTAATTCGTAAGCGTAATTCAATTCACAGCCTGAGTACAGATGCAATGTACCTCTACAGGATACGAGATATATAATATTGTGTTGTTACCACTTTAATTAACCTGGAATAAAATGAATAACACCTATATGAATTTCACCATATTTGTTTCCTATTTTCTCTGCTGTTGGTCCCACGATGCTTTAAATACTTTTTATGCAATCCTTGGGGTCCAATCAGTCTCGAAAGGGCCGTTCTCATCGATTCTGAGGTGAACAGTTTTCCACTTGAAAAAAAGGAAGGTTCACCCCTTTAAATATCTTTATTCGAAATTTGGCCGATTTTGAGAAATATTAGAAGCAATTCTTTGATGCATTATATCAACGTAATTTTGCAAGAAGAATCGATAGAGTGCTGTCCGAATACGTTGTAAGCAACGTGTCAAGATCATCGAGTTACAGCCAAAAAAATAAAGGTTTTCTTCGTAATTCATCTGCTGTTACATGGAGAGTATCAGACCGCCGATTCTGATGAAACTTTCAGGGTATTTCTTTCGCCCAAAGTATGGGGCTTCGAATGTGCAGGAACAAACATTGTATAACTAAATCTCAGGTCATGTAAGCGCCGCGGTAACATTCGGCAACCAGTCCTTAAAATGTCTCAAAATTGACCAAGAGCATAATAATATTTTGCAAGCATTTTGTAATATGTCTGTTACTTCAAACTGTACACTAACGAAATCCTGTAAAAAGTACCTACAATCTTACACACCTTTCACAACTCTACTTGTACTGCCACAGACAGTCGGTGCGGATATCGCGAATTTCATGTACATTATTATCTGATTTTGATTTTCATCTTACTCGTACTTCACATCCATGTATTCCACTCTGTTTACAATCTTTGATGTAACGAGGCGTGATCTTTCGAAATGACAGCTAAATTTTAATTGGTTATCTTTTATCATTCAAATCGAGCAAACTTCTAGTTAAATGGAAAATAACTACTGCAATACAGGCTTAACTACAAAGGGAAGTCAAGAGGAATGGTTTCAATATCTTACCAATATTCACCCGCGTCAGCGACGTGTATAACCCCTAAAAATACCAATTCAAATTCCGTTATAACTTTTGCAGATTCAGGCGCAGCCGGTGAACAGAGGCAACGGTACTTCCGGGTTTCAGCAGCCGTTTTCTTCGTCAGTCAGTCAAGTTCCGGGGTTTGGGCAATTCGTTCGACCCGAGACCAGCCAAAATCAGTTCCCCAACTGCCAGCAAATGCAAAATTACGGGAATCCTTACGGGATGAATCAGCAGGGTACGTGAATTGATAGCGTTTTACACGATCCACTTCCAACATATCCTTTCAAGTTCATCTTACATCGATTCGCAGGTGCGCCTGGACAGAACTATAATTTCGGCCACCCGATGCAGCAGGACCCGTTACTCATTAATCAGCAACAGCAACAGCAAAACTCCGACCCGTGTCCCTGTGTCCCGTTCAACGGAAATCCCTGTCTCTGTCCCCAGCCGATGGTACCAACCCAGGTGCCGCCGAGCGGCGGTTACCTTCCGCAAAACATCCTGGATCAAATCCGTAGCTGCGTCACAAATACCACGCCGATTTTCATCCTTCCAAACAACCAAACGATCCCACAACAGCAGGCCCAACAAGCTCCACAAACTCCACAACAACCACAGGTTAATGTTGGATATCCACAGGCGACGACTTACTATCCACCGGTTGGTGGAATCGGCTGGCCTCCCTCAGCACCTATTGCAATTTCCCCAGCACCATGCTACTCGTACCCCTTCGCACTACCGGTCTACGATCAACTTGGAAATCACAATCTAACAGCGCCGAATGGAAACCCAGTGAACTGCAGTTACTGCAAGAGGAAGTGTAATTTTCAGCAGTTCACATCTGAGGAGAGCGATAGTCATCGGTGCTCTCCTGGTAGCGACGACACCGTCTGCACGAAGGCCAACTGTCCCTCTTCCATAAGCCTGCAGGCTCTGGCTTCCCAGTTTCTGTCGATCCAGGGCGTGATACCGTGCGCGGCGACAAGACTGGTGCTCAGAAAAGTTCCCGGTTCGAACGTCACGACGACGATGGAGGAGACGATGGAAAGAGCTCAGAAGGCGATCGCTGCGTTGAGCAGGGACCAACTGATCGCCGAGACGAGGAACGCGCAGCAGGTGAACGGCCTGATAAACCTCCATATGGTAGCCAATCCACCGCAGAATATCGTCCCGATTTTGACGATGCTGCAGCTCAAGGTGAACAGTCTTAAGGCTTTCGTTGAGAACCTGGTGAACAGGAGCATCACTGAATGTCAGAGCATTGGGGCCGAAGGTAACACCAACCTGGACCCGATGATCCTGAGTATAAAGTCCGACGCTGAGCTGAGGGAACTCCTTGCTACTCTGAGACGAAGAGAGTGCGAGGAACGTGTCAATGTCAACTATGCGCCCTATCATTCCCAGCGTGTCGTGGCCGAGAGTCGTTTAAGAAATTTTCAGAACAAAATCAGCCAGGTGGAAGAGGAAATGGAAAGACGCAGAGCTTCCGCAATGCCCTGGGCTAATTCTTCGTGTAATAATGGTCAGAAATGCTCATCTGGCGGGAGAAATACTCTCTGGAATTTTCAGAGAAACCAGTCCTACGGCGCTCAGGGCTTCAACCAATCGTTCAACACTTCTCAGACCAGTGAGGGTTTTGGTGGAGGATTCGATTCGCCCAATCCGTTCATGGTTCAAGTTCAAAACCCACGTCGGTTGAACCTTAAGCCGAACTGTGGAAGCCCTCAAACGACTTACAACCCCTCGTCAGAGGGGCAAAATTCGGCTTCACCCGAAGCCTTTGCGGTAAGCAAACTGGAGAACGAGGTTAAAGAATGCCGTCATGATGATGCCGCGGATAGCGAAGGACCATCCAAAGAATCTACCGATGGCAATGGCCAGGTCAGCGCAGAGGGTAAAAAAAAACTCAAAATACACATTGACGACAAGGGAGATCTGAGCGTGAGCAAACAGAGTCTGGATGAACTGAAGACTAGAGAGTCCGTTCAGTTGTCAGCCGATAACGTGGTCATAGTTCTCGACAAGGTTCCGGAATCTGAGAGCAAGAAAATTGATAATAAGAAGACGAAGGTGAAGCAGAAGAAAGAAAAAACTAGTGGCAGGGATCGCGGTCGCAATAAAAAATCGGAGGAATCAATTCCAAGCGACTCAACGTACGACTCGGGGACAAGCATTTCGTCGAAGAGTTCGGTAAATGAAGACGATTACGACGATACGCAACGGGTTAGGAAACAGAAGAGCAAATCAATTCTGAAAGGTGCTTCGAGAGGCAAAAAAAAAACTACGATTAACGAAAATCTTACTCCCGAAAATTTAACGGAGGAAGATAAAGATTCGTCGATAAAAAAGGAAAAACAGATCAATGTGGCTCTGCTGTCTAAAATTTTTTACAATCATTCTGGGATAAATGGAAAGTCAGCATCTCTTCTGGAAGATTCTTTAGACTTGCCGATCATGATGCGAACTGAAAATGAATCCCGTTGTTACGTAAGTGACAGTCAACACGATTTGGACATCGTAAACGAAACGAAAAACGACAAATTAGAGACTGTTCGGAATTCAAAATCAACAACCGATTCGAAATACATTTATTCAATGCCGGATTCGGACAACAATGTGTCGGCGAATAATTCGGCATCAAGTCAAATTCGAGCACCGTTTGAAGATCGGTCAAATAAAAGTGACGCGGTTCGCTTAAAAAGTAATTTCGGCACACCGAATTCAGTGCTCAGCAAGGGAACGAACGTTGTAACACGTAGAGGAACACTGAAAGGGGGCAGGTTCAAAGATAATAAGGAGAACACAATAGCATATTCGAATGGTGAAATGTGCTCTATTTTGAGTAAAAGAAATCAAGACAATCGAACTCTGCTTGGCAGTATCAGCTCGATGGACAAGGAACACCGGAAGAGTCGCAATCGCAGGTGGAAGTAATACGGCTCTAGTATGTAGCCAAAAGTCTTAATGACTAAAAATTTCCAGTCAACATCACCGGATCCATCTGTCAGTAAAAGCCGATAAATGCGTCATCACCTACGAGCTTGCCAACGTCTTAACCGTTGTCAGCTGTCATTGAAATAGTTCAATCGCAGTTATGTACATTATCGAGTTATGAAAGTATCAAATAAACTGATGACTGATAAGTTTTAGCTATTATTCAAGAGTCATGCGAATTTCATTGCACGTAAATTACAGTTTCCAATCAGTTTCGCAGTCGAAACTGACAGACAATCTGGATATATGATGCGATCTACTACAGGGAAGAGATTGTGTACGTTATTTCGAAACGCAATCCAGTAAAGAGTAAAAGTTAACTCAAAGTGACCAAAAATTCGAATTTCGAATTAACTCGTTTTCCAACAGTTCACAATACCATAAATAAAACAATAAAAGGATTTTCAGCGCAGCTCTTACACTCTTTCGTGCAATAATCTTAATTCTCATTCTTTTATTCTTCTCTGTTACAAACTATTGATGTACTTAAATCAGATTGAGCAGATACATTTTGCAACTGTGTTTTCTTTTTGAATAACTTAATCTGTTTCGTGTGTTTACAAGTGAAATTTCAGCAGGTTGCACACTTTTGATTATTGGAGCTATGTATTTTTATTTTTTCGATCAGATCGAAATTTTATTCCAACGCAAAAATTCGTTGCGATTACTTTTTAACATTAGTAGAAAGTCTTAGCTACCAAATGAACCAATTCAAAGCCTTTGTGAGAAAAAGAAATAAGTTATAATATTGAAGACTTGATTTGCGCAAACCGTCATTCAAATTCGGAAGATTGAGAAGTAATCCGTTAGCATCTTCGTACTTGGAGTAAATTTGGAGAGAAAATATCAATTATACCTTACATAATGTATCCATTGGCAATTATTATTATTTTAATCTTCCATGTATAATGTCATCATTCAGACTGGTAAATTGTTCTATTTTTCCCCGTAATTATAATACTCTCAAATATATATAATATATCAGATTCTTCGAATAGATACGATTCATACTTTATGTAGCAACTACATGTGAAATAACTAGATCAAAATATTGAGACCCCCTGCTTTCCACATATACATAATACCTGAAAACTAAACGTACGTGTAAAGTTACACCCCTGAAAGCGGTACAACAGGACCGACGACACGAAGCTTACGCTACAAAGAAGGAGAGTGAATATCTATATCTACTACATTAAATTGTCACTGAAATTTTATAATGTTTATATTAGACAGTTTCCGATATGACAAGTTTATTACGTCGAGTCTATACTACAATTTCTAACACAGAAAAAGTAAAAATAAATAAATTATTTATTGCACACGAGTACCTACTTCAATAAAATTCTCTTTTACAATAATTTTTCGTTTAATCTCTCCCAATTCGTAACGTACGCTGTACACGTATGATGTACGAAGCTTACTTTCATCTGGTGACATACTTGTACATGTATATTTGGATGATAATGATTCGCAATGACAGTGACGGTGATGATAATAATAATAATGATAATGATAATAATAATTTTATGTTAATATATATATTAAATTTCTTACCATCTAAGGAATTGGGTAAATACATTGCAAAATGATCAGTTAAAAGTATAATAAAATTACTTGAAAAAAAAAAAGAGAACGAAACTACCCGTAGATTGTCCGCAATTGAGCAGTTGCAAACAATTAAGGTATCGCTTCGGCTAGAAAGTAAAAACTGATGTATAAATAATAATAATATTAGTAATTATAATGAGTTTAATAATAATTGCAGTAATATGATAATAATAAAAATGTACAAGTATGGAATAAAAAAAAAAAAAAAAAATAACACAACAATCATGATATAATGATCGTCATCCCGACAACAACGAAACTGACGAATTGTTGGAGGGCCAAAACAAAATTTTCGATAGCAATTATACAATTCCGTAGTTTCGTAACATGCTCATCATTCTCGTACCAGGTACTGTATAAATTAGGCGAAAATCTTGTTCAGCTGCAGGATGTCCAGTGACGTAATTGAAATTCGATTGCAGGTGAGACGGTATCATTCAATAGTAACAGGACGCAATCAGTAAAATGAAGAGCATCGAGCAATTTCTAATTCTACAGTCATAGAAACATCCTGCACGTATAAATATACGTATATACGTGTATGTATATACTATATATCAAAATACATAATATACATACACGTATATATACTTATGTATAATATTGTGTACCTAGTTAAACTTTGTTAAACTTTCTTAAACTTTGAATTATATGCTTCTCGTCCACTTTTTTACCCGCAGACACAGATTTAATATTATTTATAGTGATTTTACAGATACTAATGTGTATGCACATATATGAATATTGTAATATTGTTACATGTGCATGCACGTAAATGAATATTTACAATTACATTTATACAATTAATCGTTAAAACAGGTAGGAATCAAATGTCCAAAGAATAAAAGTTGCATTTTTAACATTGACACTTTTTTAGTTCCGACGTAAGGTAATTCAGACAATTAACCAGAAGATTTCGCCTCACATCAGATTCAAACATACCAAACAAATCTCTATTCTCGATACTAAAAGAACAAATACGAAGTCAAAAGTCGTGTTAAATACATTCTAAGCTCATCATACGACCCAAAGATTCGCAGTTTCGACCTTATTTTTCCCCTGCGCGTAAATGACTTTTTCTTTATCTATTGGACACTTGGAATTCTTAAGACGTTTATTTCTCTCGTTTATTGTCGTTACTTAAAAATGGTTACCTAAAAGACATCTTTCAGTTGAATTCTATTATTCGATACAACTTCTTGGCGTATTATATCGTCTCTACAGAATGTCTTTTCAAGACACATTGCACCTTAAATAATTCTTTAAAACGACTTTTATTCGAACACTGAATTAATAAAACGTTTCTGCTTAACAAACTTTGACCTTGCTTGTGCGAAAAAATACCTTTTAATTAAACGTGGAACGATTCTTTTTTTTACCATTCTTTTGTTCATTGTCACCCGCAAGGTCTCAGAAATGCTTCGTGTATCTCTCCATCCAGGACCGAAGACATCTTTTGTCAGGTGAAGTTCTATTTTCAAACGTTGTTCTGTGACGAATTTTGGATTTCGCATTGTCTGGGATATAAAACAATAAGTATCTCTTGACATTCCGAGACTGTGAATGGTGAGAAGAAATTAATTTTATTTCTACTAACCGAAAAGATGGCAGGATGATGATTGTTCTGGTTACAACTATTCTACACTCCCACAGATTGCAGCTAAATTCCATCTCTACTGTATACATTCTCGCAATATTTATTTGTTCTTTTCTTTTCTTCCTCTAAAATCCATCTCTCGATCCTTCGCCTCAAGCGGGAATCTGGCAATTGTTACGATAACATCTTTCAAGTCAATACTGTCCTGTCGATTCATTCAAAGAAAGGCACAATCGATGCAGATTGAGCTACGTCCGTGTATAAAAATCAAAAAGATCCCGGATACGTTTACAATATAATGTGTGAACTAAAATATCAATAAATTACAAACAAACGGAAATAAAAAGTTTTCTTACTCCGTTTTCTCTTTTATACAATTTACAGTCTAGATTACATTTTTCTAGTTTCTTGGCTTTATTTTCTCTTGATTTTTTTTTCCGAGTATTTAGGAGGTATCCCGTCATCTACCAACTTTCGTATTGCCACTGCGATGCTAGATCATGTTTTCACATACACGTCGTTTCCTCACTTTTGTTTCTCCTATCCGTAAAGTTTAGTCGGAACATTTGTTCGATTTTTACTTCATCTCAATTTGCGCACATAGTATATTCAATTTTCAGCTGCCCAAGTTTTACTTTGATGTCGTAAAAGGTTGGTCTCTTTTCTGGCTGAAGATCCCATGCCTGAGGAATATAAAAAAAACATTAAAATATGTATTAGACACAAATAGATGCAACATGGGAAATGGATCGATCAATGTAATCCAGACAAATTCAATGTCTTTAGTCATCTTCTTACTTTTTCTTTTCTTAAATCGTCTATATTCGTCCAAATATTGAAATTTTCTATGCAAAAAATGTTCAATCAATTAGCAAAACATTTTCAAATACCTGTCTCATGATTTCGTAAACTTCAGGTGGGCATCCATCCGGTGGTTCCATTTTGTAGCCTTTTTCAACACACTTCACAACATCGGCTAACGGCTGAAATGGTTTCAAAAATAAATGATTGAGTATAGTATTCATTGCCTAGTTAAACAACATTATTTTCCTTACAAAATCAAGAAATGAAAAGTGGGTTATCATGATACTCACAATTCTAGGATATGGTACTCTGCCAAAAGAGTAGATCTCCCATAAAAGAATACCAAAACTCCACATATCCGATTTGTTCGAAAATTTCTGCAACGATATAAATTACTGTTGTGTATGTGTATGTGTATGGTGTTCTTTGTCAACTGGATTAAAATGAAGAGAAAAGAAAATTAGAAGAAAATAGAGAAAAGAAAATTAATATTTACCAGTATTTATCAAAATACCCAGCCTAATAAATCGCATTTCGTGATTAGGGAACCCGAATAAATTTTGACTCACATTTCATTTCGCGTCCATACATTAGATTCTTCATTTTCTAAGCAACTCGATCAAGCGACAAACAATCTCAACTATCTGGATTAAGAAGAGAAAGAGAATATTGAGAAAATATGGACAAGTTAACAATCGTTAATTAATCGTAATAATTTGTCAAATGGAATACAGGCGAATTTCTTGGATAAAACATTCTCTTCCTCTGCTGAATAAGCTTCTGAAACTTGAATCAACTGAACAGTATAAAGAAATTGGATGAGTACAAACAAGTGCAGAGAAAGACACGTCAAATAATTATTTAGTTTACAATTTTTCTTGCTTTCGCTTTGCAGTATAGAGAAGAAAATTCTGTCGATCAGAAAAAAAACACAAGTATAGAAAAAGATTGCTAAGATTTAGAAAGACAGATAAGCAGAGAGAGACGCTTGCGATAAGTTGGTACAATCATCACATAATTTAGAGATGAACTCACGTTGTTCCTGAGAGCCTCAGGAGCGGTCCATTTTATGGGCAGCTTCCCAGCATCAAGAGTGAAGTTTTCATCACGTGCGAGTCCAAAGTCAGATACTTTCGCAGAGTTGTCCTCTGCAACAAGGACGTTTCTTGCGGCCAGGTCTCGATGCACAACATGTCTTGATTCCAAATATGCCATACCAGCGCAGGTATCACTGCAAACGAATGCAAACAGTTCAGGTGAGCACAATTGTTATAATCTATAGTTATCTCTGTTGCTCTGTTGAAGAAATCCATGATATTCATGCATGCATAAAAATCAGTTTGCAAAAAATATAACAGAGCGATGTGAAATTTTCTGCAAATCATGGATGTAGAATCCAGCGCATATAATAGTCCAATTCCGTAAACTGAAGTATTTACCGCAGTCGTTGAATGAGAATTCGAACAAATATCAATTCTACATTTAAAAAGCTTAAGACTATTTTCTCAGGTTATCTAAGTCACTATAAATCACACTAAGATGGTATAACCCACATTCCCATATTTTCCAAACCATCTAGTCGTTTCATAATCAGTCGCTTCAAAATTCCCATAAATACTTACTAGGCAAAATTAATCTGATCCTTTTTCGACACGTGAAGTCTTCCCCTAGATCTGAGGTAATCGACAAGGGATCCTTTACTCATATACTCGGTGACGAGGTACATGTGCTGATTGTTGAAGACGAGTCCGAGCAGCTTGACAAGATTATCGTGTATAAGGGAGGTCATGAGACTCGCTTCGGCCAGGAACCTTTGGGCGGCCTCGCTGTTGTCTTTGAGCATTTTTACCGCGACCCTTTCCCCTCTGTAGACCCCTAAAAGGACGTCACCGAACTCACCCTTCCCTATGCACTCCCTCAGTTCAAGTTCGTGGGTCTGTATCACCCATCCAGCCTCGACGAAGGCCTTGGGATCAACGCAGAAGTCCTGCTTACCCTGTTTGGGAAGCGACTTGGTGAGTTGGGTGCAAAGGCCATCGGCATCCTGCTCGTAGTGCTCAACTAGGAGAGCAAGGTTTTCGAAGAACTCCTCGTCGTCGATGGTTAGCTGGTTGTTTTTGTACTTTACTCTGTAGTGCTCGACGCGGCCTTGGAAGCACACACACAGCGTATAATCGCCAGGAAAATTCGTCGACTCTCTAACGAGGAACAGACCGTCCTCCCTTGGGCGCAGCAGCCTCTCCGCAGTTTCTCTCGATATCTTGCCGTGGAACCAGCTGAGGAATTCAAGCATTACATTTTTATGGAAAATATGATTGTCTTTTACTTTCACTAAAACATAAGAATTCTGATTTTCTGAATAAAATATCATACTATCACGCTGTGTTAGGAATGAATTTTTTTTCTGGTCAGTCATTAACAAATCCTTTCACATTTTAATGTGTCCACATGCCTTAAATGAAATAACATCACCATTTCCAGTCGACTAACAACTAAAGATCCCACATTATGCAAAATGGTTTCAGCTTTTCCAAGAGAAAAGGACAAATAGTTGTAGTTAAACGCTTTCCCCATGTCCATTTTCATCATTTGAGAAGTGAAAGTCTGATTGAAATACCCATTGGTACGTAAAAAATACGGTATATGACAATGTTTACCGTACAATCTCATTCACAATTTAAGTTTACTTGTGTCAGTAGTTCACGGTGGCTACTTTGTTCGGAAAAAAATTCGATGAATTTTCTCTGACCAGTTATCCAACTTTACCTGACTACAGGTCTTATTGTCGTTATTAGTGCTACGAATCCCCAATTAAAATACCCCCAATACTTCATTTCATTTCATTAAAAATTCATTAGGCAATTCAACAATGTAAACAAAAATTACAGGAGAACACATCTAAATATATATATGTTTAACTAGGATGATCCTTATTTAGGGCTCAGACGAATTTTTCATCATTCACCCGTAGCGCGAGTATACATGGTGTGCCTAGGAGTGCAGCTTCTTTCTCCAAAAAAATTTCTCTTTCGCGCTGGAGTGCACTTAAGTAAGATGTGTACCAACGGCGCCAAAATACCCTAAATTGGTGGTGATTAATTGCTGTGACGTTGAATCTGCGTGGGGAAAAAATGAGCGAAACTTTAGCTTCGCCAGAAAAATAATTCCCTAACAATATAGGGATTTCTATAGACAGTTGGTACACATCTCACTTAAAGGCTATGACCTAGAAGAAAGTTAAGTTTGGCACACCATGTATACTCAGACCACATCGTTCACTTGCCAAATCGGCTCCCGATAATAAAAAAATAATCCTCTGATTTTTCTCGATTTTTTTTGCAACTCTCTAACCACTTCCACCAAGAAAGTCGATTTCCCCATTTAAAATATAGGTGTTTCGGTAACATTCTCAGCATATATTTTACTGTCAAGAGTGATAATTTCTTTTCAAATTTATTTACTCTATTTCAAATAATTAATGGACATTGGTGCTACAATCTGATAAACAATTCACGTTGTGATACCAGGAAATTTAAGAAAATTGCACACCCTCTAAATCTGACTTCGTTTTACATTTCGTGGATGTGCAATTCGTCTATGTATTATGTACGCTGAACGATACTGCATGTTTGTAATGCTGAAAAGTTTTACTTCTGCCACGTGTGGTTGCCGCCCATGCTTTGCTTTCAATAATAAAATAAGAATTTTTCAATGATCTTCCCAGTCATTCATTAGATGTTTGGTAATCTCTGTTTTCCTTGACAAAGTTTAAAATACCCTGACATTTTCCCTATTTCCTGAACAATTTCTTGCTCCGTCATTTCTCGGTTTTCCCTGACTATGGCCGCCATGGTGCTTGAAATTCGTATCAGGAATTCCATGCTCGACACATAAAACTTTCCGACATTACATTTTGCAGGCACAAGAAGACCCCAAGAAAGAGTTGCTGTAATCGCGGAATGTCCATGCATTACAAAAGCGTATATCAAGGTTCAAACTTACGGCATTGCGTTCAGCTTGACCTCGTGCCTAGGGTTGTTCGTCATGGGTGTCGGATTGGCAATGTTACCCGAATTCGAGGCCATTATGACCGCAGGTGTTGTTAAATTACCACCATGAATGAGAGATTGCGTGACGTTCGTCGACATCGAATGAGGTGTCATCGTAGGTGAAACTGGTAACGGGGTCACCGTGTGCAAATTTGACGAAGCTATATGCTGGGTCGTATTTTGGCTTAGGGAATTGTGGGAGGTAAGATTCGAGGGTATTGTGTGGTGGTTTTGGTTCCCATCGAGCTTCGCTTGGTGAGGTGTCGCCGATATATTCGGATATCCACCTCCTGTGTTGTGATACGTCGGCATCACTGCGGCTGCCACTGTCGGCTGAATCAACCTCTGAAATCATTCGTCATGACTGAGATAACGTATTTTGCTTATAAGTTAAGAGAGTATAAAACAAATCTGAAAATGTCTTTTATACAGCGTCTAAAAGCGTATGTTCCGTACACAAAGTACCCGTTTCTATGACGGTCGAAGTGAGTCTGCTAATGCGCATGCGCGGAGTAGGAATTAAAAGTGTTTTTTCTGTACTGCGTGCATGCGCAGTCGCGAACTAATTTTACATTATGCAACTTTAACCTCAATTTCTTGTTTTGTGAAAAACGCGTAACATACTCTTGTTCTATAAAAGATCGTGTTCAACAATGAGGCAACGGTTTTTTCGCAAGCGTATTTGCGGTACTCGTCTTCGGCTAGCAAATATTGCAAACTTATATACGCTCGACCCGAAAAGACCGAGTTTGCCTCCTCGCTACACAATATTCTAATTTATCACAGGTGCATGAAAAGTGGGGCTTTGCGTTGCAGTTTAGCGGGACGAAAGTAGCCGATATCACCTTAGTGTCGGAAAGATAGGTTCGCGCATGCGCAGTTCGCAATTGCTTCACTTTCGTCCCCGTTTGTTATAAAAACTATCATGGATGCGTTCCGAAATTAGCTAGGCGCAAAACTCCCTAGGACAGAGGCAGAGCTACTGATGAACTCGGAAACGCAAGTGATAAAAGATTGTTGACAGCACTGGGAGCTAATATCGATACGCACCCTAAAAATCACGATTCATGAAACAGTAAGTAAGCTGGCTACTGATTTACATAAGCTCTCATTGTCGAACAAGAACTGGCAAGCGAAGTCTGCAGAGTCTCAAGTTTAAAGATGATATTAAATACATTATAAAGATATAATACGAGAGACAAAGTAAGTGAAAAATTCCCCGACGGCATTCGTGTTCGATTTATCTTCTCTGACAGTGATTCCTGCAGCACTTCAACAGCGCATGCGGTGAGATAACCGCAGACTCGACAGAAAGCAACAGCCGATCAGTTATTATCGTCAACTTCCTCTTTGTTCTCTGTCTCCATCTTCGCCATATTTGCATCTATTCAGATATCACTGATCTACCGCGAATTACTCACCAGCGTTGAATTCTGCAGATTTTGGCTCATTATCAACGATGGCGGGCGACCATTATCTACAAAAATAAAACAACGAGACTTGAATCTATTTGCAAAAAAGATATGAGGCTTCAACACAGTCATAAGTAATATTATTTTGTAGCTTCCCCGAATGAGGCTACATTTTGGCAAGGCTACTAAAGGTATTTCAATTGATATATTGGGAATGTCACTTTGCAATGCGTCATCTGGTGGAACAAAAATCAAAATAATGCAATCAGGCTGACAGTTGACCGTTGGCGGTGTTTTTTCGTGTATGGATAGTAGAACGGGTATAAAGTTGATTATGTTTAATTAATTTATTCTACACGAGTAATTTGAAACCCCAAAAATTACGATTCGCCTTCATTAAAATTAAAAACTGAGGTTATGTGGTGATAAAATGGCGTCGGGAACCAGTATCTGACGTCATGAGGACATTTCCCAATATTCGTAGTTAAATTCGATCAAATAATTTATTCGACAAAATGAAATATCAACTATAAAATGTCATTCGATTGGTTCAAAATTGTTAAATAATATGAAATTTTCTTCCTAGACAGTGTGAACATTAAACACAGCTGAAAATGATGGGAAGAATCTCAATGACATATGTAATTAAACAATCACTTATTGCATTGTTACATTCACGTAAGCATTACGTCAAACAAACATTGCTCATTGTCAGTTTAATTATAGACAAAGAGGAAAAAATTTCGCGTAGGAATGGGATCAAAAAAAAAAATGGTAAAATATAATTTTAAAATCCGGAATCACCAGATCGCTGATTTCTGGCTTTGCCTGATGACGTTACCGGATAAGATGTGTAATCACATAGTTATTGCTCAAGTTGATAAGAAAGACGCATATTATATACATATAACTGCGTATTTCATTCATCGCATTGCGTAAATTTATACCAAGATGCACGCCTACGTACGTGTATGCAGATTAATACGTGCACCAATTATGCAAACTAGTCTCTCGGCCACTTTTGCTGCTCATACACGCCATATTGCCAGCTGACGAAGAAGCGGAGAAGGAGAAGGAAGAAACTCTCTGCCGATGAATATTTAATTAGGTGTTTAATTAATCGCGAGCTAGGTCTTAAATCGATATGCATGCCTATAATATAATAATTTTCATGGAATTCCGAAAGTTTTCTATATAATTATTCCTAGCATAGGCCAGACTTTCACTCAGACGTGAAGACGTAATATTATTTTCGTTTCGTTTCTTTTCATTTTTCGATAATAATTTCTCTACGTCAGATTCAAGAACGTTCATAAGTTAATAAGTTTTTTATTATCGTGTACATACATTTATGCATGAATGTATGAAGAATTCCATGCGAACCCGATCAACGTCTGACCCTCACCGTTTCTATTTTTTTTTTTATTCAATTGCTCAATTGTTTACAAATACTTTCGTGGAATTTAAAAAGAACTTTTTTCAAAATCACTTTAAATATTCATAACTAATTGAGCAGTGGAATAAAAAATCTGAAAAAAATTCAGGGTACTTTTTCAGAGTTAAGACAATTTGAAAAACTGCTTGAATATTAACAATAACTTGAAATTTTTCTAAATTTCATTTATACGAACAATCGGTTGTCTCAATTACATAATCGAAAATTTTCAAACCTTATTAGTGATTTTGAATAATTCCATTAGGCAGACAAAAAAAATTATTGCATAATCTATCGCGAATATGCTTATAAATAAATTGAAAGAATCACGACGACGAAACTGGTCAAGCGTATCACCACCTCGTTGTTTTTTTTCCTCCGTAATCAAAATACATTCTAACTTTCTAAATAATGATAATAATTATCGCGAGGTAGCCGGGCGATGTATCATCAAATATAGATATAAATAGGATACTTATCCTCTATATATCAAGTGCTATCTTCCCTTCTTGGTTTTTTCATTTTTCTCTTTTTTTTCTTTCATTTGTTTACATATATACTTAATAAAGATAACACAGAGCGCCACAGGATTGTGTTACACCTGTAACGGAAACGTACATCGATTGTGCTATAGATAATGAAAACAAGTGTATGCGCTGCTCAGATATTTGTAGATACATCATGCGAATTCCGGTGGCTACCGTTATCATCATAATTACATCAAGCCATATATGGAGGATAAATTAGCTTGAAAGGATTGAATTTTTGCAAAATTATTGGTCTGATTATCACGTAGCGATCTGAAATCTGAAGAAGAAGCCTGCATTTTTATATATTATACAATTTTATCTTGTTTTAATTTTTTTCTATTTTAATTGTTGTTGTTCTTTTTTTTTTCTTTCTTCTTCTTTTTCTAATCGGATCAACACATTTTTAAATTAATTTATTCAATCGTAACGATTCTTTGACGATATTTATAACATTGTGTGATATAAATTATAACTTATAATGATACGAGTGATTAAGAATTGGCAACTTTTCAGTAAAAGCCAATATACGTTGTAAGATTTGGCGAAGAGTTTGCTTGATTCGAATTAAGAAAAGATCGTTTAAATTTTTGCCTTATTTTCAAAATCTTTAAATAACTTCTTGCATTGTAAAGTGTTATATTTACAATAAAAAATTAATTTTGTAAGATTAAAAGCGCTCAAAAATATGGATAACAGTGAATCGCAAAAAATTCAATTATATCAACGAACATCGAAAACATGTATGTAGAATTTTTACACAGATTCCAACTTTCCTGATAAAGAAAAAAAAAATAAAAAGATTTGGGGGGGAAGGGGGGGGGGAGGACAACAAACCACAATTAGATAGCTGAATAAATAAAAGATGTATTGAATTATTCAGCGAGCGTTTTTCCTTGGCATCAGCAATGACGTCAGTTATGTCACACGAGAGAAGAAGGAGAAGAAGTAAAAGAAGAAGAATTAGAATTAGAAAAAGAAAGAAGAAGAAAAAGAAGAGGATACATATGTAATAATAAAATTTATACGTAGGTGGAGGACGAATGGAAGGATTGAATATAAGGTGAGGACTCGCAGTCCGACATACTAATACATCTGAATCACCTTTACGTAATCTTAAGTGACCATTACTCGAGATAGAGCTAGACTGGCAAACTAGCACGCACCCATTTTTTGTGTCACTTGAAATTACTATTTTATCCACACACCGCGCGGTGGTATATACGCATACGTGTTAGGGTGGGCCAAAAAAAAAAATAGTCATTTTTTTTTTCGTCCGCCACCGTGAAAATATCGTTCAAGATGACGAAAAAAAAAAAAAAAATTCTGTCCAAGTTTGAGCTCTTGATATAAATATTAAAAGATCCTCGATTAAAAATTTATCCATAAATTTATTCTTTCAATTCATCCGTCGTCGAATTTTTTTTTTCTCTCATTTTTTCCAGCATCACTTTGAAGCGTGTAAGACACTTTTCTTTTTTTTTTATTTTTTTTCTTTTTTTTGGCTTATTTGAAAAGAATGTTTTTTACTGCTACAAAAGTGAAGATAAATTTCTTTCAATTAAATTTTACCCCCTACTTAAAATTATTTATTATAAATACGTTATAAACGAATAGAATTCCTAACCTCAATATTTGTTGGATATGAAAATAAATGTTTTCTTGAATTTAGTTTTGGTATTTTAAATTTCATACTAATGATTTTATAAATCGTCGATCGCGTGTTAAAAGATAGAAAAAAAAATGAACAAACAACCAATCAAAGAAAATGATTCGACCACCGAATTTTTCTTTCATGCTCCGAATGTATCTTTCATCCACAATTGGAAGGGTGAGCTCCTAGGGACATTTTCTGACGGTCGCGATTGGTATTGCGCCGGCTGCTCTGTCAGGCGGTAACTGTTGGCCAATGAAATTCGAACGACTTGACGCACGCGCATAAAGTGCGCACTTTCCTCGTGGACACACGGTATGTACGCACTTTGGGGGCACGCAAAGTGAGTTCTGTATTATGTATGAGCCTGCACGTATGGTTTCAAGCGAGTACCTATCACGTACTCTTACACGACATCGTTTGCATGCTGTGTGACTGAATATATATGTATATACGTATATGTATATATATTATATTCTAGTATATAGGCGTATGTACGCAAGTGTGCGAATTCACTTCCATTTAGGTGACATCATCATAGTCATCGCCTTCATGATGCGCACTTCGTAAGTAGGTATGAGGTACGCTACATACATTATGCATCTAGATGACGCGACAGTAAGTATAGGTATGTTTTATAAATATGTGAGGGCGGGATTGATATTCCGAATTTGAAAAGTTCTGAATTTTTTTTGGGCGAAATTTGAATTAAAGAAATAAGACTTTGACGAAATATCAAAGTTTCGAATGGTTTAAAAGTCAACGTTCAATGTTATGAAATGAGATAATTCCGAAACTCCGGCAAGTCAACGTTCCGAAAGTGCGAAAATGAGAGAATTTAAAAATATGTAGATTTAAAAAAATTTCTAATGGTACGTTGGTGTAAACAACAACTAGAATAACAACAGCAACAACAACGGAGTAAAATGTCTGAGATAATATAGTTGTTACAGTAAATAACAAAAATGCAATACGATACGTAGTAAAATTAGGGACGATATTTCTTTTCACCCTTATCATTTCATTTGTTATTCTTGGACACGCATCACATTTTACTAATCGCAAATTGTCATGTATAAAACATATAATGACGTAATGTTTGCAATGATTTCGACATTTTGTGATTAATGGATAAAATGAAATTCCATTATTGGCTTTTGTAATTATATATATAATATATATCTCGTACTAGTTTCAATGATAAAAAAATAATTATGAGGACGATAAATAATAATTCTACCATATCAAGGACTCGAATAGTTTCCCCAAGTGTCAATATTTCTTAAAAATTTTATCATTGTACGAGTATCTCACCATCAGTATGAGAAGCAACATAATATTGTTTATATTTTTCCTCGACACTGTTTATCAACGACTCTGACTTGCAGAAAATGACATAAATAATGATTTCGCGTTTAATTTATCTTTCCAGTTATGTAATTCACGTTTCGATTACGAATTTCATGTATAAATAGTAACAATTTGATTTGTAATAAATCTGGAATACAAGAAAAAAAAAAAAAAAAGACTTCAATTTGCAGGAACGCAAAAATACGTATTAAAGAACATATATATAACACTGCATAATAAATGTAAAAAGGGATTCACTCGTTCGGTATTCTTAACAGTACAAGTTACTGTACAGTGACCGAGAGTAAAACCCGTAACATCTGTTGTCGGCGTTATAAATGGCGTTAAAAATGTTTGATGTGTAGTACAGGTGGTTGAAAGTTGATGATTATTTTCTTTGTGTTTTTCATCATTTTTTTTTATCTGTCTTCGCGAAAAGCGACTCGTAACAGCTTGCAGTGACAAATAAAAAAACTACTACAACAAAAGTTTAAGATAATTATAAGTTTGCATCAATAATATTATTTTTACATCATTACACATAGTCAAAGGCGAAAACGAAATGTTTGCTATGCAATTTCATTTGTTTTCGTTACTACTTTTAAAAGCAAAGATTTTTGGCAAGTATTCGCGGTAGCAGCTAAAACAAGATTCTTATTTTTCAAATTCGTCACGATGACGACTGATTTTCTTTTTCAAGCTCCGCATTATAGAGTTTGAAAAAATTTCGATTAGCATAAAATTTTTAATCATTTGTCAGACGCTTCGACGTTATTTACGTTCAATGTTGTTGTTGTTGTTACTTTCTTTTTTTTCTTTTATTTACTCCCTCGAGTGTTATTTTTATAAAAGTATTAAAATAACAATAACATCACTTTTTACCGTACTTTGGTATACGTATAGTAATCGAAAATGAAGTATTATTCAGAACGTTAAAATTGTTGTCAATTGTGAATAAATTATATATTTAAATAAAGAAAAAGAAATCAAAGTAATTTCATAATACAAAAACATATCTTATTTTCCCTCATTTCTTTCCCATCAAATAATTATAGCTATCGCTATATGTATACATATATATGTATAGGAGGGTGTTATAGAAAAAAAAATAATTTACGATTTTCCATCGTGGCATCCCCTAAAAAGTTTGTTCAAGTTGAAAGATTCTGTAAAAAGATGAGATGATCAAGATGATTTGATTTTTCTACAGCTAATTTGCCGGAAGACTGTCTTCTTCTTCTTCTTTTTTTTTATTTCTCTCTCTCTCTCTCTCTCTCCTTGTTGAAAATAATTAAACAGCATGATCCATCCTACCGCGGTGTCTCTCAATTTCACCATCATTATATTACACCTTATATCCATTATGCCCAAGACTACCTGCGTCTATTATTTCTCTCTTCCTTCGACCATCCAACAACATACCGGCAACAGTTTCCGGTAATCGCGTACGTATAAAACACAATTAACAGATTTATTTTTTACTAATTAAAGGAGTTCGCACGAAGTGCAGGGAGGTTTATAAAAGTAACTCATGTTAGAAAAAGAGATACATCCGCTTCGATTTTTCTTTTTTTTTTTTTTTTTTTTCTTTTTTCCACTTTGCCTCGCCTGTCCTTCGCTTCGTTTCTCGGATTTTCTCTTATTCTCTCTTCTATATATATATATATATATATATATATATATATAAGTGTGTGTGTGTTATTTTTTTTATGTTGTTGTTGTTGTTGCTATTACTGTTACCATTGGTATCTACTCGATGAAAGCGTTACATATTTAATGCGCACATGCCTGCTGCAGAGTATGTGTATGATATAACCAAGAGGGAGCAGCGCGACTTTCGCGTTCGTTCATAGACTTCTCACACCCACTCAAGAGGAACAGCAGACATGATACACAGGCGGATAAATACTTCGTCGGTATTTTTGTGGTCCGTGAGTATTGCGTTTATACCTAGTAATAGGTATTCACCGTATCCTCTGTGACTCTGTGCCAACCATCGCAACCTCGTTGCGGCTTTACACATCAACAACGTAGTGTAAGAATTCGAAGAGGGATAAATTTAGATTCGACGAGGAAGGAAAGAGAACGAAGATGAAGAAGGAAAACACATCTGGAGAGTCGAAGAGATATAGATATAGATATAGATATACATACATACATATATACAACGCAGGCAACAACCTTGACCTACCGAACATATATTTCTTTCTTTTCGTATGTATTATCGACAAATCAAAATGGAAAATAATATGAAAAATAAGACACCACAAAAATTTACCCACCTAATTGATAAGAAAAGTAAGAAAAGAATAGAAAAAAAAACAACGATTACCGAAGAGTTGAAAAACTATACATTCGATTGGAGAATAAACGAGGGAATAGACCAGCAGATATTGGATCGAAGACATGTCTTGTATTAAGGGGGTGCCCTGGTCGATTTCGACATTGTCGTGTATATCTCCAAATATGGAAGTCCACGTATCTCAACCGCGAGAAAGTGTTACACCCTTTGAGTCAGAAATTATTGTGTCAAGTCAACTTTTACAACAAGATAGTAGTCTATGGTTTTTAGGGTCCCTGTTTGCGAATCTGAGTCCAGATTTTGGAACTTCAAGATGGCGGATCCAATGTGGGGGACAAAAATTTCAAATTTGATCGAATCGATCAAAAAACTCTATGCAGGGGTTTTCGGAGTCGCTGGTTGGATTCGCAACACTGAAATTTCAAAATCTAAATTCAGATTCGTAATCAGTAGCCTCAGTGTTACTCAGAACTATCACCTCGAGACGAGTTATCAAAGGTTTATAACAACTTGATCTGGGGCTTCTGGAACCGTCAAGTCTTATCATTACCATTGTCATTATTATTTTACGACCATCGTTAATCGTTAATTGATTAGGGTTTCCTTTACGCACGTGTTACAACTTCCTTGGCTTCTTTTTCGGAAAATTTTTTCTCCAATTAAGACTCGCGTGTTGATAATAATTTTCACCCTACTCACGAGTGGTGAAGTCTTTATGTACAATATTTCAGACGTTCGTCGAGACCGTCGTGTGCAGACGCAGGAAGAACTCGACTGCGTTAACTGACTGAGCACTAAACCGGCCGAAGAAATTAAGAGTCGATATTAACGGTCGTCGTTACGTGCAGGCGTAATACTACGCGGTGAAATCGTATGATAATTCCATTCCTCAGTTCGATCGCCAACGCGATGTGGAAAAAGTGGTTTTTCGATAAGAAGAAAGAGAAAAGTTCCTCTCGCCCAATCTGCAATTCGCGCGGGCGTCGTTATAGCGTTGTTATAAATCTTGTTGTAAATGTATTAGCCAAGCAAAAATACCGCTGATGGTTTTCATTCTCGAATTTCTTCTTCTTCTTCTTCTTTTTCTCCTTTACTTCAATCAAGAACGAATTCCGACGGTTCGGTGGTGAAACGCGAAGGAATTCCAAGACACGATATAAAATTCTCTGGCGTTTCTATCTTTTCTTTTACTCTCTCACACACGCTCTCCTTCTCCCTCTCTCTCTCTCCCGCTCTCTCTTTCTCTCTCTCAAGGTCGACACACCAAATTCCATGGTGGGAGAATTCCGTGACTGTCGAAATTCCACGACGACTGAACACCCTGGTTATTGACGCTTGTTAAAAATCGTAAAAGCGTGAAGAAGGCGAGAGCCTGCACCGAGTCGTCGAGGTCTAGCGACGGGTAAGCGAATTTCGAGAGATACTGCTGCTGCTGCTGCTGCTGCCGCTGCATATTCCGTCCGGTCAAACATTGAATAAAACATAACGAATTCTCGCGCAAAGTGCCTGCAGTAAGTATCAGCGGGCTGCGGAGAAGCGAACATCGTTTGTTTTTACGTACCAAGGCAGTAAGTACGTACTTCGAAAAAGGAGAGTGATAAGAGGTATGCAAGGAAAAATATCAGACCCTTAAAGGGCCGGTCGATCGAGCAAGAGTCAGGAAAACAGGGGGGGAAACGGTAAGAAACAGGTTCGAAAAACTACGGGGTTGCAGTCGAGAAGAGGAGCAGAAGAAGCAGCTTCGAGATCTTCTCGCGGTCGCTGCGTAAACTCGGTTGACGATTAGAAAAAAAAAAAAAAAAAAAAAAAGCAATTCACGAACTTCCGACGGAAGACGAGGTCTGGTGTTGTGTGCACACTCCAGTGTGTCGATGGGAGTCTTTTGCCTTCTATCCTCGTCTTGTTTAAAGTTCTAGTAATTCTGTTTATATCGTGTTGTTTACGGATGAACGTTGTTTCCTGTACATTACCTGTTAACTAAGTGGAGTCGTGGTTTCCGCGCTCGGTTTTGTTCGTCGAGGGGTTAAACCAGCCGGACACTTTTACCCATCCACTTGACACAGCACGACACCCGACGAGTATTCACCTCGGACGTCAATTGTACCGCGACGTCGACACAACACCGTAACAAACACCGTAACACTGCATAGAGAACACCTTCGACTTCTGCAAGAAGCGAATGTCACACGCTCATCTCGACTCGTCGGCCATTTTGCCACAGAGTCTAGGTATCTGGTATGTAGGTGGAATTGAACGCTACATCCACTGTAATATCCGACACCACTTTGCGCCCACTTGGTTGGCAGCTCGCCGCTTACATTAATTCCGCCTGGCTGTTTGGTTGGTACTGAAATAATACGGCGCGCTCCGTAATAAGATTCCACAGACTGTGCAGCCTGCGGCCATCTTGCGGCCTCCGAGCGAATCTCGGCGCGACGCTCTATCAATAAATTCTCACGCCGCGCCGCAAGGTGGGGGGAATCCCAGATTCACGGGCGTTCTTTTTTCAAATTAACATGGATGACTTAGATTCCGTTGGTCCTGATCTAATATTTCTTTGAATAATTTGGCGAGTCTAGACATGAGCCGTTTAAGGGGGGAGTATAGTGAAATTTTGATATTATCGAGTTTTCCTCCTTTAGACAAAATTTAGATCATGGTAGTGTGTGTCCTGAGGAAAAATTTCAATCTCCTGCGATGAAAGTGTGTGTGCAAGGAAATTTTGGCCGAAAATTTCCAGCGTACCGTTTACAAAAGTTCCTTGCGCATACTTTCATTGCAAGAGATTGCAATTTTTTTTCCAGGACACGTACTACCATAATCTAAATTTTGTCAGGACGAATTTTTGATGACATTTTTTTTTTTGGCATTTGAAAAACAAAAAACTCGACATCACCGAAATCCCCCCTGAATTAGGTAAATAAAAATTGTAAAAAGAGAGAGAAAAAAAGTGCTTGAATGTTGCTCCGTTCTCAAACGAACCGAGTTCTTCATCACCTGAGTGAACAAAAATAAATTGATCATTGATATTACCAATCAAAAAGAATGAAGAATTTTACGACGAACGGAATTGTCTCAATGCGTGATTTATATCTCTAAATAGGAAAAGCCGTTATTTTGCAACTATGGAATTGTTTGAAATTCAGTAAACCTGTAACAAAAGAAAATACACTCATATTTCGAAATTAAGCATTGTAAAATCAAGAAAATAGTGATTTTTCCCCCAATGATTCGTTACAGTAACGTTATATTTACTTCAGTCTCGTGTAATACTGAGAATCTAAAATAAAGCCGAGAACAGATGACAATATTTTCGTCAATATTCATAAATGAAACAAAACGTAGCTAACACGATAAGAACCACAGTAACAGAGATTATTTTCCCTAAATGAATCTTGAATCTGAAAAACTTCGCGAAAAACAGCTAATGAATGTATATTCAGGCTCTGATAATTGGCCGAGTCCCTATATCTGTATATTGTAAGACTGTATTATAACAATCGTATAATGACTGATCACGTTATTATTTTTGAGGGGAATACCAGCTGATGTCTCGCCAATTGCTTGCAATATTGCACATATGTAGACGTACGTGTATACGTATAATCACACAAGGTGAGGCAGTGAGTCACAGTGGTTTTGGAAGCGTAATTAATGGCCAGCGTTGACACTGTCTCGTCGAAGTTTGCAGCACATGCGACCCACTGCATACATATATAAATGCATTAATCTTGCGACAGAAGCACTCATCTATATAGGTATATTACAATGGATACTCTCCAGGGTCGCTTTCTACACGATTCAATGTTATGCCTAAGGTGATCTTCATGCATTCGCATTAAATCCTCTTATACCACACGATATACTCGTAACTATACAATCAAAAGTCTGGTACCTATATGTATGATGCAATGCTTACCAAATACACATTTAATAGTCAATTATTTTCAAATTGCAAAAAAATAGTAAATACGCTGCAATTTAATTTACGAATATCATTTTATTGCAAAGTACTGTACCGTTTTAGCTGTGGTGAAAGCAGAGAAACGATTGGCAAGCGGTTAAATTTATCAGAGTACAAAATTGAGGGAAACATTTCGCGTCTGGACTGCACAATCTGTGGCAAGTTTGTCGCGATGAACATCGGGGGTGATGTAATTAATCTCGACGGAGTTATTGACGGTGATCGCGATGATACTTGGTTGGAGGTTGTAGTAAATAAATAAATAAACGATTGAATTATGATTGCTTATAATTCCGTATCTACCCTACGTATCTTTCACATATAAGTATTTTGTTTATCAGGCTAAAACAGGAAAGGAAAAAATCATCTACTACGCATTGTGTCAGATTATCTATTTAGAGCGTGATTCACCAAGAGAAGAAAAATATGAATCGGTCTTTGCTTTTGCCGACGAATCTGACTTAGTTATGCTTAGATGGAAAAACGGTCGACCAATCGGATTTTTCACACTCAAGCAAAAAGGTAATACACCTCTAGGTAAACATACCAATCTTGATGAAATCAAAGACTAAAAACCCATATGTATCGGAAGATGATGTTTGAGCTGGTAGCAGAAAATGTGATCTTTGAACTGATCATATTCAAATACAAAAGTTGATTTTTGTTCGATATTTTACTTCAACATTCATTTAGTACAAGAAAATAAGTCAAACAGCTTGGATGGTGCTTTCTGTGCTTCATGATCGAATAATTGACGTGAAACAATCAGCTGATAACTCAGCATGTCGCCATCCTGCGGAAATATATTTTGCTATAAAATTATTTATAAAACATTGTTTTTGTCCGCAAAAATTTAGGCCCTACTTATTGCCAACCAACAACACAACTTCATAGGGATAAAAATAAATAAAAATAATCTCTTAAAGAAAAATTGTTATTTAATAAACCTTATAAAAGTTCCGCCACGCACAGATTCGACACAAGTTGGATTTCCCCTTGATTAGATGTTTAAGGAAATTTGTCATCGACCGTAGAGAGGTCGAAGAAACATAAATATTTGCTGACATTGATTTTTTTACAGGCACTAAAATATTTCCTGAAAGTGAAGTGGAATATGCGATGCCAATGCTAGATACAGCCTACATACGTTCAGAATATAGAGGTAATGGAATCGGCACTGAAATTATAACGAAAATAACGGGGATGTTTCCAGACGAAGACATTGGCTTTTCACGTCCGATATCGGATGGAATGTCGAAAGGTTTTATTTATTCATTTATTTGTATAAATCGATTAATCATTCACTTCAAATATGTTATAACTTTTATTTTAATTTTTTTCATTCTCTTTTTTCTTCCGTCCTCGCACTGCAGTCTTGGCGAGATTTTTGACCAAACGCAAAGAATATCGTTTGAAATTTTGGGAAATCATAGACGGCGGTAACGAGGGAAACAAAAAATTGGTATGGTTTGGATTGCAAAATAAAAAAAAAGGTTAATTATATTAATTTTAATTAGAGAAAAGGGGAAAAAAGAAAAACAAAAATTCGATTTAATAATTCAATAACGTGTGTATATATATAGCTATTATTTGGGTAACATTTGTTATTGTTATTATATATATATTTATAAAAAAAATAATAAGAAGAAAAATGATGATTAAAAATTTATAGACGATATCAGTATAATATACAATATACGTTACATGTATATAATTTATACATGCATACTTTCAATGCGATTTTACTTCCCAATCAATTGTTATCCTTCTAATATATAGTGTATTCGAACATGGAATGAAATACACGAGTGGGGTGAGAAAATTTGTTTGTTTTTTCAAATTTGATGTCCATTGTTTTTATAACAATTATGTATAATATTAAGATTAAGAAGGCGGGTTTATTTAAAATTAGCCTTAATGTCGTTGAGCAGCATCGATCCTATGACCATTTTCTCACAATTCACGCATACCTCCAAATCGTCAGTTTCTCCGATTTTTACTGTTATCAACACTAACGATTTAGAGGCCAAAGTCTGCGCCGCGAACCTGTAATCAGAGTTTGAAAATTTTTTTTTTTTTTGCTCAACCATCAATTACGTATGATTTCAAGCAATAGAAATTTTTTTTAAATTTAACCGAAACAGAAAATTTACTGAAAGAAAAAAGAACGACCAGGAATAGAGAATTTAGTGCAGGCAAGTCTGGTATAGTCACTTGTGAAGAGAATAATCCAAATTGAAAATAAAAAGTTTTTTTTTTTTTTTTCTTTTAAGCATTTTGTATCATTTCTTGTTCCACATTAAAAAAAAATTATACACTTGCAAAATTTCACGTTTTCTTTGTCAGATAAGGTGACTAAAAGTTGATGAATATCTTACCTTAATATGTTGCCCTCGCTAGAAATCAGAGCAACATTGGCAGATTCGAATACTTTCTGCGATATAAGTTTCCTGTTGTGTCCAGGAAAAGCTATTTTCACCACATGCTCATTCATTCCCCTCAACTTGGCCTGTTCCGCGGTAAAGAAGCTCTCAGTCACCATTACAGATCGTACTAATTCACCTACGGGTGCTTTGACTGTTACTGAGGACGACACCGTTTCATCTTCCTTTTGATAAATTACGTTAAAATTAACCGGCTGCGTTGAGTCGTTGAAGTTAACCCCAAGTGTTGAAGATGACGTCGTGTTCGGCTGAAGTATTTGTATTGGCATAAAATCGTGGACTTGAATTCCTGATGGCAGGTTCTGAAAGATGGAGAAAACTACCGTCATTTCGTTTTATCGTAAATCGGTGAGTTGGAATTTGGCTAGCCCGTAAAAATCAGTGTTTTTACGGCAAGAAGAAGGTTTGGATAAATAGTCAATTTGTCAATAACTTTTTAACTTGGCATTGAAGTTGCAGAATAGAATATTTTTGTATTAGATTTCCGTACAGGATAATTTTATATTCAATTGCACCCAAAATTTGGATATGGTTTGAATTTATTTCAAAGACGGTAATGTAAAAAACTAGATTGCAATTGAGGTACTTTGAAAAAACGAGTATCACTATATTGAATATTGACTAAAAAACTGACTCATTGCTAATGTGGAGGAAGAGCCAGTCTGACAAGGAAAAACTTGTTGGTTTTAAAAGGACAAACACGCGTTAAAAGGTTGTTTGTACCTGAAAAAAATATTATCACATTACGATTAAAATATCGAAATTATTGGCTAGTTTTACAAAGTAAAGTCATTTCACCGTTGAGAACAGTAGATAAAGTTCTACATCCTACATTAACGGAAGAAGAAAAACAAGAAATGAAAGAAAAAAACGAGCAGCAAAGAGGAATTAACAACGTAGGTAGTGGAAAACCTCTCACCTTGTTTCCAACTTTGATATCTTTTATGGTAGTGCTACTTTCGTTAGAAAACGTTAGCTCAATGCTATTCATAGCAGAGCTAACAAGATGCTGAGATCTGGTAAACCTAAAATCAAGTTTCAGTCCCTTTCCACTGATTTTATTAAGCAGTTCTGTGGCCTTGATGGGAATAAAAGAGGCCGCTACTTCCGTTACTCCGTTAAGCTGCAGCGGGTTCATTGGAGTCAAGAAACCACCAAGACTTGGTGTCATTATTGGAGTTATTGGAATCACTGAAAAGAAACGAACCGAATTAACCAATTGATCCGAAGTCATTCTTTAATCTAACAATAAAATGTTTTAAATCACAAACCGTCATCCAAATCCAAAAGCAGATCGAGATTGCTTTTCGGCTTTTCCTTTGCATCTTCTTTAGTCTCTCTTTTAACTGGCTTAATCTTTTCTTCCTCCTCGGATTCCTCGCTATCAGATTCATTCTCGCTATCACTATCCTGAGAACTGGATCCGCTGTCACTGTTATTCAACTTCTTAATCACATTTTTTTTCTTCTTTTCGTCCACTTCGGAGTACTTATCAGAATCGGAAGAATACTCCGAGGACTCCCTATCCTCAGACGAACTTTCCGAAGAATTGGTAGACTCATCTTCACTCTCAGACTCTGAAACTAGTTGTAATTTTCATTTCAATTTTATTTACGTTGCTATAATGTAAACGCAGTATTGATCTTATTAAACTCGGCGCTGAATTTTCAAATCCATGGATTAATTTGCAATGAAATTCTCAACGAGCAGATATCTTGAAATTTTCCAAACTCAACTGCAAAATATTATTTATGACTCAAATAATCATAAGCATCGTTTATTACTAAGTTGAAACGTAAAATTTCAGACTGCATTAAAGTAGAAAGAGTTGACGGATAACAATGATCGGTTTGCGAACGATTTTGAAAAATTTCAACAAAGCATATAGAGAAGTTTCTGACAAAACTATCCATAGGTGTTAATATTTAATGCTGGGTTTAATAGAAGAAATATTACGCCTGCTCAGAATCAAACTACAGTGGGTTGGCCCTTATTGTCCACAACTTCTAGAGTTTAGCCTCTTTTGCTATTTTCAGCAGCATTTGGGAATTGCTTAAATTTCGACATACGTCATGCTCCTCATTCTGTCTTTTCTTACCTTCCGCAGGACTGCTCTCATCCTCGCTATAAAAGCTCTTCTCCTTTTCCTTTGTCGCCTTCTTATCTCTCTTTTCCTTCCTGCTATGTCTTTCATCTTTTATTTCGTGGGCGCTTACTGGCTCAGCGACATCTCTGACAGAAGGGTCTGGTGCAACCTCAGGAAACTGTGGCAAAATGTGATGCCCAACACAAGGAGTGTCTAGATAATGAGAGAGCGTGCCCAACTGGAACTGGGTGTCCTTAAATCTAGACTCCAGCATCGGGGCTGGTTTGGGTGCCAAAAATATCTTCTTGGCAAACTGCGATAGCTTGGTTTCGGCGTTTCCGCCATCCTGATTGAATATGAAATGCCTGAGGAATCTGGCCCTGTCCCTAATGTCATAATTTTGGTCATACCTAGCCAGTTGGAAGACGTACTGACAGAGAAGCTTGGTCTGGTTTGGATTTGATAGATATAATTTCACCGCAAGATTCAGCGTTTGGAGCTTTACAATGTCCTGCTCGTTTATGAAACTCTTGGCCATTTTTCTCAGCACATCTGGAGCTATTTTCGGAACTCTGTCTGAGTACTCTCCCAAAAGCCATAGAATCGAAGCTCTAGCTTGAGGGACCGTTATAAAATCCATCAGTTTCGCCATATGCGCTATTATATCTTTGTGCTCGTTTGGCTGCGTTTGCAACAGCTTCTTGATCACCACCACACTTTCAGCTACGACAGCCTCTGTGAACAGATAAACATGACTGAGTGCTTTATGAGATTTTGTGAACCATTGTGTGCTCAAATCTCAAGAGAGAATAACAAAAGGTGTGGAAATAAACAAGTATTTTTATCAACTTACCGTCTCTGTTGCTCAGCAAAGAAACTAACCCATTCAGACACGTATCAGTAACTTCCTTGATGTTACTGGCGCACCTGCCAATGGCCTGTATGCTAGCGCCAACGAATTCCTTGTCACTGCTAGAAATGTAAGTCTGAAATTCTCTTAGTATAACACCGATGCTGGTTTCAGTTGCTAAATTTGTAAGAATGTCAAGTTTCAGTAGCTTGATGTGCGTCGCATCTGATGTTCTGACAAAAAACGATTTCAGGAAAGGCTCGAACATACCCTGAAAAAATTCATCTCTTTAACAACTCTCGAGGAAAAATTTCGTTTTCTCATGTCTAATATTCTGTTTTCTTTTCAATTTCATCACCTTTCTGGATATGGATATGCTGGCTATGCAGTGAAGGACGATACTTTGAACTTCCCTGTGACCTCTCAATAACCTGATCAACGCCTTTGCAGCTATCATCACTTCGCTACGAGGTGCTGCATGGTGGTATAGCTGTGCAACAGCCATCACTACTGATGCGTTCCTACTCTGCAAGAGTGGTTTAGTATTCCTTAATAGCAAACGGTGGTCTGGATCTAGAGAAAATTTAGGCTTCTTTGAGTTCGATGAGTCTGAATCGGAATCGTAAAAGGGACGATTTTCGTCCTCCTCTGCATCCTGAAAACCAGCATTGAATCGTCAGTGGAATTCTTTGCCAGATTACCGGTGTTGTGAAAGAATTTGTTTTTGAAGCTACTGCAAATATTGCAATTTTTAACATACAAAAATTTTTGCAGATATTCCTTTGCCAAGTTTCTTAGACAAAATTTTGATGGTATTGAAAAATTTCTGGTTCAGAACATATTCAGAGAGACTGGACGTTTTCATATGAGTGCAAAAGATCCCTCCAAATCTTTGGAATTATTTTGTCGCTCTCTCTGACATACTCTGTTTATTTTACTCACATCTGCATTGGGATTGGTGAATTGTGTTCTAGCATATCTAGTCAGCATATTGACTATGACGACCTGTCCCCATTCGTCAACGTCCACCAATAAGTTGCAAAGTTTTCTATAATTCTTATGGATCAGATCAATTCTTTCTGGACAGACTTCCTCGAAGGCCATAACAGCAGATCCAACGACTAGAGTAGTTTTATCTGATAATAATTTTTCTAAAACAGCAATAAGTTCTTCCTTTTGCTCGGGATCCAACGAATAGAGTTTTGGAATAGCATGAGCAGCCGTCTTTCTAACATAGGGAGACATGTCGCTTGCAGAGTCTTTGATGGCCAGCATGACAATAGGCACAATCATGGATACCCTGATACTCGACAAAACTCTCAGGGCACTGGCTCTTATCAGTTGATTCGGATCCTTCAACGCTCGTTGAAATGTAGATATCGATAGCAAGGCCAGGTCTTGTTGGTCCTCCGCATAACGCACCAAATATACATACACCAATTTCTTTACTTCAATGTTCTTTGATACAACATTCTTAACCACTGCCGGAAAAAGCTCCGATGCATCTCTCCCTTTCGCCACCATCTGAAGGCACGTCATAAAATTAAATTTGGTTTGATACATCTCTGCATTTCTGTTACTTTAATTTTGAGTTGACAAAGATATTTTCCAATGACGTTCTGTTTTATTTGCCGAACTTTAGACCCTTGACTGACTTCTTGTGGACTAAAGGTGGGCGGATATCGGAACTCAGTTGTTGCTTTTCAATTTTTGCTTAGTTTTGAACACATCTGTCAGTTGTAAAGTTTACTCACCCCGATAATTCGTTTCATGGCCTCCAGTTTGAGGCCGTCTTTGTTGCTGTCGAGCATCTGCTTGAGGTCTTCATGTCTAGTAAGAAGCGTATTAAATGAAGTAAAATAATTAAAAATCTAACAATAAGAATCAAATCCGATGAGAAAGCATACGTTTTAATTTTCACTATTCTAACCTCTTCGATCGGGATCGAGGGAATTTAGCCTGTAGTAAATACCTTCTTGGTTCATTGCGCTAGGCAAGTGTTTAAAAAATAGGCGAAAATACTGCTTACTTTTTGTAATCGGAGTGGAAAAATCCTCCAGAAGCAGCGTCGGTCGCCAATTCTGGTTCACCAGCGCTTGATGGCCTGTCATTGCTGTACGAACCCCCGTTGTTGGACATGGTATTAGCCGCTGCCGACAACATGGTTATTACGGAATTCGCTGAATGGCGATTGACCGAGTGACGATCGTTTGACGGTGAAAAAATATCTCTAACGCATTTATCCTTAATATATTACAATAACTATCTATGTTTCCTCACAGGTATTTGACAGCTATCACCAGCTATCACTAAGCGTAGCTTCGTTTGGTCGTTCAGCTTCAGTGAGCTGCCGTTACTGAATTAATTTTTGCGCTTCCATCGCTGCTCGACTTTGCGCCAGAAACTCCCTAGGAAAGAGGCAAAGCTACTCACAAGCTCCAAGCGTAAAAGATATAAAAGATTATTGACAACGCCAGGGGCTAATATCGGAATGCACCCATACAAGTGGGGCAAAGGCAATTCAGTATGCTTTGTCCTTCTTGCTCTGCGCTAACAATCTTTTATCTCCCCAAGCCGTATGGGCCTCATCCGTAATTGTAAAGGATGAGTTCCGAAGCGCTAAGAAGTCCCTAGAACTACTCACAAACTCGGCTGAACAAAACAAATAAAAGTTTGTTGACTGTATAGAAGTACTAGATAACTAATTTCGGAAATAGGGCTACCTCTTTCGTTGACTCATAAGCTCAATGACTTTGGGAAAAAAAACTAAGTCATCTGGCGTTGCAGGCTAAAACTAACCATAGCCTGTCATGTCGCGTTACGTGGTTAGCACTCTAGATTGAGACGGACACGCACTGCTCATGACCACGTCGCGACATACACGTTCAATGTGTATTCACTTAAGGGGGGGAAATGTTAATTAGGTTATGAGTGCACGAGTGCCTGGATTTACAAACTCGTATTAGATTATTATATAAAAACAAAAATAGACTAACAATAAGCGGTAATAAATATGTCACGAACAAAGTCGGACAAAAATGGAAACACGGCAAAGACAGAACTGAGCGTTTGGACACGAGCGATTACTGCCAACTCGGAGTGGCCTGACAAGGTCTGACCATCAATCTTACCTACATTTATTTCATTACTGTCTCAGGATTTACGCGAGCGCGTAAAGTGCTATTCATTACACCTTGATACACGTAAAATTACCCAATCACTCGTATTGCTCATTGCCTATTATACCGCAAAACGCTTCTCTGGTCAAAAGATCACTTCCGAGGATTTATGTTCAAATTGCTTTTAGAAAAATATAACATTTATATAAGGATTAATTATATTCCACCTTTTCTTAAAACGGAATCTTTTCTTCGAACAGCAAAGAACTTCTTTTTACTCACAAGTCATTTAGAATTTTTCAATTTATCTATCAATTTGGCTCAATTTGTACAGCTCGTGTCATCAACAGCTGACAATTATACAAACTCTTATACAAAAAAAAAAAGGAAATATGTTTCAGAAACTTTGCATGTTTAAAAAATTGCAAGGATTAATGTACATAAGCGATGAAAATTTTTCAAATTTTGTGCGTGTGTAAACAATATTTTTTTTTTTCATCACAGGAAGAATTCCTCGATGTAATATACTGGTCAAGACAAGCAATAGGAATTATTGTCGGCATTGGATGGGGATTAATTCCGCTAAAAGGATTTATAGCCTTATTATTGTAAGTTCTATATTTTATACGAATAAAGTAGTGTTCATTTTATATTTCAGACTTTGCCCATTGTCAATTGTTTTTGCAAAAAGTGATTTATGTACCTAAACATGCTCAGTCATTGTGTTTCAATGTCATTCGTATAATGAATTGTTTGTAACAAGACAATATTATTTAAATTACCATTAACAAGGTATTAGTTTTATTAGCATTAGTAAGGTAATTATGTTAACCCAAGTGAATTCTTGCTGGCATTTAAATGAGAATTGCTTTTTTCAGATTCTTCTTAGTTAATGCTGGTGTAATGTATGTGTACTTTAGTAATTTTCAACAAGTTGATGAAGAAGAATATGGCGGACCTTGGGAATTGACCAAAGAAGGATTCGTGACATCGTTTGCTGGTTTTTTGGTAAGCTTGTGAATGTGTACATTTTTCAACTATACACAAATATCACTCGAAATTGGAAATTTGATGTTTAATTATTGTTCTTTTTTTTTCTTTCATATTCTGTGCAGGTAACTTGGATAATCATATATTCCGGTCTTCACTTTGACTGATTCCAATTCAGGAGAGAAATAGCTGCTCAATAACCTGCCAATCAACAGTGAGACATCTAGTATATCTAGCATAATTGATAAGCTCTGTATAATGAAATTCGTTAAATTTAAAACACATTAATTAATTCCTATTTATTATATACTGCATCGTTGACGAGAGCAGCCATAAGAACTATTATTCATGATAGTTGAGTATTCACAAGATACCGGACGCATCGAATGTGATCTTGTATTATAACGCTACCTTGCAATGTAAATTCCATTTATAAACTCATTTCTCACACTTTAAATGTCTTCATTTAATGAAGCAGTCATTGCCAGACCTAATTGTAAGTTTGAACGAAGAATGTGGAGTTCTTGCTGTTGGCTCTTGAATTGTCTAGAAAACACCCATATTCACGTGGATGATAGATTTTATTCTTCTTAGAGAACTTGTAAAAAATAATTTCGAATGACATTTCACAAATGAGAGCATGAAAGTCCCTCTGTTTGTTAAATCTCGATCATCCAATCATAAGACGCTTTCGACCGCGTGCCTGAACTTCCTTGTATTTTGCAATAACGTCGCGTTTGTCCTTTGACGTGCAGAATTTTTGGTAAAATTGCAACATTTCAGGAAACAAACTTGGCACCTCTGAATGCGCGCTAAGCAAGGCTCTCTCCAGCACGTACAGATCCACGGCTTTGTCTTCGGCTGTAGATTCGACATGAGCTAGTCCGAAATCTATCAGGATAATCTCTCCTAAGAAATGATGTTTAAAATTAGAAGGTGACGAATTAAACTTTGAAGTTCCTGGTGACAGGAATTCAATTTAAGGAGCAATAAAATGAATCACCTTCGACATTATTTTTCTTGTCTTTTTCACCCGTACGTTCTCTTTGCGACACGGGATAATTTTTCAGAAGCATATTTGAGGTCGTGAGGTCCCCGTGAATTATGTTTTTTGAATGTAATCTGGCAACAGCAGATCCAACTTGCTCCGCAACGTAAGTTATCAAACAACCCACATTTTCTTTGTCAGAGATATTAGTGTCTATGTAATCTTTTAACGTGATTGCGTCATTGATATACTCCATATATATACGACGCCGATCAAAATCGACTAAGAATAATGCTGGTGTTTTTACACCTGTAATGAAAGCAAAAAAATTAGCATAATTACCAAATATGATATCAGAAACAACATTGCAAACTTACTGTTCTGACTTGAGAAATATGAAAAATGTTCAGCAAATTTTGTGAAAAGTTTGATAAATTCCGGTAGTAATATAATACAATGGACATTCTTAGATAGCAAGAATAAAAAGGGATTTCGAATTTATTTTGCAGTAAGAGTGTAGTAGAAAGTTCTCTCTAAAAGTAAATCTCGAGCCGTATTACAAATAAAATCAGATCTCTACAACGATAGGAACAATACGGGTTCCAAATTTATTGATTATTGTTCACATGTACAAATTTCTCAGTAATACGGGGATTTGATTTTTTGCTATCAATATAGTATTAAAAAAAAATCAGGTTCACGGATATTTTGTTATTGTTTAGTAAAAGAAATATTTTTCATTCAAGTTATCATCATACCGGCTGCCTTGGCACGAACAATCGCGCGTGCTTCGCCCTTGGTTCTATCTTTGGTCAGGAGCGTGTCTAGATCAGGATGTCTGTATTTTTTAACAAATCTTTCTTTAATTAGGGCTGGTCGGCCAAGATACGTTCCTTTAAATAGTCGGGCTTCAGCGCCTTGTTTAACAATTTCAAATCCTTTTATTTCTATCGTATTTGGACCCATGTTTCTGTGAAATAAAAAAATTTGTTTTCAAACTTTTACCGTACCTCCCGTAAATAGGCAATAAAATCATCATCAATTCTTATTTCGATCCTACATTCTTGGCGCGTGCGACCACCTCACGACTTTGCGTTTAATTTTTTTCGCTAAAACGTGGTTAAATATAGGAGAATCCACGATCAAAACTTAGTAAAAAAGTAAACAAACTAATTTCTCTTCCGCGATTTTGCCGTAAGTCACCTTGCAGCGAGTTATGAGCGTCGTTATAACGGTGTCCGGTGAAAATCGGATACCTTAATCGGGAACACCCGATACATAACAGTCGGACGCAAAACGTTCAGGAAAGCCTCGACAAAAACAAAGTAACAATACCTAGAATATTTTCAGAATCCCATTGCGAGGTACAAACTATCGATTCTTCCAGATTCTGCATGCATTTTTTAAGATTGAATTACGGTTAAACCTTCCGTTGCGATGTAAATATTGGTCGCCCGAACGGCAGAGTGAAAAGGAACGTGAATGCGCGGCCCTGGTCCGGCTGTTGTAGCTATAGCAGCTTCCCTGCTAGCGCTAGCGTTGTATGGGCGAATCGATCGTTACTTGGCGTCCTGCGCGCTAATCGCTATCCCGCCGCTATCTGCGCTAGTATTCGCTCGTGCATCGCTCGGACCGGTTTTGCATGAATATCAAGAACCGTCGAATGCTTCCGAGTTCGGGAAGAGAAAAAACGGAGCGATTTATATCGGAAAAAATAGGCCGAATACAAGAACGGAAAAATACGGCAGAAAAAATGAGGGACGAAGTGAAAATGGACGCGAATCGCTTGATAGCTGAAGTTTACAAGAGACCGGCCCTCTGGAACCAAAGACACATTTCCTACCATAACCGCGAAGTAACTAACCGCGTTTGGATGGAAATTGCCACGATTTTTAAGCTTCCACGTACGTATCTATCCGCCTACCTAATATCCCGAAACAAACGCCAAAAACCCCAGCCCGCCAAACGCAAACCTCTTTCTCTTATCTCGCACCAAAAATCATACAACTATGCCATCGGCAATCACAGCTGTACGCACGCAACCAGGTTTGCGCTGTTTTACATACGGTACTCGCAACTCTTTCCAAACACTCTTCTCGCCGAGGTTCCTCACCCATCGATTTCATTTCATCCTCCTTTTCGCCTTAAAAACGTCCTCACGCGATCGTTACGTGCGTATAAAATCCCCTCCCTTCGACAATTCAAGCGACTAGCACGAGATTATGTGTCAACGGTACAACTGAAATATCCGATGCTACCTCATTATATGCTAATCCGTGTTTGAACAATCGGCGAAATTCTCTTCGACACATGTTTCTTGCTCAGCTCATTAGAATAAAATCGTATTTTTACGGAAAATTCACTTTAGGATAAACATGCTCACAGATTATCGCATATATTCAAGTTGAGAACCCTGACTTCACGCTCTAGCTTCTCCGTGGTCTCAAACGCTCATCCTCAACGAAAAGGAGAAAATGATTACCTAGCGAGTGGTTGCGACAGAGACTCAACGCAGACGCGAAGGGGAGGGGCGGAGATAATCGATCGCGCTAGTGTTCGCTATAGCGAATGCAGCAACAGCGACGTGCATAGTCTTTATACTCTGTAGGAGTATATAGACTTTAGACTCTATAGGAGGTCTGTTAGAAAACCGTGTTTTCTGTTATGAACGAAATCACGATGTTGTAGGTTTACGACTCGACTTCGAACTTTGGAATGGGGAAAACTACCGGAAACCGAATGACATTAAATAGATCTAGAGCAGCCTGAGCTGTAGAAGCATTATACACATTCTAAGTTTTTGAAATCTCACTAGTAAGTCTAATTTAACGATACAAAATACTGACCAAATCGAAAGTAATGATCATCACAGTTTTCAAAATACAACAAGCTTTCTTAACCTCTCGTCATTGTGCGAGTAGATGCATTCGGCCACGGACAACTATGTACAAAACACCTGGTCACACGCTAGTGCTGCCATCTAGTGCAATTGAATAGAAGCGCCGTGAACTTTCGCAGTAGCTGGGCGGGAAAATATTTAGAGAAGACAGACTACGCGCAACTAGAAAAGTGTGTTAAGTGTAAGTGGAGCGCTGGCTGATAACTGCAACTTATCTGGGCCATGTTAATAAAAATAACTTGGGTCAGCCACTGCTGGACTCTTTGTCAAATAACGAGAGTAATTGTGTGTTTGCAGAACCAGTTCTTAAGGCGAAATGGAAGGGACTGAGAGACACTTTCCGAGCAGAATTGAAGAAGGAACAAGTGTACCGAAAGAGTAAATACCATAGAAATCGACCGGTGTGGATACATTATAAGAATCTTCAATTTCTGAAGGAACAAATGTTACCACGACCGCCGATTTGGGAAAGAAATAGGCGCGAAAACGTTGAGGAAACCGATACGAGTGAGAATGAAAATCTGTTGCAAGAGGACACTCAGGAGGCACTCTCCGAACACGTCATGTCAATAGACGGAAACGACTCTGGTAAAGTGGATTCTGTAAACCAAGTCGAGGTCAAGCAAGAACCAGAAGAGAATTTTGAAAACCTTGAGTTTCAAAGTGTCTCAGAAAATTTCGGTGACAACGAAATGATGCTCCAAAATATTTCTCCTGAACAAGTTCTAATGGCTGGATCAGATTCGAATATCAGTTTGACCGTTGATCCTTTAGAAGCAAGTCGATGTGACGATAATTACTATTTTTTAATGAGTCTACTTCCCCACATTCGAACTCTACCCGCGGAAAAAAGAATGTGGCTGCGAATTCAGATGCAAGAATTGGTGTATAAAGAGGTTTATAAAAAAAGCAATGCCGATGGAGCGGAATTGACGAAAAGTTCGTGAATATTGTTACAATTTAAGGAGCGAAGACTTTTTTCATTAATGTACATTTTTCACTTTGTATTTAAATTATAATATTAGTTCTAAGTCATGCATTTCAACGAGCCTTGATGCAGCTCTATTTTATTATTGTAATATAATTATTGCAAGTATTAAAAACCTGATCTCTCATACATCTTTAACAGGATGTCATAAACGAGTGTCATCATTTGAAATCCAATGTCACCTGTGATGCATAATGTCGTTCTTTCTAAATTAAATGGGTACTTGCTGGAAGTACTGCAATACTAAAGGTGCAAAAAGTGTTCGGTTTTTCAAAAATTTTCCAAGAAAACATCTGGAATTCTTAGACTAGTAGTTACTCGATGGTGGTAGCATCTTACGTGAAACAAGTTAAAGAACGCAACGTCGGAGATAAACAGTAATTCCAAAGCCATGCGAGTCTTTTTAGTTCTGAAGCGAATGTTTTTTTCGGCAGTTTTGACGTAAATGTATAAATCACACGAATGCTCGATATGGAAGAGGTCTAACCGCCTGTATGTAGGCAACTATCTCCACTGATGGAACGCGTCTACACGCAATGCCGACAGGAATATCCAACAACTTTTTTGTTTCGTGCGAGAATAACGCCAAGAAATGTATGCCTGCAATAACTGGTTATTGAATGACACGAATTCATTTTCTGGCATTAATATTATTACGATAAGACAAAACTTTCTTCAGATATTCGTGTTCGTCATTCTATTATACCTATAGAATGGCGCTACCAATAGCTTTTTCGCGTTAGTCATCCGTAAGCGTAGGTATTATTCAAAATAAGTGATATTGCGCTCAGATCGTAAAGCATACTCTAGATTATTGTTAATCCGAGTTCAGGTCCCAATAAACGAAACTTAAACTGACGGATTTTGTTAACTCAACCGCTTCCCCGCTACTTAACTCGATTGTATGTTACATCGCGTGATTCCACATTGCAACGAACTACTTTGATACAAACCTAAATATTTGAGCAGCGCGTAAAGATTCGGCTGTTAAATTGGCGGTCACAATACGAAATCCAGTGATTTCATTGGCCTATTCCGTTAGATCCGGTCATTGAAATCACTTGGCGTTGACTGAAGAATATATCTTCAGTCAACGCACTTGGTGTCAATTTGTGTCAGAAAATTGGTTTATAAGAAAAGCGCCTTTACATGCAAACAATTGCGGCCATTTGGGAGCTTACGAGCGCTCTTGTGAATGGACCGCTGGATCGAATTAGACATTACGAACGCACCCATAGAACCCGTAAAAGTCTATTACCTTATTGTTACAGAGGCTTATGCATTAAGTCAAATATGTGTTACACAGCTGTTTCGGAAAAAATTACTCAACAATTGTGCGAAGTCGATGTATGAACTATCCTCCTATATTCTTCTGACCCGTTGCGCATACGTACGCTCGATGCGCTCGATGTATTATTCCCGTTTCTATGAAATTCCCTATAGGCGGCACTGTGACCGGTATAGAAATTTCTCGTTACTTGGTCGAGAATATCTGAGAAGCCTGCAGAAGGTGAGTTGGCCAGACTGTAAAGAGAATCGAGGTGAGCCGCAGCCCGCTTCACAGCTGTTGTTATTATTCTCTCATTTGCCTCTCGTACATGTTCCAGTTAGTTAAAACGCCATCGATATACGTAACTCGGCATACACACATACCGACGACACACTTGTCAGGAGAATAATAATGGTGATATCGCCGTGGTGCAGCTTGGTTCAGAATCAGCTGAGTTTTGTTTGAAAGGGAAATAAAACGGGAAGAATACTCGAAAAGCATATCGCGACAAAAAAGAAACCGTCGAACACCTTGCTGTTGTGTAACAAACATCACGCACAGATGTAAAATGACTTCTGTCGACTCCGGGGTTGAGACTGGTAACGATTCGAACGACAGCTCCGTCACCCACGAGAACAACGTCGCCGCGAATTTCAATCCTCCCCAGGGATCAAATGCTGGTAACAATAACGCGGGCAGTCATTTTCCCAATGTTGAAGTTGGACCTTCTCGTCCTCTGGGATTACCCATTGCTTCGATTTGCCCCGGCTTGACCAGCAATGCTGATGGTCAAGGTACTTCGGTACCTAGTACCTCCGGACCTTTGGTATTGCACGCCAATGCCGAGCCTACGAAGGTATGCCAATGTTATTAATAGTCTGCAAGAGGCATCAACAATATACTGCGCTTTACTATTCCATAATAATTATCAAATTACGAACCGTCCTTTTCTAGTACTCAAAACGTTCTTAGTTTTACTTATCTATTGCGCGCATGCAAACACTTTTCTATATGCTTACCTAATGGTACAGATTTATATTTACCGTGGGAGACAATTGCTATTAGTACATATAGTATCTCACATTTGACTTTGAATTTAGATAGTGTAATTATATCCAAACAGGACGTCAAATTTACTTTTTATAACATTCTCTTTCCATCGTCTTTCAGCATGTGCCCCCCTTCCTTTTCTCAGAGAAAGTTGAGAAACTTGGGATGCTCTTCATATTTTACTAGCTTTTACTCAAATTCCACGCATACCTCACTTCTCTTTTTTTGAAACCAAAATATGTTGTTGTGTTCGAGATTTTACAACAATAACATTTCAACAAATTTGTCAATTATATGATGTTTGCTTTTGTACGTAATTTATACTCGTTAGGTGCTTTGTTTTCTATTTCGCTTTTTTCATTTTTCCATGTATTCAATGCTAGAAGATTTTATACATGCCTGTATAACAACTTATAATATTAATATAACAAAAAACTAGGTCATTTGCTTTGCAAATTGATTAATCAGGTTTTTGGTGTCGGTTTTTTTTACCTTCTTATTTCCCATCGCACAACTTATGAGATACTTGCTGAATTTATAAGATATAATTACTCAATTATACTTCGATTCAGCGATTATGAAATAGAGATGCTTATATCTCACATACGTTTAAGTTGTTCTTTTATATTTTTATCTTTTCTTAGGCACAAAAGAGAATTTTGATTCAAAGTTGAATAGTGAAAGGTTATTAACAGTAAAAAAATATAATATCGATTACAAAATCATAAGCTAATAAACAGTAAACTCAATTACATTCATCTCAATGAATTCACAATTAATCAAGATATGGCACATCTAATTGTACCCAAGGAAAACATTTATTAAAACCTAGAAAATTAAATCTTTTATTCCAATTGTGAGTGCGTGGATGTTTCTTTTGTATGAAAGATAGTAAAAATTATTTCTTTCATCTTGATTATTTCAGGTTTTAGAGTTCCGCATACCACCGATGTACATAGAGCCACTTTACGGAGCGAATGGTCAACTGCTCAATACAACGATGGAGATTTTAAAAACAAGTGAGTTTGTATTTTTCTTAACGTCCTGAAGCTTGGACGAATCAAGTTTTATCGAAAACTCAAATTATCGTTAATTCTAAGTTTCACGGTCGGTATTCAGATATGGGTAATAGATGATCACAGCCCTCAGTAAAATTCGTCGGAGTATCCACAGGTGTTAAATGGCTAGTCAGTACTTGTAACAATTCCAGTTTTCGATCAAGCTTTGATCCATTGAAGTTCCAGTAGTGTTCTTGTTGTATCTGTTCTGTGAACGGTAATGGATGTTGGAAAACGAAGAGCATTTACCTCTAGACACTTTTAATGATCGATGAAATTTTTACAAATAAATCGATGCATTTATTTATCGATTGACTTAGATATGCTTTGGTCTCCGCAACGGGCAGGATCAACATACCATAGAAAAATGAAACTGCATGCCATGCAGCGCAAATCAAAGTTCAGGATGAAAACCTGGCAGGAGTTTCAAGGGCCTCTGGACGAAAGAAAAATGAGACTGGCAGCTGCAACAAACAACGTTGAATTGATGAGACGACTGCTAACAAGTGGTGTCTATCCCAATAATCACGACGAACAGGGGAGATCTCCTCTCCACTTGGCATCATCCAGGTTAGTGCTATAATTCAAGCTTTTCAGTTAGTTCATTTCTGGAATAATAAAAAAGCAAAAACAGATATTTGGTTCTTCAAAAGATTAATCAAATCATACTGAGTATTAGAATTCATTTCAGAAAAAAATTGATCAACTCAGACAGATTTTTATAATCATAAGTGAGAAAGTAGAATATTCTTCACAATCAAACTGTATTCAATTCACTAGTCTTTTACATGTTTATTCCAGCTCTATAAGTAGTAGTATCATAAACGTACGTGCAAATTTCAATAAAATTATCTTATTTTTACAAAAGGTTCAAATATTTGTAGCAGGATAATCTAATTTACCTTCACGCGCGGATCAGAGATACGAATCAAATTCTCTCTCTAAAAAAACTTGGCAAAGCCCTTGACGAATTGTCGAACTTAGCAGAATTTCACAGGACATTTTTTATAGCAAGATTCATACTTTGCGATCTGTTAATTTTATCAAGTTCGTTATCAGCGATATTTGTTTTCTCGCAATTTCAAGGGGTTACACGGACATAGTGCGTCTATTGTTGGAACACGGTGCAGATCCGAATCAACGTGACTGTCTGGGAAACACGCCTCTTCACTTGGCTGCGGTGACAAGTAAAATAGCAGTGGTAACGCTTTTGCTGAAAGCAGGAACGGACGTTCTCTCGTCCGATCAGCACGGACACAACCCTCTTCAATTGGCACAGACGAAATTGAGATTATTGCAAAGTTGCAAGGGTTCGGACATGACACGGATCAAAGAAGAGGTGCACAATGTGGTTGGCATGCTGCTCGCATATTTGCAGAGACAAAAAGATGCCAGAGAACAGGTCGAGGCTCTCAGCTCGTTCTGCTCCCGACTATCTCTGTCCAATACTTCGGATGAAATTCAAGGGGATGTCAGGGATTTATTGGCTAACATAGATTCTCTCAGTCTTGCAAGTTAGAAAAAGAGTAGATGATACAATTTGAAACTGAAAATTTTGGATTTCCATTTATATCTATTTTAGTAGTCTATACGTATATTAACGGTGTACCGAGTTTAGCATTGGAGGGAAAGAAAAAAGATGAGAAAAGTACATAAAGCAAAAAAGAAACCGAAAAATTCCGTCGATATTAAATAATTTGGATTAAATAGTGATTAGAAATTGTTCAAACTTTTAACGTTAATCTAATATTTGATCTAATTTACCGTATGTGCAAATCGTCAAATACGTATAGAGCTTTGGAAAATACAGGGTGGACATGAAAAGCGTCGTTTTGGCATTTTTTTACAATTGTAAGTATGTGTATGGTATACTCCGCCCAGCTGTTTTATTACAGTTTTTTTTCTATTCAACTCTAGCTCTCATTTATTACAGACAAAAATTAAACACAGAAAGATATTGAAAAACGGCTATTGAAAAACGGCTGAGCCGAGTCTGTAACGAATCTACGTCGCCCGACTAAAACTCAGATTAAATTGTACGCCTAATATATAATATATTGTGCAACCGATACATGCTAGTTGCACATTTTTTTAAAATTGTATATGAAGTTGAAACTCGATAAGATGGTCAATTCGACATTATTGAATTTATAGACGTGTGTAGGATTTAGCGATGTATTTATTAATTGCATTGTCTAAGAAATGATCTAATTGAAATTCGTTTTCGTTTTCGCTATGTTTTTTCTTCGATCTACATAATGAAAAATTGAATTTACATATAATAATGCATGAAATTACTTGGAAGGATGGTTTGAATATAATTATAGTTTTTAGGACTAACGAAAACACGAATTATTATCGTTTTTTGCTGATCGGATTTAATGATATAAGTTTTCCTTGGTGATGAGAACAGCAGACTGTGAAAATTTATGTAAATTTCAATCTCATTTAACTTTGGTAGCTTATAGGCAAGCTACGGTTGAGAGTTTTTGAGTAACATTCGAATTTTTCAAAGAACTACAGTTAAGTGGCGGTCAAATCAGTTGAATCTTGCAAACCGGATATTGCAATGAGTTTTCTTTTTACTGGGTTATCCTTCATATTTCATACGAATTTTGGAGGGCCCAACTCTGAAATGCCTGAAAAAATCGCAGATATTTTCAACTCAAACTATTCATTTACCATGGAATGGATAACGTTTTAGGATTTACCGTCGCATAGACGAGAGAATCGACTGACTTCGTGTAAATCGTTGTACAAACTGAATAAAAATTATAAAATTAAACAATGAATGAAAAAAAAAGTAGTAGATAAATCGCTATAAATCTAGTAGAGTATCGTACGCGGTTACGACGTAATCATACTGGTTTTAGAGAAAAGTTTAACTCAAAAACTTGAAGTATTGAATTGTATGAACTTTTACTTGCGTGATAAAGTGTTGAAACCCTAAATTTCGCCATAAATTATCAATGTATGTGATTTAAGCAATTCATATCCCAGCCCTACCACCTACTAAAAGTTCCCAAAACTCACCTCATACTCACCACATTACATATAATGATTTAATTTATGAAATTAATATGAATTACGGGTGGTGTTAAGTTGATAAGTTTTATAAAAGTTTTATCGATTTTTTAAGAACAAACTGATAGTAGCGCAAGGATGCCTCAATTTACATAACACGCATGTATGAAAAGTTGGAAAAACAGAAGTTGCCGATTATGTGTGCTGTTTTTCACTCACACATCTGTGTCTTTGTAGTAGGTACGTAGTTTATTCTGCAAACATGTAATCGTATATATAAGTTAAGTAACTTTAATACTGCGATCCCGAGCGTTATTATTTAAAGGAGTTGTAATTTTCATTTTTCTTATATATACAGCCTATATGTATACATGTATGATAGTTGAAGATTTTGCTCATTATTGTTATGTATTACTGTTGCAGCAGTCAGCTTCATTTCTTATTACGATCATTGAGTTGTATGTAATTATTTGATTGGTTTTTAAAAAAATTTTTTTTTTTTTTTTTAATTATTTTTGTAATCAACTTTTTTTTCCAAAAGCTGTACATAACTGATGTAGTATGATCAATGCATCATTTGTACATATAATACTATATTCTATACTGTAATTAGATATTACACGCGTATAATTATACGATAACTATCTCTATTAAGAAATAATTGAACACAAATATATATAAATATATGTACTATCTTGTGTAAGCTTCAGCAAGCCTGATACTTTTATCGATAAAAAAAAAAATTTTTACTCTGTAATTCTTATAAAATATCGATTGAACTGAAAATACAGATAAACGTCTTACTTCTCAATAAAGTGATACGAACGTTTCATTAAAAAACTTTTGTTCTCGTGTTGATCATTTGAGTTTACAATAAATTCATAAAAAAAAAATGTTTCGCCATTTTGGAAAACTTTGAATGATGAATTCAGATGAACAATAAAACCGTGACGACTCAAATAAATTTCACTTTTCTCGATGATACTAAAGTGGGAATTGTTTTATGTTGTCGTTTATGACATAATGTTGGAGCAGTTACTCAATAAAAAGAAGAAACATGAGAACTTACAGTGTTTCGAAAAACACAAGAGTAAACTGTACAACAATATAATAAATTCATAATTTTTATTAATACGACTTATATTTTAGTTATAATTGCCGTGACATTAGAACGAAGTGCCTGGAATGGCATTGTTTTACAATTATCACTGATAATTTTTTTACTAGTTGTTTTAACAAACAATAAAACCAAAAATAACGATAATAAATTTATAAATTGATGAACGTGATTTTCCAGTACATCGCGAAATTGACTAAAAAAAAAAAGACACAAGAGACAATCAAAGCACCAAATTTGAATTTACCTTATTTTCCTTAATTATAGAATCAGTTTTTTTTTTTATTATTATTATTTTGGTAATGCTAAAATTTCAAAGAGTGAAGCAAAAAAACAAACCATTCGAATTAAGGCTAGACTATATTCACAGAATTTCCGCACTTATCCGAAGTTGATTATTATCTCAATACTCATACAATTCGGTATTTAATCCGTGATAGAGGATTGATTCAATTTACTATTTTACTTTTCTTTCTAAAATAACATTCGATTAATTGCCTCCTGACGTTTTAATTGGCACGAAATTTGAGGGTCCAAATATCATAATAATCACTGCGATATCAACACACGTATATACATATAATCTATTTACATAAAAAAACAACGAATAAAAAACAAGAAACAAGATTTAAAAAATAAATTTTCAACTCAACCGCGGCTGAAATAATTCGTCTGCAGCCGTCAATTGATGGAATGATTGAATTAAAGTATGTAGGTCCCCTTAACTCGCTATTGATATTCCTTTTATACAGTAGAGTTCAATATGTACACATCATAGCGTCTTTGGCGAGTAGGAATTCAAGGGGAATGGAATTGAATATCATTGACAACAACAGCGATAACAGTTAGTAATTCCGATACATAATTACAGTCGCAACACGCTCTCTCGACCTATTCGATTAGGAATATAATTGCACGCTCTTATCACAATATAATGGTAATGATGTGGTGTGCATAATTATTTTGACACATACGTAAGTATACTCCTGATCCTTATATTTGTTGTTGAGCTTAAAATTTTTATATTTAACTTCTTCATCACGCATCTCGAACAATACTCATATATATTTTACATAATTTATCGTAGTTCTTGAATCATGATTACTTCTGTAATTTTTTATTAAAAAAATTCTCGTTATAAACCATAACAACAACAATGGCAATAACAACTCACGGGCAATGCCCGAAAAATCTTATTTGTATTTTGTGGTATAATGATATAATATAAAATTTTATAATTTTGTGCAGACTGGAACTTTTATTATTATTTTAATTGTTATTATTGTTATGTTTTTGCATCTCTGTTATTATTATATTTTTAACAAGTATGACACTCGATTGAAACGTCATACAAAATTTTTCTTTTCTCCGAGTACCTCAACACTTATTATAAATGCAGTTTATTGTTCTCTGTTGATTATACGTTTTCATTGACCTGTGTAGGTAAAACGTTGCAAATTGTCAAACCAAGTTCATTTAAATAAGTACCACAGTATTAATCTATGCATAATATCTAATCAGGTCTACTGGAAATTTTCCCGAATACACGAGGACGCGATTTTGTATTATACTAGAATCAATAATATATTTCTTGTCTGAAACATTAGTTGAAATTTCGCGATTCACTAAATATATACATAATAATTAGCATCTTGGAAGTCGGACCATACCGCGCAATATGTATTATAGCTTCAGAAGTGCAGGAACGACAAAGTGATTGCCATATATTTCATTTGAAAAAAAAATAGAAATTAAATAATTAAATAACGTTATCTACATCATAATAAAAAAAAATTTACTTACAGCAATTACAATATGCGAATGCAACTGCTTCGGCAGAGTAAAATACTTTCACCCGTACCATATATAATTACCTCTAATATTTAAACAAGACATAACAAGAATAGCGCAAGTGGTAAATGTGGCCCCTTGAAAAACTCAAAACAATGATAATATAATAACTAGTGGTAATGAGCTTTGAGGAATCAATGACCCTTGCGAGATAAATTTGTCTAAAACCTGAGCTAATTCGATTACAGAATTTTTGTAATCAAGTGCTCATAACGTTCGCTAAGGATGGAAATACTTCGGCTTGAAGCGGTCCATAATCTACGGCCTCCCCATCGACCGTCAAGTAGCCGACCATACCTTCGGCTGGTTCTATTCGGAATGCTTTTACAGGAATCATTTCAACCCCAGGGCAGTTGAGGTGGGAACCGTTGCTTAGACCTAATAGAAACTGTAATAAAACGAGATGATTAGTGTGAAAAGACAAAAACTTGGAAAGACAAAAAGAGACGGATTGAGACTTTGCAGATTTCTTTAGTGATCTGATTCGGGTTCAATTTTAGAAATCTGTCAAGAAATTAACGATTGAATTGCATTTCAGAAGCGACACGACCATTTCAAGGCCTTTCGTCGGATCTATCGCTTAAAGACAAACAAACAGAATAAAAGATAATTAGTAAAATGCACAGATAAGGAAAAGGAATAGTATAATACCTGCAGAAGATGTGCCCTGGTGATACCCGCTCTAATAATAAGCAGCCAAATTACACCATCAGCCAATTTAGCACGAGGCGCAAAGAGGAAATCCTGTCCAAGATGCGTCTGATAGGAGGCATGGACCATTATAAAATCACCTAAGAGAAAAGAAGGTACTATCAAACATTAGTGGAACTAAGTGTTCTACAACTGCGTTTGTTCTCACTGCTTAGTTTAATCTCCACTGACTCATCCCACGTTTATTGAACTCTGAATTGACATCAATTTAAATCAATAATAATTAGTCAACACAGTATCGCATGTCGATGCAAACCTTCGACTTGAGTCCACGTTGGAGGAAGCGCTGCAGTCAATGCTGGCAACGTGGATGCTGGGCCATACATAATTCGATTCTCACTTTCACCCCTACCTGAAAAGACAGAAAAAAACAGGGCATGTTTGGTTATTTGATTTTGTAAACAGACCGCAAAGAACGTCATAAGAACGTTGGATATTGACAGTACCGTACTTGTTGTTTTATCTGGATGATTTTACCTAGGAATATCATCTTCGATAAAAATGCAATTCATCTTTTATCTTAAAGATTTAATGTGAGTGAAGTTTATCCTCATCAAGATAAATTTTCTGTTTGTCTCCACCTTTTTCTACGCTATATAAGGATAACACACTTTACTGGAACACAGGCAACGCCACTAGTGGTCAAGAACCAGACATAATTTCACGAAAATAAATAATCCAATAAAAATGTCTGGAAGAACCTTTTCGCAAGAATATTTTTTACGGGAGAAAAAAAAAATATCTTATTGTTTGATCTAACTTTTGCTTGATCTCGTAAAATTTTGGTTGTGTAAAAAAAAAAAAAAAAAAAAAACCTACACTATCTATAGTTGATCGGGCATCAAATTTTCCAGCGCCTCGATAACAAAAAATTATTCGCGGCAACAACGTATTTTTTTCGTCACCCGCGAAGAAATATTTCGTCGGATCAACAGTTTTTTTTTTTTTTTTTTTTTTTTTTTCCCCAGCGTATTAGGAATCTCTCGTTTTTACAATTTTATCTTTGATTACCTACAAATGAAAATGAGAACGATGTTATCTTTTAAAGTGATAATTGTAAGAAAAATAATGTTAAATTTTATCTAGATGAATTTTTATACGAACAATCTTATCTCCGTCTAAATGACATTAATACTCATCATTTTGTAAAACGCGATGTAATACCTAGTTCGGCGCTTTGCGATTCAGAGAAACTTTGATAACTGGAGAGACCTCCAGTACTGTAGTATGTAGACTTTTTCGAAGTAACCGAGTAGAAGCTGTCGAGCCTCCTTCTGTGATTTTCAGTTTCCAGAGCGAGGCTCTCGGTCATAACTTCGTCGACATTGGCGTCCAAACCGTTTATCCTCTCCTGAGTATCGGCCATCTGATCACCGTCGATCGCGTCGTGGTAACTCCTGGATTCGCAGATAGTCGAGTACCTGAATTCGATGTCAAGCATAGTTTAGATTCTCCTTTTCTTTCGAATTGATTCTAAATGCGAATAATGCAAAGTGACATGTCGACTACATGTAAATATTTCAATTACGATTACCGGTCTAGTTGATCCCCGTAGCTTTTTGAATGAGAAATCGTGCCGATGTCGGGTTGCCGATCCTTCTGGAATCCGTTGCCGGTAGTGCCGTTCTCTTTTAGAATCGGTTTGTCGTACGGCAGATAAGACACTTTGCCTTTGTACGTTCTGAGCCCGATTATTCGTGCCAGGCTCCAAATGGTAAACCTTTGACCACCGATAGCACGAAGTTTTTCGCTCTCGATGTCAATGTCGGACATCAAACCCCAGCCGACGGAGAGGAACGAGAACATTATCTGAAATGATAGGACGTTAATAATTTGATTTTTGTTACTCTTGTTTGTTTGTTTCTTTTTCTTTGATTTATTCGTACATTGATACACTAATTATAGAATATAATCACCTGATTCCTCGTCTCCACTCGCACCAAGTCCATAGGTGTTTTTTTACACTTAACGACTGATAGAGTGCTGATAAGCATTGGATTCAGGTCAAACGGCTCTCTGAAAAATAATCGGGAAATAGGAACTGTTGCGAGATTATTTATAGTATTGTCGATATTATTCTTCGCTTAACACGCTTATAGCGGAAACAAAACATTATAGAAAAGAAATTATTAGAAAAAAAAATCTTTCTAGTGAATCAAGAATCAAGAATTGAAAAAGTATTGAATTGAAGAAATTCTATAAAAAATAATGTAAACATCCCGATTTAGGATGAATCAAAACCGAATTACTGATATCATTGTAATCCTCTGAAAGATGTAAATGGCAACATTAACGAAAATATAAATCGTTCACTAACTGTGTAGCATGTGCGATGGACTTGGCGAGGCCATTTCCGGATCCGCAAGGGATGATGCCGAGAGGTAACTGCTTCACGGCTTTCTCCCAGTCCGGCCTTTCGAAGAGTCCATTGACGACTTCGAAAATGATACCATCGCCACCGACCATCAGCAAGCCACTCCATTGGTAGATATCCTTCGACCTGACAAAGTCCCTGGCGTAATTTGGGTACTTCGTGATATGGATGTCGTACGATCTCTCGGCCTCCGACAAAATCGGATGAACTCTCCGTTGGAACGTTTCTCTCGCCCTGCCTGGTCCCGATTTCGGATTCAGTAGCACCAACAGCTTTCGGTCTTCTCCTGGGCACGCTTGAGAATGAGAAGAAAGAATAGAAGCTATGTTAAAAAGAAAAATATATCAAATTTTCAAATTACTATCTCCAAATAAAGTTGAAATATTTTTTTATTCAGTGCAATCAATTGATAAGTATTGGATATTAATTGTTAATTGTAAACCATAAAACAATTTTTATAATATAAACATAATGAAACAAAGTCTCTGTCAGTTAAATCTTTAGGTTTTGGATTAGATTCGAATAAACTAAAACATTCTCAACAATCAAAACTATTTTTTTTATACAGCAATTATTTTTTCATCAACCTTGGCAATTTCCCCCAAAAAATTAAAAATTTGGAAATATTCCGCAGAACGTGTATTACTCAATAGTTATTCGATTTATTCTGCACAGCGATATATTTTCTACAAGAATCTTTGATGGAAAAAATAATCGGTAATTCTTAATATCCTCCAGCACACCTTTATTGTTTAGAAATACGTAGTGTCGAATGCCACATCACGGCCGCACGTGTGCATTGTTCATAAATTACAAGATTAGCATGTAGAGAATGAGCGGTGCATAATTATTCTCAAGGTCGTTGTGTGCATTTCAAATTTCTATTCAAATACTTAAAAATCGGTATTTTTGAATTATCAAGTAATTTTCTTGTAGTGGTAGTCAGACAGGATGCAAGGTGGATCGTAAATTTTAACAATAAATTTTTGTGCAGCGAACGCAGCAGCGTAATAATAATAACAACAACAATAATACTAATAATAACAACAACAAATCGGTCAACTTCCAGAAGTCAGATTTGAGTCGATAAATGTCAAGTGCGATAACATTTTATGCTCTGCAATACAGGCATGATAACGAATTATGCTCGCATTAAATTTGTGCAGTTGTTTTAACGACGTACGATAAATTACAATGGAAAAGAAAAAAGGCTGTGTTTGAAAAACGACTCAAAGTCGGCCTATCGGTTTGTCGATTTGACGGAGATCGAACGAGGCGCCAGCTGGCGGTGGCGTCCTGAAACATAACGACCGTTACAATTTCGAGCGTAAGCAGCGATTAATCGGAAGTTCCGTTTCAAAATCACAGTCACGTTTAAAATTAATGTTATTTCCGGCCGTATGTTCATGATTTATTTCCAATGAATTCGATCATGGTGGATCAGAGAAAAATGTGGGCAATATACATGGGTATTCCGTGCCAAATAAACCTGCTGCGAGAGTTGACATTTTTGATTTAGGCAACCCATTCATGAGATATGAATTTTCCAAAATTTGAATATATTTTTTCAAATGCTTATAAATTTTTGAAGTATCAAGCAATTTGAATATTTTTTTTCCTCAAATTGTGTGTTTTTTTAGTGTACAATTTGAAAATACAATGGAAAATAATGGAGATTTCAAGCTTGAAGTTAGAAAAAACTAGAGTTTTCTAAACATTTTGATATATTTTTGCATTTCATTTTCGAAAGGTATATATATTAAAAAGCGAACAATTTCAGGAAAAAAAACATTCAAATTAAGGACGTTGTCAAAAAGTTATAAGCATACGACAAATAGATTAAACAAATTTTTGAAAATTCATATCTCCTGAACGATTTCAGTTTTCAGTTTTCAGGCCCAGCGTAATTTTGCAAATATGAGTCGTAGGTGACCACGCGAGGATTATGCTTTCCACTTGAGGCGAAAAGATCGTTGCCTCTTTGTTGGACGCGATTCTTTATACATAACAAGAGGAGTATATTACACGTTTTTTCATAAAGCACAAAATTGAGGTTAGGGTTGCGTAATATCACATTTGTTCGCGCCAGCGCATGCGCGCAGTACCAAAAAAGCCACTTTTAAATCCTACTTCGCGCATGCGCATTTGCAATACACTGCATGTGGTCACGGATTCTGGGACGACTAATTTTTTGGAGAAGTCTGTTACGTTGGTAATACAGATTAAGTGGGCGGAATCTGCATTGCCAACGTAACAGACTTAATAGTCTAAGAAATTAGCCGTGTCAGAATCTGTGATCACATGTGTACATCAGTTAACTATGCAAACGAATTATGACGCACGGATCAACTAATTGACATGCGAGAAGATGTTGCATATCGGTTTACGTTTCTATCTTTGATCTTATCGTCAGAAGAGACGACTCGCAAGGTAAGATAAGCGTAAACACTTATTATTTCAGCCTTAAAGTACGACGTTATATTTCAGCAGTACGTGCAAAGACGATATATATATATATATGTGCAAACGTAAGCAAAACTTTGCACGCTTGGTGAGATAATCGTTTTGTTTTCATTCGACTGATTATGTCTATAGATGATGAATGCTGCGAAAAGAACGTGAGGAAAGAGAAAACACAATTTTCTTGTCATTATTACCGTCATTTCGTATTTTCATTTACGTCGCTGAATTTTAACCTTAAAATACATAAGCTTTGATAAACGAAAAACATCCAATATGAATAGAAGTTGAAGTACAAGAAGAAGAAAAAATTGACGTATATTGACGCGAAGTTTGTTTCAACGACGTTCGAGTTTTCGAACTTGTATTATACAAATCTTAAGTTTTTTTTATTACTTTAAACAGTTTCTTTGTAGAACGGTAAATAAGTATACTGTACATTATATAATATGAAATAAATCAGCGTTCACCTTGAAAATGAACAATAAATAACGATAACGAAAACAAAAAATATGCGCGTCGTTCAACAAAATCGACTGTTTGCGAAATAAAAGAAAACATACCGTGTGTGGTTATACCTACGTAAGAGCAATTAGTTACAAATAAACCTTGTATAATTGAGTGCTTACCTGCCTACCTAATAACATTGCATGTGTACACATGTGTGACTAAAGTGTATATACGAGGAAATAAATTTACATAAAAAAAGTGGAGGTAAGTAGGTAAACCGAGAAAATGACAATGAAATGATACGTATATTTAATTGCGAAAGAATTGCGTCATCAATCACTCCTACACGACGGGTACGTAAATACATTATTCCTAATTTGTCAATTAGTCATTGAAGACGTGTTGTTTGGTTGTATTGTATCCATGAAACAATACTTAGGTGGCCAAGGTTACGTCAAGGAATTGACGTATCGCTTATGATGCGAATTGTCAAACTCTGCAGCCTCCGGATTATACGAAGTCGCGTTTTTCCAGGTCGAATTGGCGTGGAATGCCCCATATATATATATATGGCATTATATGTAGAATCTTGCAATTTTAAAAAGAAATTCAATTTAATAGACTAAAATAGAAAGAAAAAGAAACAAGAAGAATAATTAATAACTTCCATACTCAAATATGAACGTAGATTTTTCTAGAAAGAGAATTAAGAAGATTGTGGCAAAACGAAAATAGGAAAAAATTATAACCTGATCGTTGGACTTTCACCGTCTGGTTTTACAATTCTAACACTTTTTCTCTCTCGAGCCATAAAAACAAATTTACATGAGCGTGTTTCGTATCCACATCATCGTTAACAGGAAGAGTTTGTTGTAAACATTTTCAAAATACATTATCGCGTCTTTGATTGTGAACACATAATTTTGACATATTTAGAAATGATTTATTCCTTCGATTTTCAAAATTTTTTTCAATCGAATTGTTTGTAACAACAATAATCTACATTACATCGGAATAATTAATCTCGAGTATTGAAGACCTATTATTATCCTATCAGAAACAAGAAAAAAAACCGCGAAGAAATATGTTGAAAAGTTCTCTAAATATACAAAAAATTGGATCGATATAAAATATGTGGTAAGAATACTTATTACTGACTGACTGAAAGGGTTGAACAACTTTGGACACTGAAGATTGTTTTCTAATAACGTGTAAAGTAGATCTTTACAAAACTTCTTAATCTCAAATCATCCAATTAGTTACAAACAAAAATAATCTACAATATTTTTTTTCAGTATAATTGATCATTTTTCTAAATTTTTATGTCTCAAACTGTTTTGCATCATGACTATAGTGCACATGCGACATAATTGCACTGACGATGTTTAATTGTAGACAATTGTGCAGCACTGCACCTCGTGGCTAATAGATTAGTGCACCTGAATGCACGACGTAGAAACTTGAGGCTATTGTATAATAAACATGCAGCAGCTGCAACACGGAAAATGCATAGAGCATTGTTCAAACTCGCATTCACTCACCTCGGTAGGTACTTTGTGTCTAACACAGTTTCGTAGATGCGAAAGTTTGAGCAACTCTTTGGTCTGCTGCAGAAATCTAACATCATTCATATTTCTGTTGGAATATTCATAAATATTTAAAACGCAACGATTTAAAAAACAAATAACAATAATTAAAAATTTTTTGCCAACAAGTTTTCTTCTATTATAAATGTCCATATTCCGAACAGGGATTTTCTCAGGCCTTTCTGTATTCTACGTTTCCAACTTTTTGCCACAAGAGTTAAAAAGCCAAGAAAAAAGAAAAAAAAAAGAAAAGAAAACTGAACACAGTTACACGATCGCAATAAATTAAATTCACTTCAGTTTGGAGAATGATAGAGTTTGTTTACGTAGCAAACAAGTTTGCAATCATCATTAAGGCGTTGTATTTATAATTTTCTTTAAAAATATGTGTGTACAGTTGCGTTCAGAGATTAATTTCGTATACCCACAACAAGTAGATGTGAAAAATTTCATAACGGGGGTTTGCAAACCCCTTTCACTTCTGTAGTTGTTATTAAACGATCGAGAACAACCATAGAGTACTCACAAGGATTTATATGCTGTACACGTACGGCCCTGATGTCAAGGTAAAAAGCGTTCGCAACATTACGATTTACTGTGTGTGCGAGGCGTGGTTGAGTGTGAAAATTTTGCACGGTGTTAACGGAAAAAAAAACGAAAACATTCGAAGAAAAAAAATTTTTAACGAAATTTATGTGGATAAAAATAGATTTTTTTATTTTATTTTTTTTTATCAGAAACATCTTTACAGGAGGAAAACATTGTTTGACAATGACAAAAAGACAAAGTCTAAAAAGATGAAATGAAAAATGTTTTATTATATATGTATAATTTACAAAGTATGTAATAATATTCAACACACTTTTAGATCGAGATTTGGTAAAATCGATCTTCTTTCAGATCATCAAGAATTTAATACACATAATGTTGAAGTCTGGTTAGATAAGGAGAAAATGTGGTTCGTATATTATATATCGTTTTCTCGAGAGGCAGGAGGCCTCATAATTAGTGAGATTAGAATTTCAACTTCCGGAGCCTAACGTGGCTCATCGTCAGAGTAATAATTTACCACAATTTTTTCTCACTCCGTTCGTTAATATCTGTTAAAGAATTTTAGTGTTGTAATTTAAAATTCAGATTTTTCACTTTCATTACAACTCTTTTTTTTGTAATATTAAATTCGATCATTTTATACACGAAAAGTGATTTAGTATATTATAGATTTTTTTTATTTTATTTATTTCTCTTCATTTGAGGATATTTCGATCGTTTCATTTGGAGTTTTTGAAATAATAGAATTTTACAAATTTTATGAAAATTCAAGGTGAGCTAATTAATTTGCAAAGCAATGTAGATTTCTCCAAATACTTCTGTATAAACATCTGATATAATCCATCTGTAATTGGATGACACGAATTTTGGCAAACGCGTTCAAGAAACAAATCCTGATAATACCTAAGAAGAATATTCTTTGCATAATTCAGTCACAGTTTCATAGATTTATATGAAAATCGGTTTGGGTGTAAAGATGGTAAAAATTTCGTTCAATTTCCTCATTTATTATTTCATTTCAATTTTTCAATTCCCATGACCGCCATTACGTGGCAAGAATTTGTCAAAAAAAATTGCTTCGCAAAATTTCTAAGAAAAAGTAAACACGCCCAGTTTGCAAATTTTCTGTAACACACAAAGAATATAAATTATTCGTTATCTAATACAAAGAAATTTATTTCCTCCTCTTACCAACCTGAGTTGTAATTTTTCCTCTACGAGATTAATGAATTCATTTCAGTAGTATAACACACTACTAGGTGTACATAAAATGTCCTGTAAATACCAGCCAAAGACAGAGTGTAAATATTCAGTCGAACAAAAAAAAAAAAAAAAAAAATGAGGGAGTAAAGAAAAATGTTGACAATAAGAAAAATAATAATTATAGTAATAATAGTTGTATGTGGTTAAAAATTACGTAGAAATATCCGGCTTACAAAACCATTAATTCCACAATCACGCGATGCATGCGACATAATATCTTTACTCATGTCCGTACACATTCAGAGTGAATTGCTATAACGACCGAATGGCTTATTGCGCATGCGCTGAAATTCGAGAACAAGATCATTTGTTTTGTCAAGGTGACCAACATTTTTCAGGTCACATACATCGCGGCGACCTGTCATCTGTATTTATGAATGTTGGTCACCCTGACAAAACAACTGCTATTGCTCTCGAATTTCAGCGCATGCGCAATAAGCCATTCGGTCTCGTTATCAATTAACTCTCTGTACGAATGTCTGTAACTCTACACCATATTTCTTTGGTAAGATTTTTCTCAATTTTGTAAATAAAAAAAAAAATAAATAAAAAAAAAAAGTCATAAAAATCAGGTAAATAAATATGTATCCAAAATATGGATAATGTGAAGAGTTTTTTTTTTGTTTTTGTTTTTGTTTTTTTGTCATGATAATGACGATAATCGTTTTTCTTGCGATCTTCCGCAACGTCGTCAAAATAAGGATCTAAATCGTTGAATCATCTATAGAAAAACAAAACCGACAATGAATTATTCATGAATTATAACTGATCTTAAGACTTACTGTTCGGATACGTCACACTTGTAGAGATATTGAGTACTTACGTATGTACATCCATACAACTATAAGAAGCGTAAGTCACGAATCATACCGCGATTTGTTTTAAATTTGTTTCCAACCACGCGTTTGATTCGATTTATTCCAAAGATTGGAAACAAAAAATACTGTATAATGTATAACATCGATAATAGCTGAACGTTGATGTTAGAATGTTGAAATAACAGACACGCGGTTATGATTATTGCTAAAAACATGCATGTGTGAAACATGAATTGAAAGGCTTTGATCCTATCGCAGGTAAATCAGGTGTGACAATGAATAAAATAATTATTTGTCATCCGATTACACGGTGTGAAAATATCGAGATTATTATGATATGCGTAAGAAAAACGTTCGATTTCTTGTGAAATTTACCGACTAATTGCGGTGATTTTCAATTATAAATTTCAAACATTTAGGCCTGGAACGACGTGGGTTTACGGATCTGTACCTCAGTACGTAGACGTAATTATGACGAAAAAGTTGTTTTTCTTTTATCATTCGATATAAATTTTTCATAAATTTCGCATCTTTCGCGTCATCGAGGACAAAATTTGCAAGGCGGACTCGAGACCAGTTTCTCATTGAAATTTTTATTCACGCGACAGACGGAATGAATCATATTTGCGGTTCAATGATCTTTTTTTAAGTTGGTTTATTTAATTTTTTTTTATCCTATTATATAATAGCCGTAACAAAGTTTATTATTACATTTAGCGAAATCGAAAACAGATTTTATTATACAAGAAACTAGTTCCAAGCTATTGAATTACAGAAAAAAGAAAAATAATTTATTATACATAAGGATAATAAAGAGAAAGAGAAAGTAGGATTGAACGATTTTGCATGATTGTATGTATCAATCAATCAATCAATCAATCAATTCTTTCCTTGCGTTAGGCGCAGATATAATTTTTTTTTTTTTTTTTTTTTTTTTTTTACTTTTCATATAACACAGTGTAAAGAATCGATTGTACAATTCTAAACTCGATCACAAATGATCGTTATGTAAACTTTATTCTATTCTTTAGATTATTATACCAAATTACAGAATTAATAAAATGGCATACGAACTTTGTACGCTGCAGAGTTTCGCTAAATTTTCATCATCATTACTATTAATGTCTTCTTTTTGCGCTTAATTTCTAGTGACGTGAGTCGTGTATTCGAGAATGACTATGCAGGAGTTCATACATCCGCAGTGGCAGAGATCCTTGGATCAATAAAAAAAAAAAGTAAATCGCAATCACAATAATCACGAACAACGAAGGCAATTTTGGTAAACAACGTATTAGAGCAACAGTCGTTTAAAAATTGGAACCTTATTCTGTACTATTTCGACATATGAAGTGAAACGTGATAAAATCTCACGATCTCGAGAAGAGAAGCTTTTTATCTTCATCGATCATTCCAGATAACGAATGCCGAGATTACTAACCTTCGATCGGGTGTGACACAAGAATCACGACACAATAACAACGTCCAGGTGGGTTTCTTACTTTTACATAACAAGGTCATTAACCTCGTTGCACGTAGCATCCTTGCCTACGTCCTACCTACACACCACACCATGTACCTGAGCACAACATGCATCATAAGAACCCGAAGAGTGTTCGTGTTTGTTGCAAAATACATATACATGCATGCCGCATCGATTCGCCAGCAGGTCGAGGGTTCGTGGAGCAGTACAAGTAGCAGATCTGGTGATGCACTGCACCATGTGATAAAGCAACTGCGACTCGTTGACGTTGTTGTCGCAGTCTCCGAATATGTATTTACGTGATAAAAAGGACTCTGAGGATATCAAGTTTCTGGAACATTCTAGGTGAGACTGTCCTTCAAACTCTTTTGCAGATTTCTCTAAATTTATACCCGAGTCCACGTAAAAATAAAACGCAAAAAGTGTTTATCGGTAGTAACATTGAAGATGGCGGATCAAATATGGCGGACGAAAATTTCAAATTCGATCGAATTTGGAGGAAAAAACTCGGATCAAGGTTTCAGTATGGCGAATCCAATCAGCGAAAAATTTTTTGACATTTCAAATTATCGTCCACCATATTGAACCCGCCATCTTGAATTTTTGTAATTTGATTTCAGATTCGTAATCGGTAACCCCGAAAATGATTTTCGGGAATTTTTTCGGCAGGGAAAAATTGAATGGATATTTTCTAAACACTGAGGATTTCTCATCACTACCTTAAACTATATCTGATAATTTTTCTTTCAAGTCATTCTTTTTTTTTTCAAGTCATTTTCATTCGCGTCCAATCTGGAATTCGTAATTTTGATGTTTAGATTATTTTATACTGTGGGATATTGTTAATAACTCGAAAACATCCATTCAATTCTTCCTTGTCGGAAAAATATCTGAAAACTACTTACTTTTCGACCTTCTAAACTAGGTCTCCCTTGAAACGTGTCAGTTCATAGTTCATAGTATGACTCTCATCCGTTGTCAGCACGACTTGACTCTATCCTGCTCAACAGTAATTATGTTAATGGCTGACATTGCGATGATCTTCTTTGACTTCATTTCTCTGTTAAAGTTTTCAAGGTTGGTTTTCGTGCTTTGCTGGTAGTCGGTGTTCTGGTTTGTGAATGTCTATCAACGTATTCCAAAGAGTCAGTTTTATCAACGTTCATACTACAATTGATGTAATTTCCACGCCGTTTCAACCGTGAAAACTATTTCCTCGTCTTTCATTTATTTGAAGATTTTATTTTTCATTATGTTATCGACATTTAATATTACTTAAATTTTCCTACCGATCATTTGGTTTCCTTAATTATACCGGGGGGGGCAAATTGATTGCTCGTTAAATCTGTTTTCGTCGTAGTTTTGATCTACTACGTACGTCATACCGCGGTATCAAATGGAAGATTCATAAGAAATTATTCGAGTATATTATACGAAAAAAATAACGGTACGAGTAAGTATAGGTATTTTCGAAATTCCTACGCATAGCACGATGATATAATGATAGAAAAATATTATCCAAACGACCTCGAAATTCAGGAGACGTAAAAAACAGGATTGGTCATCAAATTAATTGGCAATCAAGTTTTAAATTATTGAATGCAGAATGAAGTCGGATCAACTTGCTTATCGCTGTATCTCGCGTGGTATATCAGATAATGAAGTGCAATATTTTATTAACAGCATAAGTACGATGGATGATATGGATGATATGATCGCGCGCCGTGTTCGCATCATCAGTTCTGCTGTTTGCTGCTGTTGGATAATGGCACGTTGCATACACGCGAACGAGCAACGTTCATCCAATTTGACTCCCAAATTATGTTGCATTGATAAATTACTCGTCGCAAGAACTAAATTTATCATCATTCGTGGTGCAGGAGCATGGCGGCAGTTATAATTATAAATTCGCCAATACAGAAATCAACTTGCAATTTAAGAAGTTTGAAAAAAAGTTATACAAATACCAATTCATACCATCAAGATCAAGATTATAAATTTTATAACAAAATGTAGGTTTACGTTATCTGTATCTTTTTTACAAAAAAAAAAAAGCAAAGAGTAAAGAATTTTGACTCCCTTCAAATGTGAAAGGCTTAAGTCAACTTTTAATTCTCCATATTTCCCCCAATTTATGGGGGATTTTTGTGGTAATTTAATATCAACATTTCAACATCCGATTGGATATTTTAGCTTGATATTTTTGATAAATAATTATTTAACGTTGCTGCACGAATAATATTTTCCTAGATTCGAAACTCCGTGAACTTGAGAATGTTCTCGAAAATTTCTTGACCAGGAACTAGTGTGATAATTAAGTATAATTGTAAGATCGCGACGATATTCCGGGAAACCCAAAAAATATTTCTCACTAATGTCTTGTTTTCATTAGCATGGATTATTACAATGAATAAATTATACATAATTATTACAAGTTTGTGAAGTAGGTACATTAAGTCGGCAGCGTTTTATGATCAAGTACTCGAAGAAATTTCGAGACTTTAATTATCATTCGTGAACTAAAGGCGATGTTTTTATTTCAAAATTGTTCAACTTTTTCCGTTCAAATTGCACGTAATTTTTACAAAATAATTCGACTACAATAATTTGAATGTAATTTATTTTAACAAATTACCGGTGTAAGCTATCGTCATTGAATCTCAGCGTTCAAGTAAAAATTATTGCAAGTTTAATATCCCATAAATTTCTATAACATTGTCGAGTCGCGAAATAAAATCAGTCACATTGAAAAAAATTTAGGCTTAGAAATTATTCGATGTTTTTCCTAACTACTGTGCAGAATTACAATTGAAATATAAGAAATTCAAGTGATTTTAAGTGAATTGAAATAGCTTTTTGACCATACTACAAACTATATATATATATGTATAACAACTACGGTGTGGTTATACAAATTTGTTTACGTACAACTTAATTAATATTACGCATGATGATTTTTTCACGCAAGGTAAACCTTTCGGTAATGATTGTGTCAATACTTTATGTCATCATTTCCATACTTCAGGTTTAAAATAAAATTCCCAAGTATTTCAGGTTTTTCCCAAGATTTTAAGAAGACTATTTAACTAACGAAATAAGAATTTCGCGTTTCGCAAGAAGCTTGGTCGCTTGGGACTAATATCATTAATCGAGCTGTCGATTTTTGTAATGCTGCCGATAGCAGCTGTAGTAATTTTCGTATCAAAATTACCAAATAAGGTTTCAAAGTCCAGTTTCCACATTTCAAAATCATTTCATAGCACAAAAATACTCGCAATTTCGTGACCGGAAGTTTGATAGATAATCCGCGTAATAAGTTTTTACCGACCGAGAAAAACCTTATTTATATTGACTACCATCAGAACTCACGCATGCATCAAGATTGACGAAAAAACATTGCAACTATTGCAATTCAACATGTGCAGCATTTTAGTAAATAACGTTTCACCCGATCGATAAAGAAGAAAACAAGTCCTGACGAATATGGAAAAACGTGTTTCCGGCTGTAGTGCGAAAAAATTTTCTGTTTCTTACCACTGAGAAGGAGTTCCAAATTAGCGTCGGTAGGGCTGAGGAGCGATTTGGGAACGGGTACCCTGGCGATGAGGCACTTGATGGCGAGTCGCCACCTGCTGGCTTCCCTTAGATTGTCCTCGTACTTGTCGAAGCTGCGAAACCTGAGGGTAAGAGTGCTTCTTTCGCGCCTTCTGGCACCCTTGACGCGGGGTTTTTTCATCGGGTAAGAGTAGATGTAGAGGTAGGCGGACATGTCGAGCTCGTCGTAGGGCTGGAAGTTTTCGCTCGATTCAACGACCTTCAGTTGGGTGCGAGAGGCGCCCGGGTGACAGACACAAGATCCGGCGTTCCGCTTCTTCGACCGCATGCATCTGCACCCGATAATATCGCTCAACGCGATGGTTTCGGTCTTAGTCGATCCGTTGCTCTCCTTTTGGAGGCTGAGACCCTTCTCCGTGAGCTTGACTCGGTAAAACGTGTTTTTCTTAGAAGTTATGTAAAAGGTTTCCTCGAGCACCGGATCTGCCCGGATCGCCTCGCCATCCCCTTCCATCACAATTAATCTTATTTAATTAGTAACAATTGCCAACGTCGCGCCGTTTCAAACTTGGGTTACCGGCCGAGTTCTCGTGCAGATGTTCTCTTGTCTTTTTTCTTTTGTTTTACTCCTCCTCCTCCACAATGCTATGTCACATTTCAATGAAATCACGTTATATTTTTATTATTAATGATATCGTTACTCGTGTGATAGAAACTTTACTCCATTATTGCACACGAAAACTGACAAACACGCGCACACACATTGCAGAAAAACGAAAAAAAAAAATAATCGAACCAGTGTTTATATCAGATAAACGGCTAGAAACGGCGCGATGGATAATAAATTCGCATAGCATTTGCACGCCGAGTAGAATTCTCGATAAGATTAAACCGCCTTTTGCAACATAATACTGAGGCAATAATCGGTAGGTCTCAAGCTTTGTTTCACGCTATAATCCCCAATTGTGTGCGTATGAACGTCATCCGCACATTCGCGTCGATATGATGCAGCAGCAGCGAGTGGTTAAATACCCCACGCATCATCGCGTTCCGTAGCTCAGGTGGTGAGTGACAACGAATTCCGTCATAATTTAACCCCCGACAGCCAGTGTCCAGGAATTCCTTCGACCGTATATCTCGTCGTTGTTTCCGCAACAATCCCAGCTCGAATTACAGCCGGTGACGAAAAAGAGGAAGCCGCGAATATCGCCGTATATATTACTTAATAAATAATTAAATAAAATCGTCCACTCGACAAACAACCGCTTTCTGTTATTCGTTTGCTTATTTTCTCGATCGTTTGTTTACTATTCACGTCCTTTTCTCCGCTCGGAAACCAGCCAGTCGATTGCGCGGTGCCCGCCTCGCGTGCTGCACTGCGACAGCAACACTTCGCTACTCTGCTAACGGGATACTACACAAGTACACACTGATCGCCGGGTCGCTCGTATCTCGTGAAGTTGGTCTCGATACCGTCTACAGACTCGTGTCGCTCCCCCCCCCCCCCCCCCCCCCCAAGCCCTATACCACTCCGGCGCTGTACGACCGGCAGGTGTATGTGTACATTTACCTCTATAAGTATTTATACTAATTATCAGTTTTGCGAATGCACTGATTGACCGACCGTGGTATGAGTTCTTGTCTGAAAAAACTTATCACGACGATTGTCACTGAAATCATGCAGTCGTGTGGGGGAAATTCTCGGCACAGAGTTCCGAGTTGTATGAGAATTGTGATGCCACCTGGTTACATTCCGGTGAAACATTTTTCGGATGGGGTGGGAAAGTTTGATACGAAAATTTCCTACTGTTACCGATCTAATGTTTACACTTTTGGCATGAATATTGAATTATACAGTTTTTAGGCGTGCAGATTTCTGCGCTGATTGGGAGGGATAATGTACTTGTTCTTGACCGACTGATTACCATCGATATAATTCTTCCAATTATTCGAGTAAATCGTAATATCTGTGAATGAAAATTAATTTGATACTGTAATCTGGGATTTATTTAAAATAGTGCAGTTACTCAGGTACCGACTATTTCCTTATGGACCGTTAAACATTTTTATGAAATAAACTAACATGTTAGAACTGTGATTATTCGACCAGGTTTTAGAAGCATCTAGTTTTGCCGTTGAGAAACTATAATAACCTCGTGAAATGCAAATATAATGCAAATACCATTGATCTCTCGACGTTACAATTCAAACACATAGGTAAAGAAAATGAAGGTAACGTCATTACATTGCACACAGCGCATGAAACTGCGGAGTTAAAAAAAAGTACCGTGCGTTTATAAATTCGATTCTTTCAATATTTGAAATGTTTGAAATGAAAATACTTAATGGTGAAACAAGAATAATTAAAACTTGTCCTCCGTTATTGAATTTTATTCGCTCTAAAAACACGTTAGGATACAATAAATATTTTACCTTAAGCGGGATCTAGATTTTGGTCGTTTTGGTGAACATCTGTGAGTGGTGAAATTTCAAATTCTCACTACTCGCGGCTGCGTTCAAGATTGACCGGAAGTGAGTCGACAGACAGCAGTGCTGCCATCTGTTCCACTCTCTCTTTCATCGCCGTTCACGTTCATCGGCGTCAGTTTCTTTTTCCGGTGTGTCAAAATGGTAAGATGGTCAACATATTTAATACGCTCCCCGTAATCCTTTGGCATCTGTTATATACGGGATAACGGTGACTTGTGCGTCAAGAGATCCTGTAGGAGGTGTATTAATAAAATGGATTTTCTGCACAGGGTATCGACATCAACCATAAACATGACCGTAAGGTTCGGCGAACCGAGCCCAAGTCGCAGGACGTGTATCTCAGGCTTCTCGTCAAGGTATTTATGCTTTCACTTGCTTTTCATTTCACTCCTCCTCTTTATCTGTCTGCAGCAATTCAAAAACACTCCCAAAGTTCAGAATTTTCAACTCTGATAGATTTTTTATATTCCAACTTTCAGCTTTCAAGGTGCGCTAGGTTAGGTTAAGTTACAATTGGTTGACCGTCTCGCACGGCTGTTTACCCCTTTGACAAAACACGTGTTCAATACCAACAATTTTGGGTAATCGAATTCAAGAACTGAACATTTCTACAAATTTCCATGAATTAACTTTATTCATCAACGGCGTGCAAACGCCAATACTATATGCGATTTGTCTGTCAAAATATTCTGTTCTTTTGCAAACTAACCTTTAGCAGTTGTGTGGTTGTCATTTTCCATTGTGTCGAGCTGTCTTCTGATTTGTTTTCACATGTTTCATTTTCCGTCATATCCTAGCTTGGTTAAAACGCTGCGACGATATCATTATATCTCATTTTATATGAGAAAGTAGCCTCCGACAATCGTGAATTGATTGCGATGTATCACTACTGCTTACTTTCCAAATTGTACTACGTATAACGCAGTAATTCTAATATTTGATAAAACTCCGAAGGCAAAAAAAGAATTATCATTTCTTATTGAGAAAATGTAATAAATTGATTATCATCATACTTGTACGCAATAATAAAGGTTATAACAGTAAAAAGATGTAAAAGTATAACAGATTTACATCAAAAAGAGACCTTATGTTATTTGAAAAATGAGATTTGCAGCATTTCTTATATTGCTTGCAGTGTTAATGGTAAATTATGTATTATCTGATCCAATTTTTGAAGAAATAAAATTTCATAATTGTGACACGACTTACTACAAAAAAGTATATCTAAAATTTGTTGCGAACCGCACTCTGTGTCAGTTTATTCATAAGCTGGTTCAATTTGAACGTTCGCTAGAAAAAACGAAGCAATCGATTTTCCTATTCAGGCTTTTGACTTCCTGTCGTCAAAAGTTGCTTATAAAGGTCGATACAAATCATAAGTTATTTTATTCAATTGCTGAAATGCAATGTATTTCCAAATGGGCAATGCAGTTAATTTCATGCAATATTCTTTCACAGTTGTACCGCTTCTTAGCCAGACGTACTACTTCCAAATTCAACAAGATTATCTTGAAGCGCTTGTTTATGAGCAAAATCAATCGCCCGCCAATTTCTTTGGCTCGCATTGTCCGGTTCATGAAGAAGGAAGGTCGTGCTAACCGAATCGCAGTCATTGTTGGAACTGTCACTGATGATGCCAGAATTTTGGAAGTACCCAAGTTGACGGTAAATTGATATTTTTCATTTCAGTTCTCGCTAATAAATATTTGTAATTTATAGGTAATCTAGGCTGAGATATTATTTTTCATCGTTTTCTGTTGTTATTGTTCTAAGTTAATTTTTGCGATTTAATATTGCAATTTTAACAGACAATCCCTATATTTGGAACTTTTAGCGAATCTCGTTTGAAAAAAATAGCTGTCTATTGTAATTGCATAAAATACCGAACTTTAATATACAATCTATCACTTACTTTTCCCTCATTAAATTCACTAAATTTCGGTAGGTATGCGCACTCCGTGTAACTGCAAAAGCGCGAGGACGTATCTTGAAGGCTGGCGGAGAGTTGATAACTTTTGATCAACTGGCCCTACGTTCACCGACTGGAAAGAACACAGTTTTGATGCAGGGACGCAGGAATGCGCGTGAAGCAGTCAAACACTTCGGGCCAGCACCCGGAGTGCCACATTCTCACACTAAGCCACTTGTACGCTCAAAGGGACGTAAGTTTGAACGTGCCAGGGGACGCAGGCGTAGCTGCGGTTACAAGAAGTAAACCATCCCACTTCGCCGTCGTTTTTTTTTTCGCCACCAGTACACGACTTTTACGCATAGATATTCATTTAATATTTCAATACCTTATTGTGTACCGATTGTGTTGTACTTTGGTACAAGGGAATGGTGCGAAATAAATCTCGGTATTTAAAAACTAACAAACCTGCGGTTTTCTGCTGTGTTATTCATTCCTCATTCACTCAGTTCCTTTACATTTACTTTCCTATATTTTGATACAATTTTATTCATTAATTCTCGTCACTATTTCCAATACTGTTGAAAACTTAACAAATACTTGAGAATCTCAAAATCTCGCCACTAGCTTCACTCGTTTATTTATGATCCGGCAGGAGTCTGGTCCAAAACAGAAAAACAAATTCATTAGATCATGTTTACGCACTTGTTGGCATGCATTTCAAATGAGGTATAAACAATTTTGAATTGAAGGAAACAAGTAAATAGTCTGACTGACCGCTTCGGGTGTTTCGGTGGCCTCTGCTTGTCCTTCTGGGTTCTCTTCCCCTTCAAGGTTCTCTTCGTCGTCAGACGGCACTTCTTCAACGAGACCTGGAGCCGGAAAGTAAACAGCAGTTTCGTCGACGGCCTTTTCGGGGCTCTCGCTAACGTGATAAGGTCCGATCCCCGCAAACGCCAAAAAAGATTCGCTGTCTATCTTTTTTACGACGCAAACGAATACTTCGTACCTGAAGAATCGTTGTTCGGATTACTATTGATCGATGCTTCACGGTTTAACTATCAATTTCAATTCTCATTGTACAAATTTCGGAAGTCTATTGGTCGTGACATTTGTGAAAACAGGGAGAAGCCAAATTTGAATCGCGACTCGAATATGAACATGAATCTCGTAATTTCAATCGAACCTCGTGAAGTTTGTAACACATTTTTGTTATCTTTCCAGATTCGTTAAAATCGTTGAAACTTGTAGGCAGGAAAATTTTTTTAAATTGAACACTGATGGCTTTTCAGCCGAATTAGGTAATTACTATGGAAAAAGGAAATAAAAAATCAATCGTTTTGCAGAATTTCACCCCAGGCTATTGAACGAGTTTGGTAATTAACAAACCCCGTTCGCTCCTCCACCTTTTCCTCGTACTCCTCGATGGACGTCGCTATGCGTTTAGCCTCCGGCGGTTTGTCGCGTTCAAAAACACCGAAGTTCATTAAATCGGATTTGTAGTTGCTCAGGATCATCTTGATGTCGTTCTTTTTCGTGCTGTCGTACTTGAACACAATCACCGGCGGTCGAGACATTTCGTGTTCAAACTGTACAAAATAAACTGATTAGACATGAATAACAACAATAACAATCAAAGACGAATCTTCACTCAATCTGCGATCAAAACCGTGGAATGAACGGATAACATCCATCCCAAACATTGATTGACAATAGCAAGGATCGGCATGACTTTCAGAAATCTTAGTAATCGTCGTGGGTTCTTTGCTTACTGGATAATTTTTCTCGACGTAGTTTCGAAATATGACTTGAAAAACGGTGGCTTTACTTCGAGAATTTGGCGGGGCCCAAACGACGGGGTAAATATCGTCCTTTGAAGGGGGTGTAAAAGCGGGTCGATGGCGCTCGCCGAAACTGGAATAAAGCGAACAGTGATTTACACAATTACTTAGACGCAACGACACTGTTGAAGAATAAAATTCCTCATCGAAAGAGGAAGTTAGAAAGACCGAATAAAAACACTGCTATTAAAAATAGTAGGGAGGACGAAACTTGATGAGCAACGCTGATCCATTACCATCCTTCTATTGGAAGCTGATCAGGTTTGGGCAGCGACGGTTCACCGAACAGGATATTCAGTAGATACTTTTCAACGTCCATCTCCAACTTTTTATCGCTGATTTTCAGTCGCATGCACATACATTTTCCATCGAGCAAAAATTTCCTCGCAGTTTCTGTCATTTCGTAATCTGACTGTAAAAATAAGCGGTATAAAAGCAGGTCGAATGGATGCTCATTGGGTTCGACTTACCTCCTTGAGCATGTCGTTGATCATTGATTCATCCAATTGCTTTCTAAACTCCTCAGCGATCTTGTAATTGTCGGGTAGCAATTCTTCGATAAGCTCCATGTACGGTGGGCTGGACTTTTTATCCCTCCTGTGAAACTCCTCGTCCTTAAATACCCAAGGATAAAGTATCAGGCACGTCTCTTTTGCCAGCGCAGTTGTATAATGCGTCATTTCAGCTTCGTATTTTGCCTTTATCTCGGCCTCTGTTATCGCAGTGATGGCGTTTTTAAAAATAGTTGGAAGATTAGTCACAGTGATTACTTTTGGAAAAATTATACTTGTTTAATACCTTCTTGAGCCCTCTTCGCAGCCTCTTTGGCCAGTCTCGTCTCCTCCAGAATCCTCAACCTCTTTTCTTCTTCTGGACTTCGTTCCGTCACTTCCATTGAGAATCTGAAAGATATATTTTTGCGACAAAATGTAGCTAAAGAATGAACTTGATATACGACAAATGGCGAGAAACTTACTCGGGAGGATCTCCGGTCTGCAATCTTTGCAACTCCTCATTCAAGACCCTCTGGAGTTCTGGGCAGTTGGCTCCGAAAAGTAAATTGATCATTCGTCCATTCTGAAATTTGTAAAATCAGTCGATACGTAAAACATCGCGAATGCTTTACGCGCGTCAAAGAATCTTATAAAAATCAAGTCATTCGTCATGCCTTCTACAGTATGTATGTACATAAATCGAGGAAATGAAGTTGAATTCTTTTTCTTACCCGCGATAATTTTCACTTAATCAAAGCATTAACTCACATGAAGAAACATCCACGTAGGCTCACTCTTTCCCCTGAAACGTTCGAGATCTTTGATTTGGTCGCATTTTGCCTGGAAATGAAAACGAGAACTGATGCGGGCCTCGAATGAATTAGACTTTTGTAAATTTCAAAATTGGTACTTTCTCTGTTTTTGAAAATTTCTGGGATCTTTTACTTCTACTGCTAATTATTATCTTTGTTTATTTTGGTGCGACTGCAATGGAATCGTGATTAAATCACGACTATATCTGTGCCAAATTGACGTTTTTTCAAATAATTACAACAGCGTAGCTGAGCAAGTCTCCGCCGATTTCCATCTTGACCTTTTTCAAGAGACTAATCATTCCTGAGCAGGGTCCGCTCCATCCGGAATAAACGTCGACCACTAAAAACAATCACGAAGTATCCGATTCACTTCAAAGTATGTAAAGTGATGGTGAGAATGAATGGGGAAGAATTTTGTAACGATTAACCGACCTACGAGCCCTTTTCTCTCTAATATCTTGGACCAGTCGTCATCCGTGTTGACTTCCGTCTGCAAAGCGGTCGGTGTGCTTTTCTTTGCCATTCGTCGGGCGGCGCTGATTCCACCCTTGGATATGAAGAAAAAAGATTTGATACTTTTCAGAATTTAGGTATGTACAAAAATCGTGATCACTCGCATCTCGGCAATTCTTCAGTTAAATTAAAATATTTCAAATTTTGTAAGATTTAATTTTAACATTTGAGCCGTAACTTTTGGCAATTTAAGAATATGCAAATTTTTTATTCGTTCATGAATATTGAAGAATGCGATATTATCGACTGGTTAGACGTGAAAACAGTTACAATTTCAAACAGGAGGAATTCAGTATGATAATAGATTGAATTGATTTTTTACGCAGAAATAAAATTCACACGATTCAAACGATCTGACAATAAACATGATAAATATATAGAAACGAATGTGTAACGTATCACCCTTTTTCGGCCCAGCATTTTGACACGTTTATTGATGGTAGCTTGGATTTTTCAAAAATGACGTGTACTTTGTAATATTGGGAAGAAAAAAACAGAGGGATGAGTGAGATGAGAAGACGCGATAATTTTAGGAGGAATAAAGCAGCTGAGAAATCTGCCTCGAACGATAGTCGAGTATAAACTGCAGCTTTGAGGGCTTACAACAAAAGCTGTATAATTCTGATGTACTACGGGGACATCGCGACATCGAAGAAACACGCGAAGCCTTTACTTGCAAGCATTAGCAAACTTCAACTGTACTAATACCAACGCGAAATAATTACTGTACACCGAGAAGAGAAGAGAAGAGAAGAGAAGAGAAGGGAATTCAGAGCCACGTTTATTGCCGACAACCCCTTAATTACATAATGGGACAAGTAATTCATGTCGTTTTGCTATAAATTGCATGGCGGCGGGCGATTCCGACCTCGAGAAAAAGTAGCAGAAAAAGGAACAGAGAGTATAAATCAATCTTAAAAAACACAATATCTGCGTTCAAAAAGTTGGCCCGAATTTGACTGCCTCGAATTCAATTTAAGTAAATTAAAAAAAAAAGACCTCTTAAATTTGTATAAAAAAGGTTCAGATGTAACTAATAATAACTCGTAAGAAAGTTCTTATAGTATTTTCACAGCTTCGTAAAAGTTGGACAAAAACAGTGAAATTAAATAAGTTAAAAAATTTCAAACACAATCCTAAACGTTTTACGCTGTGAAATTTTAACCCCGTTGAAAAATGATACTCTGATACGATTTCGATTGCACAAAATCCTCGGTTGCAACAAGTTGCAGAATATTGTCACAAAGTATATTTAGCGGTTCATTTTGTTAATGGGAGGATCGTAAAATCCGTGGAATGGTGTACGGAGGAAAACGGATGTAATAATAGAGATAAATCTATACCGATAACGGTAAGCTGTAAATCACGAACGGCAGGGAAAGTTCCGGATTATATTCAGTTCACGATTTTGCGGTCTTGTATATACATATACATATACACTATATTTTAAGCTCGCTTCCCTTTATACGTATATACATATTTATAATAATATTACGTTCGCTGTGACGCAAATGAAGAACAGTTCCGTTTCACCGAGCCTTTACATCTACATCTAGGAAAACTTTTCCCTAAGAATGTCTCTTTACAAACAGTTTCGCGAAAGATATTTTATCTGTGGAATTCAGAGCTGTGATTCGAATAATTGTCTCCAAGCTTTTTTCCGTTAGTAAATTTTCTTAGTAATTACGTGACCTTTAAATTTTTATACAATACAACTGATTTTCAATTCCGTTGTTACCATTTTTCAATTGGTTTATCTCAGTCCTTATTCAAGTTGAGATTTTTTTTTTTACTTCTGTTTGAAAAAAATAGTAATGATAATTCAAGGTTAGAAACACAAACATGGTAAATTGATTGTTTTTTTTTTTTTATTGGAAAGTTTGACTTCTTATTCGTTTTAGAAATATAGATTTTCATCGTTTTTAAGTGCTCGGGACTCGTCGAAAGTTTCGAATGATTGTCATCGAAGTTGTTTGAAAAAGTTTTAATTCTGCTTTCTACATTGTTTTTACTTCTAGATCTAAGTTAAACTTTAGGCCGCCGTAAAATTTGGATATAAACACCATGGAGCAATCTATCAAATCTCTGTACTTAGGGGCTTTTGAGGTCGCTGATTGCGAATCTAAACCCGAAATTTCGAAATTCAAGATGGCGCACCAGAATCCGAAAAGTCATTCGATTTGGATGAAACTCGATATTTGAAAGTTTTCGAGGTTACTAATCGCGAATCTGAACTCGAAATTTCAAAATTCATCATGGTAGATCCAATATGGTTGCGTAGAGTGACTTTTTGAATTTTTTTCCGTCATATTGGATCCGCCATCTTGAATTTTGAAAATCATTCCAGATTCGTCATCAGCGACCCCAAAATACCACATCCAGGTCTTGTGCAAAACTACAACTTTTTAATTTTTCCCGGGCCGACCGTTAATGGCCGGAAAGCCTAAATACAGGCTCTACGTGTGATCGGAACTTTATAAAGCTCATAAAATCCCGGTTAATCGGTTACAAGGAATACCAAGTACATATCTACTTCCGTATTAATTCGTAGTCTTTGCAACATTGTTATTATTTTTACAGTATAACATTCATGTTAAATTGCAAGCTTGAAGCGGAGTTGAGGAATGACAAGTTTGAGGGCTGAAAATTTGTGTGGAGGTGAAATGATTTTTTTTTGTTTGTAGTTTTCAAGCTTTGTATAAAATACATCGATTCTAAGTGTACAAAGATTTTCCTCTTCAATTCCACGGCAGTAAACCTTGAGGTTTGTTTTATACGACAATTTTCCATTGACAACTGAAAAACGAGGAAACTGTATAGAAAGCCTAAATACTTGTGAATACTAATGGCTATATCAGTTTATTATGCGGCAGGGTTTCAGGGACATCCGTTTACAATATGTATATATAACTATGAGATTGTGTTTCTCTTATAACCATACATAGTATAATACATATAAGGTATATAGCCAAATACGTCATATTTATCAAAGGATTGTTATCGAACTATTATTTCAACATTATAGATATACCGTTTTCCATTCTGTTTTGACGTGGTTTATTGGATCAAACACGACATCTGATCAATACGTGTGACATACTATGTTGTATAATATTTGTATTTTTTGTGCAAACACGATTTTTCGATTATTTGATTTTCGTTTTTTCGTGTGCTTGAACCAAATATGAATATCGTGTATCAACATTGCTTATATTACAAAACGTGCATTAAAGATTGGTGAAACGTGTATTTACAACATATATTTACTTATTTGGATCCCTGCAATGTCCTATGATAAAACCCACCAGAAAATCCATGATTGTAAGGTTGCTGTGATCGAAGTCAAGTCAGTCCAACGAATATAGTGATTGATGATTAACGTTATATGAAATCGTTGAAAATTAACTATCATTATAAGCACTATTATTACATGATGATTTATTTTCAATATAATTTTATTCACAAATTGACAAGAATTGAAGATACGAAAACTTCGTATTAGGTGTGACTGATCTTCACGATGGCACCACCATGTATCAACTATCCTCAGCCTTCAAGAATCGCTCGTATATAAATATGAAACCACCGCATATGTGGAATATATATTGTGTATACGTCTGTATCGATATTATATGTACATATATGTACATTCATGTGTGTGTCTATAAAATAACGTGCGATTCGAGCCTGACTTGCAACGACGTGACTAAAACTTAACGGATCCCCGGGAAATTGTTATAGCTGTAATTAGACAGATTCATTGATTACCGAAAAAATAGGAGAGATTTAAAAAAAAATCGTTCCGTTTTACAAAATTATAATCAGGTCGATTATTCAATTATTATGAAAATTATCAAATAAAAATTAACGAAATGAATGCATTTCTCTGCAGTTTCTTATAATACGAAATAATTGGTAACTTTAGACAAGTTAGAACGAATTTTCTAGTTCAGTGGCTCGTCATTTGAATATTTTGCCGGAGCAATTTTATGGGAATTAATTGTTCGTTAATTTGTTTTAGAAATTAATTTTTTTTTTTTTTTATATTTCCGAGAATTTTAAAATTTCTTACAATTTTACTGAAATTTTAACTTGTAATATAATTGTTTGAAATGTTTCGCGTACGATTTGTATTTATAAAATCGATTAATCGGCAGCTTCGATTAATCCATTATCTTTTTTCCGATTAATCGCTTAATTGAAGTTGCCCAGTAATATTTCTGCATGTTAATCGGTGTCTAAATCGAAACAGACGCTTAATCGAATAATTGGACAAACGATTAATTGAAACCGTCGATTAGCCGATTAATCGATTGATTGGGAAAAAGATTAATTGATTAATCTATTAATCGAAGAAACGACTAATCTATTAATCGCATGGTTCTAATTCTAACGTACAGTTTCAAAAAAATTGTCGAATGAATTGTCACTCGGTTAGAAAATATGTCGAACAGAAGAATAACGTTTATCAAAATTGAACTGTTCTGAGAAATAAATACAATGTTGAAGGAAATGGAAAATATATAATACTGAGGGAAATTCGGTCCCCGGTCGGCTACGTGACTGGGATATAAATCACCCTGAGAAAATATGGGCTGCGCGAAAAGCGATAAATTTGACATATCGCATCACGCATTGCGGAATACGTGATATTGTGATAGGCATAAACGCTCACACACCATCGGCGTCAATATTTCTTGAATATTCCAGTACAGATTTGTCTAGCTGTGTGCAAGTGTGACAATAAATTGGTGTCGTCCTTGGTAGACAAAAATGAAATCGCCGTCGAGGACGAGGTGAAATTGCTACACGCTCGTCGCTCACTTCCGGTACGGAAATCGCAAACAGAATTAGATCGCAGCTGTAAACCCGCTGTGAATAGATATACGTGCAAGGTGTGAGATATTACAGAGGTATTTGTGAAAACAAAACTTATTTTTGTACCGGAATACTTTTTGCAACTGTCTCTATAGTAGGAACAAGTAATTGCGAAGAAGTTTTTATTTACTGTTCCTTGTGGAAAGGTTAAAGTGATTCCGTATCGTTAGTTTAAAATATTCGCTCCTTAAATATGAAATTCTTACTCTGCAGGTTTCTAGGTGAAATTTTTTGTTTTTCTTATTTTTAACATTTGATTGAACGCGGAGTATTTTTGCAATTATCCAAGATTAAAAATCGAAGATTTTATTTAATAATTCCGTGTTTTTGGATTTGCAAAAATCACTTTCGTCTTCTTCATTTAACCGCTTTGATGATTGTTCACGATTTTCTCACAATTACTTCGATAATTGTATTTGCGTATATCACGTTAACGATATACGGCAATATCAGTGCTGGACGATCAATCGATTAATCGGTAGCTTCGATTAATCGTTTATATTATATTTTTCCAATTAATTAATTAAGCCACGGTTTCGATTCATATGTCGATTGACCTACAGAATTATCGTAAGGCAACTTCGATTATATCGACATACATCGAAACCATCGATTAATTAATTAATTAGAAAAACTCGATTAGCACTAGTAATATTATATAATAATGACGAAAAAAAAAATACTGGCCTAATAATGGAAAATTTAGAACCATTGTCACAAATTCTGTAAAGTATTTGTCTGGTGTTTGATTAACGCAGGGGTAACATTTGAAAAATCCACAGAAACTTTTAAGTGGTTGATCGAATTTTTTTTTTGTCTTTGGAATATCGAAAAATTTTCGAATAGTCCTTGGACAAATAAAGTCTAGAGATTCGTTTATTGTTAAATTATGCAGTTCACTCTGAATTTTTGAACACAAATAGATTGGAGAATTTATCTTAATATTAAGCAAAATTACGGAATATGATCAATATTGTTTCTCTTTTACTAAAATTTCTTTACTTTGTAGAAATCAAATATGTTATCATAACTTTTGTCAAATATTTGCGTGACGAATTTGTCGATAGCTGTTGTTTTTGAGAATTTGATCATGTGCAATTACGATAGTACTCAATTAATCGCAGATATAACGAAATAAAATTTACCCAATTTTCATATGATTTTTCGCAGACTTGGCATATTATCGAAAACCATGATTTTTGTTTTTCACCAGTGCACGAAAATTCGAAACAGCGATAATATTCCAGGTTTAATTATAAGATAAAAATGTTACTTTTATTCCAACATTTCTTGTTTTCGTCATCAAGCTTGAAGAATCAAAGTACGATTCGTTTCTGCATGTTTTTTTATTCTTTTAAACCTCAAAAACCGACGTTATCGATTCTGGTTACTCCCACAGCAGTATAATTGCATGATTTACTGGAAATTCGTGCATATGACAGGCGTGTTTGCACACACAGTAGTTAACAGCTGTTTCTTTAACTAGAGTATTCGGTGCTATTTGTAAAATTCACCACCAAGGACTAACAGAATAGAAAAAAAAACACACACACATCAAGGAAGAACTGCGTTAATTGTTTGCCAGAAGTGCATTTACTCCTGCGTATGATGATAATGATCGAAAATAATTGTATTACGTACGTATAATGTGAGGGAGAAATATTTCCGAGTAAAAAGGCGAGTATTTACTCGTTGCCATTGGATACGCGTATTTCAAGGAGTAAATACCTGCGTCAAGTAGTGTAATCGACAAATTGATGTATGCACTCCCTGTACAAGCCCGCGTAATTGGGTTAATATTTAGAGATGTTTATACATATTTCGAATAAATTTGACATTTTTCTGCGAAGCACGAGTTTTTAGTTAGTAGGAATATAATTTTATGTGACTTACATAATGTGGATCAAGATAGGATGTTAATAATTGCATACTTCATATACTGGCAAGAGCGTAATATAATTCTTAGGTAACTATTATATACATCACGGAACAAGGAAAAAAGTTATAATTGTAGTTCGACTTTTGCAGCGGTTTTGTTAGTTAGTAAAAATGGCTTCCGCATAAGACTTGCAGACGCATTAGAGCTGCAGTATTAATTTCACGATAGAAATATGAGGGATTATTTGTCGTATTATTATCCATGGATGTTGGATAAATTCATTTCGTCTTGACTATGTGACAAAAAAAAAATACACATCGTAATAACCGATCAATTCCGTTACAAATTGGCAGTAAAGAATGCGATAAAAATCATAAGAATTCGGAAATGTAGAACATATGTCGGTTTTGAAACAATTAATTGTCACTTACTTGTCTTTCGTATTTACAATTCTCCGAGAAAATTGTAAATATGGAAACTGAAAATTTCCCATTTACCGAAGAACAGTGTTGAATTATATAATCATAAATATTTATTAACTGAATCTTACAATTAGATTACAAATTTCAAAAAGAAACCCGTAATTGGCCTATGTATAGGCAATGGTAGTCACATGACGGAATGATTGCATATGCAATATATATTACATACATGTGCCTTAACGTAGGCAAGTGTCGTTACACATATGTGGGGTGATTGCCTAGAAACAAGGTACGATAAGTATCGTTTCTTTCGACATTAAATCGTGATTTTTTTTACCAGAAATAAAACTGGCGTTAATCATCGATAGGCATGGACCGATTCAGAACCAAATTTTCTTCCAGACGATATCTTGAACTTTTGCAAAATCGACTGCAAAGTATTTTTTAGTAAAGTAGTATGGTTTGAATTAACGGCGCGTGTCGTTTGTTCATCAAATCGCCGCTGATCGTTGCGTCGACGGTCATATTTTTCTACACCACAGTTCTAAAGTCTATAGTTTTCGCCAATCTACATGTTCTGTTATTCTGTGGTGTTCAACTTACCGCGTGTTACGTTCAGTTGTGTTGACTGAAGATTGAGCATCTTCAGTCAACGTGTGTGGATCTCCGGCGAAAGTGCGTGAATAGTGCAAAAAATAATCGCATAGTTACAACAACCGTAATTTCTTTGTTTGAATGCGAGTAGTTTGAATAGACGAGTGAAATTTTTCAAACTTAGACGACGCAGATGATATAACCTCAAACGTCCTTAAAATGGTAAGTCGTCGTTTGTTTTTCTCCTTGTCTGTAACTTTGTCAACACTTCTTCACTGGACGTCGTTTTCTTCTTACAAATTCTACCATCTGTTCTTAATCCGCTTTAACCTTTTGTTTGCTTGCGATCTCTTTTGAAAGCTTGTTTATTATATTTTCGAAGAGTAATCTGTGTACAAAGTTGGGTAAAAAATAATCTTACTGTACTAAAAGAAGAGAGAGAAGGAGATTGAAAACGGTAAACACGGAATAAAATTCTCAATGTTACCGATTTTCGCTTAGACTGATGACTAACGAATTTCGAATTTTGAAAATCTCGTTCCTTTTGTATACATCTTATATCGGACACATTCTTGAAAGACCTGAGAGTCTGTATTATTACCATCTAAGAAGCCACAAATCTCGTTTATTTGGCTAAATATATCAATATCATGTACTTTCAGATAGTACAGTTGCATCTGAAACAAAAAAAAAAGGAGAATTCTTATCGAGTGTAATTTCTTGTGTAATTAAACATATGTGACCTCATTGGTAGAGAGTCTTTTGTCATCAGTCATCGCAACAATGGGTGGTAACCGAGTGACGAGAGAAGCAATGGTTTGGTTGAGTTTTGGAGATACGTCGCTGTAGCAAAACCAGAAATTGTAACACCCTCCCAAATATTCAGAATTTGTAATAAATAACTTGCGGTTAATACGCGATTTGAAGTAAAGTTTATTCGAGTTTGAAAGGCTACCGTTTTCTGCACTCATCACTGATACCAAACAAATTCTTCTTCAACCCTGAGAAGAATATTAATATGTTTTCGCACAGCAACACTAAATTGAAAACTAATTTGTATTTCACAGAATTTACAGGTAAATTGCAGCCCTTCATTGCTTCCTCGTCGTTTCACTTCAAATTCTCTTCTTCAACTATTAATTCAAATTCTAATTATTCTTTCGTTTCCCAATGTGAGGCTATAATTACGATTCTTGTTTTCATGTGTGTCAAATTTTTATTCAGTTACTTGTTTTCTAAGACATGGCATCACTTTATAAAAACTTTCAATTTTCAAACCACAAGATAAGGAAGCAAAATTCAGTCAAACGATATGTTTCTTCTTGTAAATTAGTGTCAAATCCCTTGCAGAATTAAGTGTGTATGTGTTATTTTAGCAGGATATAGATGCTGTTGCGCCTAGAACTTCTAAGCGCATTGTACGATCATGAAGACACCGACGGGAAAACAACTACAGAGAATCGAAAAGAAACGCAAAAAAATGGCCGCGCTTCTAGAGATCACCAAACTCAACGACCGAGATCGAGAAGCTAAGGCGCTCGCCCTGAAACAAGCGGTAGGTGGCACAAATTCTGAACTAGTCGGTGAAATTCCTATTTATGTGGAAGAAAATGAATGCGAACACCTTGATTCTGTCAGTCTTTGTAACGCGACTTTTTTTTCTCATGGATTTGTTTGACTCGTCTCTTAATTAGACACAGGAGGAGACACTGATGAATCTATCGAGCGATCAAGGAACGAACAGCGAAGCCTCCAGCAGCGAAAGTCCGAGCAGGAAAAGACCATGTACGAGAACGCTGGATGCTGCTGCACAGGAAAGCACTGATTCTGAGCCGCTGACAACAGAGGTGGAAAACAATGAGGAACCTGATCCACTCGCCAACAAAAAACCTAGGTCTTTCTTCATTTTCCTGAAAAACTGATAATAGCCATTGCTCACATAAAAAAAAGAGAATTACTTGCTGCTCTTATTAGGAAGATGGAACTTGTTATGTTATTTAGTTTCATTTTTGTTTTATTTTGAGGGATTCGTTCCGAGCGATTTGGTTTACCAGGATTTTCTGTTTCAATAGACTGAGCGGCGAAGAGTACGCCAAGTTGAAGCAAGAGCTGAAGGAAAGAAAACAGCGGTTGAAAGTGATCCCTAGGTTCCGTTTGAAAAACGTTGGGGAAAATGCTAGTCTAAATGTCGACGTCAAGGACGAAGATAGAATTCCAATATTTCTTAGCGATGTGCAACATCTTCTGATGTACTCCTTGCTTGGCCATCACTCTCCGTATTTGCCTGCCAGATGGTGTTTGCTTGAAAAGTATAACAAGGTGCAAATTTACGTTCTTGTTTTCTTTTCATCAATATTTCCAGCATTGAAAGTTTTATGCAGAGAACCTGAAGTGTTTTGTTGTGAAACCTACTTTCCAATTTTAATATCAGCAAATTTTTAAGACAGGTAGCGCATACGGTTGTTCTCGTAGTCGAAGGATTGTCGTTGTATCATTTCAACGCCTATGAATCTATGTTCACTAACATAACGACAAACATGGCACATCGACTCGAAGTGGTCACTCCGACTGCGTACGGAGGATCGATCATCGAGGATTTGGCTGCTGTCCCCCTCACAGGCACTCAAAGCGATCGACTGATCAAACGTTAGTATAAAAAACTTAGTTCCAAACTTTACAAGTCGTGCTTTTAAATCTCGTGCTTTCGTATCGCTTGAGGCTTCTTTAAATTTCAATTCATCGCAAATGCCAGTAAATTGGCTGGTTTCAGAGTTTGGATCAATGGAAGCTGCCTTGCAGAGCACCGGTGATCTAGTTAAGCTGTTGAAAACAGTGTTTCCAATGCGAGCTGCAGATAAGCTAGGTGTCGGGGATAAATCTTTCGAGCTTCATCCGAATTTGCCTGTCACCGACAAGTTCCCAAGAACTCAGCTCCTCCTGTCTCCGTGGCAATTAGTCGAAGAAAATTATCCACTGCCACTGAAAGGCGAGTTAGCAAGAAAGTAAGGATCATTTGAAGAAGATCAACTGTATTTTTACTACTGTTAGGCTGATCAATTTATTTGATGCCCAATTTCTCGATGTTAACCACATGGATAAATTACATTGATTTTCATTGCTATATGCCGTAATTCACAAAAATAACGAATGTTGCAAGAATTGGCCAAATATTGTGTTACAAACATCTTTCTCACTTAGTGTGAAAACTTGACATTGATATTTTGATTGTTGATGGTCTGAAATGCTCCGGTTTTGCATAAAAAATGCGTGTGTATACCTGTGTTCAAAACTTACAACGGTTACCCTTTTTTTATTGTAGATATGAAAAGTACATCTTAACGAAGGATATGTACGTCGAGGCTACTCCAAGATCTCCAATGTTTGGTCTGGATTGTGAGATGTGTAGAACAACGACCGGCTTCCTTGAGCTAACTAGGATATCTATCGTCGATGAAAGAATGAATGTAAGTTTTAGTATCGACCTTAAATGTATTTGATCAAAGTGTTTTGAATGGAAATGAAATTAGCGTCAACTAGAATGTATCTGTAACTGATATTTCTTAGATTATTTACGAGACACTGGTGAAACCGGAGAATGAGATTACCGACTATCTCACTCGGTACAGTGGAATCACAAAAGAGATTCTCCGCAATGTCACAACAACTTTAGTAGAGGTGCAGAACGCGTTGAGGGAAATATTACCACCGGACGCTATTCTAGTGGGACAAAGTTTAAATTCTGATCTCCACACTCTCAAGATGATGCATCCTTACATTATAGACACATCCGTGATATACAATATCACTGGGGACAGGTAAATGCGTTCGAAATTCGCAAGTATTTGTTCGGAAATTTGCGTTGTGTTTATTCGATAAGCGATCATATTTTTTGAATCAATTCGTAGATAAGATACTTTGCTTTCGATCATAGTAGCAGCTAATAAATAATAGCTATTCAATCATTGACACAGGTACAGAAAAACCAAACTCCAAACATTAGCGCGAGAGTTTCTCAATGAGAGAATCCAGGAAGGACGAGGTGGACATTGTCCTTCCGAGGACTCAAAGGCTTCGCTGAAGTTGGCGCAGCTGAAATTGGCAAACAGTCTCGATTTCGGTGATGCGGTACTGGTCGGTCAGAAGAATATGGAAATTCTGAAAATGGGTGCGGAGAAAAGAAAATCTTTGAAAGTGATAGACAGGATGGAGCTGAGAAACTACGCAACGTCAATTTTCAACCATGTTACCAAGGACAAAAAGACAGCGGCTATAGTTGGCACCGAAGACGTGATGAATGAGTATTCTAGGTACCTCAAAAATTCATCTTTAAGCATTATGGATGATCAGAACTTCGACACAACCGATCAGGTTAGTCCAAAAAGCAAAGCTAATGAGATACTGCTCAATTGTTGATATGCGATTGTACACAATTCTATGAATTTATGCATCAGTTTCATAGCATTTTAAAACATTGCACAAAGTTATATGCGCTATTTCATAAAATTTGATACAGATAGTATCTCTGAGTTTCATGAAAGCAGATGAAACCCCATAAATTTTGATGATATCTCATAGATTCGTCATAAGAGTTTTGTAAAATTGTAATGAAACTTCATAGAATCGTGTGAAATCTACATAATTGCGATAAAATTTCATACATCTCTGAATGATCTTACTAAAATTGATCAAATCTAATAAAAGTTGCTTACAAGATTCGTTGAATATACAGATATGACATAAAGTATTCACGATATTGCACGAGATTCTGTATAATCTCATTAACGAAATACTGTATAAAGTTCTACAAAGCACCACCAAATTTCTTAAAACTCGACAAAAACTCTCCATGTGAGATAAAGTAGAAAAATTTCGAAAAACAATAAAATCGTTTGAAGTTCTTTGAATCTAAATCGATATTGAGATCGCATAATGGAAGATTTCGAACGGATCCGACAAAACCTCTACATTGTGAGTGAAGAAAAGTTTGTGCATCACACGAATACGGAAAAATGATGATCTCTGTAACGACTCAGGATTGACACATGAGAGCAACGTGAAGAGTCTCAAATTTTTTCACCTGAGTTATACTTAGATGATACACATGTATCACTTGAAAAACGCGTTTAAAAAAACTGTCTGAATGTGCTTCTTAACGTTTTTTTTCTTAGGTGCGTCTCGTAGTTGCCGAGAGCAATAAACACGCGGTATCTCGAGCCTCGAACGTGTTGATGGAGCACGCGTTTACTCTTTGCCACCTACGGATCACGGAGGATCAATTAAAGAACGAGAACATAGAAAAAACTTTCAGAACGGTGAATAAGTGGGTGCAGAAGCTCTGGCAGCACACGGCTATCCACGGTCTAGGCTGCGTTGTGTTTGGGGGTCAAAACAACGCTGCCAACGGAGCCTGTTTCCTCGATATAAAGAAGGACGTGACAGTAATCGGGCCTTAGTCAATTTTCTCAGTGCGTGTCTCTACAGAGTCTAAAATGGTGATGATAATAGAGAAAAATGGGTAAAGAAAAAAAATACAATTAAAACATAAAGTCAAAGAAAACAATGGCGTCGTTTGATGATAGCTGTGACACCGAATCTGCGCCTGTTATGTAACAAGAATGCCAGCTGCTACACGGCGACATAATTTCAAATAATCAAGATGGGAGTAGTGTTGACATATCGCTCTCATTTTGATATATTTATGTTTGCTAGCAATGTACAAACAAATGTGTTGTTAATAAACATTTTATATTATTGTTTATTAGCTTTATTCTGTACGGTTGAACAAATTGACGATGTTTGTTATTCGTTGAAAGTATTTTTCGTTTTCCCTTCTGATATGTTCATAACGATTGAAAACTTTAATATAAATATATCGTTAATTATACCTATATTCAAATCGAACGATATAATGATACAATAATTACCCAGAAACTCTCGGCGGTTAAATTTGCGATCGTTCTTCAGGTTTCTAACATGTCTTATTACTCGGCTTTTTCATCGTCCGAGTTTTCTAATTACCGTGAAGAACAAGCGGACGGTCGGACTTGAGGTACGAGTATAAACAGGACGAGTGACGACGCATCTAATGACTATTGCGTGTAAATCGCGTGCAATCAAGATAGTTCTAGTTCTTCAACAGCTGCTGCAGGGAAATTGTTTGCCAGTGATTAAGTGCGTACTTTGAAACGCGTTTCTGTAGCGGTCGTTCGTTTGTCACCGAGCATTAGCCACGAAGCTTTTCACCCTGTAGATGTGCGCTTAATTATTACATTAATTTTTTACTCAGTTCCAGTATTAAGCGAGTAATTGCAACGGTCGTTGATAATTGAACTGCAACTTGTCTCGCGGTTTTTACACTTCAGTGGTGTTCCTCATTCACACTAAGCTTAATCGCTGATCAACGTAGGTACTAAAAGAGAAACTGGATCGCATGTCTATCGGTTTATCTGCATTGCAGTATTTATAACTTGCAGCATACCTCTCGACGACTTATTTTACATCTTTCCCATTTTTTTTTTCGAATTATCCACTCGCACAAATCAATCGTTCGCAATAAGCATCTACGATTTCGAGTGTTCGCGTTATGTTAGACTAAAAGCTGATAACTACTTATATCTTATTAAGGAGATAAATCGAAATTACAGTTTGCTGTAGTTTTATTAAATACCAGATTTGCCATCGTTGAATTGATTGTAAAAAAAAAGGAGAGATAAGGAATTGCTGAAAAATCGGAATAATCTGCCCTCATTTACAGGGAAAAAAATATTTCACCTTATACATATTCTCAAAGTCACTTTGAAAATAGACAGCAAATTTACTCATTCGGGTTACTGACAATAACGTTCTGTCACGATATTTCATTGGCACCTTTAACCTTGAGTGATTGCTGATCCATTTCGCACGGCAGGTATTAATTGCATGAATAATATTTGGCTTTGGATCAGCGACTGTGTTGCTCGGTGATCAGCTTGGTCCAGTGAACCTTGGTCTTTCTCAGTTCACCCACTTTAGGAGATTAACTAGAGAAACCGTAGCTGCGGAGGATTTGATAACTTTCGAAAGGAACTGTTATATGGAGGCTTTTAACGCCTCGATATCAACGGGAATAGCGTATATACGATGTATCCGTTGGGTCATTGGACTGATTCTGACGCATTCTCATGACTCCGAGTCCGGGGAATTCTCTGTTTGTAGCTCGGTTGGTTGATACTTATTGTTAGGAAAGAATTTTTACTGGAATACACTTGGAAATGTTTTTTTTTTTCTAATTATTGTTCCGTTGAACTTTTTTCTTCGTCATTTGATTGTTTATCTGATGTAACTGTTTGAAAAAATAAATGCGTGCGTGCGTTCGGGGTAAAACAAAAAACAGAAAAAAAGCACCCATTGCATAATTGAAAGAAGAATCAGGAATCCAATTCAAATTTGTTTTCAGAATATTTGATTCTTTGAAAATCACAACTTGCTAGACTTTATTTTTGTAAATTCAGAAATTTTGAAGGTCGTATTCAATAGTTATGAACTTAGCAAAAAAAAAAGAAGAAAAAAAAACGGTGCGAAAATGAAGAATGTTTTTAACCGAACATTATCAAGGTAGCAAATTTCGCAATAAATACACTAGTTAGATGAGTATATGAATTTTAATTTTATCTACGAGTCTTAAGATTCTCGTAACACAATTAGGTGTTTGCGGGGAGATGTACAAGGTGCAGAATAATGGCACAACACCAATAATAATTATCATTATCTGCTATGCAACGGCAGGATGCGTTGTATATTGAGAATCGGGTAGGATATCCTCACAACAAGAGAATCAGCGTCCTTTACGTCCAACCGAGTGGAAATAAACGTCTAATTCCTCTGCGAGGTATAGTTGAAACTCTTATTGTTAGCACTGTATAAGTTCTTCAGCATTTACCAGAAATCAAATCGCACTCCGAGTTTGCAAAAATTATCAACCAGTCATTACGGATTAAATCCACGTTTTTATTAACAATATTTCAGCTACAAGACGTCTTTATTCGTTCCCAGATAAGTAATGCAACTTTTATTTAATTATTAAATCTTAGAATTTGTTAGAATTGGTGTAGTGTGAAGAATGTGGAAAATGAACTGGAGAAATTTTAGATTAAATGAGGATAAGTGTCAAACAATTTGAAACGTTAAATTAATTTTTGTTTTCTAATGTTCAAATTTTATTCGGGAAATCTGACACTAATAAATTATACAATCTTTTAAATATCGAGAAATTATGAATAAATTATATTTTCGAGTGAGCTCGATAAAAAATTTGAATTTTGCATTGAAATAAATTAATTCCCGTAATGCAGATTTCCTCGAGAGTATTATTTATTAAACAAATCATGAAGGGATCTACAAATAGATACTCTTATCATTGAAGGCTTACTTATATAAATAGAATTGCTTGAAATCGGTTTGAAAAAAAATGGAAGCAAAGTTATCGTTACAACGGAGTTTTCTGGCGCTTGAAATCTTTATTATTTTCAATTTAAACAATTTGACACTTCTTTTCAACTGGTAAAATAGAAAACTGTAATCGATGTAGTTTTTCTTTTCGTTCCGCTGGTTTCAGTATTATTACCCAATTTTCTGTTATCCTTTTGGCAATATGCGCAACTTATGCGCGTGCGTCAAGTCGCTCGAATTTCATTGGCCGACAGTCACCGCCTGATTGAGAAGCCGACGCAATACCAATCGCGACTGTCAGAAAATGTCCCTAGGAAGGCATCCTTAGCTGCGGGTTCCTAGGGACATTTCCTGACAGTCGCGATTGGTATTGTATCGAATACTGAATCAGTTGGTAACTGTCAACCAATAAAATTCCAGCGACTTGACGCACGCGCATAAGTTGCGCACTTTCTTCATGGACACAGGATATATTTCATGCGACAGCCTTATATGATTAAGACAGGAGACTGACGTCCCGGCATCAGTTTATGCTCGAGGATATAAGCTCTCATAGATACGGGTCAGATGATACATCTCTATAAATACATACACGAAACCTTACATTACACGTTTAATGTGTGCATGTAAATTGGTGCTCGCGTAGGATAATTGCCTGGCAACTTTCTTCTGCCTTGCTATCTCCGTATCCATACGTAGGAATACCTTTTGTTCATGGTCTTTTTTTTTTTTTTATAAACATTTTTTTCCGTTTATATTTTGCGCGCGGTGTGTATAGAAGAACTGTGAGAAGTCGGCCAAGTATGGATATCGGAGAAAGTATCATCTTATCTTTTCAGACTTCGCCCGCGCTGCAGATTCAAAACATTTTACGCGTACAATTTACCCGCGCATTGTCTCTGGCGATTATAATATCCGTGTTGGAAATTTTTACTCCTTGTGCAAGGAAACTAAACCGTTTTTCATTCGCGTTTCCCACTAAGTCGGTTTTCATTCAGTCACGTATTCGTGCCAATTTATGGTTGCTGACGAATTTCGTCAAACTCGCGGTTAATCCGAGACCTGAAGATTTCAGAAACATTTTGCAAGGATGGTAACCGCTATGTAAGTGAATGGGCAAAACGTGTACTGAATTTATGAGCGAGAATATTCAATGACCAGAAATTTTTTACCAATGGCTTTGTCGCGTAGAAAAATAAATTTAATATTTAGAACCTTTCACAGGAGATTGAGAAAAAAGTACATAGATGAACTTATTTTTACGATTTAACATCGCGGATTGTGTCGAATTTAATAGTAACAAAATATATTTCTCACCGTTTTTTTTTTCATGTCTGTATTTAGTCCTTGAAGTTAAGAAAAGAAAACGAAGATGAGGATGATCAATATAACAAACAAATATATCCTGGAATTCATTTATGTTTATTTGGAAATAGGGAGATACGAATAATACTTAACTTTGAAATTTATTACACCTCTTTGGATTTTAAATACCCGTGTATAAATCAATGGGAAAATTTAAAGAACACTGAATGCAACTCGAGCTAACAGCCTGATGTTGGTTGTAAGAGTATACGAGTATTAGCTTTCTCAGGCATGGCAACGTGTTCTTGAAAGGTTTTTAGCGATTTCACTTGTCGGGTTCATTTGTTTCTTTACAAGGCATATATCGTGGACATATATTTATACATATTAAACGTATACATTCCGTGCATCTATGTAACGAGCATCGTATACGTCATTCTTGCTTACAATCAGTTTGAATATATCCATAGCATAGCAATCCAGATTTAAAGAATCTACTATTTTTTCCAAATCTATTTCCTTCGCGTTTCTTTCCAGGCAGCACAAGCTCTAAAGGTTGTCAAAACGAAAACTGATCGACGTTTTAAGAAATTCAATTACTCTCCTGGGCACTTTTTACAACTCATATTTGGTTCTTGTCTTACCTAAGGTAAGAAAAAATTATGCTATCAATAGATCATTAGTGTCAAACAGAAGATCGGAACTAATGTATTGAGATAAGTTGATGAGGATGTATCTTGAGGATGTTGATAATTCATAATTATTAAAATACACGCGTAGTGCAGATTCGTGCAGGTAATTGGTCGGTGCCTCACGTGCAATTTCTCGGCAAACTTTGAAGTTTGTAATCAGTTTTTACGTTATTCTCTGTGTCTAATAGCCGAGGATCAAATCTCTGCTAGGTATACTACACAAGAGTGGGTTTGAAATCTGAGAAACCATTTGTGCGTACTGGAAGGAAAAAAGGAGAAACAAAAACGAAACCGCTCGTGGCTGTAACTAGACATAAATTTTTCTCTCACTCTACTATAGACACTTATGTATGTCTGTAAAGAATATTCTAGAAAGAATATTGCTGTTAGTCTCGATCATTAAATGTGAGATTGGTAAATTTCGTATTATTTACAGAACACAAAAATTCAGTATTCAGCACACAGATCAGGACGGTATAGAACTCACTTCAGACCAGGCGGCAAATGGAAAGGTCAATTTTTAGCCAAAACCTGCAATTTTTTGTTTGGAAATATCCCAGACAAAGAAATTTTCAAATATCGTACCGTTCAGGGAAAATCCGTAATTGTTTCGGAAAACTTACCAGAAAATGACGTTGATTTTGAAGTGAAATAGCGAAAAACCAGGATTTCGTAAGTGACAAGCAGAAAACAAAAATGGCGAGTGTACAAAGGAGAAATTTTTGTCAACAAAGGAATATTTCCTGAACGATACCGATCAGTGCTCATAGCAGTGAAGTTCAATCGGATTAACCTGGTTAAAAATTCAATTAGAAAATTATTCTGGCTCCATTTACTTATCGATAGAGATTTGAGAAAGCATTTGTCATTGATAGATTTTTTCTAGAAAATACAGTTCACCGATTTCCTTTTGACGGTTTAAAAGAGCGTGAAAATACTGTTGACATTATTTCATTCATTTGTTTGCAGAAATTTTAAATTTGAAGAAGTATTGAGGTGTCGGAAAAAAAATTGTGATTACGTGACACATTTTTGTTTATACGTTTCTTAAAGTGTTTTTGTTTCTTTACAGACTTGTTTCTCGTTACGCAATTCAAATTGCAATAGTGCCGGAGGACTAACGAGTTTTGCAGTTTCCGTTCGTGTCCTTCTTCACATGTGTCTATAATTCATATGACACACACGTACAGTGCATTCACGTACAGATCCACCGATGATATGATTAACCAAATCCTCTTCTTCCCACGCGATTTCTATACGTATACTATACAGTACACATAAGTTTAGTAATTGCTCGAAGGTAGGCAGCTGCAATCATTTGTATACTCGACTGTTGCATTGTTACTAAGGTGTATAATTCCGGAATCAAAATGAAAGTCGGTGACAAACTTTTACAACGATGAGGATCTCGCCTCCTTACCAAGAGAGGAAAAAAGTGCTTTTAGCAATTGAAGAGATTGCATCGATTAATCATTGCGTTCTCCGGTCTCTGTGCTGGTGAGAATTTTCTCTGTGAATTCTGCTAGTTGCAGGATCTATAAGAAATTTATCTTGGCTCGAGTAAACATCAGAGTGATTCGATGTTTTTTTTTTTTAACTCGCGCAGTGGAATTCTCAAGAATTTCTGTACATTGACTTGTTACTCGGGAATATTCGAAGCGAAAAATGTAACAATAGCAGGCAACATGCATGCACGGAGAAACCGTAGAGTATTTATTTATTTTTTTTTGAAAAATATGAAGTCCATGATCAGAGAAACTCAGCAGAAATTCGCACGGTCAATTTCTCTGAATGTCTCACTATGTTTTTGTCGCCATTTGTTGCAGAGAAATTTGCGCGGAAATATTTCACGAGGGGCTTTTGATATAGTTGAAGGATTTCAGGATATAGATCGTAAAACGTGTAACTTGAAATACTTTCAATTTTCTCGATGAAAAATTCAATTTTTTACTGTGACTATTTTACAACGAATATCGAATATCGTTTACGAATTGAATTGAAAAAATTCAACAGTCTTAAGTTACTGTTTACTTTTGGCTTTCACAAAAATTTCTAGAAGAATTTAAAAATATTATCAATATTTAAACTGGTATAAACACCAATTTGCAACATTGTTGAGTCAGCACTATCGTTGTTTTGCATGAGATTGTGATACGGTATAAAAATAGTCGGTAAAATACATTTGGTATAGCTGGAAGAACCATGTAATACCTGATCCTTAATTCAGTAAGTAGTTGACCTTGGTCCGAACGCCTCTTCATCCTTAGGCGGCGCGTCACTGGCCAACTTTAGTATAAAAATATGATGTCAAAATTAACCGATGCTGATTACAATACGTATAGAACAATTTTTGTTGTAAATTCAGAAATCTAGCATCACATAATGTCAGATTGACATAAGATAGTGCTGGATTGGCATCGAATAGTGTTAAATTGACATCAAATACTGTTAGAGTGGCATCAAACAAATACTGTTAGATTGACATCAAATATTGTTATATTGACATCAAATACTGTTAGAGTAACATCAAATATCGTTAGATTGATATCAAATACTTGTTATATTGACATCAAATACTGTTATATTGACATCGACTAGTGTTAGATTGAGACCAATCACTGTTAGATTGACAGCAGATTGTGCAAGGTTGACATCGGATAATGACATATTGACATCAAATAATTTTAAACTGACATCAGACAGTGTGATATTGACATCAATATGGTTAGCACGACTTCAAATAGTGTATAATTCACATCAGACAGTGTTAGATGGTCTTATATTGACATCAAATTACAGTCCCCAACCATCGCGCACCAAAATTTTCCTTACAGCGAATTCGAACGATTGCAGTTATAAATAAAACCGACGGTTTCCGTGGACTTGCGTAAATCGGTGATGTACTGGTGCACAGGCCGTGGTCGGTTCGTGGCCTCGGTTTGGTGGTGGTGCAGCAGCAGCGGTTAGAAAGTCCATCGTCGGCGTGGTGATGGAGGAGGAGGAGGAGGAGGAGAAAGAGGAGGGGGGGTTTTGTGGAGCGGGGGGATGGTGAAGGGGCCTGCTAAGCTAGCGGCCCGTTACCGTTGGGCATCACACTGCTCGCCCAATCACCGAGCAATCAACTTCATCCGACAGGATCGTCCCGAAAATCATCCTCCGATAATATAACATCCTCGTCGTTCTATCGGCACCCTCGTTCGGGGCGAAAGTTCGCGGTTTTATCGCACCAACCCACCCTCTTCAACGTCCCCTAAAGAGGTCAGACCATGGACAAGGATCAGCCAGACTCTCTGGCCACCGTTGCCGTTGGAGGCAAGGAAATACCACCACCCCATAGCCACTATGCGCCCAGTGAAGTCTACTCCACTACTGAACCACCACCGGTAAGATAAACCACCACATTACTGTCCTTTTGGGTTATCCGTTATCGTTGATGGATGAAGTGGTCTTTTCGTCGAATGGACACCTTGGAACCTAGTCCTTGCAGTGTTCGGTTGACGGGCCTCTTCTCGTCAGCCTTCATTCTTCATTTATTACCTTGCGTGTCAAGTAGCATCCAAACATTTGCATTTCTTTACGATTTCAAATCACTGCAGACAAAGCAGGTTGGATTATGCAGCTACGCGGATCTAATTGCGAGTAGTGGAAAGTGCTCGCGGTTTGTTATCATTGTTGTTATGCCAATTACCCGTATTAGGACCTCGCGCTGTTATGAATAGAAATTGGAGAAATTATTGCCCTCAATTGACCAGTCGATGGCACGTTTACGCACTGCAATTATTATCGTTACGACGGTGTGAGGCTCTTCTTCGTTCATTGCAAAGAACGATTTCACCTCGTACCCTGAGTCACGGATATTATGAACTAGAAATCCGGGCGTATACAATTATCGAACACTTCTACTGCAGTCTGGCATGCGTCAACGTTCCACATAGACCCAGATTTCGATCACGGTTCCAGAAACTTCGGTCTCGAAGCGACTGAGGTTCACCATTCAAGCCACAACTTGTGCTGTATGTTATTACGGTAAAAGCCTTCTGGAAAGAATATCGCCTCTTTATCGTGAACCTTTGAAATGTCTGTGTGCCCAGTCTCTCGAAGGAACGATCCATCGATTGATGAGAGTTTGAGTCCAAGTTGTGGCCAGAACCGGCCTTCCGATTTTAATAAACCGGTGGAAATCATTAAATTCCTCGTCTTGTTAGGGTTTTGGAGTTGTCAGTCTTCTCTTACCAGGTACTCAGGCCCCAGTAGTTCGTAATCAGGCTTGCCTCATCGACCCTACTTTCCATCACGTTTTCACGCCACATCGTGGCCACGACTGAGATCTAGAATAGGGAAAGATTGTTTCAGATCTAATGGAGAGATTGTCACGGCTTATGGCCTCGTTCAGAAAATCATGATAGTCTTCTTCGGAAGTTATAGTCGTTGACTATACGTTGTTATACACTCATTTTTATATTCCATCGCACATGTTTCACGGATTTAATTATGCTAATGTGGTCCAAATACCTCGAGAATTTTCGCACATTTAAGGCAACAATTGAATTGCATGTTATGCCGTTAGTCGATGCAATTGTGCCGCATTCTCGAAGTCAGGAAATATTTTTTCTATCGCTGCTTCTAAACAACACTTATGGATCATTCATTTATCATTGGTTTGGATGCTAATACATTCCATCCTTTTGGCACTATTCCAGAATCCTCCTAAACTGATTCCAGAAACATTATAGCATATTTCTGCCATCATTCGGGCCCAATGTTTGGGGTACCGTTTTGGAATCATTCTGGTATTATTCAGCGTTTTTTTTTTTTTTTTTATCATCAGTCGAAACGATTTTTCACTTTAAAAGGTCAATAGTAATTTGTCGAGAGTCAATTTTGAGTTTGCAAAAAGTCCCCGTCTTAGCATCATTAACGCCAACAACAAATTCTGAAAAAAACAAAGAAAAAGGGAGTTGAGGAGGGGGAAAACGATTCCGCGTGTTTATATAAACCGTGTATCACCCACAGCGTCATTGTATTCGCCATAATGCTGAGATAGTATAAAATTTGACCCCGATGTGGACGAGCCGTGCAGATCGTCGACGGGTAAGAGGATGACTCTCTGCTAGGAGATAGTAGGTCATCGCCTGCGAGCATCTCTGTTCCTCTTCTTCGCCATTCGTCCATTAGTTGGTTGTCTGGCAGTTTTATGCCGTACCCATCAGTAATGTGCACGTTTCAATTACCGATCCTCCCGCAGCTTGAGCAATAAATCGCAGCTCCGTGGATCGGGAAATGGATCGTTTTGCGGCTTCTGAGCGTGAAATCTTTTCCACTTCTCGTTGCGGCATATTGTTTCCGTCTTCGTATATCTTATACTCTCATCATTTTACCCCCAATTATTGTAACAAAGTGAAATTTTCCTACTTACATTCATTACTTCTTTTTTCCTCTCTCTCTCTCTCTACTTATACTTTCTTCATTTTATTCCTGACACGATTTCTATAAATTATCCTTATAATTTCCCCATTTCCGCACTGATAATATCACAGATCGTTATGACGTGGACCAGTTTCATTAACTGTCGCTTGTCGTTCGCCTTTCGGTTTAACGACCGATTTCCATCCCATACGTCGAAGAAGCGGTTGTGCAGGGTATCGCTGAGAGATACGCTTCTCTGAGAATCTTAGACTAACTGAGTAAACAACGAGCGATACATGCACGTAACGTTTGTCCGCTAACGAGGCGAGTCTGACGTTTCTTCGTCGCCGATCAACAGCTCTTTTGTAATGACAGATTGTACAAGAAGACGCGCTGCTGGTTGAAGCTAAGGCACTTTTTAAGGATCGGTATGGAGCTTGAAACTCGTCGCGAGGTTCACGCTCTTTTACACATTCATCCTCACAAGATCGTTAACCCTGTTCCAAGTTCAACGGGTCCAGCCTCTTCTTCATTCTCACAACAAATATTATTATTACTATTATTATTCTTATTATATTGACCTGTAAATATCACTGCAGTTATACACTTTGTGCAGGAACAGATCAGTTTAGTGGATACCATTGAAACTGGAACTTCACTCTTGAATTTTGTCCGAGAACAAAATTACAAATCGATGATTTCAGTATTGGAAAATATTCTTATGACGTCAGAGCCTGGTTGTCGGCGCCATTTTATCACTACATAACCTAAGTGTTTAATTTTAGTGGAGGCAAATGGTAATTCTTGGGTTTTCAAATTACTCATGTCACATAAATTAATGAAACATAATCAACGATATACGTTTTCTACTATTCAAACTCGAAAAAATACAGTCGATGGTCAGCTGTCAGCCTGATTGCATTAGTTTGATTTTTTTCCACCAGATGACGCATTGCTCAGTGACAATCCTAATACCTATGGTATATATTTATTCAATTTCTCAAACTTTTCTCCAACTTCCTGTATGTTTTTATTATTATTTATCTCTCCCAATTCTTTTGTCATCACTAAGAAGAAAAAGAAGAATTTAAGAAGTTGCAGCTGCGCGATGCATATGCATGATTTATATGCCTGTAAACGGCGGCGAAATTACTGCCATTTATAATCCTTACTCTGACTTGAAAGTACTCTTCGGACTGCGTTTAGCGTATTAGCATTTAAACTGCGCACTGTGTTATATTCGTTTCCGCGAGTTTAAAGACGTCCGTGGTTTAAACGCTTGCTAATGAGTAAAAACATCGTCCGCAAATACTGACTGCACCTTACATTACATACCTGCCTATATTCGTTTCACGTGAGACCGCATCGCGTGGACATTTTTCTCGGATCTTTAAAACTTCTCTGCGAAACACACGCAGAGACCTACACAACGTGCATGTATTTGTTATGTGTGCATAATGCTTTCACCGTTTTACATTATGTATGTATGTACATAGTGACGCGTTTGCACGTCGTTTGTATATATAGGTATCAATGTACGTGTACATGCATCATGTTATTTAAATACACGATCCAACAACGCAGGCTTGCTGTACAGCGAATTCAGCGATTCTCATGAGCTTGTTTGTTTTTATTTTTCTTTTCGTTTTTATTTATTATTTAAAATCATTTTTCCTCTTTCGTCAAACATGTATTAATAAATGTTTTATATATACATCATATCGTCACATAAATTCTATAATCATATTACATTGCACAGGTTTTGAATTTTTGGGCTTCTGAATATACTTATTTACTTATTTATTAATTTTTTTGTAACATATTTTATAAGCTATAAATAATTGAAATAATCTATCTCATATAATAATGCAGATAGTGCAAAATAATAATTATTTGGTCAATTATCACAGAAATTGAATATCAAAACTTCTGTAAAAACACTTTTTTTTTTTTACCTCTCTATAATAATGTTCGGTAACTTTTTTCTCAGATTTTTCCATAGCCACTCCGCTATTGAACAATAATTCTCATTTCCTGTTCCGATTCCTGTTTCAATTTTATTTTTCCATTTTATTGTTGATTTCTTTCATTGTGTAATGATCAGCTTGACATGCCTGCAATACCCATAACTGCGTGTCCGTTTTTCGCGGTTGTGTTACGTAAGGTGGTGATATACAATCCCGGCACTGCGTAGCACCGCATGTTCACTAATAATTATGTTTATTTTGTTCGATCGTTCCTTTTCCTTTCGCCTTTCGTTTTTATTCGGACGACACGAATCACCGCGTCTCTTTCGAATTTTTAACAAATTTCAGCAGCTTTTGCAGATCCGTATACCGTTAAAAATTTGGATTTTCATACGGAAATGGGGGAAAAAAAATATCACAGCTTTTTCTTTTATAACGCGAAGATGGCCAGGAAGTTTTTAAAGATTAAAAAAAAATAATTTATTCAAACGCGGTAGGTATGTCCTTGCCTGAAGCTTCTGGAAAAATGGAGGAATATAATAACAGCTACGTTAGAATTTTTTTCAATCTTCCTTTTTTTTTTAAACACTCTTCGCGACATTTTTTATACTTTTCGTTTCTCGCGTGACATTCGAGCTGCATAAATATGCGGCATCAATATCGTCTCTCCGTGTTGAAAAAAAAAAGATAAATCTGACGTGTAACGGTTTCTCGATCGTTGATCGAACCCGGATAGAGTTATAATATTATGTCTTTTTTTTTTTTACTGTATCTATAAAATACAAACGTACCTGTGTGTAAAGAGCCGGAGGCGTTCATTCGATACGATTATATTACAGTATGTAATTTAGTAACAACCGGAAACTGCCGTGCAGTAGAATACCCACCCATTCCATCCTGTCCTGTTGCAGCTGATGCGTTAATCGATGATACAGCCTCCGTAATTCCGACCTTCTCGCGACAATTGTGACAAAAAGAGAGGAACAATGACAGCGAGTAACAAGAATTTTGATTGACAAAGTTTTGATAGTTTTTAATAATTTTTAATACGAGATAGATATTATTATATTCGCAAGCCACGAAGGTCTCTTTGAAAATTATAAAAGAATTGAAAATCCTGGAATTATGGAGAAAAGCTTGAATGTGGATCGTTTTCGTTTGAAATATCTTTTTTAGATAGATTTTTTTTTTCTACGATGGCTCATTAATTTATTTAGAAGACTATTTTCCACAAAGTCCCTGAAACAGATTTTCCTTTGTTTCGGTAGTTAATTCAATATCGCTACTCATTCATCGTAATCAATATAGACGCAATTTTGTGAAATTAGATTTTTAACGCTGCCAAAATGATGAAAAAAAGTGAGTTTCAGTGAGTTTGCAGAGAATAGTCATTTGAATAAAATGAGTCATTGTTAAGTGAAATCCACCCGCGAATCAATAAATTTTTATCCGTATTAAAGCAATTTGAAACAAATCATCGACGTCTAATTTGGCGAATCAGTAATTATCAGATGCTGCTACATCGAATATTTTCTCTCTGTCTTTATAACATTGCCTACGGAATAACAATTAATGAACTGAGAAAAGTTGACTAGATAATATGAATGAAAAAAATCTCTGTAATCAAGCAGCGCGGATTACCCACTTCACGATTTCATCCTATATGCATAGACGTGCCTACATTCATACAGCGTAATTAATCAAAGCCTGTGAGCCATAATGTTTGTGCAGTGATTACGTGCGAGGAAATTGCGTAACTGTTCGCCTGTATACCTATTATAATGCCTGTTTACGAAATTGCATAATTGCGGAGGCAATTCGGCACTGCCGGACGGCTCTTCACCGTACCTTATACCACCTGTAGTACTTCCATGCAACTCCACGAATAACGGGTAATCGTTTCCGTTCTCCACGCGGATGGCGGTGTAAAACGATTTCATTATCAGAGGAGCAGTTGGCCGTTTCTTAAATACTGTGAAAAAAAAGAAAGAATTTTTCCAAATCCAGGACGCATGTTTATTTAAGTACCTAGACGTTGACGGAAAAATTTAAAGAAGGTTTTAATTATATTTTCGAGAATGGTACTCTGCTGATAAGTGAGCCTGCGGTTATAACCGGACGTTTTAGAGGTTCGGTAGCTTCTTTATCGGTGGGGCAGTTTAACATGCAATCACGTAAGACGCATTAAAACCCCATTAGGGTTACCGTCTTCAACAGTTTTCAGTCAATGACTTTAGCTTCTTCTTAGTTTTTTAAAAACTTTCTCCCTGCATGAGTTGACAACTCAAAAACGCGGGTGAATAGGCTCCTGTTAATTAATGAATTATCGGTTGATCAGCTCGAGGCCAATGTTTAATACGGTCAATGACTAATAGTGACATCGCGATGTCCTCTGGGAGCGATGTAAATGCATATACATATATATATATATACACACGCTAGATGTATAGCTGAAAAGCGAATAATCAGTGAACTCTTAATTCTGCGCGAAGGTTATTCCAGTCCGCTAATTTTTTTGCGCATTGAACTGTATACACAGTCAACTGCTAACGACTGAATGTTCTAATGCGCATGCGCTAAAATTCGAGAGCAAGAACATTTGTTTTATCAGGGCGAGCAACGTTCATACATTCAGAAAACAGGTCACCCCGACGTATCACGTAACCTGAAAAATGTTGGTGGCCCTGATAAAACAAATGATCTTGCTCTTGAATTTCAGCGCATGCGCATTAAACCATTCAGTTGTTAGCAATTTACTCTGTATATTATATATATATATGTATATAATACAGAAACCCGCAGCGATTTTTTCAGCGTGTAATCAGTCCGTTTTCCCAATTATACACGCGCAGTATACTGTTAACAAAATAACCGATATTTTCCAGCATTCCTCATACATATTTCAATTACATCTTTTATTTCATCACATATACATAGTTCACAATTGAATAATGTATTATAAGGATCCCACACTGGAGAGCTTCGAGGCCTCGGCTCAGTTGTTTACTAAGCGTGTCAACAAGTCAGTCCTGCCATGGCAGGCAGAACAATAAAATATATCCTTGCTTGCCAGCGTTCAGAGAGTCTAGATGCAACCGATTTATTCGTGTACCACCTTTTCCATTCTCTACCCCCCCTTGTTTTTTTTTCATCATCATCATCTCATGTTCAAATCCTTTGTTTCCACCATTCTTTCGACAAATTTCAATAACAAACAATCAAAATTTTTCAAATTTTTTAATGTTTGTTTGCCCGTCATATTTGGTTGATTTCATTTTCAAAGATTTTACAGGCTCTTGATTGTGAACCTTCAAAATTTCAAAAAAAGGATAAAGGATCTGTTGATGTTATATAATTCGTTTTTCTGTCTCATACCTCAAATTTTCCTAACAGTAACAATTACATATGGAAATCACTCTAACGCTGAAAACTCTTTTTTACTCGCAGGCTTACATGAGGCCAGGAACTAAAAGCTCAGCGGTTCAAATCGCTCGTATCGTAGCTGTGACTCTGATCGCGATGTCCGTTGTGTTGGGGAGCTTCATTTTGGCCGCATCCTACGTCCAGGCGCGCGCTTCCTGCACCCCGGAAGCCATCGCCGCTCTTCAGGCTGAAATGAAGCTGCAGCAGCATCAGCAGGATGCTGCTCAGTCCCAGGGAGAATATCTCAAGCATATTCAGCCGGAAGCTCTGGTGCAGGTACGTTTATCATTGTCTGTTTTTATCCATGCAATATGAAGAATTTATCGAAAACGATAACAAGTCTTTATTGTTTTTATTATTCGAAGATTCGTCGGTTAGATAATGACAAGCCATATTTTATTATCTGAAATTACTAGTAAGCCTCATTTATTTGCAAAGTTTAATGCTGCAAGAAGAATCGTTATAGATATTCAGGAAATTTATGCGAAAAAATAGAACTGAATACAGTCAACTATGACGTCTGCGTAAAATGTAGATTTTTTTTTCTTCATTATGTTTAACTGCTGATCTTAATTCATGGTCAAATCGTTTTAAATTTTTGTTCCTTTTTTCCTGATCGGTTTAAGAATATTCAACGAATGTATCTCAAATGCTTGGATAGTGATTTTATTCGAATTCATTCGGTACATTTCCGTTATCGATTGTTTCTTTCATCCTTTAAAAGATCATGTTTTTAACGCTGAAAATTTTTTTTCAACAAGTAAATTATTCCAGCTGTTGTATGAATAATTGCCGGAAGCGATTGTCTCTGCGTTGCTACATGCCCAAGGTTTGAAAGTAGAAAGCTTAGAAAAAGAAATCTAATTTAAAACTAAAGTTGCTGTCTGTATAGGATTTTCAGTAAAAACACAGTAAAAAATAACGTGGATTTTTTAAAAGAATGGTCGATGGATCAGATCCACATTTCTGTAACAAATTCGACTTTTAGTTATTCATAAAACAACGAATTCCGTAATACACAAATGTCAAGAATAGTGCTAAATTCAATGTGAATTTTTTCTAGTTTCTTTTTAGCATAGATGTCGCTGTAATTATACTAATTAGCATCAGTTAAATGGGATTTTTTTAGCGACAGGAGACTCGATATTAACAGTACGAACGTATCAACAATCTACGTACGTCAGTAAGACAAAGTTCCGGTATTCGCGGTTTCAGAAATTGCTTTTAACAACTTTACATCTGTGTTTGCATTTCGCGTCTGTACTTTTTCACTCGCGGTTTCTGTTAGAGTAAAAATTAGTATTAATTCGCTGATACGGAGATGAAGAATCGACACTTATTATATCGCAATTAGCATATATTTAGCCACACGTAATCAGTCGTCAAACTCTGAAGTATATCTCGTGTATGAAAATGACCAAACAGACGTCATTCTTCGCAGGAAGTTGACCTAGAGGTTCGATAATAACTGATATGTTACACACAATCAAACATTCGACTCTCGTGAAGAAAAATAAATTCATTCGCCATTCTCTTTACCACCGTCTCACGATCGATTAATTTCTTGGTGTAATTTTTTTTCTTTGAGTAAAAAATTCGAATCCTTCAGAATTTTTATGTAAAATAAGTATTATATCCATCACACCCACGACTTATTCACAGCGCTTACTTAAAGGAATGGTAAAAATACACGTGATCGTCGTGATCAGGAATCGCAGATTCATAAACCTAGATCAGACACGGCGGTACCAGGTTGTGCCCAAGGTGAGCAAGCGTGACACGAGGTTACGTAATTCGAAATGCATATAAGAAGTAGACACCACACTTCATTCTACGTTGCCAATGTGTAAGTCTATTTGCGAAATGGTGTGATTATTCCTGTCTCGGAAGAATTATTGTCATCGATCGAGCGACGCAGGAGGGGGGAGGAGGAATCATCGCTATTGAAATAACTAGGGAATCGATGTACTAAAAAAGTAACTAGAAATCATTGGATGTCGAAAAAGTTGAGTATCTATCAACTGCAATTCAATCCATTGAACATGACTATTTCTGATGAACTGAATATTTTCGTTACTAAAAAATTGGGTACGCAAATTAATAATAACAAAAATTTATCGTTTTTATACAAGATTGGGATTCATTTTGGAGATAACAAACAACTGAATTCGATACAATTGACAGAGTAACAGAAGAGTTGGAATATAGCGAGACATCCCGAAAATAAAATCCCATAAATTATTCAATATTCTATCAAATTAAATATAGGTACTAAAATACTATGAAAAAATAAATACCCACTGAAGCGAATTTAACCGATTGATTGAACAATTTATTGACTATTTCGACGGAGTAACTATATAATCAAGCGACTAATACTAACTCCGAGTAACTTAAAGTACTCAATAAGCGGTTAAAGATTTGATAGGCTATAATATGTGGTTATTTTATACGTATATACTATGCGTGAGATTCGTAATTACTTTTAAACGTCACGACAGTTTGTACTTTCTAACCCGTTGTGTACAGTCATGGTTTATTATTTTTACGAAAATTAACACGCAGACGAGCGGTCGTTGACATTTCACTACGTGAAACTGATACAAAAACGTTGTAATTTGTTTATAATTACTGTTTGTCTGCAAGGTTTTAACTTTACTTTAATTTTAAAATTGTGATATTGCATTTCACGTTCATTTCGTAATTATTGTCTGAATTGTTGATAGTTATATGATGTTGAAGTTAAATAAGCGTAGATTCGAACTTTTTCGAGAGAGGAAAAAGCGAGAGCTTCATAGATTTTTAACCCGACGACGTTACGACGGCTGCAACGTTATTTGCCAACCGAGAAACGATACACTGCAACGGACTTCCGGTATTATACTGCTTGTCAAATAGGAAACAGTTTTCTCTTTAGGAGAGCCTACTTTTCTCGTTTGTCTATGACAAATTTCACCTGCAGGTGTTAAGTTGATTGAAAGACTGTTCAATGCGTTTAATATGTACGTAATTTGCAAATTTTAAAGCAGGATCTCAATTTGAGACTAAATTTTGAAAAATCTATCAAATATTGTTCAATTTTGAGAAGCTCCCTTGCGAGTGGATATAAAAATTGAATTTTTAGTCAAATTGGAAGCTATTCCTCCATTTAAAAAATATCACAACTTCAGAGAAGTCTTCTCAATCTTTACAAATTTTCTATATTGACACTGTAACACTATTTTTTCATTGGAGAATTTTACCACAGCTATTTTTTTTTATTAAAAGATTTATACTTTTATTAATTTTATGACGAGATTATCGTATATTGAGTACTTTTCGAATTATTATGCAAACATGAAAAATACCAAAATTATTTACAAAAACTATGCTTCATTTAAAATCGCTGCAAAATCATCAAAATTGTAGTATAAAGATTCATTCGATGTCACCCGACGATAGCTAATTTTATTCAGAAGACTATATTTTCTACAAAACCCCTGCAACATATTTTTCTTTCAATATCCAATCAAATATTGATATTTCTTGATCATAATAAATATCGGTGCAATATTGTAGAATGAAATATTCAACGATGCCAATATAGCAAAACAAATACTTCAATGAATTTGTAGAAAAAAAAGAAATTGAACGAATCTAACATATTTTTAAACATTCCAAAGTAATCTGAAATGAATGATTAATATCTAGCTTCTGACTTTACCTCCAGTATTTTATACTCTCGGTATTATAATTTATTAAATATTCGACGTACACTTTGGGTCAGTGATTCTGAGACGGCTAATTTTTCAGACAAGTCTGTTACGTTGGCAATGCTGAATTTGCCCGCCGCAGTGCCACCGCCGGTTGGCCGCGAAACAGGTTCAATATATATTTGTAAACATGACATAACCTATGACTGTCGAATTTTGTATTTCGCAATTAGATTCGAGGACCAGGAATTACGTTATATTTACAAAGATTGATCCTGTTTCGCGGTCAGCCGTTGATGGCGCTGCGGGCAGATGCAGTAATGCCAACGTAACCGACTTGTGCAAGAAACTAGTCGTCTCGGAATCAATGACTTCAAGTATACGACTATCTGGCAATAAAATCGATAAAAATTATGAATCTTTGGCCAAGCAGCCTGCTTGATTAACCTCCTTAAGATCCTGTTCAGAGAGGAATTGAGAACTCGGGTGGATGCAAGACGAGCGATACAGTTAGGCTGCAAGGCTAGGAGAGAAAACGTAATAAACCGTTCACTTCTCAGAGCTATGCGGTGAGTATAACCTACTTTTGCATGGCGATCTCCGCGAGTCCATCCTCGGCTCATCGTGTCTAGTGGAAGAAGCAGTAGCGTCATCTCCGAGGAGATCGTGCACCGCGAAATGTCGAGAGAGTTTAAACTTTCCACCCACACACATCGGTCCTAGATTATTTTATTCTTGCAGAATATCGCGTGTATATGTACGTGCGATTTCACGCTCACGTACCTCTTCTAGATTCTTCCTCGTATTCTTAGTCTTCTTATTATTTTGCTCTCGCTAACAAGAAGCGCACTTAAACCTCCTTTACATAATTTCTTTTTACCGTCGCCAGATTTTCACCAGCGAGTGAAACTTTCCGCGATTCAATATTATTCGTTGTTTGCCTTATGTTGTTTATTTATATTGTATGTATGTACATATACATTCTTTTTCTGTACAAATATCTGCCACGCGATTTCGACTATATGCGCGGTTCTATCACGATTTAGAAAGTCCTGGCGATTTATAATGTTACCAACGATTCGTAATATTGTTATATACCCTGATTGTTAGAAATTCAACACAGCTGTTAATAACTCGTCATTTTGTTTTTGTCCTTTCAAGTTTGGAAACGGGCAGTTTTTTTGTCTCATCAGTTTCCTCACGCTATACTGGTAAGCAGGTTTTTTTTTCATTGTTTGTCCAAATTCACTTTGCTGAAAATTTGCTTTATTTTATTACGATTCAGTTTTTTTTCACTGTTTTCCAACTTCAAATATGCATCCTATTCAATTGTATTTTTTTTTTTTTTTTGTTATTGTCGTTTTTTTCTCATTCAATACCGTTTTCTTCGTGCCATTTTTTATTGCAATTTTACAACTAAACGTAGCGGCGCGTAACGTGCGTAATAGCTGGATGAAGAAACTCCGCCTGAAGGCTTCTTAAGTCGGAGATTTGTGAAACTGCAGTGCGTGTAAAGCGAGTCAAACGATTCAAAGTTTCACTGTGCAAAACAACGCCAACCTGTATATACACTAAATCACAGTATAATACGCGATACAGCTGCTAATGGTAGTTATTCAGCGAATAGAATTATACTGCATGCTGCAATGCGGCGGTGTAAAAGGAGGCGGAAACTGCGGAAGTATCGGGTACCTTATACTTCGTGGCGTACAACTTTCTTTAGAAATTCATACTCTAATGCGTGTACAAGAATGGCGAGACATGTACGTCGTAAATAAAATGCCTAATGTAATTCACTTATTGCAGCGGGATGTTCTTACGCCTGTAACTTTGAAATTTTAACAACATTTCAGAAGTAAATGCATGAATAAAATTATTATTTAGACGTTGAAATTGAGATTTATATCGACCATGTTGATCAAATTTTTATAAAATTATTATTTACAGGAATTCAATTAGATTTAATTGCGACATAGAATTTAACTGGGTTACAAATATACAATGGCTTACGCGGTAACTATATTACCGCTAACGATAATGACGACAATCAGTCTCGTCGGTCGCTCTGTACACTTTATACACACGCCGGTTTGAACAATGTAACGATTTTTGTATAATTGCATAATAAGAGGCGTACTGTGTATGAGTGAAGCAGGAAAAGCAGTATACCGCATAGATAACCTAACCTAACTTTGGGAATATCTCATGCACATATAGACTTGTACCTCATACTGTATGCGTATAACGAGATGCAGATGGTTATAAAGTCGGGGATCGAAGGGACAAACGTGCGAGGTCAGTGACTGCGGTACCACAAGAGCCGGAGAGGCCAGGCTAACTGGAAAGTTGTCACTCATACCGATTCTCCGAGGAATATTCTCGAACACAGAGACGTTACACGATGTGTAAAATTGCACACTGACGTCTACGTGTACACACAGAAGCTGACAGAGTGCGCCTTTCTCGCGACGATAGCCTGACGCAACGGACTCTAATTGCCTCCTGCAAAGCAGCAGCTCTCGTCAGATTATTGCGATAATAACAATGAATATATAAGAGCAGTACCCGGACAAAAACGAAGATGGTGACAGCGGCTTAAATAGCGGTAATGCCCATGACGATATCGCCGGTGGATGGATCGTCGAAACACTTCGACCTTTCAATCCTGCGACGATCCGAGGTGCAGCAACCTCTGCCGGAAGTCGCGAGTGTATATTATATTATTATGATGTGATTGCCATGCGGAAAAACTCCGGTTAGTCATAGCTAGGTTATTACATTCATTTTTCGGTGTAATTACCTCGCATTTGAGGTAAACGTCCGGGACTTGTGCCGCTTGCATTGAAACCTATGAATATACCTTTTTCATGACGAGACATCGGCTCTGCTTGGATAGAGTGAAAGCGGGCGAAGAGCCGTTGCTCGTGTTGTTCTGTTGACGGGATAAGGATTCCAAGGAATCAATTTTTTACGCTTACAGTACATTATCACTACGTCAACTTTAGAAAGCGATTACAAATTGTATGTAGACTGTCACACTTGTGTGTAGCAGAATCTTCACAAATACTGCAAACTTTTGCGTATACGGAAATAAGGAGGCGTGGACGATCATTGATCAATTCCAGTTTGCTATAACTGATCTTGATTGGTACTCCAATGAATTGTAGTTAATGCAGAGTTCTCTTTAAATGGTTTTTCAGGACCACGTCGAACCGACGGATTCCCTGCAGGTCTTGACCAATTCGGCTGAAACCGAAAAAGAAGTCCAGCCTGATACCAAAGACATGAAAGTCCAAAAGGACGAAAGTAGCAAAACTACTGAGAGCAATGACAGCAACGACACAGAGGAGGAGGACGACTACGATGACGACGAGTTCCCACCTGTTCACATCAAGCTTCCACTTCAGTTGGATCTCGACGATATTGCAGGGGTAAGGAAAACGTGCCCGGTTTTTGCCACTTCTGCTAGTGTAGCGAAAATAAGGCAGAAGACTCGATTCGAGTCCAATTTCAATGAGAAATAACCGAGAAACAGTCAAATAGGCCAAAGACGTAAATTTTGGTATAACATGAATTTTGCCAAATGTTAGAAAAGGTTGGCCTGATTTAAGTGAGCGTCTTATTTTAAAAGTCCTTACGTGACCTCCTAGCACCAATTTTGCAGGCATTATTGCTTTCTCCCGAATCCTGTTTTCTCCTTTTGATATTCCGCGGGTAATTCATTTTCGGCTTTGTAATTACGTTCTCACATGTCCTAAATTTTATAGACCCTGATGCAGCAGGTACGTAGCCGCGTTTCTTGTGTCGTTGAGCGAAAGAGAGCTGACGAATTGACCGACGGGTTGAATGACAACAGCATCGATAACAGTACCGATCCTCAGCGCTTCCAGAGGCTCCTTGGAGAACGTGTCGCCATATTCTGCGAGTCTGGAAACCCTCAGCAAGAGTAAGAATGACTTGAATTTTGTTGTTTTATATGAGAAAAAAGAGCCTGAACTCTTTTACCACTCTCATTTCACCGTTTCTCGGTCGATTTAACACACGAAAAAACTGTCATTGATTCCAGAGCTCAGGACCAAGACATGATGACGCCGATAATAGTACCTCTGGGTACCGTCCAGATCCCAATCCACCCCCAGGACTCCAACGCCTTCAACCAGTTCCAAATCCATTCTCAATACCAAGTCCCAGACATGCAGCAATTGCCCTTGAGCAACCCTAGGGGACTGAATCACATTCCTCCTGGTCTTTTGCCACCCGCCTTCCGAGGTCTACCTCAACTCACCGTCGACATGAGGCCCCCGCGCATGGAACCCCAGCGACCAATGATGGGCCCCCAGAGACCGATGATGGGACCACAGCCACCCATGATGGGCCCCCAGGTGAGCACGGTTCCTTATCTCGGAAATTCGAATGAGAAGTTTTATTTCACTTCCTGCTGAGGTCTTCGTGAATAGCCTCATTTCTGTTGATAAAATTGTAACTACCGTCACTTTTCTTCCAGGTTGAAATGCGTCAAATTCCGATCGAGCTGCGTCACTTCCCGATGGACCCGATGCGTGGAATGCGTCCCCCGATGCCGCCGCAGCCACATGAGGAACAGCAGCCACCGATGATGCCCTCGCAGCCGCGTCCGATTCCAGTAATCCACCCCGAACACCTGCACATGTCACGCATGGTGCCACCGCAGCCTGAGTCCTCGAACAACCGCTTCGCCGAACAGGAACAGCAGAGGCCAATGATGACACCCATGATGCCGCCGCATGAATCCAGGTCACCGATGATGCCGCCTGCTAATGCTGACTCCGAACGCTCCTCCTCACCCTTCCAGGGAATACCCATTGAGATCAGGAGGATTATCCAGCAGGTTCCACTAGAAATTAAGAACATTATTCAGCACATCACCAGTGACTCGAGACCCTTCCCGGTACCAGAAGGACAGCGAAGAGAGGTGAGGAAAAATTTTGTAATTCGATATTTTTGTTCGTTTGGTTTTTGAGACGAGAAATTTCTCAGTAGCAAACGTAGACTCTCGATAAAATGGAATTTGTATCTTAGGTCGTCCAGGAATTCAAACCGTTCCCGGAAGGCGCTCGGCCAATACCTCTTGGACCATTCCCGCTTCCAATTGAAGTCAGGAACCTCCTTGAGCACGGCAACATCGAGGGTCGTCGAGGGCAGCAAACGGACAGCAGCGAGGAACAACAGCAGGATGCTAAGCCTTTCCCAGGACCGGAAGATCAGGGCGAGGAAGCCGAAAGAAACTTCCCGGTACCCGTCGAGGTCCGCAACCTAATTCACCAGGTATAATGCTACTGTCAATTACCTCCGAAATTCCGATCACTTCTTCCACAGGAAGGTCATTGCTCTTTGTTGGAAATTCATCATTCAATTGAAGAGAAGAGGATTTTACTGTTTTTTATTTATTTATTCGCTTGTTCATTCCAATGATTTCTTAGAAGGCTTGTGTTCAATTATCGCCAGAATCGTAATAAAATGAAAAACTCTTACGTGCAAAAACGTCGATTTCACGGATAAATGCTAGGGCACAGCACTGATGTAATTAGAAGGAACTGCAAAGAAACTTCCTTACGCGAATCTCGGTACAGAGTCGTTTTAAGTCTATATTTGTTTGGCAACAAGCCATGTAGAGACGTGGATTTCTCGTCCGGCCTGGGGGCTTTCAGAGAACCCGAGAAAACTACGACGCTACAGTACTTAACACATACGTATTTGAAAATCAACTTATCACAGATGAACAAATATACGTAAACATATGACTCGCACGACGTAACGAAGCGAAGCCAATGGCCGCTGTTCTCCGCACCGCGGCCCACCTCGTGACTTTGACACCTTTCTTCTCGGGCTCAGCGTTAAATATCCGAGAGTTTCAGGCATCAGGCTTGTCCTGCTCCGTGAGGAAACGGAAAAATCTACGCAGCGTTCGTTTGAACTAGACAGAAACACCACGATACGCGTACAAAGTTTCCCGCCACTTACTCGATGCCACCGCACATTTCAAAATAGAATCAACTCGCACCGCCAAGTGAGGGTTCAATAACTGGGTTATTTTTGTCAAATGGCGCGCGCCGCACTCGCGTTAAATCACCCGAGGGCTACTTTCTCTCAAGGTAGCGTGGCCGAGCGGTCTAAGGCGCTGGTTTAAGGCACCAGTCTCTTCGGAGGCGTGGGTTCGAATCCCACCGCTGCCAGGTTTTTTTTTCTCACCCTCTTTAACCTGTCATCATCCCATATCACTCAGCTTTCCGTACTTTGATTCGCAGGTCGTCGAGGGTCGAGCTTTCCCCGTCCCACGGTTTCCCCTTTCTTTGAAGCCCGTCGAATCTCTCGACATTCCGGTCGAGGCTCGCACCGAAGTATCTGACGAGCAGGCGAGAGAACCAATCAGCGACGAGGAGCAGCGAAGCCGACAGGAAAGCCTCGATCTCCAAGCGCACCAATCCCAACCGGAACAGGAAATGGAAAATCGTCCGCATTGTTAGTACCATTTTATTTTTTCTATTTTATTATAAGATGTGAGAAACTATTTTCTCCATACATAAACTAAATTTTTTGCTTATCTTTATTTCGTCGGATTCCTTGATTCGTTTTGATAATTGTCTTCCTCTTTTAGACGTTCAGCCACGTTCGGTTCGCTCGATTCCGGATCCGTTCATCCATCGTCGTGAGAAGCGCGTACGTCGCTGCGCTTGCGACTGCGCTTGTTAAATCTACAGGTGCTCTTGTAAAAGCTCCGTTATTTCCGGTCGAAGGATCGGCATCAAAGAAAAACACGATTCAAGGTAATACGGTTGGCGCCTCACGCACATTGTGTAAAACGAGATTGATAACGAATTTTGATATTTCCGGCTAGATAACGGTCACTATTATCAATTGTGTAACGAAATTGTATCAAATTTATCAATACTTTATCACACCTAGCGCAGAATAAATGGTGAGGATTGCAGTAGTGGATAATTTTTTTTATTGTAATCACCGTTTAATCAACGTCCGATGAATGAGCCTGGATTTAATCAATTTTGATGCCGATTGGTTAATTTTTTTCGAATGATCTTTCGATGTCAATAAAATTAACATCAAGTAATAAGAAAAGTAAAAAAGTGTAATAAAATTACATAAATATTTTTACGATAAAATAATTATCGATACAAAGTGTGGCGATCGTGAATATATCATGAAAAAAAAAAGAAAAACGTGGATACAAAGTGATACTTTAAATAATTTTTGTATATTCGAAAAGAAGAATTGCAAGAAAAGCGAGAAAAAAAATTAAACTCCAACAGAAAAGAACGACAGCTTCAAATGAGTCTCGGAGAAACGAAGCGTTGTAATGAAATTCCTAAACTAAGAAGAGTAATAACAATATATGTGTATATATATATTTTACAGTAATATATACATATTCCATACAACTATTGTAAAAAATTAGTCTGAATGATTTGCTAAATTTGCTTCCTAGCTTTTACCCATAAAAGGTATGTGTGTCTTTCAATTTGGCGCTGTTTTTTTTTTTTTTTTTTTTGTTTTTTTCCCTAATGTTTTGCCTGTTATTAATGTCGAATAGATGCTATTCCGTTAACTTAAACCATACGTAATATACGTATTAATAACATATTATAAAAAATGACAGAATAAATACAACTATTATATATATATATATATATATATATATATATATATATATATACGTAGATAAAACAGGTGCCTAAAGGATAACAACGTCATGTGGTCTTTACTGCATTTACTACAGCGTGTACATTTTTTTTCTTGATTATACATATACATATAATATACATAACGGATATGTTATATTTTAAGGAATGATGGACACTTTACTTATCTGTATTATTGTTATTTTTTTTTTCCAAGAAAATAAAACACGTAATTGGTTTAATATTTTTTCTTTTTCCTCTAGTTGTTAATGCTAATTGGATCGTTTCATTTGAACTTGAAACTTCTTTCATTATACTCGAAATATTCGTTCCTTGTTTATACAAAGATACTCATCGAGACGAATAATGCATATAATGATAATTTTTTAATTACATAAAATTTACAGTTTAACGTTAAAGTTTAAGGAAAACTTTGGACCGGTTATTTCAACCATTCCGAAAAGCATTAATTAATACTTAAATATAATACTTAAAAATTAAAACATTGAAGATAATTAACTTGAAAAAAATTCGATCTCAAACGAAACTTACATAGTTCAAAGCAAATTGACCATTCGTTCGAAACGCATCGCATTTCACGTAATAAATTCTCGATTCTTTTGCGCAGGCTATTCAAAGTCACTTCGGGAGATGATCTCAGAGGTTGGGTCAACGGCCTCATTTCTGCTAGAATCACTGACGTGCTTCATACCTGTATAGACATGTTCATTATACGTTTACTCATCTTTTCAGTTCAGAAATTGCGTCTTAAGCAAGCGGTCGGGTTTACGTTCGCTCTCAGAATTCCTTTAATACAGTTTTCGGTATAACGTTAATTGTGTTACACTGATCATTTGGTGATTCGTTTTTATTTCTCAGCGAACAGTTTCAATTGCTTGAAGCTAAATAATTTTTCTTACCAAATTTAAAAAACTGAAGCCAATAATTCGGTGCTTTGATCTAGAACCTGCAAAATCAATTTTCCAATAATTGGATGTGAATGGATACTAAGATCTGTGCATAGTGCAACAATAAGTGAAAAATGACGTATAAATTATTATAACACGTTGTAGAAAATGGTACAGATTAATTAAATAAAGTCAGTTAAATTTTGAACGGACTTTGAGAAATGAAAAAAATACGTTAAATTTAAAAATTTTCATTTCATTCCACCGATTGTGAGTGACTCGTCGGCCTGAGGAAGCATCGAGCGTCGAAATCGATCGAATTCGTGGAAACCCTCTGAATTTCAGATAACGATAACGTCACAAGTCACGTGGATTATATCGAGCTTTATTTCTGCGCGCGTTTGAAGCCGTCGACGCGACGCGACGCGCGACGCGAGGCTTGCAAGAGTAGAATAATCGGCTCATTTCGAGGACGGCTTTCCGCGCTTCGATATCGCCGTGTGAGAACGTCGTCTTGTTTCGTTTATGTGACGTCACGTGCGTGCGTGAATTACTTGCATCGAGGCGATGAAAAAGTCAAGTTCTTCAGTAAAGTTCACCTCGTGCTTATAAATAAATTTACACAAAAATATTCAAGCCTTCTGCAGCTCGTTTAATTTATTCAATCGAAACCATAAGGATCAAGGTACGCTGTGTTTTTGTTAGTTAAATATATTACTTAAATTTCACACCTTTTTCATATATTTATTGTATATTTAGTTAGTTAGCATACATTCGTACACACGTGCTTTCCTATTACATACATGCATATTTGCGCGGCTTTCGCGTCTAATGTGCCGTGAGTATAGCTGACGCAACGGCGATTATAGTTGGGCGATTATTTAATCGCGTGTGTTCTCCGTACTCTGACTGAGAAACAGAAGATGCTATTTTGGTTATAATTTTACGTAATTTATGTTTTTTAGTATATTACACAGATTTATCGAACCTCTTAATGGAATTTTTTTTCTTAAGAGGATGCCGTTGTCACTTCTTACCGACCGAGTAAAAATCATTTATTCTGACTGTTACCTACGCTTAAGCATCATTAATGGAAATAAGCTACTCACATCGCCATTCTGCATGCATTTTAGTAACAGAATTTTGTATAATAACAAAGAAAAAAAAAACACGAAGCTTGAAAAAATTTTTCATAGTATCAATATTAAATGTTGGTGCGTAAACATTATTAATCAATAACAGAGACTGAGTTTAAGATTTTCATTGTCTAGCACAAGTTGTTTTTTTTTTTTTTTTTTTTTCTATTTCTAATTCTTTGTATAATAATTTCTCATGTTTCTTGTTACGTTGAAACAGGTTGCAAAAGCAGTTAGCAATGGAAGATCTGGCGACGCATTCGAATGAACGCTTAACAATAAGCGATCATGATATGTGCCCGAGGTTGCGAGCTGCCTTAAATTATTCGCCGACATATTTGGATTCCAGTGACGGGGATGACGACCCTCTCGGTATGTTGTAGAAAGTTTTTCCTAACCTAAAAGATCTTTTTTTATCACGGAATGAGTGAAAACAGTTGACTTCCGATCGGTTGGAGATTTCGCTCCACGTGGCGAAAGATAATATCGAATCTTCCTTATGTAAATGATAAAATATGAGATACGCTGCTGATAATCGTTTCATTCCAGATCAATGGATTCTGCAAGTTTATAATCGTTGAGATTGCATCACTGCTGTTTCTAAAATTCCTTTCTCAGTCCATTTTTTATGTACGAATAATTTAAGTTGTTTTGTTTGGGAGTCAGATTTCTGTTTTTTTTTACTTCCAGATGACAAACTTATTGCCAATAGCAAGAAAAGAATCCTCGCAAAAAATATATCTTAAATTCAATTTGAAAAGTTCACTTTCCGAATTCGAAGTCGTTCCATTAAGAGGGAAAAAAAAAAAAAAATTAAATAAAAATTAAAAAAAAATGCTATCGTTAAACCGTATTAAAATTTTATGATACAATCCATCAACTTGAATTTCTTGATAGCGCAAGCTAAACTATTGACTTTGCAAGTAAAGACAAAGAAAAAAAAATTGAGAAGACAAATTTATAGAGAATTTAATAATAATATAGTCCAATTTTTAAACGAACTAATTCTTTACGCAGCCCTTCCGGAAACGACTTTCACAATTAACGATGACTGGACAATTTCGTCACAGGAATTACCATCCTTCGGCCATATTCCGGAAGAAGATCCTGACGCAAGCGACGCGGATGACGTCGACGCCGAAACTACCGAGGATGAAGTCGAATCCTTCATAAACCATAGCGAAATCCTTTCGCGAAAAGAAACGAGCTTCGACGAAGACGTAAGAACGGTTTTTCTAAGAAAAATGAACGATAACAACAATAATTGAAAAATCACATTAATAACTCGTGTGAAAGAATTTTTTTTTTTCAATTCGAAAATTATTATATGTGTGCGAAATAAGTTACATTATCGGAAGTTGCGATAGTATTCCCGCGAAATAATTTCTCATTAAGGATAATCTTATTATACATATTTCGAAAACAATTACAATTATTATCTCATATTCCTGCGTTCCGCGGATGTTGGATATACTGTACTTTTATCTTTTCTACTGTGTGTGAAATTCTTTTGAATTAAAGTTTCAGCAGAAATCTGCAGTTATTCGCGTTATTTTTTCATATCAAATTATGTGTATGTATATCGTACGTTATATGAAAAGTCATTAATCATCACACATATTTTATTCATCTCTGTATAATGAATCGTGTGATAATTTAAAGATATTGTTGGAATTTACCGAGAAGAAAAAAAAAAATCTAACATTTATTCCTTCAAGCTGTAATTAACTATCAATTCGTAATACGGAAAAATAATGAAATATGAAAATTCTTTAAATTACAATTGTTGAAAAATATGAAGTAAAATTCTTTTCTCGTGAAACGACAAACTTATCTGAAGAAAACCAAAATGAAAATGTATCGACAAAATGAAATGAAAAAAATTACTGGGCACATGTACCACAATGTTGACTTATCGTTATTCGGCGCGTCGTTATTAGACGCTGATAAGCTTGGCTGTTCCAAATCTCCTTGAACCTTGTTCCGTATATAACGGTGGTGTGCCGAAGAGGCCGATCTTCCCGTCGTGTTTACTCCAGATAAGAAAAATCATGTACGAGGCGTTATCGCTTTTCAGCAAGGAGGCTTAAGCGATGGGCGATAAACACATTCATACACGCACGTGTATAGAGTTGAGACGAAAGATGAAAACGAAAGAAAAAATCGACCCAGACGATATCTGGGTCCACATAGTTTTATTTTCTTATAAATTTTTTCTTCTTATTTTATTTCTTTCAGGAGCAAGTCGTCCCCTCCAGTCCTAACGAGATCCTGGATATTGGCGAGGAGTCAAATTCCTCGGATTCCAGTCTGGACGGTGAAAACAGCGAAATAATCAACGACGAGATAAACGAGGGCGAAGAGGAGCAGGAGTTCCCGGAACCGGAAGTAGGGAAGAAATCCGGCGTCGATGATAAGCGTGGGAACCGTAGCAGCAGTCCGCAACCTCCGTGAATATCGGCGATACCGGAAACCGGAACAAGTCGAAGTTCTCCGGACCGTCACGATTTATATTGTCCGTTTAACCAAATTGCGATCGCGCGGATCATCGATCGATAATCGGAATTAGAAAATTATCGGGTGTTAGTTGAACTTTGGAACTATGAACAGTCGATTTACGTGTTTATTGAAGGTTATTGATGATGATTGTAGACGCATTATTGTTCACTTTCTGAATCACTGTTTCAGATAAAGCGCACGAAATATGCTCAGCGTTTAAGATATGATGGATATTGTATAAATAGAACGACGCAATCGTGACGTAATTTGTGGATGTGGTTATCATCCGACTGTCAGAGTAGATTTCAACAATAATCTTTGATGTATTATATAAAAATATGGAATTTCTCTGGATAATCGGAAAACACTTTCAATCGTCAATATTACACTGAATTTTTACAGCAATCTGTATATCAGTTGGAAAATTTTCAAACGGTTTATATTTATTCATTATGTGTATATATAATATTCAAATGAAGTCCGTGTAAATTTTCAAAATATGTGGATTAAAAAAACGATTTTACTTTTGCTAAGAAACTTTTCAAGACAAATTTCAAACGAATTGTAACAAAAGTGTTGACCGGACTAATTTTTCATTTTTCATTTTTAACCTTAGGGTTAATACAGATCGCGATGTACAAATAATTGAATTGTTGAATGACGTTTTATTATTTTTACTGTATTCTCCTGAAAATACACGAGAAATCGTTTCTCAGAGTTGTTCTCTCATCTTTCTAGAATTCTTAGATCACGCCGTCCGAACATGTCAATATTCAATGTCTGTAAATACTACGATTCTAGAAACAAAACTGCAGTATAATTTTGAATCATTATATAACAAAAATTTCATAAACGGGTTACGCATCCCTGGGACGGCTAAAGCTAGGCTTATGTGTAAGAATTTTTTTCTTTTATAAAACTGAAATTTATTAAACAACCATTATATATATTTTAAGCTATAACATTTTTACTATATTCTGTAAAAATTTTGTTGAAAAATTTCAAACGGTAAAAATGTTACAGTCGTTTTCCCGGGACGTGTTTTTGTTCATAGCTTTTGCGGTACCAGACGCACCTCCGCCATTTTTGTTCCGAAGAAATTTTTTTTTTTTCCAAGTAGTTATCGAGCCGGAATATGAAAAATTCTTTAAAAATTTTTAGCAGTTTCTGTAATAAAACAGATGATTTTTTTGCTTCAAAATTGTGATGAAAAGAAAAAAAAAAAAAAAAAATATGCCACTGTGCCAGGTATCGAAAAAAACGGTTCGACAAGTGCTAGTGCGTTACTATGTGAAACATAACCGCGCAAAATAGAGCCCGATCGGTCAAGTAGTCGCGGAGATATTTCTGGTACCGATTATGAAAACACTGTTTCGAGAAAAAAGTGGCAAAAGTTTTGAGTCAGTTTACAGTAACACTGAAATAACTGGTTTATTTCAAATTTACATGAAATCGTCGAATCCTTGGCCATATGACAGGTCTTCCTGAGATGTCGAAGCTTTTATATCAGATCTTTTTTTTTTTGCTGTGCCAATGACTACAAAACGGCATAGTTTCGGCATTACTGCGAATTTCTTTATGCAATTTTCAGGACAGACACTCAAAGGATAATACTTTCGAATGTGCAGCTTTTTTGAAGAATCAATCTTCTTTACCTGGCCAGGTATATGTAACCCCTTAATGCGTATAAATCTGTTAATTGTAATGTTATTTTTAATTTTTTTGTATTTCGTTGTTGTTATGTTTCAAGTTTGTGTTCCCGAGAAGCTTGAATCACGGTTCATCGATGTAGCTTGACAGGATAATAAATTATTAGAAAGCAAAACATGCTTAAATGGGTAAATAGTAATAAAGAAGATAGAGAAACGCGCTTGAATCTGTAGTAGAAAGAAAACGTCGAGAAGGAAATAAACGTATAATCGGTTTATCAATTTCTTTTGATTTCAATAATACCGATCGACTCAAAATACGTTGATTTAATATGACGATTTCATTCAAGACTATCAAATTGCATCTCACACTCGAATAAATTATATTTTCCACATGTGTGGCATAAAAATGGGCGTTTAACTTTCGTGTAAATTATATCCATGATGAAAAAAAGAAAATAATGTGAGCGAACTTTTGCTTCACTGCAGTGCTTCATACCTATGTTTGTAAATAAAATTTATTCATACATTTTTTTCAACAAATCACTTCGCGCGAGAGCCGAGTTCGAACACCTGTAAAAATTTCACTTCCTGTTTCTTCTCAAGCCTCAAACATATCCGCGGTTCACACTTATGCCCTTTTATTACGATGTGATTTTCGTCAACCATCTTTTTCAATTGATTTTCTTAGAGAAATTGAAAAATAGAAGTATTAACGAAGGCCTACGATTTCTGAAAATAATTTTCATTTCATCGATCATCAGCAATTGGATATCATCAATTGTAAATTCTTTAGCAAAGTTACTAAAGTTTTTAACTTCGTAGCTTGGTTGATTTCAATTTATTATGTAAGTGAAAATAGAAAATAGAAAATGATTCATTTTGTGGCAACGGTATATTGTTCAAGAGGGAAAAAATTGTGTTATTTATACATGGTTTCATAAAGCCCGAACGTCATAATGAAGACGTTTCACTTAGCTTTCATCTTCAATATGTATAAGTCATCATCACTGAATGTACGAAATTCGAGAAATTGAATTCAATCTGTAAGATTTCCAATCAAGAAACTACGGAATACTTCTGAGTTTCAACAAATGTGTCTTCAATTCAATTTCAAAGCCATTTCAAGCCAATATGGACACCCGATTTCAATGTTTTTCCATATAAACCATCAAAACAAGATGGCTGCCGAAGCTGTTCCATAATCCATCGCAATTCGGGATTCAGATTTACCGCTAACTCTGCCAACGATCAGAAAAAGATAATAGTTGTATCACAAAATATTTTTTTTCTTGTGTACATAGCATTCGGGTTAATAACACAATATCTAGTACACAGTGTGAATTGCTAGCAACAATAATAGTCTGTCCTCTGCTATAATTTAACGCGCATACGCGACAATCCGAGAGCATATCTTAGCCAGGTTGACCAACTGTCCCAAATTTATACGACAATTCACCGCGATGTATGGAACGTAAAAAAATTTTGAGGTTACGTTCATGACGGTTGGTCACCCTGGTAAATAACTACCCTCGGATCGTGGCGCATGCGCATTGAACTATAGCCGGTGACGGATAATTCCGTCGTCAGTAGTTCTCAGTGTATAATTGAGTTGTAGTGAAAATGAAAAGTTGTTGTCCTCACATCAGAAATTGGACACTGCATTGCAAATTCTCTGTCTCAGCTGTATTTCTCGCTTGGCAAAACCGAGACGATATTACAAGCTACGTGGGGTCTTGTTACACCTGCAAGTTGGACAGCGTGTCATTCGAGATGTAATAGAATGGCATGCATGCGTGCTGTGTGCATTTCGCTGCAGCTGCCGACACGTTCGAGCAAATTGAGGCCTGAAAAAACAGCTCGGTCTGCATTTTTACAAGCGTCATTGGATTCGAAATGCGAAATAACTGTAAGTATTTGGAAACATGTGTTTCTGCTTGTTTCCTCCCCTTCGCATTTTTTTTTTTTTTTTTTCTTTGCACACGCTACTTCATCGTCCGCCCTGCACATATTCGCAAATATTTGCAACACCTGCACATGTAATTCAACCCCTCGCATTCTTCGCTATTGATGACGATGGGGTTCATCGAAAGTAATTTGTAATATTAATCGGGAACATCGGTGGAACTCCCCCCCCCCCCCCCCCCCCCCTCCCCCGACCTCCTCTTCATGTGTAAATTCCTGTTCATATTATATTTTCACTGATATTACAAGTGTTAATGCTTCGGTCATCAAACTGACAATGAGTCAGCGTGGAATTATGATCATCGCGGTTTATATTTCGTACCGCAATTTAAAGAGTTTCCAAAGTCACGTGAATAACTTAACGAGACTGTATCAGGATTATGCAGGATTTTATTGGGAAACCTTTAAGAAAAAGGCCTGATTTTTTTATAGCTTTACTTTACGGTAATTATTGGAAGTTTTTTACTTTCTCCAATTGATGCGTTATACTTGATTATTTCGATCTGGGTATTTAATTGATGCATATGCAAAATTTCCGTGTTTTACGGATTTCGATTCTTCTTTCTTCGGCTCTTATGTTTCAGTTCATTTGATTTGAATGACAGCAGGATATCGACTTAGCCTTTTTTATATACAAATCCTTATTCAATAAAACACACTGCATATTTATATTCAGTTTTTACGTTTTTCAAATGACTGCTACAAGCATATACAAGGAATCAGTCATAGAAGTATAAAATAATAGAATTCTATTGAATGGCAGAAAAAATATGCAATCTTTACATCCGGAACTTGATAAATTATTACTAAATTGCTTTGCTTTAAAAAAAAAAAAAAAAACGTCATTCGCTGAGTTTAATAAAATTTATTATTTGCTAATTCATTCTAGAGACAATTCCCCTCCGGGTATTGTATGTATCACGATTAAAAAAAGACTTGAAATTCCGTAAGCGAGTTATTTATATACACGAATACACGGTATTTGAGGTTTTATTCAAATTTTATTACAGCCACGCGTAGTTTATTCTCTTCTTTTTCCCGCAGACATGTTTAATTTCATCGTGATCTTTCCGATCCTTGCGTGCTTTTACTTTTAACAGGCGTGGGCGGATCGCGTGTTTGAAACAAATCGAACCCTTCTCACAGACACACACACACCAATATAATACCTATTCTACACACTAAAATATAATTCGTTCCAATTAGCCAATAAAATGTGCAAGTTTCGTGAATTTTTTTAATGCTATATTTCAAATGCCGGAAGAATAATTTGGTAGTTTTAGCCACTTTTCATTGGAAACATCTAACTAAGACATATCAATAAGATTTAAATATTTTACATAAATTATTTTGTATAAATTGCACAGATTGAAAAACTAGATATACCTTGCACAAAATTTTTTGAAATGGGCGTGGCGTTAATTTGATCTCAGTAAGCCGTAAGACGTGATTAACGACCATGTCTCAAGTGCAAACTGCAGTGTGAAAGTTGTTCTGAAAGTTTGTATAAGTATAACAAAAGCAGATCTGCACTTTCAGTTAATCACCCGTAGGGTTATAGAAATCTGCTCACCGACATTCTTATTCCTGATAAAAACTGTAGGAACCATCAAGTTCTCATAACTTTGATCAAAAAACTATTCCCTTGGTGTATGAAACATTTGAAACCCGTAAATTATGATCATATATAAAGTATTAGTTTATTATATTATGCAACAATAAATTGACTTTGAATTGGTGATTCTTTCGGTCAACTTAGGTGCTAAAGAAAAACTTCGATTTCAGGCGATTTGTAAAATACGATTCATTCACAGGTTAAATTAGCTAAGATTTATTGAAATCGAATTAACGCTACAAATTTTTCATTAAATAAAGATAGAAAAATTCACATCACGTCCAAATATTCGTTTGTTACCCGAGCTACTCGTATTTCCTTGCAAATTCCATGACTTTTTGTATTTGATTAATCCAAATCCACTCTCTTTAGAGAGTATCGTTTTAACCCAATTAAACTTGATCAATCTGCAGTGCAGTAGCACATTCGATGTTCAGGTTTTCATTAAAAAATTGTTTAGACTGGACATTGCACCTGACATACCGTCGAGACGAACAGGACAAATAGAAGAAAAAAAAATTGACATAACAATGTCTTATTTTGTCTTAAGCATTTCTTTTTTTTCGACAGTTGTAGCAACAAGAAGAAAAATATTGTAGGAATTAGTGAAATTAAAGGAAAAAACCAAATCATTAAAACAATAATAATTCACGCATAAACAGTGAGATTGAAATTTTGCGAAGTATAAAAAAATACGAACATAATCAGGCTTCAATATCTGCGAAATTGGTACAGTTATTTATTGTGATAGATGTCTAATTTTTTTTCACATCCAGAGGTGAAATTAAAGCTGCTCTTGAAGAGTGATAAGAGCCGATTCGTGAATTCCAATCTGGCGAAGACAGAAAAGAAAAAGACTAAGTGTAAGAAAAAAAAAAAAAGAAAAAAAAATGGACGCTTGTCGGCTGCACGCGATTGTTTCCTGCGTTTTGACCAACGACTGACCTCGATCTCTCGCGTGATTTTGATCACCGCCTTTCGAATTCGAAGCAACTCTTTGAGACAGCTGTAACGGAGAACCGGAAGTTCCGAGAAAGTACTGCACGCTCTCTTGTTTCACACTTGTAGGATGTGCATGTGCAAAACTTGCGCAAGAGTGGACCGTTCGATTGTTTTCGCAAAGAACGTATCCGATCGAGGCAGATTTATCTCAGCATAAAAAAAGAAAAAAAACTTTTTCAACGACCCCCGGAAGGCTTCCATTATTTTTTTCTCTTCCTGAATCGCATCCGCAAATTAAATGGCAAATTGGCGATACCTTGAAGAGCAGAAGTCTGTTCGTGTAAAGCACTCGGAATTTAACGTTTGTCCGATGATTTTTTTTTTCAGCTGAAATGGTCAAGAAATTTTAATCGTTTGGAGATACTTTGGGGATTGTTTTCTACAAAGTCACTGAAACGGGTTTTTCGTTTTCTTGAATCGTCAATTTAATCTTGAAATTTATTAATTTGCCTGATTGTGGAAAAAAAAAATGTTTTTATCAAATTTTTGGGAAATAGTATTCTGAATAAAATAAATCATCGTAGCGTGAATTCAAACGAATCTACCAGATTTTTACCATTTTCAAGCAATTTGAAACGAAGCATCGATATGTTAGTTTTTGTTTATTATTCAACGTCTTTGTACCTTATACGAATGCAATAATTATTTAAATACTTGATATACGAGATAGTCTTGTAAAAAAATTAATCAAAAGTATCAATTTTTAACTAACGAAACTTCTTGATTGTCAAAAGTGCTAATTTATTGTATAAGCAATTTTGCAGATCTCATATGACGATCATAATCATCATCATCATATATACATATTTTTTCAAATAACAAAAATTGTAATAATCCTAATAACCACTGGATTCCAAAAATTGTTTATACCCCAAACACAGAATTATTATATATCGGCCCATAAAATCTCCAATAAAACGAAGAGAGGAGAATTGTAAAAAATGAAACTATCGCCGGCGATAAATTTCTTTCTTCTTTCGAACGCCCTCTTCTCTTTAGTTCGGCGGCGGCAAACTTTCTCCGAACTTTGAATGACCTCTGGGAGAGTTTCGATGACCGCAAACTGTAGCGCTTAATCTGTCTAAAGGCGGACATAAAAATATCTATATGCGACAAAGCTAATGGCGTGTTATACCTGTATAATATAAATGTTCGTGAACACCGCAAGCATCCCAAATGCCTGCAGAAATTTCCGTCGACACGTCCTTGGCTTTCTAATCATCCTTCAAGCTCTTTTCCAGCAGACTTCTAATTGTAAGTTATAGTCTTATCCGTGACCGGGATAAAGATGGGCAAATTACCTCTTTTCCGTTCAAATGAATTTCTCTCTTCCATGCTAAATTTACTTTTTCCTTTTCTTTTTTCTTTCCTTTGTATATGCTTTGTTTCATAATATTCTGCTTATGATTTTTCATCCTTGATTATGCATTCGGTGATAAACGACCGAAGTCAGTTCTGAACTTTCGTGTCATTTAAGTCGGCTGTATCGCGGTTATGGATACAGATTCCTATTACCGACACTTACCGACATTTCATTCGAGACTCAAACCCCTTTTCGCTACGACGTCACCCGTCGTTTAAATCGATCAGAATTATGTGAAGTGCGAACGATAAAATTGTTTGTCGTCAGCTCGAATCAAATTCAAATTGGTTATCCGATTAGAGAGGAATCTACTTAGAAGCAACGGAAAATTCCTATCGATTTAAATACGTTCTTTCTTTCTATGAATCGGAATATGTAGTTCGTGTAGATTGTGCTAGACAATATGTAATATTATATAATCAGTTGACGACATTGTTCGATTTTCTAAAAAACATTAAGTCGCGGTATGGCATAACAAAAATATGTTGAATTTTACACATTGTTTCTGTCTGATCGATTCAATTCTTGACCACATTGTGATTAACCTGTCACAATTCCGTGACAATAAGCTGTTGATTTAAAAAAAAAAATAAAATCCACACACACAACACACATATAAAATATATATACACATTGTATATATCTGAATCATCGTTCTCGGTTCTCTGTCAGAGAAAAAAAGACCGTTGAACTAATTCCCTCGTTTTTACGTTGCCCAAAAAAACGATTCAAGTATTGGAAAATTTACTCATGACGTCAGAGCCTGGTTGTCGGCGCCATTTTGTCACCACCTAACCTAAGTTTTTCATTTCAATGAAGGCAAATCGTAATTTTCGGGCTTTCAAATCACTCATGTCACAGTAAATTAATTAATCGTAATCAATAATATATTAGTTCTATTATTCTATCAGCTTGGTTGCATTAGTTTGATTTTTTCCCGCGAGATGTCAGATTGCAGAGTAACAATCCCAATACCAGAAAAAAAGTGTAGCGAAATAAAAGAACGAACGTCTGCAAAACCGTCGTTATTAACATTATTTGATGTATATTATTAATCATATTGCTCGTCGCAAGATGTGTCATGTTACTTGTAATGTATATGTATATTAAATGCGTTGGTAATTCTGTTACGTAGCCCGCAGTGAAATGAATCAGTCGTCAGCAAAAAGTGATCAACACTAACGTTGCTTAAGTTGTCCGAGTAAGGAATGGAAAAATTCTAAACTCAGTTCCATGACGTTTATTTACCGTTTTTTCTCCCATCCATTTACTATTTTTCATTATTAGTTTTAACGCAGACTTCTGACTCTCTTTCCTTGGATCCTCGAAGGTGTTGACATAGTTTTGATAAGTGCAGAGGATAATTGAAAAAAACCGAAAGTGCCTGCAACCAAGAATCGAAAAGAAAACGAGAAAAACCATTTTTTATATATATGTAATATATTTAATACGTGAGAACTATTTTTGAAAGAATAGCACTAACAGTCTTTAGTAATTTTCCTCTTCAATTCTTCGATTTCTTACGCATTCTAGTGATAAAAAATTGTGGATTCTAGAATTTACATAACTGGAATCGACTTTTCAACGATATCCTGACAACATTCGCTGAGCAGCTATCGATTCGGAAAATAATTTCGACATTTAGTGTAATGGCCGAATAAAATGACACAAAAACCACGAATTCTTAGCTAGCAATCAATTGCTCAGCATAATCTCTTCATTTTTGTAATGAAACGAGACCAAGAAACACGTTGCCGCCGTAAATTCAATATTTTCATTTATCAGCGCGATGAAGCATTGAAATAATACTTGTGCTGTTTCATCTTCAGCATCGTAGTTTATTCAACTGAATACTTCAGGATATTAAACATTTTGAGGAAAAACGTTGTTACCTTTCACCGTTTGTCTTCTGTATTTCGTTTACCCCTCAGTGTAAATACACATAAAAAAAAAAAACATTTCAGTGAACATAAAGACGATAAAATAATTATTTACGTTTTCACTGTGTATGACTTATCAAAATGCCAAATTTTGGTTTTTTTCTAACGGAATAAACTCTACGGAGAAGACAATTATTTTCATTTCATTATAGTTGCGAGTGTGCTTGATGTTGCGGGCGTTAGCCACAACAAATTTGCTTACACATTCTAAATTGTAAATAGTAAATATTTTTCACCCTCGTCTTCGATATGAAAAAAACAATCTATTGTTCTGTTTTATTGCTTATTTCCCATTTGCATTTACACTGACTAAACTTGTCGTCCCAAAAACAAACTAGACAAAACAGAAAAAAAACACTCACATCTTTAAAATAAGATGATGATAATGAAATCGGGAATAAACCAAATAGATAAAACAAGTTGAGCAGTGTTTTAAGAAAGGTGAACAAAAAAAAAAAAAAAAAGCATCAGGATCAGCTAAATCTTGAAATAAAAATGGAAAATATTTAATGAACAGTTAATTTAGTTTGTTCGTTTGTCTATAATTATTCTTTCTTTTTTTTCTCTATAGTTTGAAATAGTACAAATTACGAATAACTGTGCGACTTCGAATTGTTACACTGTCAATACCCAAATGTTAATCCCGCAAATATTCGGTGCCCTTATCCTTCGTAATCCTGAAAATTAAAAAAAATAATTCTTTAATTCCGAAAGTAAAAATTTAACCGCCACTGAGATAAGCTTACAAAATTTTCCCCTATTGATAAGCCTGATTATCATTTTATATTAATATGCATAATTTCCTGCAATTAGTATTTACTCGACCTTCGTCAGCAAAATGTGCGTTCTGCAAGTGGACAAATAAATGTAAAGAAGAACGAAAACAACAATAAAAACGAGAAAATGAGACGGCGAATAAAGAAAGGAAAACAGAGATGCAACGACTTGCAGAAATGATGTTTGCAACGGTTCAATCGATTCAATATTGACCATAAGTATGTGTGCAATCGGTTTCAGCGACGTGCGCAAATTCGCGCGAAAAGAAGTAAAGAACATAAGAAAGAAAGAAAGAAAAAAAAAAAAACTACAGGGAGAATTACACCGCTGACAATAAAAATAGACTTGGAATGAAAAGGTGCTGCAGTTGTGTGAAAAGGAGTAAACAGAAATATAAATCATTGTTATTTCTAAAGTAAGCGATAATATTTGAGGTACTTGAACGCATGCGCATATCGAAGTGAATATCAAAGATACATCAAAGATACAGAGATTCTATTCATTAGTTTTCAGTAGAACGATCTCTACAGCAATTGTATCTTGAATCGATTCTGGATTTACAAATCCATAGATTCAGTGCTTGATTAATTATTTAGCGGTACAAGCAGGAATGAATACAAATGATTGTGAAAAAATCTTGAAATTACATTTTCAATTGCTTGAAGTGTGAGGAGAAGAGCTGGTGACAGGCTGAAAACACACAAAATAAAAATAATCAACGCTATCAATAACGGGAAAGGTAAAAATTAAAAGCATAATCGTTGCACGTCCGTGCAATTTCACCATTACAAGGTAGCAAAAAATCGTAGCATATTTTTTTTTTTGATTTGGCGAAAGATACAATAAAACATTTAGATACGCATCGATCAGTATTTTTGAACGTATTTTTTTAACTTATTGTGACTTGTGCAAAAGTCAGTTTATCCAATTGATATTTAGTTATTTTATTTGGCTGAAAGCATCAGTCAAAGTTCCAAATTCGGTTTTTTAAACGTGCAACCAAACCGTGCAAATTGTGAAAAAGATTTTGCTCTGTTATTATTACAATAACGTATCGCAAGCAGCACTCGACTTCTGCATCGAGTCCATTTGTTTGTCATGTTAGGTTCGTCAGCGTTGACTTTCGGATCCCGTCAGTTGAACGTGGATCTTCCGCTCGACGATCCGAGTCCGTGAAAAGCATCAATTCCGCGCAATTTTAAAATCGGACGAATAATTTCTGGCCGGTAATCTTAGTCTACAATTTTTCTTAGTTCCAGGTGGAATTTTTTTTTCAATAAATTTCTCCACTTTGCGAAAATTAAGTAGCTATTCGGTTATAATTCTGTGTGACTTACAAGTTGAATGAAAAAAGGATTTTTCGAGGGGAGGAAAATTAAATCAATTAATCGTACTTTGAAATAAAATTTATAAATTCGAGAAAAAAAAACACAATTAAAAAATTATTCAATTGTGTACGTATTTTTACTTGACTAAAAATTGAACAAAAAAAAAAAAAAAAAGAAGAAAGAAACATCCATCGAACTCGAGATGAATAACGTATCAGATAAATCTTTGATAGTCATAATATTCATTGCATTAATACCAGAACAGATTGCATAAAAATTAGGATAACAAGTCGTTAATTTTTAGTCATTTTGATTGTCAGAGTCAGATTAATCGAGAAAACGTGATCAATAACTTTATCCTGTTTGGGAAAAAATACTGGAACTGAAGAAGGTGAAGTTTGAGAAGTGCATCGAGACGTTACAAAAATATGATCAGGAAGGATAAAACGTCGAGGCAGCGGAGGCTGGCAATTCCCAAGAGGTGAGTCTGTCGCAACGATTCCTTTCCTTTTTCATTGAATTATTCAAATATCTGCGTTCCCGCTGCTCCCGTTTCTCGTCTGTGTTTGTAGATTATCTCCCTCCCCTCCTTTGACCACATATGTGTGTCTCGACGTTACTGTTTATCCAATTGTTCATCTTTGTTTTTACGTGTACGGTAATAAACTAAACACATACTGAGAATTTTTATGAGAAATGTCTATAGCCTTGTAAGTGAAAGAATGCAGAATCGATTCAGGTTCAGGTAAATTTTACGGTTTGCATATCGAACGGAATATCGGATCGTTTTTGAAGAATGAAAAACACCACGAAATAACCATCGAACTCGAAACGGTACGCAAACAGAACCGAGCAATACTGAGTATTTGAATAAAAACGAAGTGAATTTAATGGTCGAAGGTTCGTTTAATTGTATCTACTTATTTTCAATCGCCAGCTAGTTTAGTACGTGCTGAATAATTGTTTTATTTTTTCTGTTCACCACGAGTGAAGCATTACAGCTGATATTGAACTAAAAAAGAAGGATTTAAGAACGCGCCTAATTGAAACAATGATTTTCTTCTGCTTCAAACGGTTGTTATGAAATTCGCTATGCCGCGAACGTGAATCGTTTCTTTCCCTTCCGAAAATTGTATCCCATCTGAGATGATAATCGTGAATAACCGCTCCGTTTCTCTAACAATAATTCGTTTTGTGATGGACCGAGATGGATGTTGGAATAGAACTGGTAACTTTGTGAACGAGATTTGAAGGCAGAATTTTCGTCGCTCGGATGAGTCGCACGTCGCGATTGTAACGGTTGCTGGTTCTCTAAACGCTGCGGGAATGACGAGGTGGACGACATTGAAGTCACGGAAACTCGGAGATTCTCAAAGTTTCTCGTCTCGGGAATATTAAAACCGCTGTCTAAAAATTTTAAAGGAAGTCTGAAAAAGGATTTTCAAATATGACTTCACGGCTGCTGATCCCGGGCGCTTAAAACCGACGAGACATTTGCAAGTCATGCATCATCCATCGATGAATACGGAATTAAATCTGCAATCGCGATTGAGAAACATTGAGAATGAGCGTAATTCGAGTCTTGGACAAATGCTAACGGATTTGTAAATTCTTTTTCCATTTGTAGAAACGTTTCTCCAACGTTTCGTTTTCCTTTTTCTCTTTGTTCTCTTGCTTTCAATGCGTTCTACGCGTCGAGCGAAGCCTGCTGATTAAACACATGCAACACACTTGGAAATTGTGACCGAATAGCTCCAGTGTCTACATCTTGTAGTTGACTTTGTCTTATTTTACAAACAACGCCGTATTGACACAATTTTCAAACAGTGGATCGATTTTCAAGGGATCAATTGGCTTTCAAAAATTTTCATCAGGCGTCAAGTGAATGTTGTTAAAAAATTCAGCTCCATCTATTCTTGGCATCCTTGCCGAGCGAGAAAAAATCACTCGCTCCTATATCTTGTGAATTTGACCAGATCTCAAAGCCATCGTGAGTTTGAACATCGAGTGAAACCCTACGACGAAAAAATGAATCCTTATAATCTTTTGGCCGATTTCTCAAAGGTACGGGGAAAACGGTAGCCCAGGTTGTTGCCCTCGGGACTTTCCCGGGACCTTATTTGGCTCACTTTCACGGATCGGTTTACGGAGTAATCTCCCGAAATTTGGAACGCGGACGTGATCCGATTACTCTTGATGCAGCCAGCAGGAAGGCAAATGCGAAAGGTACACTTGTCCGCATTGATTCTGAGAAGTTTACCTAATTTTACCGGCAAGTCGGTTACGTTGGCAATGCAGAATCAGCCCACAGCGCCACCGACGGCAGGACGAAAAACAGGCTTAATCTTTGCAAACATAACATAATCCATGGCCGTTGAATATAGTGATCATATAGAGAGTGGTGAGACGATGCTTGAAAGAATGCGACTAAACCGGAGGTTCTTTAGTAAAAAAGACTGACAGTTTACTCGGTCGGTAAAAACTGACTATATTATTCTCTCGGTTCCTTTTGAGTAATATACCGCATGTGTAATGGTATAAGGACGTATGTGCCTTACACGACCGTTAACCTCGCATAAAGTTAAAAAAATGGATCAATTAACTATAAAATGTCATAAGTACTGCCGTTTATGCCCTTTCATCACGAACTTTGTAAAAAATAATCACGGTCACTAATGGACAATGGTTCGTTCCGTTCGATATTATTTTTTGAGAAAATAAAAAATTTTAAACACCCTTCCCGAAATCGAAATTGTTTTTTTGTTTTTTTTCCGTGCTCCGGAATATTGAGACGTCTTTACTAAGAAAGAATTTCTTTGGATTTTCCATTTCGGAACACTACAAAAGTCAAAAACATGTCGACCAGGACGCGCCCTTTTTTCTGTACTCCCCACTTTACCGACCTTTCGTATTTTTGATTTTTCTTTTTTTTTTACTTGATAAATTTTTCTTGTATTCTTGAAACGTCAATAAAGGTCTTGTAAAAAGATGGACGGTTAAAATGTTTTTTATTTCTTTCTAATCTCACTTAGAAAATACCCCCTTAATAAAATTGGAGCCTGTTTCGTAGCCGACCGGCGGTGGCGCTGCGGTTCGATTCTTCGTTGCCAACGTAACCGACTCGTCCAGAAAATTACTTACTCGTCTCAGAATCACTGAGGAGAAATGTACGAAAGCGGCTTCTCGGCTCTTTTCGAAGCCTCGCCTTTCGCCTCTCGCTATCCGCTTCTATCGCTCACTTCAAACACCCGGTCTTTCAAACGGATTGGTTTTGGTTGGCGACAAGTCGTGCACGGCTCGCACAATCAGAGGATCCTGATGTAAACATCGTTCGGCTATTCCTTGAACTCCGTTCTATTAGCTTTACAGCTACGCGACACCGATTTTTCGACAAACCGACAACCTTGTCTTTCACTCTGTTCGCCTGTTGTTATCTCTAGCCATCTTCGCCTGAGAACAGAGTTCTTCAGATGAGAGACATTGAAGGCAAAAACGAAAATTGCTGCTATAATTTGCAGCCAAAGAAAATAATTGAATTGAGACTTGGTCCCGTTGATTGCAAGATCTAGCGAGCTTGCAAGGAGGAGCAATTGAGAAATTTCATTATCAAGGATGATCAAAGGTGTGATTTAACGTCGAGGGTTTAATTGTAACTATTTCTTGAGAACATTTACTCTCTCATGGACAGAATTGTAGACCGTGAAATTAGCTTAGCCTTCACGACATTCACTCATGTAGACGAATGTTTATATTTGACGCTTCTGCACCCGACCCATGGTGGACATAGTCTGCACAAATGTTGTGATTTAACAAGGTCGAAAATATTATCTATACGCACTAGCAGAGAAACGGTCGTAATTCCAGTGCTCATGAAGATGACATTTTTTCTGAGACCTGTTTTTCTCGTGAAAATCAAATTGCAGGCAGAGTCTTTTGCATCTCGTTTTCTTTTCCTATTTTTGTTCACGCATCTGATGGCGAAACGGGCTCAGGTATTTAAACAAACAACGCGTAATGATCTTGACGACGGGACAGTGAGTCACGCGGATTGAACAAGACGGTTTTCAACTCTGGCGGAAACAGGTCACTTGTAAAAATTGTTCTTTTAAAAGAGCCGCGTTCATGCATATATTCTCTGCGCGTATTGTAGTGTGGACATCGCTTCACGTAATTAAAAATAAACCACTTCGAAGTCGTTACATTTGTATAAGTGTAACGCGGTAGGAGCGAATGATTGCAGCGTGATGCCCCGGCTTTTCAACGCCCTCGGCACACATATTAAATTGTTAGAACGTGACGCAATATCAACTATATTATATTGTTTTCAAACCGCGATTTAAATGTTCTCGTCTCATTGTCGTTTCGACAATTTCATGAGAATCAGCGTTCAATTCTCTTGCAATTCGTTATTATATTTATGGTTAGAACTGGTGATTGAATTGATGTGAATTCGCGAAACGAAACGGAAAAGAGTTAATCATTTTGAGAAGACCGATGAAACTAATTCAATTCATTGGATTCTCAAATCACGAGAATCGGCGAGACAAAAAATATTCTTCTCTAATCAATCGAACTCTCGAGCGCAAATTTTGCGTGTAACAATCTCGTCCGGGACTTCATAGAATCAGAGTACAATTCTTGGCTGATGTGAATAAATTAAAAAAAGTGATATGTTAATTGATGAATTAAGCTTGTGGGCAGCTATTACGATTAACGAAAAACAAAATTTAATTTTGGTATTGCAGAACCATCGAGCTCGTAGCCCTGATCGCAGTGTTGAGTACGATGCTCCTGTTTCTTCACTCCAGAAGTCTTCACTCTCGTCTGAAGGAGATGGAATGCCAAATTCAGTCGAGAAGCAAGGAAAGATTGTTCGAGAATCAGTCATCCTATGGTAAGTCTACACTATTTTTATTTCTTTTAGATATCGTCGTTTTATTCTTTGATTGCATGATATCACTTGAGAGCTACGAGAATATTTCGTTTTGTCGTCTTTATAATTCACTTGGGTAGAACAAAGTAAAAAAGTGAAGTTAATTGGAATGCATAACTTTGGAAGAAGGCAGGAAGCTAACCGGAATAATCCGAAAAAACTGCGGAATAATGGATTGCACTCAAGTTAAACCGTACGATGATTGTAGAAAGTCGTTTCTCGACGGTGAAAAATAATTCACGTACCGTAATTACACCGACGGTTCGTTTATGCTCGGTTTCCGGTGCAGAATGACTCAGATAATAGATATTCACAGGTTATCAGTAGTAAATTTATTATAAGTTCGCCTATCGTATGAGATCGATAACATTTGACGATCCGTTCCTGCTGCAGAAAAAAGTTAGTAAAAAAATACAAAGGTAAAGTGAGACTAATAAAGGAGACTTTGGGAAGAGAATGAAAGTAGCGGTTTCGTGTGTAACCGTGAAGTTCACGGCGTCTATTTCCACACACCGCTTAATCAGTCGAGAGCTTGAAGTTCAGACGTGGATCTCGGAGTTTGAGAGCAAAGGATCATGGTACGAAAAGACGGAGAATTGCAGGAACGAACGGAATTGAAGCAGTAAAGCCACGGAGAACAGCAAAGCGGAATAATGGAATTCGACTTGAGAGTGAACCGAGTCGGGCGAATCCTGGAATTCATCCAACGAAAGCCATGCTGCCAAAGGTGCGACTAACGGTCCTACGAATGTTCATTTGCATGCGAACCAGATCCTTGCTAATTAGTTGCGCCGCTACAATTTATCAGCATTCGCGTTACGAATACCTTCCGATTACCGTTCCACCCACCTATTTGTAACGCCTCTCTTACCTCGGAGCTTCGTTGGGCCCTGATATCAACTTTCACGTACCCCACATCGACGTTATTTTATCAGTATTCAAGTTTATCAATCTGTGCAAATTCGCCACCGGATGCTCGATAGAGGAGGAACTTGTCGTCAATGGTCTCCAAGTTCGAGTAACCGGATGTTGCCAGACATCGTAGTACGATGGTTAATGCCGACGTGAAACAATGGAAATTTTACCTTTCTTTGGTCTCTCGTCGTTGATCATTTATCAGACATTAATGATAAGTTATATGCACTGATTCCATGTCAGGGACTGATTTTAAATAACCGTTATCATCACTCGCAATTGATTACTAATCGAGTCTGATGGATTGATTGCTTACCGACTGTCATTTGTCATTTAGGGTGCGTCGTTAGTTCTTCATTCGTGAATTGTAAAAAGGACGCGACGTTCAATATACGCGAGTCAGGAAATGGACAAGCTTTTAAAGTTCGTCGTATTCACCGTTGGCTAAATAGAAACATTAAAAAATGAATACGTCAAATTAATGCTGCTTCCATCAAAGTCCATTTCAGGCACGCGCCTTTCTCGACGAGAAACTCAACTTCGCTCCGTGACTCGTCGAAACGTTGAAGATGTAGCCTGGAACCCAGTCCTCGTATTTCGGAACTAAGCAAGACATCAATCCGCCCATTAGGCGCATGATCGTTGTCGAAACGAACCGCTTCGCGAGACACGCGTGTGCGTGCTCTTTCCGCATCGGAGGCAATCATCGCTTCGCCAAACTGGTTGCAACGACTTTCGTGGCGTTGCTCGTTCGTCGCAATTGAGGCACGCTTACTGAAACGCTGATTTTCACGGTGGAAGTTTTCTCGAGTTTTGCACGAATATCCACGAGCAGATCGTGAATCTCAGAACGAGGAAAAACTTGGAGGAAACATCAACCGCGACGCGTCCGAGCATCGAACTTGCTTCTCAGATTACCGCAGACGACGAGCATCGATGCTGGAACTGGTGTGTTCCACTTGCAACGGCGGCTGTAGGTCAGTCGGTGTCTGCTTATAATTGCGGGAGTTGCTCTGCCTCGGGGAATCTGCGGAGGTTTCGCCCAATTCGATCGACTCGCCGGTCAATTTCATCGCCGTGAATCGGCACGTCGCGTACCCTGAACGCAAACGCAGCTTCAGGCAAGACGGACGCGAGGTGACGATCCGTGCAATTTGACGCTTTCGATTAATCTTCCTGAAGTCTCCGAAGACTAAGCCGTTCGGCAGAGCGCAAATGTTGATCATAAGAAGAGAGTGAAATGTCGGGATGTCTGATTTCGCTTCATGATACTCGATGTTTATGATTTTATATATTGATTCTTAGTCTTCGTCAGCCAACTAGTGATGCTTTCGGCGATTTCATGGAACCTTTAATTATACTGTCAGTGCTTCGAATACTGCATACACAAGCGGAGATGTACACGAGATATTTTTGGACCACATTGCTTCACAATCACATCGAAAGTAAAACTTGCAGCCTCTCTACTTGTATCAAAACTTTAGACATATTATTTACTGCCAGAGATTACACGTTGCAAACAGTCGCAAATAATTACTGGCATTCTCAACTAAATTGACACATAGCACAATATTCACTGCGAAACGATCACTCTTCGGCATTTTAATATTTGATTCCCTCCTCAAGACCTTCAAGAATGCTAGTTATGTATCTCGATCGTGACAGAAGAAAACCAAAAAGTTCGCTTAAAAGTGATGTTCATTGCAGTTATACTTGTATTTGTCGATCCGAATCATGGGATTTGTTGACACGTGATAAATGACCCAGGAAATAAGTCGTCTCATTTAAATATGATGTGTTAAACTGGGGCGAAATCTGCACTCACGTATAATCCGACGAGGAGCATTCAATCTTGATGTTGACAGTAAAATATAGACAGAAATAATCGCCGAGGAGTATTTTATGACCACCTACATCTGTAGATTATGCGCAATCCTGTTTACCACAAGGTGAAGTAATCGGAGTCTAAGCTTTAACTGTTACTTACACTTACGTGGGATGAAAAAGTCGTCGTCTCGCCTCTCAGACCGTTATCTGTTCCTTTTTGTGTCAATTTTCGTTCTTGCTCCTTTTTTTTAATAAGCACTATTCAAGTCCATTTAGTTATTCTTTCAACGGACAAAGCGGGAGATTTCATATTAAAATATCTCCAACGGATCCGCCAGCTGCAACCTTTCACTCGTGACGGAAGTATATCAACATGAAGAAAAAGAAAACCGAGAAGTGCTCGACTTTAAAACGGATTGGCTTCTTTCCATCCTCCGCCTCGAGATCCTCGGTTGTTATCTCAACGATTTTCGCAGCTTTCTTATTTCTTGGCTGCATGAATACGAAAAATGAATCGACCCAAACCCAGATCCAAATCATTCCTCGGGAATTCTCGAAGCACAAATTCAACCTTGAATTATTCTCACGTGCCTGCAATATAATATTTTTATTTAATAAATCATAAAATTATACAAGATGTCAGGATGGTATTATAATTTACTTTTGCACGATATTCGAAGTTTTTCAATTTCCATTACAGATTTTCCTCCCTTTTCTTTTTTTTCTTGTAGTTTTGACCTCCACCGTTTGTCCGATTAAAAAACCGTGAAAATTTTTATCCCCCGCGTTTTCGAAATCACCGAAGAGCGTGACGTCCCTCAAAAAATTTGGTGCGAATAAGAAACGAGGTCTGTTGCTCCTTTCACAGTTTACGACCGCTTCGACACCGCGTGGAGAGTTAATTGACCCGAGGAAGAAACGAGCCTTGAATCTGAAGCTGCGCGTTACGCGTGTTACACGCAATCAGTGCTGCGTCGAAAGGCTCGCTCTCTTATTAGGCGAGCGAATTGTCGCAAAATGGAGCACGACCTACTTCCGCTGAAAGTGATAAGCGAGTTTTCGATGCGTTCGGCTCGATTTCCTGGGCGGCGGTCGCTGACCGGAAGTCGACTTTGTTCGATCGCTGCACGCTGCAGGTACGTCGAACTTATCAGAATTCGTGAGAATAGTCATCGATGACTAAACCCGAGAAATGCGCGCCAGTCATCGTGAGAAATGAAGAATGCCATGAAAATCGCAGTGAATGAGATGAAGTAATTGAACGAATGACATACACACGTAAAGTTCAATCATTCTTCTTTTCTAAGTACTGTTTCATTTCTGAACTCGCGTGCATTCTTTTTTCCAAAGTCGAAAGTGTCAGCTTTTGCTTTCGGCGAGTAAAACCCGCTTTTACTAACGCGATCCTCCGAAATGAAACCCTCGTATACGTAAGTGATATTGAGAACGATTAATGGTCAGCGCGTGCAGCGCGATTTCCTATCGGGCTGCAGCTCGTTAAATATTATAATTTTAGTCAATTTTTAACGATTGTGTAAACGCTCGACGCTCGAGGACTGAAATGAAACTCTAAAACTATTCTTCGGTCACGTAATCGCTCGCGTAACTCTTTTAGCATATGCAACGGATTAATGCGAGGCCCATTTTTGACTGTCGAAACGATTCATCTTCCGTGAATGAATGCGGGGATTTGATCTTTCCAAACTTTCGCCGGAACTTATTTTAACCGTCTGATTTTCCTTACAAACTATAACTGCCAAATCTTAACAATAAATTAACTAGAAGAAGAAAACACCGAACAAGTCAAAACAGTAACATTGAAGCGCTCGGAAAATCTTTTTTTCAGAGAATCATGATCAGTTAAATGTGACAAATGAAAAAGCTAAAACAATAGTAATTGCTTTTTTGAATTAATATTATACAGACTTGCAATAATTGCAATGAATAGTGATATCGGAACAAGGGTTCAGAGGTTACATTCTAATAAAGACCGAGATTACATCGTACGAACGTAATCTACGCCTGGCATAAATTCGGGGCCGTGATGCCCCGCACGCTCGGTCGACGGCAAGACAAGAAGAGCTCTTCTCAGTTCACCCCGACTTTCCCAAGTTCTGGGTCAGCGACTTCTTTCTGGATCGAATTCAACGCCGCCTCCTTTACTGGATCGATCATTATTTTTCAAAATCTATGTAACATCTTGTGGAGAAAACGTATATAGGATGCAATTCATCCAACGCACCGATCCGTGATTTGAAATATTCTCACTCGGGATCTGAATATCGAGTTTCGGTGTTCCTTGAGCTCCGTTTGCTTCAGAGAATTTTTAAACCCTGGGCAAAATCCAACCCAGCCTCTCGAAGAACGGGAATGGTTATCAAAAACGTCCCCGATTCCGTTTCCGCTTAAAGTTCGATCGAGTCGCAGATAGAGGTAATTTTTTCCTCCGAGGAGAACCTGACCGATTCTCTTAGGATCGGGATCGCCGATCGATAAGAGGAGCCTCGATCTTTCACGCGACACGCGATCGGCACGGAACGGCAGACGCGCGTCTCGAGAGGAACGTCCGAGCGTGGATCGCGAAGCCCGCAGCTCTCGACATCTCCTCGAGCAACGCGTGGTATTAATTAAGGAAGAGACCCGGAAGCGAGAATTCCATCCGTGGCATCCGCTTAGCTTTAACGATATAATAACAGGCGGGTCTGTTACGACTCGTCCGAGGATCGCGAGTTCGATCGGCTTCGAGCAGCCGGTTGATCATCGTCTCTGCGAGTCTACTTTCTTCGCTCTCTGATGCCTGTTTAGCAAAATTGACTCAAGTGGGTAAGAGTAAAGTAAGTGCCCAACCGGCAGGCAGGAAGATCTATTTTACTGCCTCTCATGCAGCTGGTAAAACCAAAGTATCATAAAACCAGTCGAGAGCCCACCGAGCCTCTGGATACGCATCCATGTGCGAATGGTTATGGGCATGACGAAGGCGAAGGGAAGCTTCTTCCTCCTTTTATGGATAGCGAAGATCATACGTTGAGCTAATGAAAACCGCGCCTGCACAGTTTATCTCAGCTCATAAATTGGTCAATTATTCAATTTCGGGCACGCCAGGATAGACATTTATCGTCTAATAACCGCCTAATTAACTGACGCTAGAGAGTGAAAGGCTTTTCAGTTTCACGTTACTGAAAGTCCAGCGCAGACCAGATGTTCTCTGCAGATCGGGTGTGATGATGTTCTGTTTCACTAGCGTTTCCATCACCGTTTGGATCATTGCAGCGCAATGGTTGGTAATAACGTACCTACGTAATGCAAATAAACACAACCAGGCGCAACTTTCTGTGATCTCGGATCATTTTTCTTAACTTTTCCTGAACGCTTCAATTTGCAGGCTTCCGTGCAAGCTGAGAGACTGTGGAATAAAAAAAATCTTGCCCAAAAGTTTCGTCTTTTTAATGGTACAGTGATATTAAAATACTTATTCAAGTGATGTGATGATTGTTGTTGCACTGGTGACGAGTAATGCAAGTAGACCAATTCACCTTTGCTCTTTTTTCTTCGGTCAAAACACAGCTGAATCTTAAACGAAATTTGAATACATTAACTACTCATAACACACAAATCATCGAGCTGAAACAGTCTTCCTTCTTCTGACGTCAGCAGCACAGAAACATCGAGAAGAGAAATTCTGTTCGTGGAATAAGGAGTAAGCTGTTTATCTGCAAAGCCGACTTCGCAATCCAGACTTGTATCTCGATGGAAAAACGGCAACAAGTTTATGGTATCGGTGCTCCAATTCGACCGTTGAGTCCATTTTGTTCATCGTTCCTTGTCAGTGACCGCGAACACCTGATGCATGCGTAAAATATGAGGGAATAATGTGCGAGCATAGAAGGCTTCTCGCCATGATTAGACGCGTGTGTGTATGTGTGTATACCGGAAACGGTAAATGATTTTAAGTTTTTCATGTCGAAGTAGCTGAGGCGTACTGTTCAGTGTTGCGCAACGTTTGACCAAGATCATTAACCACGCATTGGATCTTCCATAAACTTTTCACACCAAAGTATGTTTAATGTTTGAAATACAGGGGACTATGGCTTTGAAATTGAACACCTGATTCGGTGGTGAAGCTTCTACTTCGTCACAGCAGAAATCGTGCTGCAGAATTTCCAGGATATGTCTTCAAGACTTTAAGAGTTTGTGCGAAGCCATGCATGCGAAGCTATAAGAAACGTTGCAATTTTTTCTGTCGAATTAATAACAACAAGCTGATGTGAATTTCTTTGAATTATCAAATGTTTAGAAAGACGTATGCGATAATGGCGTATGCGGAGAAAGAGATGCAGGTCACGTAGAAAGCGATAAACCACAATTCCGCAAATGGTCCCACACTGAATCGCGTATATTGCGGTGTTGTACAGGCTGGGTATACATATAGCTGGTATAGAATGTTTGGCCGTTTGCGGTAATTTTTTAAGGATAGGCTAGAGATGGAATTTATGTGTTCCTACGTTAGTGGTACGGATAACGGTCGCACACCTATCTCAGACTCAGCCACTCTACTATGTCGCACAATCTTCCAAACAAGCGGCCAGTGAGCGATCCCAGTGAGTGACGCTGATGAACGAATGAATGGACGATTCAAAGGCGGGAATGTGTCTCACGTGCGAATAGTGGTCACTGCAGGTTTCCTGATCGAAAATCTCGATTGGAAACATCGAATGATTCGAATAGGAAAGACGAGCGAAGGCCTTGCTTAGAAATTCTGCATGAAATCCAAAGACTTCAACGGACATCAATTGCAGTGTTCGACGCAATTCTTGCCTGTAAAATAAATAACACCGACGTAGTAAACCGTAGTAAATTCGATCAGGTTCCTAGATCGAGGTGAATCATTTCTCACCGTGCTACGCATCAGTTTTGACATTATGGACCCGCAAGTCCATCCCTGGGTCAACGTTTGTCTCTGGGAGGGCTCTGAATCGCTCCTCCGCGCCGCAGGTCAGGCGGGCAGGAATCGAACCCTGAGGTAGGCGGCAGCCTCCGTCAAGGATGTCGAAGCGAGGCGGAGGGTGAGTTATGCGGAAAGAGATGCGCTCGGGAAGAAGAAGCCAGCAGGAAGAGAAAAACTGGAAGCGAGGATAACGCAGTTGGGGCGGAGCAGTTGTGTCCGCAGCCGCGGAGAAACCGTCCGGCCCGAGATAGAATCTTCGCGTCACGAATTCCGCGTACAATAGAGATGTCGGAGATTTTTAAGGACGAGTCCTGCTCCCGCTCCCTCCCCGAAGTCCTCGTCCGCGTTTCTTAGAGCTTAGGCGCACAGGTTCAACAACTCCTAGCTCGCGTTGTGCGAAACGCGAAACCATCCGCTTGCCCCTTGGCTTTGCACGTCGGGTCGGTGGAGGTTTTATGGGTTCAACAATCTTCGCAGTGTTAGCGATCTTTGCCGATTCCCGAGGAAAAAAAGCTTCCTTGTTTGATGCCATGCCACCGGGTTACAGGATTTCGCATTTTTCATGGTTCGGGATGAAAGTACACCGCCGTTGGCAATGCTTGTAGTCATCGACCGCAAAGTATTTCATGCATTTCTGGCGATTAGGTTAGGTTAGGTTATCTTAGGAATAGATTTAAGCGTAATGGTTATAATCAGTTTTAATGATTATCATCAGAGGACAATTGGTGGAGGGTTTCGGTAACAATTGATCAAGGAATAAATTTTCAACATAAATTTCAAAATCCAGTTAAAAAGTAGTCATCTAACTAAATACGGACAAAATCCGTGAAATCGCATCTAAAAAAAAATTGCAGCAATTCTCTAATGACGTTCTGTGAAAAGTGATCAGTACGTGAGCTGTACCTGCATTTAGCGAAGAACGGCTCTGGCTCATCGTTACGTTACTATACACATATATAATATATAAAACATACCATTTGCGATTGTCAGTCAATTGCCGAGATCGGAATAGCGTGGCCCGTTTCACGAAATAAATCAACTCCTTAAAAATACACTGACGATCAGATTATCGTAACAAGACGAAGTCCCTTGGCCATTGTATGATAATGAACCAACTTAGCGCTATCACGATGTTAGCTCCCATGCTTCTGCCTACCTGAGTACCATGATGCACTGCCGCACTTACCGCTGAGCACATACATTATTTATATAAATTTCGTTCATCTGGCTGGCCGGAAATCAAACCTAAGGCTCCGGAATTTCTTTTCGTTTTTTTTTTGTTTTAATAGTGGTTCTAATTTTATTCACATTAAAAACTCTGAAACCTTTCCACCTATCGGTATATTAGTATACAGTGTATACAGTTGTACTTACTTATTACCGTGGTACGGAAACCATAATTTGGCATTAGTTACTGCATTTGCATTCCAAGAAATTGACGTGAAACAAACGTTAAACTTAGTGAAAATAACTTTTAGGATTTGTCACAAATTTGCAGAGAAATTGGAACACTTCGTACAATTTTGTACGAAGAAAATTGTTTTCGTTTAAAATTGTAGATATGCATAGTTGCTCATAAAAAAACTTGTAGAAATTTCTTCGGTAAAAAAATCTACAACACTTAAATGTTTGATGAAAATTAACATTCCGCGCGAAAATCTACGTATATTTACAATTTTGTTCGAAATAATACGAAGTGTTGAAATTTATGTAAAAATCAATGGAGACTGTTTTTCTTATTTCAGAAGAAGAATCGACCTCCATGGGCATGGACTTCGAATCCAGCGCTATCGTTCAGTATTATTCAGACATTAACCAGAAGCTGACAGAATCGGTAAGCATTCATATAAATTACATGAATTAAATTACAGTATTTCACTGTTGGGATGTTAGGTACGTACTTTGCGAAACGAATATACTTCTGATGAAAGAAAAGAAAAAAAATATTTCATCTACAATCCATTCATCTCATGCAGTAGTTTCGTGCAATTTGAAACTGTCCGATTTTTTACTTATATTATTTGGGTTGGGTTGGGTTAAAATTGAAGTAATTGCCATGGTGGAAATAATGTCGAGATCTAACTACGAAAAATGGACTCTTTCTTAGCTCTGGCATAGAATTTTTAGTCGGTTATCGTACTTTTTCCTAGATTTTTTACGCGATCATTTTTCTTGTATCAAATCTTAAAATGGACAGAATTTGTTGCAGAATATCGTGAAATTACTGCTTTAAAAAAATAACAAATGTTAGTTTTTTTATAAGTGACTCACTTACGGAGATAAGGTGAGGTCAAAAATTAGATCATACTCAAAAGATGAGAAGATCAATCTTTGAATGTAGTCACAAGTTTGTTTCAACAAAGAGATGCGACAACTAGCGGTAGTTCAAAAATTCATGGAGTTCATAAAAAGTTGTACCTTCCAACGAAATCCTAAGAATAACTTCGAGAAACACAATATATGTTGTCTGATTCCGAAGTTGTAATTATCTTTCTTACAAAATTGTGAATTTTTATAATTTTTTGTAGAAACTGATAGTTTTTTTTACGCAAATCCACGAGTTTCTACGAAAAAAAAAAAGAAATTGTAATTATTTTTTATAGAAAATTGTAGATGATTATAATTTTTCGTCGAAATTTGTAATTTTCTATGCAACACGCTACCACTCTCAACGATTTTGGACAAATTTCTACGAATTTTGAATACTTCCTACAATTATCAACAAACTGGACTTTATTGTAGTCTGGCGTAGAAATTATTTTCACCAGAGTGAGCATTTTTTTACAGTACGAAGACACGGATGTCCTGGATATCGACGCCTTGAATAACACTCGGAAAGCTGACAGGGACGTGATATTCTTCAACCGGGTACCAAAAGTCGGTTCCGAAACATTCGCGGAACTCCTCAGAAGACTCGCCATGTCAAACGGGTTCTACTTCACTCGAGACATGCTTCAGAAGTTTGAGCATATTTTACTCTATAAGGAGAAAGAGGTACCTTAAAATGGCAATCGAGTTTGCTTTGCTCCTTGTTTTCCAGCTTTGGAAATTTTAAATACTTTTCATATCTCGATTGAACAAGACTTTGTATGGCAATGTGTTTACGGATTCTTTGACTTGTGTAAAATTCGAAGTTCTAAAGGAAATTTTTCACATGAATTGAAATTTATTGCTGTAATTGTTGGTTGCATTTTGATATTGATCAATCAAATTACTTTTCAGTTCGAACTGGCGAGAAGGATTATTGGTCTCCCTGAACCATCCGTCTTCATAAAGCACATCTGTTTCATGAATTTTACCGAGTGAGTAATGTGAAAAAATGTGGGACCCCGTCATCTTCTGCTTATCAAATTGAACATGTATAGTTTTTAAAAACACCAAACGATTAGACTTCATGCACAAAATCGGGATTCACATAATTTGTTTACCCGCTGAGAGACAGTCGAATGAAGAGAAAGATTTTTGTCTCAAAACTGGGAATCGTAATCGATAAAATAATGGACAAATTATAATATAATCTGGTTCTCTGATTTTAAGATGGCCGTAATTTTTTCAAGGAAATTTCTATCATGACGTACCGAAAAAACGGAGTCCATTCAATCCGAGCTGATAAGTCCGAGAAGACTTTTAGAGTCAAATGCGGTTTGATTAACGTCGCACAGTTTCAGGTTTTCAATTTATCCCTCACGGGTTTCCACTTTTCATCACCTTTAGTGGTATAATAAAAGTATCGGCTTCGGTCGACCGACAAACTCTTCCTTTTTCGTGGTGATGAAAAGTATCGCGAAAAAATTGGTTTCCCGTTTTGTTTCACCAAATTTTTTTTCAATTTTCTTCTAATCCCTCAAATTTACGCTTGTTTTTGTGTTTTTTTTTTTTGTTTGTTTGTTTGTCCAACAAATCTGTCTTCTCCAGATTCAATTTGCCAGAACCGATTTACATAAATCTGGTTCGAGACCCGGTCGAGCGTGTAATTTCCTGGTACTACTACGTCAGGGCTCCGTGGTACTTGATTATGCGGAAGCAGCAATTTCCCGACCTACCTTTTCCCGATCCGAACTGGTTGCAAAAGGACTTCGATTCCTGCGTCCTGGAGGGTGACAGCGAGTGTCGATACATCGAGGGCGATATCCAGGATGGCATCAGTGACCACCGAAGGCAGACCCTCTTCTTTTGCGGCAGCCACGAAGAATGCTTGTAGGTAGAATTTATCGCTATTTATTCAATTTCCAAGGGATATACATCTATTAATTGTAAGCAGGATTGTGGGCGGAAAATAGAGACGAAGGAGTCCACGAAGTATAAACAGTGGAATGTCTAACTTTAGTGTCTTTAGTAGATACAGGGCTTAACATAAAAGTCACAAGGCTAGCCTAGTTGGGTATAACTAGTTAGATATAACTAGGTAGATACAACTAGTTAGATATAACTAGTTAGTTCAAACTAGTTAGATATAACTAGTTAGTTAAAACTAGTTAGATATTTCTTGATTTCCACAAATCGCATGGCTCCGCAAAAACATTCAACGTTTTCGTGTTACAAATTGCATTAATTTATTATGCCTGTGTGTTACAGCTACGTTTTACAGCTCGTGACAATGTTGCTTATATTTTTAGTGAAATTTCTGAAAAAACGCGGTTGTCTACTGTAATTAAAGTTAGGTATCAAACTTGCATGAATGTTCCAAAAATGATTAAGATTGTTTACAGGTATCTGGTAGAGTGAAAAATTTTGTTATAGTCGTATGAAAAAAAAAGGTAAAGTTTTTACGTACTAGTTCAATCGCTGATTCGAGGTCAATGAAATTTTCAAATGTTGATAAGGCTTGATTTGTGAATAGTTTTTTTCTCACTACATTTTATCAATCATTCTTAGACCGTTCAACACGGTGGGTGCTTTAGAGCGGGCTAAACTGACGGTCGAAAAAAATTACGCTGTGGTCGGAATATTGGAAGATTTGAACACCACTTTGACCGTATTCGAAAATTACATACCAAGATTTTTTCGAGGAGCATTGAACATCTACTGGGGTAAGTTGATTAGAAAGGAAGTATATAAAAAAATATACATGATGTTGTCACGTTTATTCGTTACATGAAAAAAAAAAGTTATCGTTTGATCGATTATTTGGATATGTATTATTGATAAATTATAGATTTTCTTTCCGTTTTTATTTTTCTGTTTTCTCATTTTATTTGTTGATTCCGTTTTTTATCGTCTACTGTCTCTATTATTGTTCATTTTCATTTTTTGTTTCGTTTTTTTTACAGACCAAGACAACGCGTTGAGTAGAAATAAGAATTCTCTGAAGCCAACGACGAGTCAAAAGGTGAAAGACATATTGCGGAGAAACTTTACGAAAGAAATTGAGTTTTATCAATTTTGTCAACAGAGACTTTACAAACAGTTCAGAGCACTGAGATTAACCAATTAGTCAAATTAAGATAAGCAACGAAAATCTTCAAAGATTAATCTTACAAACGGTTATTAGAATTTCCGAATTTCTTCTGCGCGCATCGTGCAGTTTATTCAAAATCATATTTTTTTTCATCTCGTTTTTCTCCAACATGTATAACAATAATAGAACAAAATCGAATGAGAATATATAAGAAAAAAAAAAAAACCAAAAGCAATGATTTATTGTCCAACAACAAATCTGATATTAATATTACACCGAATTACAGAAATCAAACTAATCTTCAAATAATTATACAGCGAAGTTTTCATTGCCAAATGTTATTTCATTACGTGTTGCGTATAATTAGATTTTTAACCCTTCGAGTCATGTGGTTAGTATTCTTACCACCTATTTTATATCCATTCTTTGTGTATTTAGAGAAACTTTCAACATATTTCTTTCCGGCTTTTTCCTATTTCTGATGGTATAATAACAGCTTTTCAATGTAATATAAATTATTATTGTTATTGTATTATTGTTGAATATTGAAGGAATAATTCATTTCCGAGAAACTCTTCCCCTCTACACGTATTATACATGTTGTAGATAAATTATAAATTTTTGGGGTCGCTAATTACGAATTTAAAAACAGTTTTTTAACTTGATTTGATTAAATTTGAAATTTGTATCCACCATATTGGATCCACGATCTTGAAGTTTTGAAATCTAATTTTAGATTTGTAATCAGCGACCTCAAAAACCATCGAATACTATCTTATTATAAAAATTGACGCGACAGAATAACGTGTGATTAAAATTAAAAAAAAAAAAAAAAAAAAAAAAAGCGTGTCAACGATATCATTATATAATTTTTTTACGTGTGTATGAATATAGAAAAAGTGAAATGAAAAATATCTATTATTACTTACAACAATTCAGTTTCTTATATAAGTATTTAATAAATATTTAAACAAACGTTTCCTTGTGGTGGTTTTTTCTTTTCTCTACAAGTTTAAGAATTTTCGGTTGCAACATTGAATAGGTATACACTTTTGAGTGAATTCAACTGAAATTAATTTTTTTTTGGTTTATGTTGTGTTTTTTTTTGGGAGGGGGGGGGGGGGGGTTGTTTCAAGTCTGTCGCATTTCCGGAAGTAGTTCAAAATCTGCTACACTATTACTGTTACTACTGGGCTCCGACACGCAGCGCTCAGCTCGCCTTCCATCCAGTTAGTACAGAACTTCTCCAGAGTCGAGTTTCAGTCAGTCGCACGCGGACCTTACGGCCAGACGATCCGATTCCGAGAGCCGAGGAATCGGCTGACTTTCAAAATCGCTGATCACCTCGAAACCCAGAATCGGTTGAAACTTTGATGGAAAATCATTTATTTCGAATTTCTTTTTTCGCCCAGTTTTTGGGGCTTGGTGAAAATTGCGTCGATGGATGAAAAACAAATTTAACACCTTGACCGTGATTCGAAATAAAATAAACGCGATAATAAACAACAAAAAGACTAATTGAGAAAATAAATATATGTGTTTGTGTGTATGTGTAATAAGTTAATTTTGTTGCGAAAGCTTGTCGTATATTTTCGCAATATTTGTGGTATGGATATATACATAAAACTACGAAAATACAAATGTGTTTAATTATCTGCATGGATTTTCACGAGAGGAATCTTCGTCACGATCATAGATATTGATTGATTATATTGGTTGTTCGACGCGTTCGGCGGTAATGAATTTTCCGCGTGAATAGATTAAGGATGGGAAATGCATAGACAGTATCAAAGAATTAATGAAAATTATTATTCACACGATCAATAAATTTTACAATCTTGTGAAGTACAGGGATCATTTTGTTATTAACAACGAGGCTTTGAGCCGATAAAAGGAATAGAAATTAATCTGACAGAAACTGATTTGGTGAATCTTTGATAATCATAATATACATTGAAAATAATATTGGAAAAAATTGCATAAAAATTAAGTTAACAATTCGTTAATTTCGAGTAATTTAAGACAGATTGATAAGAAACCATCGATCGGTGATAATCTGCTTATAAAATTGTGTAAAATTTGAGAAGATCGATCGAGGAAACCTGTTTAACAAAGAAAAGGAAAAAAAAAACAAAACAAAACAAAACTGAAAGCTGAAGAAGTGAAGTTTGACAGGTGCATCGAGAACTTAAAGATATGATCGTAAAGGATAACACGTGGAGGCAGCGGAGGCTGGCAGTTCCCAAGAGGTGAGTCTGTTGCGATGATTTTTTCACATCCTTATTGATATATTCAAATTCCGAAGAGAGAGAGTTCTAATCTTGAATACGAAGGTCAATGTACGGAAAGAAAATCTTTGTCAAAGTTTTGGTCGAGTCAGGCCCTCCTCAGAACGATTTTTTTATTGAAATCCGTTCAATGAATAGATACAACATTATGTTATAAAAATGAAAAACCATTAATCATGGTGTATGAATTGTTTAAATCAGTCTTAAGGGGTAATATACAGTCAGTAGGCCCGAAAAAAAAAAATGATTTTTCAAGAATTTGACTTGAAAAGATCGTTTAATTTATTGAAGTAAAAATTTGTACGCATATTATGGTAACTTTTAACTGTATTTTAAAATTTTTTATTTGAAATAATAATTATTTTGAAAGCTGATTTTCGCGAGCACCTCTAAAAAAAGATTTTTCTGGACTGAATAATATGAAATGAAATAACCAAAAATATTTCGTTAATATAATTTTTTTATCTTGTAATTGATCGAAGGAATAAGCAGAATAATAATTTTCAACAAAATGGCGACGGTTAAAAACAAAACAATTTTTGACCAAAATTTAGGCCTTATATTGTTTATATAAAATGGAAAATAATTATCGGTGAGTAAAAACCTTCGATTAATTACTAAAAAATATACTTAATAAACTTGTGTTCAAATTTGAGACTGATCGGTTTAGCCGTTTCCGAGAAATCTTGTGTTCACCGACTTTAAAAACACAGTTTTGAGAAAAACGCGTTTACAGTTTCAGAAGCACTTTACATGTAGCAGAAAATTCTTTTTCTCAACTTACATCGATTTGTCAATATTTGATGATTTAATAATAAATTTTCTGCGTTTGTACTTAAATATTTGTACACTACAAAAATGAAATAGATTTTTTGAAAATTTCAACTGCATATAACTCCTTAACCTAAAAATTACCTTGGCTCGTGGTGTGAGTGTACACGGTGTGCCTAGAACTCCTACGACACGCCCCTTTCTTCGAGGTTAAGGTCTTTAAGTGAAATGTGTACCAACTGTCTAAAGAAATCCCTATATTATTAGGGATTTATTTTTTGGCGAACGCTACCCTCTCGGTAATGTCGTCATGTATAGTTGTCGTCTGAGTTATTTGAAGTCCCGCTCATTTTTTCCCTACGCAGATTCAACGTCACAACAATTAATTAGTATTAAAAAGTATTAAGTTTTTATTTACATCGAATAATACGATCAAATTAAATGTTACTAAGGACAGCGGCCATTTTAAGGGATGTATGTACTCACGTGTAACAACTTTTCTCTTAAATTAACGACAAATCAATTGATTGTTTTTATGGATCTCTCGACAATGTTCTACATTATCTAAAATGTTTCTTTTATGTTCGTTATTTTGAATAATTTTCGAATCAAACAGAAAAAACTTAAATTATTGTCGTTGGCGACGGAAAAAAAAAACTGGACGCTATATTTTGCGAAGTTTCTATTCAATGGTTCGAAAAGACTTGCGAGCGACATAAAGCGGAGCAAAGAATTTTTTAGGATTTTCCGAGTCAATATTCAAACAATTATTGTTGTTATCGCTGTTTATAACTAAGTTAGGTTAAATGAAAAAAAAATTTCAAAATTCTTTTCTCGAAGAAAAAAGCAGAAAATAATAAGAAATGAAAGAAACTGGCAGAAAAATGGAAAAACATGCGTGACCTCAAACATCAAGTTCGGGCGAGTTAAAATTTATTCATAGCTTTATTTATACCTTCGAATTTGTTTATCCGTTAACGGGTGAAAATTTAGGTCCACCAGTTAAGTGGGATCGGAATTATTGCACTACTTTCAAGAAATAGTTCATTTTATTACTTTTCGATTTGTCTAGCATTCCTCAAATTCCGTTTTGCCAAAATCCTCGCAATGTTTATAAATTTCAATCATAGAACTCTTGCATTCGAACAATAAATTCATCGAGCAAAGAAAAAACGAAGCTGGAAGAAGAAAAAATTAGATCGTAAAATCAAAACCAGGACAACGAGCCCTGTTTTTTTTTCAATTCGAAAACCTTGGCTCGCTTTTGAATTGTCATATATATTTGAAACCTGATACCGAATTCGACTGACTTACGGTTTATTTATTACAATTGATGAATCCAGTTACTGCAAGTGTCAAGTCATTATTGTTCGTCATTCGAATACCGTTGTGCTAAATTTTTTCTTCCTTCTCCTTTCTTACTTCTGTTCATAACTTTTTTTCCTCTCCAATCGTATTCGCCTATTCGCCACACGAGACCGTAAATCGTCATATTACACAAACCGGCGCCCTAGATCCCTTTGATATCGAATGACTGTTAAAAACCATGGAGAGTAGTCAGAAGGGAGAAGTTACGAAGGTCTGCTTTGCAAAGAAAGGGAAAAAAGGTGCACGAATTATGTATCAAATTTCATTCTTACATTCGTTCAACTTTTAAATTACAAAATCGTTTTCTTTTTACAAAAGAAAAAAGTTACTCGAATCATGTGCAGTTCGAGTTATATTTAAACGAATGTGAGTGACATAATTCAATATCAGATGATTATAATTGGAGATAATTAATCAATGAAATCCATTTTGTTTAGAATTATATTCCATCTCATCTTTGATACTTTAACCTAAGATCGTAAATAATTTTAAGGCCTGATATTCATGGCCGCAGAGAAAGTCGATGGAAACATTTTTTTTCTCAACGATTTAACAGCTAATTATTATAATAATATATTGACATTCCAAAGGCATGACGGGATAAAAAAAAGTCGGTAATTTCTTATTAATTTAATGGCATTAAATTTATTAGGCAAATTGAAATAAAATAATTATAATAATCAAATGGTTTAATAAATAGAAGAAAAGCAGATGAGCAAAGGAGGAATGATTTTTATACTTCTGTAAGTAAAATTTATACGACAAAAGTTCAAGTAAACTCTCGGCTGAAGATCTTTTACTGAAATATTTATCAATAAAGTCTGCAATTTCTTTTGAAGTTCAACTAAAGATTGAAAAATTCTGTGACTTGATACTCTTCGAAATGATCGGTTTTAAAAAATATTGTAAAACTGTCAAATATTGGGATAAAATTTTAGCCAAAGTAAAGTTTTGTCGACAAATTTTGTAACACCTATACTTCGAAAAAATCGACACTTTTTATTAATCAGACATTTTGCTATACAAAAATTTTTGCCATTTATAATTTTTATGATTTAACTTGTGAACAATTAAATACACGATTTCAAGTAAATCAGAGTTTGAAAAAAAAAAAAAAATAATAATTCTCACATAAATAATCGTAAATAACCGCGCCGTTTCTCTACAAAATAATTCGTTTTCTGATGGACCGAGATGGATGTTGGAATAAAACTGGCAACTTTGTGAACGAGATTTGAAGGCAGAATTTTCGTCGCTCGGATGAGTCGCACGTCGCGATTGTAACGGTTGCTGGTTCTCTAAACGCTGCGGGAATGACGAGGTGGACGACATTGAAGTCACGGAAACTCGGAGATTCTCAAAGTTTCTCGTCTCGGGAATACTAAAACCGCTGTCTAAAAATTTTAAAGAAAGTCTGAAAAAGGATTTTCAAATATGACTTCACGGCTGCTGATCCCGGGCGCTTAAAACCGACGAGACATTTGCAAGTCATGCATCATCCATCGATGAATACGGAATTAAATCTGCAATCGCGATTGAGAAACACTGAGAATGAGCCGTAATACGAGTCTGTGACAAATGGTGAAGACGCGATATTGAGTACGGATGAATAAATTAGAATATTAAAAATCTCTAAAAATTTATTCAATTTTCAAGAGGTACTTGTGAATTCAAATTTCGGATATGATTTGGGTTTTGTATTACAAAGTTCATACGAAGAAATGAGCGCAGGGAGGGAAAAATGAAGACTAGTAAATACGTTTTGGATAATTTAATTAGCAGAAAATATTTCGGTACAGACACTTTTTCACAACGGTTTATTTAATTTTTCTTTTCTATATATTCACCTTCTTTCACCGCATTCTGCGAGTGTTTCGAGTCTCTCGATTACACGCATGTACGAACACACTTACGACTAGAAATTGTAAATGAATTGCTTGATTCTACGTACATTCCATATTTGTCTTTTTACCGTAGTACAAACAACACCGCCTTCCTTCACTTGCCGTCACTTTTTAAAATTAGCATCTAGAATTTATGTACTTACAATTAGCTTGAGTTATAGTCGTATATAGGCCATTTTACACGCAAACGTCAAAGGCTGCGACGAATGTCAAATCACTGCAGAGTTGTAACACTTCTCAAAATCTGAAAGAAAAATAAATCTTCAAATTTTTTCTAAATCTCGGGCAATAAATTTATGCAGAATAAAAATGAATTTGCATTAAAATCATCACACTTAACAAGTAAGCCGCTTAACTTAGCGCTGAGTTAACAAGCTAAGTTAAGTTAGTGTTTATTAATTTCTTCCTAATTTTACGTGACAATTAAAATGGAATCCTACATTTGCAATTTACTAAATCATATCTCAACAAGTCTGGGATTATTTATCCTCGATTATTATTAATGGAATTCAATGATCTCATTTGCATTTCAAACTAGCATATCGTGCTGGTTAATTAATTAGTCTCATTAGAATAATGACTCTTATGCACGTTCATCGCGATTATGAAATTTTTCACCACTTCCGAAGACCCATCATAAACTTCGCTGTGAAAATTTCATCTCCTTTCTCTCATTGATTTGTGCGTTTCTTTCTCTTACATGCAATTCGTAGCGAGTAATTTCGGCCATTTAGACCACGCGTGACAAATTTCTTTCGCTTCTCGAAGAAAAGGAATTAATGACCATTTCTATCCCAGAATTGCGCAAGATCGTGACGGATCTATTGGTTCCAATTCATGATCAAAGATTTTTTTTTAGCACTATTAATTGTTTTGGTTAATTAACACATTGTTCGAACGGTTATTCCGTTAGATATTTTGCTATATAACAATAGCTCTGGTGTATGAACAGATCAGCAATAACAAAGTGAGATTTCCTGATGAAGAAAAAAAAAAAAACAAAGGAATTCGAGCATTGAACATTCCTGTAAACAAAAAATGCGTTGATCAAAAATAACGTATGAGGTTTCAAAACCATCGTATTGATGTGCACTTTCAAATGCAACGTGGCCTTTTCAAGAATTTCATATGACGGATTCAATATGTCGGAAGCAGAATTAAAATTTGATCGATTCGCGTCAAAAAATTTTGCACAGGGGTTTTCGGCGTCGCTGATTACGAATCCAATATTGGAATTTGAAAATTCAATATGGCGTATCCAATATAGCGTAAAAAAAGTTGAAATTTGATCGCATCCGGTCAACAAATTTTACCCTGGGATTTTCGGGGGCTTCGGGGTAGGAAATAGTGGTTCACGAAGTCGCCACGATGGCGCTGATAAGCAATGAGGGAAACAATCTGATTGGCGCATTGTGGAACTTTTGCTGCAGCAACGCCATCTTAATTTCCCTCCAATTTACGGACGCTTTCTATGCACGGAGACGGTCCTCCTAACCTCTAACATCCATAACAACTTGTTTCGTATTTTTTTTTTTTTTCAAACATGACTGTGCAGCTGCACGTTTAATCACCCATTTCCCGATCCTCCAGCCTCGGTCCAGTTTGGTCAAGCTTCTGTGCTGCAACTCCGTAACTAATCTCCATACTCTGTAGATCCAGTTACCTGTGATACAATCCGGCTTTACCAGTTATTTGAGATAGCTGTAATATCGTAACGAACCCGCAGTTATCATGCTGCAATCGTATTCTTACGGCGCCCCATCTGTTTCGCGGAATACCTGTGGATAATGCATACTTCAGAATATTACGTATACATGTATGTATAGGGCATTCCACGTCTATGTGACTAGGGCCCGACCCACACCCGCTTGGATTTGGTCCGCGATTTTTTATATTGTTGTTCCAACTCTAAAAAGTACTCTGATTTTTTTTCACATTTTTCCTACCCTCTCCGGCACCCCCAGAGCACCTTGAGTGACGATATTTTTACAATGGTTTCGAGATTTTTGAAAATTATGAAAATAATTATGTAAATTCTGTGGCCAGAACCGAAAATATTCAAACTAAAATTGAAGTCGGCAGGCAGAACGATAATTTTTTATAAATTTTCTTATTTAATTATTACATTTTTTTTAGTTATTTTGTTTTTCCAATTTCGAATTTCAATTAACATTTACAGATTTTTGTTCTGCTAGGGAACCCTGAAAAAGTCGACATGGCTAAAAAAAAAATATCCAATGAGTTAACAAAAATTAATAAAAAATTACCGTTTCGTCTGCTCACTTCCCAAATCCAAGAGAGTGAATGACAGACCCTAATGGAATTGACGTGGAATGCCCCACATATATACACTGCGCACGGAGCTGAATTCCGAAAAGTCGATAATTAGCAATCAACTTAGTCGTGTGATTTTTATCTCAGAAATTGTCTTGCTGCAATTATGCGTAACGAATGTTATTTCGGTGTTGTAGAAAAATTTGCAGAAATTCATGTATTTTTACTTTATTTCATTTATGTATCAAACACTAATTAATCGAGATCTTTTTCGAATAACTTGATCCTCTTCATTGATTATAATGTTGCTATTAGCTGGAAATCTTGACCATTATTTTCATGAATGAAAAATAAATTTGTAAAGTGTAATGCAGAGAAGAATAATCAAACAATTAAACTCTTGAAAGTAAACATCAATCGAAAAATGTAAGTTTCTTTTTTCAGAATGAATCGCTGGCCACCCAGTAACGTAAAACATCTACAAACTCAAATATTTGGAATAAATTTTTTTACCGGACAAAAGTTTTGAAAATTTAAACAAAAAAAGAAAATAAAATTGAACGTGATCGCCGGAAGGATAGATCATATCAATTATCAAGGATGATCAGCGGTGTGAAATTACGTCGAAAGGTGTAATTGTAATAATTTCCTCAAAAAGTCTACATTCACTCGCTTATAGTCGTTATTATGTGGGCAGAATCGTAAACCGTGAAATTGGCGTAACCTTCACGGCAATTCCATGCACGAAGTTGCACGATACTTTTCAATTTTACCCGGCGTGGGAACTTGCAAATTTAATGCGACGTTTGCACGGACACTGCGAATTAATTGGCGTCTTGATTTCATTTTTTTTTAATCGTGTGTGGGTTTTTTTTTTTTGCTTTTTTTTTTTTTTATATCACAGTATACATCGGCATTTTTCAACTCGTTCTGTTTCTCCTTCTCTTCGGCATTCTTGTTTCCAGTAATTCAAAAACACGAGATGTACGTTTAGAATGCGAAAGTGAGATAAATGTGGTTAAATTATACGTTGAGTTATTATTAAAATAAATGTAATATTCTGTAAATTGTATATACTTAAATTGTTATATTCTCTTGCAATATGTATACGTATAATTGTAGGAATTTATTATACGTTATATTAATTACGAAATCACCGTGACTTAATGAACACTTAATGAAAACAGAAGACATATCCGTGAACTTATTACATGTAACAAAACTGCGGTCGGTAATTATTACTCATCTCGAGATTTTAAATTTTCTATGTCACTTTGGAATCCGGTGAAAAAAGAACTTCATTTTTGTCAATAGATTTGAAAAAAAAAAAAACTACAAACTTCGGATCAAACATCGATTATAAGTTTAATAAAATAAATTAAATTGTTTCTTATTGTGTTATGTATATGTGTATTTTCTTTTTTTTCTGAGAGTATTATATATTTTCACAAAAACGTGAAAATGAAATTTTCTTCGAGACGGTTTCTCTCGGGGAAATAAAATCGCGGTCAAAGTCCTTGGCTCTGGTTTTCTTTTCCTATCTTACTTACGTATCTGAGGGTGAATCGGGCTCAGGTATTTAAACAAACAACGCGTAATGGTCTTGACGACGGGACAGTGAGTCACGCGGATTGAACAAGACGGTTTTCAACTCTGGCGGAAACAGGTCACTTGTAAAAATTGTTCTTTTAAAATAGCCGCGTTCATGCATATATTCTCTGCGCGTATTGTAGTGTGGACATCGCTTCACGTAATTAAAAATAAACCACTTCGAAGTCGTTACATTTGTATAAGTGTAACGCGGTAGGAGCGAATGATTGCAGCGTGATGCCCCGGTTTTTCAACGCCCTCGGCACACATATTAAATTGTTAGAACGTTACGCAATATCAACGATATTACATTATTTTCTTACCGCGATTTGAATGTTCTCGTCTCATTGTCGTTCCGACAATTTCATGAGAATCAGCGTTCAATTCTCTTGCAATTCGTTATTATATTTATAGTTAGAACTGGCGATTGAATTGATGTGAATTCGCGAAACGAAACGGAAAAGAGTTAATCATTTTGAGAAGACCGATGAAACTAATTCAATTCATTGAATTCTCAAATCACGAGAATCGGCGAGACAAAAAATATTCTTCTCTAATCAATCGAACTCTCGAGCGCAAATCTTCCGGGACTTCATAAAATCAAAGTATAACCATTGGCTGAAGTAAATCGATTGGAAAAGTGTTATGGAATTAAATGAATGGAGTAATCGTATAATTAAGAACAAAATTTTTCCTCCTTATTGCAGAACCAGCGAGCTCATCGCCCTGATCGCGTTGTCGAGTACGCTGTTCCTGTTTCTTCACACGAGAGATCTTCACTCTCGTTTGAGGGAGATGGAAGTCCGACTTCAGCCAGGAGACGAGGAAGGATTATCCGCGAGTCAATTATCCTCTGGTGAGTGTTTCGTTACGTTATACTTTTTTACACAGTATTCTCGACATGTTCTTGGGTTTTGTAACGGACTTTGAAAGTACAAAGGACGGTTTTGTTTTTAAAGTCCGTGCATGTGAAATAAAGCTACAACAAAATGAAATTACTGAAGCTAGTTTTGTGAGCTTGAGGAATAAGTGGCAAGGTAAGCGGTCCTTATAAGTTTTAGAGTTTAACGAATAACTTTGAAATTATGGATTGGACTTTATTTGAACGGTATACCGATCATTATGGAAGTTCAATTTAAAAGAGTCGAAAAAATGCAATATAATTTGCTCCGATAATCGATGTTCATATACTGTCATATGGAAACTAGTTTTTGATGCAAGTTTATGCAAGATATTTTCTACTCGTTTCTCACTGATAAATTTCATCCTGAAGCAAATAGTGATACTCTTTAGAGTTCAAATAACCAGAAATATAGTGGAAAATTAAATCCCTGCGAGATATCAATTTTGGGGATAACTTTCGTATAGTAAAAAAAGCACTACAATTTAAAAAGTTTTTTCGGTACCAAGAAAAGACGGTAAGACAATGACAAAATGAGATAAGACATGAAAAAGAATTGGTATCATATAAACGAGACTTCGAAACAAGAATGAAAATAGCGGTACTGAGTGTAACCGTGAAGTTCACGGCGTCCATTTCCACTCATCGCTTACTCAGTCGAGAGATTGAAGGTCAGACGTGGATCTCGGAGTTTGAGAGCAAAGAATTACGGTACGAAAAGACGGAAAATTGCAGGAACGACCGGAATTGAAGCAGTAAAGCCACGGAGAACAGCTAGGCGGAATAGTGGAATTCGACTTGAGAGTAAATCGAGTCGGGCGAATCCTGGAATTCATCCAACGAAAGCCGTGCTGCCGAAGGCGCGACTAACGGTCCTACGAATGTTCATTTGCATGCGAACGAGATCCTTGCTAATTAGTTGCGCCGCTACAATTTATCAGCATTCGCGTTACGAATACCTTCCGATTACCGTTCCACCCACCTATTTGTAACGCCTCTCTCACTCCGGAGCTTCGGTGGGCCCTGATATCATCTTTCACGTACCCCACGTTGACGTTATTTGATCAGTATTCAAGTTTATCAATCTGTGCAAATTCGCCACCGGATGCTCGATAGAGGAGGAACTTGTCGTCAATGGTCTCCAAGTTCGAGTAACCGGATGTTGCCAGACATCGTAGTACGATGGTTAATGCCGACGTGAAACAATGGAAATTTTACCTTTCTTTGGTCTCTCGTCGTTGATCATTTATCAGACATTAATGATAAGTTATATGCACTGATTCCATGTCAGGGACTGATTTTAAGTAACCGTTATCATCACTCGCAATTGATTAGTAATTGATTCTGATGGATTGATTGCTTACCGACTGTCATTTGTCATTTAGGGTGCGTCGTTAGTTCTTCATTCGTGAATTGTAAAAAGGACGCGACGTTCAATATACGCGAGTCAGGAAATGGACAAGCTTTTAAAGTTCGTCGTATTCACCGTTGGCTAAATAGAAACATTAAAAAATGAATACGTCAAATTAATGCTGCTTCCATCAAAGTCCATTTCAGGCACGCGCCTTTCTCGACGAGAAACTCAACTTCGCGCCGTGACTCGTCGAAACGTTGAAGATGTAGCCTGGAACCCAATCCTCGTATTTCGGAACTAAGCAAGACATCAATCCGCCCATTAGGCGCATGATCGTTGTCGAAACGAACCGCTTCGCGAGACACGCGTGTGCGTGCTCTTTCCGCATCGGAGGCAATCATCGCTTCGCCAACTGGTTGCAACGACTTTCGTGGCGTTGCTCGTTCGTCGCAATTGAGGCACGCTTACTGAAACGCTGATTTTCACGGTGGAAGTTTTCTCGAGTTTTGCACGAATATCCACGAGCAGATCGTGAATCTCAGAACGAGGAAAAACTTGTAGGAAACATCAACCGACGAGCATCGATGCTGGAACTGGTGTGTTCCACTTGCAACGGCGGCTGTAGGTCAGTCGGTGTCTGCTTATAATTGCGGGAGTTGCTCTGCCTCGGGGAATCTGCGGAGGTTTCGCCCAATTCGATCGACTCGCCGGTCAATTTCATCGCCGTGAATCGGCACGTCGCGTACCCTGAACGCAAACGCAGCTTCAGGCAAGACGGACGCGAGGTGACGATCCGTGCAATTTGACGCTTTCGATTAATCTTCCTGAAGTCTCCGAAGACTAAGCCGTTCGGCAGAGCGCAAATGTTGATCATAAGAAGAGAGTGAAATGTCGGGATGTCTGATTTCGCTTCATGATACTCGATGTTTACGATTCCCAGTCTTCATCTTACAAGTCAGAATGCTCTCAGCCCTTTCACAACGTGTTGAATTATCAGTGCTTTGACTACAAATATACATAAACGAGCGAAGGTGTATATGAGGTGTTTTTTTGATCACGTTGATTTACATTTAAAGTGAAACCTCCAGCCTCTCCTTTAACATTAGCATTACATACGAATTATTTATCGCCAAAGATGAATCGTAAAAGTTCCTAACGCATCAACGACTTTCTCATTCGAATTTATCCCTATACTACATCCAACTGGCTGTGAAACGAATATAATAATGTGAGGAACGTGGCATCGGTTCAGAATAAATCTCCGCAAGTATGTGATATATCATTAAAATATTAACAGCAGATGGGTCAGTGTCTCGGAATTTATTCGATTCCTACTTCTCGACCTACCGAAACAGAAAAGACTCTGTAAAAGTACTTTCTTATTCCGTCAGTATAAATTGCATCAGTCTACCATGGAATTGCTTGGCTTTTATAAATAAATTTCACAATATATAGAGCGCATAGGTAATTCAAAAATATCAGATTGGACTAGTCCGCAATATTTACTCACGTGCAATCGAGCGTGAATACTTAAATACTTAAATCTCGATCTTGACCGCGAGTGCAGACAGCGATGATCATCGGTGGTCTTTTGAGGCCACCTACATCTGTAGATTATGCACAATCCTGTTTACCACAAGATGAAGTAATCAGAGTCTAAGCTTTAACTGTTACTTACACTTACGTGGGATGAAAAGGTCGTCGTCCCGCCTTTCAGACCGTTATCTGTTTCTTTTCGTATCAATTTTGGTTCTTGCTCCTTTTTTCAATAAGCGCTATTCAAGTCCATTTAGTTATTCTTTCAACGAACAAAGCGGGAGATTTCATATTAAAATATCTCGAACGGATCCGCCAGCTGCAACCTTTCACTCGTGACGGAAGAATATCAACAAGGAGAAAAATAAAACCGAGAAGTGCTCGACTTTAAAACGGATTGCTTCTTTCCAGCCTCCGCCTCGAGATCCTCGATTGTTATTTCAACGATTTTCGCAGCTTTTCTATTCCTTAGCTGAATACGAAAAATGAATCGACCCAAACCCAGATCCAAATCATTCCGATCTAATTCTAATTGATTTTGATCGGTAAGCTTTTCATACAACCGTAGAAGTTTCTTTTAATGCTTCGAATTCAGGGTATAGAATCGAAACTCTGATCTCGTGAGAGATTAATGACAACAAAGTTTAATTCAGTTAGAATCATACCAGCACGTTGACCTTGCCTCAAAACCCATGATCTGATCTATCTCACGCATTTTTTCATTCAAATTCTTCTTGAATGCAAAATAGGCGTTCCTTACGACCCAGAACTTGTACCGTTTCCGATCTCTCTGAAGACTTCTGAGAGGTCTTTTTCCTATTGTTCAGGGATTGCTTTACGTTTCTCAGTACCTAATCGTGAGAATCAGCTGCAGGATCCTGTAGCTCATCCACTATTATCCTGATCACAATGCATTTTTTCTCTTCCCTTTATTTTATATAATTTCTCTACGTTACGCACTTCTAAATCTCATTTTCCGGCACAATGAAGTCAGAGGCTCGATGTCAGACAAATCACAGCTCGTCCCTAACTTCGGTAATTGTGAAATTTTTCGTTGACTGGATCAGACAGTCTATTGTGATTTCAATGGTTGATTCCAAGGCGAATAAAATTGGAACAAACTTGTCGAACAATCCATGTTACCCATAACAATTGAAATACCGTATTCCGAAAGTTCCTTTGTTACTTTCTAAGCAATCTTCTTCTTTATATAGCCGCCACGCCATCCGCTCAATAAAAGACTTCGCATTCCCATGATAAAAGGTAACATATTCACGGATGTAACGGTGTGATGTTAAAATCTCGCGGTATTATTTGCATGCCTCATGACCAATTGTTCCACGGCAAGGTTTGCTATATTCCAAGGTCGGATTCGTCTCAATTCAAATCCACGACATTTCGCGTATCTCGTATTTAATCCCACAATAAATGCCCGACGGGTTGAGTAAACAATACCAAAAAATTGCCATGCATACAAACACGGGTCTTAAATTGATGTTTGGTGTATTTCACACATGCAGGAAGTATTATTTCACACCAGACGTAATTTCTTTTTTTCTTTTTTCTTTTTTTTTTAGGTTGATGTTGTTAAAAAAGATTGGATATTCTTTTAATTTTTATAATTCACGTTTCACGTGCACGCTGCTCATCAACTTCGTTAATTAACTCCAAACGTCCGGCTGTTAACGACTTGAAGATGGATCGCGGTGAGGTAAAGAATTAAGTATTCAATTAGGCGCAACACGAGTTCTGTTACAATTGTAATATTAACTTTTAACGATGATTAGATGAGAATAGAGAAAACTGGACACAGCTGGTTAACGTGCTAAAAAGAAATCATCATTACTCGAAGTCTTTTCCCTAATTTAGACTTAGTCCAAATTCGCACAGATCATTACTTATCTCGATTTATGGTATACAAGAACGCTTACTTCTCGTAATTTATTGCAGATAGTTTACTTATTGTTTAAGTTATTCTAACGGTACTTATCCGTGATTTCATGAATCTTGATATTGGGATGTCGAATTTAAACGTTACAAGAATAAAAGTGATGAACTCTTTTTATCCCTTTCTTTTTGTAAACTTTCTTTATTCCGATGATTATGGCACTTCTAACATCCATTCGAATTCTCCTTCATTTATGTGCATATATGTTCATTGCCTAAATTGCAAGAATCCATTAAAACTGGTACAGCTAGTTGGTGCAGAAATAGGTGTGTTAAAATCCCGTTATATTATATTACATCCACGAAATCTCATCAAACTTTTTTATGGGACACGTGAAATTGATCATTTATATATTGTATATATGTATATATATATATATATATGTATATGTATCAACAATTCTTAATTGATTCACTCGAGTGTTTTTATCGACTGACCAAACTGTACTTCACATCCAGCTCACATTAATTTTACATTTAGTTTTTACTCTATTTTCAACCAAATGAATGTTGATTGGTTAAAAAAGATCTAGTCGCAAAATAAACATCGTTAAACCGCTAACAGATCGATTTTCGAAGTTGAGTAATTATGCATGTGAAAACAAACTTTAGTCATCGCACTGATAGCCAATGGATTCTGCGTTCTTGCAGAATTCCGCCTCTCATTCCTATTTCAAAAATAAAACCTTTCGAATTTCAATCATTGTGCAAAAAATAACTAAACACGACCGGATTGAATCGGTAAAAATTAAACAATTATTTCGTATTTTTTTGAAACGGTGTTCATGAAACCATTATTTCATAAATTTCGGTGTATAGTCTTAACAGCAAAAAAGTTTTTTTGATAATTTATAGTTTCATTCAGAATATTCGTCAATTTTAGGTAGAAATATTCACTTATCTGTCACTTATCATAAGAAATAAGTACTTGGTAAATAAGACAAAGGTAATAATTGATACTTTGTTCACATAAATAGACATTGTTTTGCATAGTTCATGATGGGAGTAAAAAACGAAGACCGATTGTAAGGAAAAATAATTGAGTACATCGATTAACCGACTTTGAAGAATAATAAATTATACTCGATTGATCGGGACAAGTAATCGATTACGAAGAGTGACTAAAAGTAATCGATTTAATCGAAAATCGATCATTTTTCATCGCTTTTAGTCACAACTAACCTAACCTAACCTAGACTAACTTAAGTTAACCTAAGCAAGGCCAACTTAAGTTAACCTAACCTAGGCTAACCGGTGTACCTCTACCGTATGTGGAGAAACGTACGTAATCGTCCACATTCTATGCATGTAGAAGATTACATACAGCTGGCGTAGAAAACGAGACATTGAACTTGACTAAATCAGCCTCCAGTGAGCGTGCCGAGTCATGCAAAAGTCCTACGAAATTACCTTCGAGGCTATAATCCCCCGCATCGTGAGGGTTAGGCCTGCAATCTCACGAGAACGGTGAAAGCGAATTGTTGTATGCACGAATAGCTCGGATTCTATCCCGACAGTCTACACCGAGGAATTCTCAGTACATATAATTTTTTCTATCCGTTTTTTTCTCCTAACCTCGAAACTGCCGATAATTTTTCGCTTCTACATCCATGAAGTGTGTTCAATTACGCATTCTCTGAACAAATCCACTACAGTGTTAGATAATACAGTTTTCAGTCCCTCAAACTAGACAGCATCCATATTCCGTTTTGTGCCAGCTTTATAGCACGATCGTCCTCCATTTTCTGGGTTTTTTTCTTTAGTTTTTCATCAAAATGTATACGCAGTTCAGAGAGAGAACATATACAACGTCTTATGAATTTCTGGTAAGAATTATTCTACAGAATCGCTAAATTTTCGTAAACATTTCAGTTTCAATGTTCTTTTTTTTATTTTTTAGTCAAAGACAATACACACAAGTGAAGAGAAGCAGATTTTACGACAATTTCGAAAATGACTTAAATAAACGTTTTCCATGCATCGTTTGGATTATAATATTTCACAAAGTGAGTCAAATTTCAAAATTTTACCACCACCAGATTCATTTTCTGTTTAAATCTATTGGAAAATGTCCTCATGACGTCAGCGCCTGGTTGTGAGCGCCATTTTATCACCCCATAACCTAAGTTTTTACTTTTAATGGAGGCAAATCGTAATTCTTGAGGTTCCAAATTACTCATGTAACAAAAATTAACGACGCATCGCAAATTGACAATACCAATACTACGAGATAAATAATCTGCTAATTTGGTCGAGGATGCCGATAAAGTCGCACATCTTTTCGCGAACGCGTCACGGTGAACTCTGTTTGCAAAAATTGACCAGTTGCCCCGTGTCTAACGGTTGTGTAACCTTTATTACGCCGTTCTTTGGTCCTTTTGCTTGTTTTCCTCTTCTTTCAAACGTCAAGAGTGCAGCAGGCTGCTCGCTGGCACTGGCAAAGCGAGATAATTATCGGCGTGGGTGCATCGACGGATCGAATAGTTAATGAAGGTGTTCCACAGACCGCAGCATCTCCGGCCTTACAAGGAGAGCTGCATGCTCTCCTTGCTTACCATCGTTCCAGTTTGACGCGATGATAATTGCTTCACTCCTTAACTGTGTCCATTTCAATCTAATAAAAAAAATGTAGACATAGTTTTTTGGGAGAGGTAAAAATGTAGAATTTTTATCATATATGATGAGAATAATAAAAAATTAAAAAATTAATTTTTTTTTTGATTTTGCAAAGTCAAAGCATAGACAAGTCGAAATGTGGGAAGGTAAAGTGTAGAAGACTAGAATCTAGACTCGTCAGAACTAAATGATATTCATGTTAATTTTTGAAATACTATAAAATAGATTTTCGTATTTTTGCAAGTTTAATATCATGACCATTCTATTTTCTAATCTTTCTACATTTTCACGACCTGTATAAGCTACGAATAGCAAATCTGGTATTTAATATATTCTTTCTTATCACGATCATTCATTGCGATAATAATTTGATGCAGGCGTAACAACAAATTGATTGAAGAGCATTATCTAACTGTAAAAAATACGGTCAACCGAACAAATAAATGTAATGTTGCAATAAGTAGAAAATTTACTATTGACAATTATAATCAGACACTAAATCGTTTCTTGTACAACATTTTTCTTTTTTTTTGTTATTACAACAGTATTTAAACCGTTATTGTAACAATATCACTAGGATTATCTAGTAACCATAACGAATGAAATTTTTCTCAGTACGGCGCTTGCATCCAGGTTTTATGCAGCTGCGTTATGGTATTATGCATAGCTGTAATTACCTTTGTTACTCCTGTAATCGGTGGGATGATCAAAACGACGGCCTCAATTCGGAACTGAGAGAAACGAGGCTGCAGCCTGGTTTCTGGTCTGAATACACGAGCAAATTCCATGTCGGGCGATCTGCAAATATATTGCAGAATTTTTTTTCCCTTAAACAACTCATCTTTGGTACAAATTTAGTATAATCTCAATTTGAGATAATCTAAATAATTCTAAATCCGAAATAAATAGTGCCTTCGCAAAGTTTATCAATCAGGTTTGTGGGTTGGGTTTCAGAGATGAATATCGAATTTTTAAAGAGAACGAAGATCACTCACAGTTATGTAAATATTTCGATTTTAAATCAAAACGTCGACAGCCAGCTTTCTAAAAAATGTATAAAACTTATTTACTTCACCTAAATTTGATGTAAACTTGAATGCACGTCGTAGGTTTGAAAAATTACAAGTATCTTATATATAGTCGTGATTAATGTCAGTGAAATACTCCTGCAACAGAGTGTTACTGAAATATTGCTTTGGTATGGTTACGACGTATTATTATTTTCAGAGAAATTATCTTCTCATCTGATGAAATAAACGATCGTTTCTCTACCTAGGTAGGAGAAATTTGTACAACATGTGAAATCGGTAGGAGTATTTTCAGAAAGAGGCAGATCAATTCAGAAATAATCGTGGTGAATGTAAAAGTATTTTTGTGGAGGCGTTTTAGCCATAACGGATAAAGGACGGAAGAAAGATAGGAAACTAGCGAAGTTTTTGATTCTGAATTAAGGAAGGGGAGGAAAAATTTGCCAACAAAAATTGTTTTACATCTTATTGAAATTGTTTTACATCTTATTTAATTTAAAAACAAGCAATATTCAAATATGGCAGAAAAATCTTTGGATTTTGATCTGTGAAAAATTAAAAAAATTAATGGAACAAAATAATTGATTAGTGTCATTTCCTTTAAGGGTTGTTTCTCCCGTTTCTTATTCTTTGTTGTTTTAACCTCCAGCGTTTGTCCGATTAAAAAACCGTGAAAATTTTTATCCCCCGCGTTTTCGAAATCACCGAAGAGCGTGACGTCCCTCAAAAAATTTGGTGCGAATAAGAAACGAGGTCTGTTGCTCCTTTCACAGTTTACGACCGCTTCGACACCGCGTGGAGAGTTAATTGACCCGAGGAAGAAACGAGCCTTGAATCTGAAGCTGCGCGTTACGCGTGTTACACGCAATCAGTGCTGCGTCGAAAGGCTCGCTCTCTTATTAGGCGAGCGAATTGTCGCAAAATGGATCACGACCTACTTCCGCTGAAAGTGATAAGCGAGTTTTCGATGCGTTCGGCTCAATTTCCTGGGCGGCGGTCGCTGACCGGAAGTCGACTTTGTTCGATCGCTGCACGCTGCAGGTACGTCGAACTTATCGGAATTCGTGAGAATAGTCATCGATGACTAAACCCGAGAAATGCGCGCCAGTCATCGTGAGAAATGAAGAATGCCATGAAAATCGCAGTGAATGAGATGAAGTAATTGAACGATTGACATACACACGTACAAAAACTGAGTATCAAAAATTTATATCTTCCAACTACAGGCGACGAGTTCAATTCTTCTTCTCTTCGGAAGATCCTGTAGTGCGGTTGATCAATGTCGCCAAAATTAATTTCCACCCTTTTCAATCAATTTATGTAATTCTAGAGAACGAAAAAATCACCACAAAAACTCAAGCTGCACAATGTATGCCCTTATCATTTTCAGGTCAATTCTCTTCTTTTTGTTCGACCCAAGAAAAAGATAAATTTTAGTGCCGATTTGTCCCAGATGCTCGAATATCGAATGAAATCATTTCCGGCCGATCAATAAACTCTGGATGAATTTTATTTCCACTTCACCGCAGTAATCGCTTCTCCAATAATTAACGATTAGATAAAATCTGAGTGAACCGTTGCGAACTTTGATACCGATTATCATCCGAACCGTTACTCCGACCGCAGATCGTATCGGATGGTTGGAAGGATGTTAATGGAAACTTTTACCACGATTTTTCGTTCTTCCTTTTTCATGTCCTGCCATCTGATTTGAAAATAGTATCCTCAAGTACCAGATGTTGAAGGGTGCAGTCGGCATAACCGATTGTTTTTACCTCATAATTTTTTCTCCCCAAAATCGAAAGTGTCAGCTTTTTCTTCCGGAGAATGAAACCCGTTTCCACACTAGTATTGAATCCTCATTTATACGTAAGCGATATTTCAAACGATTATAAATATTTCCAGAGATAATTGCGGTTCCCTATCCGCGCTAGACCTAGTTAGAAATGCTAATTTTAGGCAATTTATAACGATTGTACAAGCGATGAACGGCCAAGAAGTGAAATTTAGTCACGTAATCGGTACGCCAACTTGTCCCATGTCCAGCAGATTAATGCGATGCATATTTTCGACACCTGGGAGATTCGTCGATGATTCTCTCGCTGATAATGGTTACAAATTGTAACACCATTTAATTACCTGCTATGCAATTGAGCCATCGGAATGCTCGGAATATTTTAACAAGTCTTAATGCCAAGTATAAATCCGGCTTTTTCACATCAATCATTATTTATTCCTGCTCCGTCATTCAGCCACACGTCGTTTAGCTTGTGCAGTAAATTCACGAAAAATAGCATCTTGGTTCAAATCAATGGCTAGCGAACAGCAGTAAGAGGTCAGGGTTAAATTCCAATAGAGGCTGCGCCTACATCGCATGAAAGAAATCTACGCGTGGCATAAAATCGGGGCCTTGGTGTCCCATGCGGTGGGTTAACAGGCCAGAAGAGAGCTCTTCCCAGTTGACCACGACTTTCCCAAGTTCCGGGTCAGCGACTTCTTTCTGGATCGAACTCGACGCCGCCTCCTTTACTGGATCGATCATTATTCTTTAAAATCCAAGCAACATCCTGCGGAGAAAATGTAGGATGTAATTCATCCGACACCGCGATCCGTAATTTAAAACATTCTCACTGCGGATCTGATTATCGAGTTTCGGTATTCCTTGAGCTCCGTTTGCTCGAAAGAATTTTTAAACCCTGGGCGAAATCCAACCCAGCCTTCCGAAGAACGGGAATGGTTATCAAAAACGTCCCCGATTCCGTTTCCGCTTAAAGTTCGATCGAGTCGCAGATAGAGGTAATTTTTTCCTCCGACGAGAACCTGTCCGATTCTCTTAGGATCAGGATCGCCGATCGATAAGAGGAGCCTCGATCTTTCACGCGACACGCGATCGGCACGGAACGGCAGACGCGCGTCTCGAGAGGAACGTCCGAGCGTGGATCGCGAAGCCCGCAGCTCTCGACATCTCCTCGAGCAACGCGTGGTATTAATTAAGGAAGAGACCCGGAAGCGAGAATTCCATCCGTGGCATCCGCTTAGCTTTAACGATATAATAACAGGCGGGTCTGTTACGACTCGTCCGAGGATCGCGAGTTCGATCGGCTTCGAGCAGCCGGTTGATCATCGTCTCTGCGAGTCTACTTTCTTCGCTCTCTGATGCCTGTTTAGCAAAATTGACTCAAGTGGGTAAGAGTAAAGTAAGTGCCCAACCGGCAGGCAGGAAGATCTATTTTACTGCCTCTCATGCAGCTGGTAAAACCAAAGTATCATAAAACCAGTCGAGAGCCCACCGAGCCTCTGGATACGCATCCATGTGCGAATGATTATGGGCATGACGAAGAGAGGGGGAAGCCTCTTCCTCTTTTTATGGGTAGCGAAGATTATGCGTTGAGCTAATGAAAACCGCGCAGTAATTGTTATTGCAATCGTAAATCCGTAAATTATTTTATCAAAGTTACGCCTGCCTATTAGAGGATCGACGCTCGTAAACTCGTACCTACCTGTTTGAATGACTGAGAGTGAAAGCCTTTAAAGTTGCATTTTATCGAAAGTCAACGTTTTCCAGATGGGCTTATGACTGTTCTATATTATGGTCTGTTTTATTGGCGTTTCCACTGTCATTCTAAACATTTCCAAAGGCTGGTAATAACGTGCATAATCGATATGCGATCAATATTTATCCTTACAAATTTGAATGGTAACCGCATTACATTGAAATACGCATTTTTCAACATTCGCATGCTGAAATTCTGTCGGTCTATTGTTGTTCATTCACCTATTGGTAATACTGCATATTTTCTTTCTAGTGAAAAAAATTGTTATTCCAGGGATGTGCACATGGTCATGGAAATTAATAGCATTTGAAAATCGTTTGGATCTTCGAATGCAAAAGTGTAAATGGGTCACACTGAGTAAAGCATACCAATTATCCATTTCTGTCCTTCTCTGTGCAATCACAACATTGAACCCCGGACAGAATTGAAATTGATCAAGCATTCAAATCACGGATCATTGATCAATTGAAATAGTCTTCCTCGTTCTTCCGACGTTATGCACGTATCACTGAAACATCGCGATGAGAAATTCTATTCGCGGAATAAGGAGTAAGCTGTTCACCCATAAACGCGATTTTGCTATCCAGACTTGTATCTCGATGAATAATAATGACAACAAGTTCATGGTCTCGGTGCTCTAATTTGACCGTCGTCTCCACGATGTGTGTTTACGTACCTGAAACGGTGAATCACTTCAAATTTTTCAGATTAAATTAACTGAGGCGTACTGGTCAGTGTTGCGCAACGATTGGCAGTGATCATTAACCACGAATCGACTCTTTCGCCAATTTCTCTCACGTTTACATCTGGAAACTCATGAGATAACGGGTCATGCTTAAAACTGCATTTTCAGCGATACGACAGTATGGGGAGTTCAGCTGATATCTGTTTTTTGGTTGTGTCATGTCAAGATAACGTTCATTGATCATAAAAAATTTCTAAACTGCGTGAATTCTAATTTTTTTTTATTGCGTTACGTTTATTGCAAAATTAGTTGCATCCAGATGACATGTGAGTACGGAAAGTTTGATTATGTTTATGAGTATTCCGGACATGGTAAAGCGCGCGGGCTCATTTTACTTGTAGAAGTATGTTTTTGTCTGACCGTAATTGGGATGTCGTGATTATCGTCGAAATGTTTAGTGTTTGGAACGACATGAATAGGCGCATGCGGATAGAAAGATGCAGTGGCAAGTGCAGCGCACGCAGAAAGCGGTAAACCACAATCGCGCGAATAGATATTCCGCAAATGGTTTCGCAAGGAATTGCGTACATCTATTGGCCAGATATGCACAGTACAGGATGTTTGACCGTTTACATTAATTTTCTACAGATCAACGGAAATATAGAATTTACACGTTCCTGTGTTAGTGGAACGAATAACGGTCGCACACCTATCTCAGACTCAGCCACTCTACAATGTCGCACAATCTCCCAAACCTCCGAGCAGTGAAGGATCCCAGTGAGTGATGCGGTAAACGGATGAATGGACGATTCAATGGCGGGAATGTGTCTCACGTGCGAATAGTGGTCACTGCAGGTTTCCTGATCGAAAATCTTGATAGGAAACATCGAATGATTCGAATAGGAAAGGCGAGCGAAGGCCTTGCTTAGAAATTCTGCATGAAATCCAAAGACTTCAACGGACATCAATTGCAGTGTTCGACGCAATTTTTGCCTATAAAATAAATAACGCCGACGTAGTAAGCCGTAGTAAATTCGATCAGGTTCCTAGATCGAGGTGAATCATTTCTCACCGTGCTACGCATCAGTTTTGACATTATGGACCCGCAAGTCGATCCCTGGGTCAACGTTTATCTCTGGGAGGGCTCTGAATCGCTCCTCCGCGCCGCAGGTCAGGCGGGCAGGAATCGAACCCTGAGGTAGGCGGCAGCCTCCGTCAAGGATGTCGAAGCGAGGCGGAGGGTGAGTTATGCGGAAAGAGATGCGCTCGCGAAGAAGAAGCCAGCAGGAAGAGAAAAACTGGAAGCGAGGATAACGCAGTTGGGGCGGAGCAGTTGTGTCCGCAGCCGCGGAGAAACCGTCCGGCCCGAGATAGAATCTTCGCGTCACGAATTCCGCGTACAATAGAGATGTCGGAGATTTTTAAGGACGAGTCCTGCTCCCGCTCCCTCCCCGAAGTCCTCGTCCGCGTTTCTTAGAGCTTAGGCGCACAGGTTCAACAATTCCTAGCTCGCGTTGTGCGAAACGCGAAACCATCCGCTTGCCCCTTGGCTTTGCACGTCGGGTCGGTGGAGGTTTTATGGGTCCAACGATCTTCGCAACGTCAGCGACCTTTGCCGATTCCTGAGGAAAAAAAGCTTCCTTGTTTGACGTCATGCCACCGGACTACAGGCTTTCATATTTTTCATCGTTCGACACAAAAATTCTGGATGAAGAACACAGTGGGATATAAAATACTCTTGCTACTGCTGCTCAGCCATCGACATTTATCGCAACGTGTCACGATTTTTATGGCCAATAACCTGCATTACATGGCAGATCTATCATTCACTGTCATGGTCGATGGGTGATTTCGGCTAATCACTGTAGAATTACTGACTGCTACCAATAATTCGGAAATCCACTCGATGTGTACAATATATCCACTTTTGATAAGGCGACAGAAGGCTCCACAAATGCTGCTAAAATTTTTGTCATCCTCTATTATGAGAATCGGTAAAAAGTTAACAGTGGCTTATCTTTGCACTTAGCGTGGTACGATTTTTGTCCATCGTTATCTTTACCATTTGTGATTGTCAATCAATTTCGTACACTTAATGACATGGCTTGTTTCACGAAATAAATCAACTCCTCAGCAATACACTGACGATCAAATTATCATAATAAGACGAAGTCCCTTGGCCATTGTATGATAATGAACCTACTTAACGCTATCACCATGTTCGTTCCCATGCTTGTACCAACCTAAGTACCGTGATACACTGCTGCACTTCCCGCTCAACATATTAGTACGTGAATTTAGTCAACTTCGCTACGCCATTCAACTTGCGAAAAATTGGAAAGGAAGCTTTGCCTTTAACCGTGTTTTTTCCCTAACCTGCGATCCATGGAGAAATCTTGAGAAAATTGGTGTTATGTACTCAAAACTAATTACTTTGTGATCTTCAACTGTTTTACAGAGCAAAAATCTACCAAGTTAACATGTTTGGAATTTTTTCACTGCTGCTACATAGTTAGAATTTTTTCTTTGAGGAAATATTCCAACTACCTGCATGATTGCCGTTTGAAGTAAGGTCTTCCTTTCCGGAAGCGTTTACAGTATACTTACCTGTATCATTGTGGTATGGGAACCATAATTCTCTACACGTTTTAACACTGAGCCAGAAACCGATCGTAAAACAGACGGTGAATCTCGGCAGCAATTTTCTCTTTCTATTCTAATAACAAGTTTGACCTCTGTGGAAGTTGTTTCCTGTAAGCTATATTGCACTATAATGCTGCACTCATTTAAGAAGTTATTCAGAGTATCTTCGCAGTTAAAAATCCTTCAAGTGATTTCTCACGCCAACAAAAATGAACGCCCACCCAACTCACATCCTGGAAAAAGTGAACGATTTATTTGTCACTCGGTTGAATAATCGCGAACCGTGAAATAACAATACTCTGAAATTAACCAACCCACAAAACCATTCGACACTGCGCAGGCATCCATAATTGACGGTTGAGTAATCGGAGAACGGATATCCTCTTTTTTTGTTTCCGTTCACCAGACGATCAATGACTCGAGACTCAGTAAGACTTCTTTCCTGAATATAATTAATCGAACGATGCTCTTGTTTCAGACGGTGAACAGACCTCAATACACACCGAATCAGGACCCAGTGGTGTCGTTCACTACTACTCGACCATCAATCAGAAGTTAACAGAATCGGTAAGCGTGAACAGTAGTAACCGCCAATATTCATCCCCGCCTACTTGATGAGGGAGCTTATGGAGACACGAAACGCAGCTTAAATCGACATTGGAGTGATTGAGCATTTTGTTACAGTACGACGACATGGAGGTCCTCGACATCGACGCGTTGAACAACACTCGAAGGGCCACCAAGCAGGTGATATTCTTCAACCGGGTACCGAAAGTCGGTTCCCAATCGTTCATGGAACTACTTAGAAGGCTCTCCGTGTTCAACAGGTTCTTCTTCAATCGGGACAGGGTTCAGAGGGTCGAAACCATTCGCCTAGCTCCAATCGAACAGGTACTGTAGATTTTGGACAGTAATGTCCATTAATGCCTTTTCCTTCCGGTTAACTTGTTCTCGGTCCCAAACAAAATGCGTGTTCGATTCTATACGAATCATGTGACGATGACTTGCGATTAAGTTGCGGTGAGAGGATGGGATTTATTGTCACATAATTCGTATAGAATCGAACTTGCATTTTATTTCAGACCAAAAACAAGGTAGCCGGAAGGGTAAGTCATTAGTGAACATTTACTGTACATCTCTTTGATTCTGTAATTTGCATTGTCTTGAATATAAATTGTACCTCACTTTTGGGTAAACCAGGATATTTCCGTGATGTGTTCCTTAGGGACTCCTAATTATAGGCAAATCAGAGTTCAAATACACTACGAACAACACCGCTGCTCTTTTGTTAGCATGCTGCTGATATCACTCCGGCGATACTCGGAGCTACTCGGAGTTGTTTTGTACCCTGATTTGCCTATAATGAGGAGTCCCTTTGGAACGCGTCACGGAACTCACCTGGTGTAAGTGATAAATTCAACGTTCAACAAAACTGTTTCGATTAAATTTTCTCGGTGTTGGTATATTTTTTTTACTGTACGTATGATTTGTATATTGAGACTCATTGAATGAACACTTTTCAGCTCCAACTGGCCACAATGGTTTCCGGTTACGCTGAACCTTCCGTCTACATCAAGCACGTTTGTTTCACGAATTTTACCGAGTGAGTAGTGCAAAAGAATAGGTGCTCATGTTGTCCGATGGTTGTAAAATCAAACAAATTAAATAATTCATTAGCTTAAAGAAAAAAAAAAAAAGATCGATCTGAAATCTTCTGTAGAATCTAGTTTCAAATCCATTTTTTGATCCACGAAGTTTGGAAATCAGAATCAATAAAAAACAAACGATACGAGCTATTTCACTGAATTGAAATATATTCTGTAAATAAATGATTATTTGAAAGGAAATTACATCATACCTACAGAAGACTAAGTCCCTTCAATTTGTACGAAGAACTTCAAAGCGAATTTTTTTAATAGAATGCAAGTTGATCAAAATCGCACCGTTTCAGATTCCCAAATTTCTATCCCTCACATATTTTTTCTCCAAACTTTAGTCGATTTCCTTTCAATCCTCAAAATTTTTCCACGAGGATTTTTTGACCAACGAATCTGCCGCTTGCAGATTCAATTTGCCGGAACCAATTTACGTAAACTTGGTGCGAGACCCAGTCGAGCGTGTAATTTCCTGGTACTACTACGTCAGGGCTCCGTGGTACTACGTCGAACGGAAGCAGATATTTCCCGACCTGCCTTTGCCCGATCCGAATTGGCTGAAGAAGGACTTCGAGTCCTGCGTCCTGGAGGGCGACAGAGAGTGTCGATACCTGGAGGGCGAGATCCACGAGGGCATCGGTGACCACCGACGGCAGACCCTCTTCTTTTGCGGCCACAGCGATAAATGCAGGTATACCTAAGAATTCATCGCAATTTTCTTTATCTCTAGTTTGTTTTTCCCTAAGATTTTCGATTTTTAGAGTCGTCAAATTTTTCCTATTGCAAATTTGTATCTTTTCAACGCATTTGGGCTAAATTTACAACTATTCATCGTCAGTGTCACGTGTTACATTTTTATAAATTCTGTATCTTTTTTAGTGAGATTTTATGAAACCTACCTATAAATGTGCACTGATGATGTTAACTGTTAGAAAACTTGCAAGGATGCTCGAACATTTTATAACGATGCGGATAAGCTGGTACAGGAGTATGACTTGATTTTTCAAGATTTGAAAATTAAATAAAAATTCACCTTCTGTTAATAATTTTCAGACCATTCAACACGGTGGGTGCTTTGGAAAGGGCTAAACTGGCCGTTGAAAAACATTACGCGGTCGTCGGCATTCTTGAGGATATAAACAGCACTTTGACGGTACTAGAAAATTATATACCGAAATTTTTCCGTGGAGCAACAGACGTCTACTGGGGTAAGTTGATTGCAAAAAAAAAATTGTCTGAAAACATATCTCAGTTTTGAAATTTTCATATCCATTAAAAGCTTAGAAACAGAAGGAAATCCCAGCTTTTTGCAAGGGTTTACAATTCCCGTTGGTCAATTTAAGCTCAAATCGAGTCAACATATCCGATATCACACGGCGTCAAGAACTATATTTAAATATGTTACATTTGCTTGGCCAATGGTCGATCTATTTTTATACAGTCTTACGGATATATATGCGAATACGTATAGTTACATATGTACTTGCTTAAGATAATAAGACGAAATGAAACTTTAACCATCACAAATTTGCATCGTGAATAGAGAATTTTTAATCATTCATCAATAATCGTAATATCAAATTAATCACGCAATCGCTGGAACTGAAGCAATTGGTAAAAAAAATGATAAGGAATTGAAAGCCATGAATTACGCCTGCGGTAGGCAACCGATTTTACGTCCACGTAAGACCTTCACTTTGTAGACCAAGGCGCAACAAACACTGATTGATGAGACGAAAAAAAAACTCAACCAACGTGAATTTGCGTCGCAAATAGAAAATTTGTAATCATTTATAAATAATTGCAATCTTCAATTAATTGTGCGATGGATAGAACTGCAGCAATCATTGAAAATGATTAGGATTTAAAAGTCTCGAATTGCGCCTACGATTAGCAACCAATCTTACGTACTTGTAAGACCTTTATCTTATAGAATAAGGCGCAATGAAAATTTTAATGAACTGCGTGCGTCGCTTGTTTTTCGTTGCATCCAACCTAAGCTGTCGATAATTTTTTACTTATTATTTTTCTAATTCTTACATCAAATTTTTTTATCCTCGTTCTCTGTTCCCTATTGTTTCAGATGAAGTCAACTCATTCACGAAGATAAATCGGAATTTTTTCAAACCACCGGTTAGCGAAGAGGTAAAGGATCTGGTGCGAAAGAATTTCACGAGAGAAATCGAGTTCTATCAATTCTGTCGACAACGACTTTACAAACAGCTCAGAGCCCTGAGGTTAACTAATTTGCCGAATCAAATCGACAACACTCTTTAAGGATATTATTTTGATGAATAATAAGGGGGCTGTTCTCAATTTTTCTGTCCACATATCGAGTGAAAACGATTACATTTTACGGGTGAATCGTGACAGAAAATTGCAGGGCAATCTTTTGCTTTTTCCTTCCTCGAGTGTATAAGCAAAGACAAAGAGGAAGAGAAAAATATCACAGACAATAATTATTTTCCAGACGGTAAAAATTTTCGGTTGCCTCGTCGATTAATAATAATAAAATATTGTGATTGTGAAACGTTATCACGTTTAGCATTGTAGGCTTTATAGGTATATTGTAGAATTTTATTTGTATAATAGTCTTTAATTGAATTTGCGGATAAAAATGTGCGGCAGCATTTTCAATTTATATAGATATTAAAAAATCAAGCGGACCAATCTGCGTTTGCATTATGAATACGATATGATTGAATGTATGCGTGTGTGATTATGTAAAGTATTGATATATAGTATATTTAGACCGCAAACTCGTGGGCAGCTATACCTATAAATATTATAATATCTTTTATAATCTTGATGAAAAGTAAATTTATATGAAAATTTGCAACGATAAATGGTTAAATTTCGATGCAAGCAAAGCGTTAATAATAACAATTATATTTTGCGGAAGATCGGACAAATTTTTTATAAATCAAAAGATAGATTTCGTCCGGTGTATTTTCTGCTTATCCTAGATATGTTTATTTATTATCTAATATACTTTTATTCCAGAATAAATTTCGTATTCAAGAAGTTGGCAATGAGAATATAACGAAAGAAATAATAAATAAGTAAATCGCTGAATATATTCGTGGTAGAAATTTCTGAACTGAAGAATATGAAGGTTCCAATAATTGAGTATTCAAAATTTGAAAATTTGTAAGACCAAAAGGTTAAAATGAATTCAAAAAATACACACTCTATGAAACGGTATTTACGTACTTATATTACTATATCGGTGTAGTTTGAATTATTGTTTAGTGTATCGGACTATACTGCGTGAGTAAAAATTGTATACCTACTAAGAGGCGAGGTTATCATAAAAATATTCATAACCTCATAATCATGACAAATATTGTAAAATTAGTTAACTATACTTATACATATCACGTGAATTTAAACGTGCGCGAAATATAAATCTATTGGAAAAAAAAATAATGAAAAAACGGTTTTCCACCTTCCAATGTTTGCAGGCTCATAATAAATAACGAGCCTTAAATCTGGGTACGTATATCATTTTTCAATTTTTCTTATCACCCGCGTTTTCCTCCACGTTTGTTACAAGAAAAAAAAAAAACAAAACAATTACTTGAACGAAGAAATTTCTTTTCTCTTTTCTGTCTAACTCTTAACTTCAAAAACCCATCGATAAAATCAATTTTCAAAACTGAAAGTGTAGATCAAAATGAAGGCAAAAAATATTTCTAATCTTCACTTTCTTTTATGGCTATAGTTAAGCAATTAAGCAAAAATATCTATTCTTGATTTGATTAGCATTCCCTGTTTCGACAATTATTTCTATGCCATTATAATCATTTATTATTTTTTCCAAAAATGTAGAGAAGAAGGCCGAACGATCGATGAATTATCGACATCGAAATGATCCATTTATGATATTATCGTTTGAATCGAAGTTTGTAAGTGTCGCGTACTCAATAATAATTTTCCTTCGCTAAATGGCCTTCGCGATGGATAGTTGCTCAAGATGAATATATAATATTGGCCGGTGATCGCAACGCTATGAATTTTTGCACAGTCCCATGTATGCATGAAGTGCAAGACATTCGGAACGCCGAGTGTTAATATAGTCGAGCTAACGCGATGGATCCCGACCTCTGAATGCCAAATAAGTTTAAAACAATCTCCAATTGATTTGATCTGAGCAATTACAGATGACAGACATCTGCGATCGAATTCGTCTTATAAACCTCGAGCGGCGTTAAGCTTACAGGAAAAACAAATCATGGCAGCGGGACAAAAGTTAGCGAGCCGAGAAAACAGGTTTTTCGCGATACTTTTCAACAGCATGAAAAAGGAAAAGTCTGATGACCTCGAAACCTGCCGAGTGAAAAACTGAAAGTGATAGGAAAAGTTTCGAAAGAATTGAAATAAAAATGGGGAAAAAATTTCTGAAAAACAAAAAATTTGTGCACTTTTTTTTCAATCAAAATATAAACTAGGAAAACCATAATTGTTTATTGAAAAAAGTATACGTGTTTGTCGGTAACATCGAAAATCGATTTATTTCCAGGAAAACCGGAAGTTCAAAATAAACAGGACATGTTAATTTTTCACGCCCATTATTCGATTGTAAAACCCTGTAGGTTAAAAAGTTTATTAATTAGCAGTTTTCGAGATCAACACGGGAGTCTGTCGAACTGGCCGACATTTTTCTAAAAACGTATTTTTCACGGATTCTACAGGTTCGAAAACATGAAGATTCGTTGAAATTAAAAAAAGGAATTTTCGACCTAAATCAATACTTTTCTCACATCACCAAAGGTAATGAGAAGTTAAAAATCTACCAAAATCCGGAGGTCATATCAGTTTAATTTCCGTGTGACAAGAAGCTTACGAGGCCTTCCTTATGTCTCAAAAAATTTAATTCCGCACGTGACTGATATCGCAAAGTAAATCGCACAAAGTCATTGCGCAGTCCGTTACAATCAGTTTACATTACCTCAAGACAATTTATTTATTTACTCATCCATGACGCCTGCAGATGATGCTCGTATTCCTTGCTTCATCCACGCTGGTTGAATTATTTCAAGATCTATTTTACGTGTATCTGTACTCTCCGGCCTTTTTTGCGACTGATTAATGCTTTACGCGATCGAATTTCTTATGTTTTCACACGACGATCCACTTTTGTCGATGTGCAAAACGGAAAGAAATTATAGTTTCGGTGAAATACGAGTCGAGGAATGAAGTGCAAGATGTTCAATCTCTAATGTCAAGCATCTTCAGGACTATTCCATAAGTTGTCAATTTTCTAAATTATCTTCTAACTCATCGATATTCATTTATCCTCTTAATTTTTATTTAGTCACGCGAGTAAACCAAGTTTGATACTGAAGTAACTATGTGGGAACAATATCGGTCATAGTTAATTGACCAATAATTTAATTCTCTATCAGTTCAGTCTTGTATCATTGTTTCCTGTGTCGAATTTTTGCAAAATTTTCTTCCTATTGTTTTACTGTTGTTATTGACAATGTCCCATACGGTGATCACTTATTATCGAGTGAAAGTTTTCCATGTACATAAGTGGGAATCAATTATTTTTCCGTGGATAAAACCTCCATTGTTAATTCGTTATCGTAGGTCGTAGGTCATAGGTCGTATAATAACGCTGACGCGTAATTATGTCTATAATAATACACAAATATTACTATATAGCTGTACAAAAATAGAATAAAGAAAGTGAAAGAATAAGGAAGAAGATAAAAGAAAAAAAGAAAACAATTTATTTATTGGGTATCAGCGTAGTCCTGAAACAACGTTACATTGTTACTTGCTTGCGTATGCAATATACGTATATATTTATAAATAGTTTATGTATACAATATAGAAACCTGCGTCCAGCGAAAACGTCTTACGATACACAGTTCATAGTTTACATAGGTATATATATATGTATATATAATGGGTGTTGGGTATACGTATACATATATACGATGTACGTACGTTTTATTCAATGTATATCATATATTTACAATTATTCTTAGGTAATGTTACACTTATATTGCGCGTAAAATAAACGTTCGTTCTTTTTTTTTAATTAATTATTACATGATAGGAATAGATTCAATCAATTTTTACGAACGGTTGGAAAAAAAGGAAAATGAATAATGGATGTGAAATTAAAACTTAAAAAATATATTAATGCCTAAAAACAAATATAACAACAATAACAACATCAACAACAAAAACTAATTATTATTTACTCTCAGTAGTCTCGTTAATTTATCATTATTGCCAAGATCGTTTCATCCACTACTGTTATTATTTTTTTTATCATTAATTTCTCTTATACAGTGCCTATACATCTAGAGTTATAGTTTTTCCTCTCTTTCCACCCTAAGATTTTACATACCTATATAATTCAATCGTGCTGCGATTATTTGAATTTTATTTGTTACTATTATCAGTTTTTTTTATTATTTGATTATACAATTTTGTCGACTTTTTAATTATTAGCTCGTCGTTCCACTCCATATTTTTAGGTTTTGCTTGTTGGATTTTCATTCCGTTTCGTTTATCGAAGAAGAAATAAACTCTATACACAGACTAGAGATAATACGTACATAGAAAAATATACTAGTTATATATATATATATATATATATAATATTATATATATATATGCATATATTAATACAACATATAATATTTGTGTTATACTATATGTTTTGCTAAAATCTAAGTCATTTGACACGTCGGGTATATTATGTATTTAAATTTATGCCGTTTATAACAATATACATAATAATATTTTTATCAATTCAAATTCAACTTCGTGTATAGCGTATTTCTATAATCTCAATTCGATATTTATCTTGTATAGATTTAATATACCATTATTATTATATTATGATAAATTCGAACAAATGAAATTCATAGTTTCAAATTTTATACGCCACGATCGAAAATTCTAATTATATAAATATTATTCTCTACAACTTCGTTATCTATTTCTTTCTTTTTTCAATCGTTTCTTATTATTATTGTTATAAAATAAACGAGGAAATATGCTACCGTGAGGTTTGTATTATTTATAAGCTTATATTCGTTAGTCTGCGTCTTCGGTTATGTGGAGAACGGATATAACATATATATAATAATATATACATATAAGTAGACAGATATTTTTCCTTCATACATATATACCTAGAAAATATATGTATATATATAACATATAGGTTCTTTTTTTATACAGAGTGATTGCTAACGACTCAATGGTTCAATGCGCATGCGCTAAAATTCGAGAACAAGAGCAGTTGTTTTGTCAGGGCAACCAACATTCATAAATTTAGACGACAGGTCGCCGCTATGCATGTAACCTCAAAAATCTCTACAGCTCTCGGTCATGCGAATTTATGAACGTTGGTCACCCTGACAAAACAACTGCTCTTGCTCTTGAATTTTTCGCGCATGCGCATTAAAGCATCAAGTCGTTATCAATTCACTCTTTATATTTATAGATTAATTTAGTTATTACTATTTAATTATCATAACAGCAATATATCTCCTTGGTTTTTGCACCTTTTCGTAACAGATAATATAATTCAATTCAATTCGTTTCAGTCTATCGGTTCCAACTACCACAATCGTCATACTTCCGATTTATAGGCATCCTCATACCGCCTACATATTAATTTCTTTCCCCCCAACTCGTCTTCCTTATCGCTTCCTCTCTCAATTTCTCTTTCATTTCTCTTTCATTTTCTTCGTCTTTTAAATCACATTAAAATTGCAAATAGAAACCAAACTATAATCTCATGATATATTATATGTAGGTATAATAATCACTTTGAACATGTAGTATAATTTTCTATAATAGGTATTATTAATACGATCGAATCAGCACGACATTTATTTATTTGGTAGGTATGCCGGTGTGAAACAGAGTTCTGAACGGAACATGATAAGATCGTGCTAAATTTCTAATACACACGATTTTTTATTCTTATAACTGGACATGAAGACCAGAATCGATTTGTCTTAGTGTCTCTCCTCGATTATACTACTTACAAATGTGTCTGTAGAAATTAGAGAGCAGAATTGTCAAGCAACCGTTTTTTGACTATTTGTGAGAGAAAAAGAGAAAGTAAAAACAAAACTGAAAATCCTTTTGTGCTTCCATCGGAATTGAAATTAAGACCGTAAGACTCGCGTTTTATTCGCGACAAAGATATTCTGCAGATTATTACCAAAACTTTCTCGTTTATCGCCGTCGTAATGTATTCCGCACACATAATTATTATATTTGTCGTTTTTTCATTCTTCATCCTTTATTCAATGAGGCAGGCTTGTTGCGTCTTGGGATATATATTCGAAAAGTTCTTTACTCTACACATTGTGCAGAGAAAAAAACGAAATTGTACTTAATTGTAGTGATGCTTCAACTCAGCTGCAGCATATAACGTTGGTAATCATAATAATCAAAAACCGTAATTCTCGAGAGAATAACAAAGTGAAAATAAACCATCTCGACGATTTTTTTATTCCTTCCAAATTTCCCTGCTTTGCGAATTATCGGAGGTCCATGAATATTAGAACTTGAGCCATTATACTTGAAACATGTCAATTTAATGCTGAAGCAATTCAAATTTCAGGCGCGTAATAAAACCCCCCGACTTTTTTTAATTTTCACATTTGCAGCAGCCCTGAGACACTCGTAATAATTCCATTAGAGTAATCACAGGATTTTCAGAAAATGATCAAGTCGTCAAGAAAATTGAGTAAAAGAAGCAGACGAAAATCAAAAGAGCGAGAAACTGGATTAAAAAGAAAGTGAACTACATGCAAAGGGAAAATTTTCACTTTGAGATTCTGTTGAGGGGATCACCATGTGAGCTTACCTTGAAAAACTGGGAAAATACAGATTTGGTCACGTTGTTTCTGATATTGCTGTGTCAAAGAAACTGGACTTTCCAGACTAGAAAATTAAAATCAGTTTCATAAGCGAAGATTCGTTTGTTACAGAATTTATTCCGGTTTATTGATCATCGGTTAAATAAAGATAAATGTTACTTTTTCAGTAAATTAACTTAATTTTCGTAAGGCTCCAAGTTTATAACGCCTCTATCGTATATGATTAGAGAAAATTTGGGCGATAAACTTCTTATCGAAGACACTACAATTTTAGCAAAGTGTTTGTAAACTTTCGTAGAGAAAAATCGTGCTTATCTCAATAGTCAACTCTTCTGTTATGAAAATATTGTCAGTATACATCATGCGATAGAAGCTTTAATTAATCCGAATAATGATAACTAATAACAATTAGCTGGTTAAAATCTCGACGGCAAACAAGTCATATTGTGATAAAACTTGATGTTTGTTCATTTCGGTATGCATGCTTTTCAACCATTCCCCATTCCTCACGATCGACAAATTGAAACGAGTCTGAAAAATTCTGTACCATAGTTGGCATCACTGACTTGTTCCATTGATACAGTGATAACAATTCTTACCGAATCTGTATTTTCTCAATTTGTCCAAGTCAACTCATACCGTTCTCTATAGTTTGCTAACTGAATTCTTCTTGGCTGTCCCCCCTGCAGAATAACGGCAATGATCATGGTTACACCATACATGCGATCTCCTGGATTCCCCTCGTCTTCGCCACGACTGACATCAACGCATCATCTCCGTTGCAGGATCGGGTTTCACCCGATTCCTGTGGCCTCCTAAATAATCCAGCGCATTGGAGCAAGGTGCCCTAGTAAAAAGCAGGTTCAAGCCAGTCCCTGGATCCGTTATCGTTAGCAGTAATGGGTATATAAGAAGTGGAGGAAACAGCGGGTAGACACTGGAAGCAATAATTTGCGCCGGCGTTATTGTCCCAGTACTGAGCACCCTTGCACTGATACCTGACGGCGAATTCGATCCGGTGACCAACGGCGAGAGTATGGCAATAAAGCGTGAACATGAACTTGTCGCTGAATCCGTCACAGGAGTTGGAAACATAGGTAGCCTGAAGATCGCTAAAGCTCTGCCATCCGTTCAGGGAGTACCGAATGTGAACGGACTTGTGAAAGTCGAGATTTCGCACCCTGACAGTACCGCTGAGGCAGAGGCTGACGGGGTCCTGGACAAGGACGTTCTCCAAACAAACCTGACGCTCGCGGACCTTGTCGAGGAAGTCGGGAAGGCCACCGGGTTGCTGGAAAAGCGGTACCAGCAGCTTTTCGGGCTTGTGTCTAGCCAAACTACTCGAAGTCTGGGTCTCAAGGTACTTGGAGTGCCAGTTTTGGGGGGCCGGTTCCTTGATCAGGGTATCGTCGTATATGAGGTCCGAGTAGGCGGAGTTCGGAACCTTCGGTATCTCGTCGAGGAACGTCCTCACGTCGGCGAGATCAAGTCCAAGGACATCGGCGAACCTGACAATCTTCTTGCGCCCCGGAGTTCCGGGTGGCGTCTTTCCGGTCTTGAGCGACGAGCACCGCCTCACCCTGCGTGGCCTTTCCTGCTCCTCCTCCTCCTCGACTTCGTTCTCATCCTCGTTGTCGATTAGCTCCCCGGCGCCGAGCCGCTTCAGGAGCTCAACCATCTTCTCGGCGTCACCGTTCGTCACCGTTTCATCCTGAATCTCGAGCTTAACCTCGTTTTTAACGAGCCGATCATCGTCCTGTAGCGACACTCGTGCCCCGCTAGGACACTCCAGAGTCAAATCACCGGGTATGTTTATGCTGCTGCTGTACGTCGAGTGGTCGGTCTCCGTGTCGCTCTGAGCGTCGTCGCTCCCACCCGGTAAGTGAAGACTCCTCGGTTTGACCCTCGCGAAGTCGACCTCGTCCTTCACGCCGTTGATAGACGGTATGATCTCCGAGTCGGAGTGGGACTTATGGACGTTAACGGGAGCGACGAGGCCTCCAATTCCCCAAGGTCGTGCGGGACTCTCGTCCTGCAGTGACATCGTGCTGTCGTCGAAGGTACTCCAGAGGGACTCGTGGCTGGGAGAGGTGGTGTCGAGAGAGTCCTCAGAGCTAGCTTTGTGCCCCGCAGTCTTCGCATTTCGGAACGGTCCGAAGCCGTTCGACTCGCTGCAGGACTCCGAGGACTCGGCCTTGGACGGAGGCGGTTCATCGGGTATCGGCGAGCCGTGTCTCCGACCAACAACCCGGGCCGTAGGCCCGTTTCCAATGGCAGGACCGTCGCTGTCCGAGGTCTCGAGGTCGTAGAAAGACTCGGCCCGCTCCGCCTCCGAGGTCTCAGGGTCGTAGTATACCTCGGAGGAGTCACTCTCCGGCGAGGCCCCGGAGACCGGGGACGAGAATACGCACCCCGATTCGGGGCCCAGTGAGCAGGGCTCGGGGCAACGGCCGAGAGCGAGAGCTTCGGGGTTCAGCAGCAGCCCCGCAAGCTCGGCGGCGGTAATTTCCTCAGCTGGCGAGCCGGGGGCGTCCGGATCGTCGATATCGAAGTCGAAGTAGAGGTCTGAGTCCGAGCTGTGCTTCGGTTGGCGCTGCAGTACCTGCTGTTGGCTGTGCGCAGGCGCCACCGTTGCTCCCGAGTGAAGCCACGAGGTCTCAGATGGCGCCAGCTCCGCGCCGAGCTTTCGCTCCTCCCCCTCGCCACCTAGAGACGTCAGACGGTGGTGCAAACGACGCGCGAAAGCTTCCGCGCGACCCCTGCAGCTGCTTGGGAAAAGCGAACTCACGAGACCGCAGGACTGACCGCCCCCCGCGTTTCCGCTCGAGTCTGTACTGCCCATAACAGTTTTCACGCCGGAATCCTTGAGGGCCGCGCTGATCGCCGGAGATCCAGACACCTCCGAACCCGAGGCACCGAGATCTCGGACCTCGTTCAAACCCTGAAACAAATGAGTGAAGGCCAACCGTTAGTATCAGGAACTCTCCGCAACGTCGCATCGTTTTAACGATGCTGTCTTATGTGGTAACTATGATATATCGATTTTTCATCGAAACGTTAAGCGCACGATCAAGACGAACCTATAATTGTTGATACGGAGTAAAAATGATAGATCAAAAGTTAGGTCCAAACTTCGACAGGTTGTGAAGTCAACAAGGTTGAATATGGTAGTTGTGAGAATATTTCCTAGCAATATAGGTATAATACATGCGTCAATTTTGAAAAAAAATCGGACAAACGATGATGTTGCTTTTCCAAAATCATGGCGCGTATAATCAGAAACTGAGCTTATTCTTCATTTGCATTTGCAGATATTTTCAACTTTTTTCATCTTAAGAAGAAAAGATTCTATAAATAAAATTCACTTGCATCGATTTCAGTTTCGCTTTTCCAGTTTCGATGAAAAACATTTATCGTCAATACATTTCACATATTATTGGTTAATTTTGGCACGCAAATACTCAACTATGGGGAGGGTTCACATTTCCACAAATTATTTCTAACATTGCAATGCATAGTTTTGGCATCACACGAGGTCAGCCAAGCGTCAAAATAACTAGTTATGAATTTTTCAACACTACGAAGGTTACACTAACATATTCTGACTGACGGTAATTATCTTCCATTTATTTAGCGCATTCCTTTTCGAATTATAGACAGTTAAATCATCGGATTTCAACGACTTCGGAGTTTCAGAAAGAATCTGGAACAAGCCAAAAATTGGAAAATTTATGGTCAAACGTACAAGCTCGTGGCAATGAGATACGTAATCTCCAAGCAATCTCTGCAATACGTTGCACCGACTAACATTTGAGGTTCTGAAAACGAGGTTGCGTTTCATTATTTATAGCCCGTTGAAAGGATTTATCACAATACAGTACCCCATGCTTTTTTTATTTTTTTGTTATTATTATTTATTGCAAATAGATTATCCTCTGTTTAGTTGTGTCCGTCACTTTTGAAAAACCACGAATCAACCAGCGAATTTTTGTTGCAATATTTTCTAAATATATTGACTCGGCACACAGATCGAATAATCGTACGATATTTTTGTTGAAAGAAAGAATCTCGTGTATTCTTAAATTAATCTTAAATAAAGTGTGTTCTTAATTATCTACATAGCAAAATAACAACGGAAGAAAATCAGACTCAATGATCGCTGGATTATAATACCACTCGGGATGATTTCAACCCGTCCCAATTTCATTCGAGACGCTCTATTAATATTTTTGGCGTCGTGCTTGGACGAGAGCGACGATTGCAACCGATTGGCATCGAATGAAACTATGTATGTACATACGTGTGCTAGTACGCGAGGTTGATAGTAACGCGTCAGCAATTGTTCAGCAATTGTCGAATGCGATTGAAAAAAACATAAAGTTCAACTAGTCTGTCCCAAAGTGAAACTCAAGAAGCCAGATGGTTTAGATTTTTTGTTAGAGTATATTTTTACACGATTCCCTTTTCATACCCAATTCCGACTATCCGTAAAAACAAGCACTTGTATAGAGGTCGAATAACAAGGAGAAACATGAGAAATAAGACTCAGTGCAATGTTGCAAGCCTCCAATTTGCACTAACAACAAGACAATTTCCTAGCGATACCTGAATATCTATAATAATGTGACAGCGATAGTAAAAAGAAGAGAAAAAAGTTGACACCACATTACAGAAGCGTATAATAATGAAACTCTTTTACATAGAGACACTGACGGTATTATACATTATGCAATCGGCACCTTATAATCTATTCCTTTATCGACCGCGAAGAAATTCTTTCAACGAGAGATATTATCCGTTTTGCAGAACAATCAGCTCAAGGAATTAAATTCCTGACCATAGATGACAACTTCGATTGCCATTCCCACCTGTTCCTTATGACCTCACATCTGTCTCATATCTGCCGTTTGCTAGATTACATATTATACATGTATCGATCGATACTTTGCGATTCTTTGGTGTGAGTTCATCTTTGCTAAGCTCGAAATTTTCTCCCCCAACTCGGTTGTTTAATTTCCGGTAAAAGTGAAACGATTCTTAATTTTCGAATATTGATAAGGACGATTATGACATCAGGTCATGGTCGCTGCTAGTGGTGCTTATAAGTATTTATGTAATCATAGCGACTATAATAACGCGTGAGACATTCCTTCCTATCCGAAACTTATAGGTCTAGCTTTACGATATATTTATAACGTATATATAACAGTTTAGATAACATAATCTGATTTGCGTGTAATTCTTTCTGTATCTGACACACATGATGTGACATTTATCGAAAGGTTCTTCACCTTTCGAGCATGCCTATAAGCGATACCAGCTGTTAGTTAATCTCTGTTTACAAGTAGCTGTAACGAGAATTAGATAATGGTGGAATAAAAGTAGAGATTGTTGCAGATTGACTAGTGACGAAAATAAAACTAATCGAAATAATAAAAGTTAATTTTTAAACCCGGTATAAAAATCGGCGATAATCGATAGCTGACGTTAATTCGAGATCGAGTTTACGCGCCGTCTAGACGTTGAAGGTACTTTAAAAGGGAAAAGAAAGAGCTGCTCAAGCAGTCAGGTTGCGTTGAAGCGATGCACGCTTATATGCTTCGACGAATCAAGTGGGCAGCATCTTGTCTGCGGCCTTCTGCAGCCCATGTGATAAGAGTGTGTTGTTGGAGTGCAAGTGCACAATCTATACACGCGTGCCTATTTATATATAATATGCTCTACGCTATTACCGTGCTGAATTGAAAGAAGGTAAACGTTGAATCTATACTTCACGTATAATGCATAAAACCTTGTGGCAGCTCGCAGCAGTCAGTAATAGCTGTGACTACGTTTGTCTGACCCCGCGGAACCTCGGGCATATCACAAGCCTTTCGGTAAATAGAAACAAAAATGTTTGACAACGAATTTTCACGCCAGGCACTTACTTTATCGCCAGTTCGTGTATCGCAGACAGTGACTAGACGGCAAAGAGTAGATACTATTTTTGTAAAATGTCATCCCCACAACGACGCTGCTGCCAAGCGATATGTCATACTAGCATCACGTGCAATCGAACTATTCACCTTACACAACTCTCTTCATATCTATGACTTTGGTATTGTCGACGTGTCGGCAGGCGTGCGTTCCTCGCTGATCGTAAAAAATGAATTGAAGAAAAAGAAACTGCTAGTAACAAGATCGAAGTGGGGAAATAATCTCTCCCAACTTCAATTGTTTTTCATAAATAACTATTAGAAAATCACTTTGTTTGATTCGACAATTACTTGGGTCAGAACGTCCTTTATTCTTAGTAAGTATCAACAGACACGACTGGCTTTTCGTCTAACCATTCGTAAATATTCAATCGTATAATCAACGATCGATCAATCGAAACTTTTTAATCCATTCTTCAACAGTTGTATTCTTCGAGATAAACCGAGACGAATTTGAGAAGGAAAAAAATCGTGGGTGCTGATATTTTCAAACGAGAGCCGGTCGAAGTCACGGCCAATCAGCACGCGGAGATTGAGGCGGGCGCCACCTGGCAGTTGTTTCCAGTGGCAGAATGTCCGTTATTTTAGCGCGGTGCTCCCTGATTGGTCGAGAACTTCGACCAGCTCCCATTTGAAAACTATAACCCGCTCAATTTTCCTGTTTGGACAAGTTAGTCGCGGTTCTTCGCCAGGAATACAATAGACGCACGAATGAAACGATTCTGTTATAAGTTTCAGCGTAATTGCAGCGTTTTGCGAACGTTATTCGAAGATAAATGCTCTCGGTCGGTTATACATTTATGAAACATGGGTGCTTTTGGCTTGCAAATAAATCAATTGACTCTGAAATTGCCGGCAATTGTTTCATACGTCATTCTCGTGTGGATTTAAGTCACGCGGCTACATACATACATACATAGACACAAACCAAAGCGCAAGGAGTTGTCTCGTGATTGTTGTCATCTCTGAGAGCTGTGCGACCATTTGTCAGTCATTTAAGTGATTGTCAAGCATTATAAGGGAGACTCTGAAAGCCTCGATAGGACCTGAAGTGCGGCGCTTATAACCAGACTCAAACCATGATCATCCAATCACCCAAACCAATTTTGAACCGATTTCCCGATTTCTCAAGCAATATAATCAATTATGTGTCTATAAATATTGGGCAAAATTATTTTTTCACGGCGACTCATATTGTTCATCGGACGGAAATGAACAACACGTGCAAAATTGTGAAAACCAATAACTGGAATTATTTTTATTTTCGGTAAGATCGATTTAAAAATAAAACAATGATTATCGCAGGTGTTATTTTAAGACTTAAGTCAGTATTACCGCTAAAGTATGACCGTTGATCTGAACCGGCGTTGTTTTCGTCTTGACAATTCGCGCAGCTGTTGAATGTAATTCTTCGTTTTGCGTCATATCGATATATTTTCTTGTTTTCTTTATTTCTTTTTCTCCGAACTCTTCTTATTATTATCGCGATTAATAATTCGGAGTTGAACGAACTCGTCGGAATATTTTGGATGAGCTGTAATCTCGAACTACGCGTTGTACGTATGTGTTATACGAAAAATGTACGTGCGATTCTAGTGATCGGAATCACGTTATATTAAGTATTGATTATTTCGGGATCACCACTCATTCATCGCTCTTTTTATTTATAACCAACCGAAGGTTATCGAAGGTTATTTCCCCGGCACGAAAACATACATCTTTTTATTCACAGCAGTAGCTGACTCCTTCGACTCAGGCTAGTCGAAAAATACACCGATTGACATATTGTTATTTATATACACGTGTAAGAAATGATTATCGGTTCATCAGCAATCCCAACCTGACTACTCAATTTACTTATTGCGAATATTATCCATTCATATCATGGATAATAATCCCTTTATTTTTACTTGCTTTGCTGGTATTCATTTATTTAGCTATTTATTTATTTATTTAAGGATCACTGTAATTTACCAAACCAGAGACTATTTGTAAGTAACGCATTATAGAATTTAGTGACAAAACAACGGAAATGAAAAAGAAAAATAATATCTCCGGAATTACGATTCGGTTAAACTTTCAAGGATTACGATGAATTTTTTTTCAATCGTCGTTTTATTCAAAATAAGAAACTTTGACACGGCGCGAATTTTCGCATATCACTGTTAATTAACCGTTCACATTTTCTCGTTTCACGTAATACATATGGGCTAAACTGTACACGTTATAGGTATACATAGACTTAAAACTTAAGATAATCCGGTGCAGAGTGACGGTGAACACTGACTGACAATAACTTCTCCGCAATGGGTTGACCAGTGATGCTCCTGGCTCGCGATCAGTGGCGTAACTCACAGGGTTAAATGACTGGAAAAATCTTTCACCGACGAAAACGTCGACGTTTTTATTTTGCACTCAATTTAGTCCGTCGTTCAGTGTTTTCACTATTCTTTGCGAAGCTTTATTTTATCATTTTTATACACGGTGTGAAAACCCAAAGAAGCTGAGACGCGAAGTATCTAAGTACGTGTGAATAAAATTATAATTGCGACGTTTTTTCGGTATTTTTAAATTCAGAATTCTTTCTAATATTTCACACTTGGCAGGAGTTTCAAATTTTTTTCAAGAAAAAAGTGCTTCTGTCAAAGAACGCGATAAATCCTGAAATGTATTGAAAAGAGAAATCTGCAACAACCAATTGCGACATCTTGAAATATTAGCGAAACAAGTGATGCAGGAAATGGTAAAAGTAAAAAATGATAATAATGGAAATTTCTGACACGAAAATACGACATGCTGATTATAATTGGTGCGTAATTCGAGTAGCTTCTCTTGTTATAAAATATCCTACGCACAGGGCGAAAAACAAGCGAATAATATTGATGATTGATCAGGGACTCGGGATTCTTAGGCACACACCTTAGTGGCTGCCTTGGCACATATGCACCGAGTGCATAGCAACCGTGTTAGCGATATCATTTTCTTGCAATGTACTGCAAACTGCCATGTTAGCTGATAACGATTGGACCGTCTTCAAGAACTTTCCCGAGTCGAAGATTACCGGCATTCGATGTGCAGGAACAGAATACTACGCAAAAATCCGAGTGTTTGGATAAATAACAGACTTTGCAACGTCGTATAAACCGAATTATATCGTGAAAAAGTTATTTCCCTCGATTTTCGATCGCCAAAACAGTCCAAATTGTTATCTGAATAACGTTTTTTGGAAGTGGGGATGAAATTTTTCATCTCCACCAATAAATAACCTTTTTTCTCTTACATTTGACCAACCGTGTGAAAGTGTAAGAGATTTTCGCCTCTGAACATGCAGAAACGTATTTGCAAACGAAGATTGCACTTTGTGGAAACGTCACTGCATGACTACAGAGAAAGGCAGCGGCATCAAATTGCCAAAATAAACTCCAAACATCGAGGAATGTGCTGTGGAGCATGAGACTTATGTGCGAGCTACGTGCTGTTTCTATTTTTTTATTTTCATTACTTTATAATTTTTTTTTTTTCATAGCTTTTTTTCTCATATTCTGATACATGTAAAAATTTTAACAAGGTTAAATACGAATCAAACGTATGATTAAAACGTTTTTGAAACAATGTATATTATTAATGAGTATAAATGAAAACGTTTGATAATTTTCTTCCGAATAGTAATGATTAGTATTGTTATTATTGATACGAAGAATAATGAAAAAAATTTTCTGCCATAAAGTGTATGAAACCAATTTTGAAAAGAGTACAACACAGCGAGCAGTAAAAAATATTTTTTTCATTTGATTTAAATTTTAAAACGGAAGAAGATGAGTTGTTATTATGCCAACACAATGTTTTCACGTTTGTCAAATCTCTTTACAGAATGATATTGTTTTTCTTCACTTCTGGGTAAATTGATATTTGCTCAAGGAAACGAAAAAGAAATGATGATAAAGTAAAAAACTGTTACTTCAATACCGCGGGTGCAAAATTCTTCTTGTCTTTTTACATTACGGTTGTAATACATACGTTTCAGCGAAGCTTTTAGCCGAAAATATAGAGAATTCATAATGATAGAGCAAAACTTTCAGGCTGTCTACGGGTGTTGACACCTTTTTTGTTTATGCGATGCAAACATTTGTTTTTACTGTTTGTTTGCTTTTTTCTGTTCTTCTTTTCGTCGCCTCCACGTTGATGTGATAAATTGCGCGTAGAAAATTCAAACCGTCAAAATTGTTCACAGCAGTGTTCTTTTTTTAACAATTGTAATTTATCAAATAAATATTGGATTTAGGTATGCGATTTACAGGATGACAAGGTCGTACATTATTAATTAGGTATTAGAATTAAAAACTGTTATTTTTCATTTAACTTATGTAATAAGCCTGGCTTGTTGTTAGAGGCTTCGGGACAGCAGCATCAGCACCGGTGCAAGGTGCATTCAATTCTTATCACTGGTTAATTATCGTGTCCAGCTACTCGCAGCAGTGGATATTTAGCGGACTTATTTTGCATAATAATCTTCAAGAGCTGCTTGGTGGTTGTATTTTTTTCATGTGATAAATCTTTGCAATAATTATATATGATTACTGCTAAAAAAAAAAAAAAATAGATGTAAAGCAAAATTTTCGAGGATTTATTCACCTGTTATTTAATTTTCAGTAAAGGTAGGTCATTACGTATTATTTTTGTTTCGTACATGTTTTCGAAAAATCTAATGAATGTGATGGCTGGAGCGTTACGTTGAAATGAACAAAGTATTGTTGAACGAATGTTTCATTATGACAAAAAAAAGAGAACATATTAAATTAAATTTTCCAAATACATTTCTAATGATACGGGATAATTTTGAATAAAATTACTTGACGAGAATAGATTATGCGAATCAAGAAATAGAATATATTGTTTCGTTGCCAATTCCCAGAATAAATGGAATTTCCCAATGTTCACGCTAATTCAGAGCTGTGAAACATTGTCTTTATTATAACAATTGTACAACAGAGGTAGTTAATAATTGGCGAGAGACGTCGTTGCTCCCATGAAATTCAATTACACAGCATCATATGTGTGATATTTGGTTTTTATATACACAGTGAGCCGAAATTTTTCCGAACGCGAAATGAACTTTAAACTCTAAAGCGCGGGATCGAAAGTGCCACGTCGCTGCTGCTCCTGGCTTTGTTTATCCTTAACTGTGCTCAACTGTGTAAGTAGATCGTAAAACAAATAGCCAAGAATAATTTTCTGTCAGATGACCGATGGGACGCGGTACAAACGGGAACCACGTGATTGTTAGAATAGACTATATTCAACGACGCAACACGCGTTTGGGATATTCAATTTACCACTCGAACCTCGTGCTCTGCACACTCTCTTACTCTCTTACTCTCTTACTCTTTCAACGGCTATTTATGTCACGTAGTTGACAAGCCGTAAGCCTATTGTGTGCAGAGTCTAGTTAAGTGATGTTTTAAATTTGGGTCATTGTCAGGTGCAGGGTAGCTAAATGACACCGCCGAAGATATTCTTAACGTTTTCTTTTTTTTTTTTTTTTTTTTTTCATTCCTTTATTTTCGCTTTGAAAAGAAATAATATTTTGAAATCGGCAGGTTGTTGTTACCGATTTACATATCATTTTTGCAATCCATCCAGAATAATATCGCAACTGATTGTGAGTGTGTGAAAAATATTTTAAGCAGAAAATATTTTCAGGTTAAAAATTGCAAAACTTAAATTCACGAAATGGAAATAAAGTTAACATGATATCATGGTGTTCACATTTTATTCTACATTACGTGAAGATTTTATTGAATTTAAATTGAACTCGATTTACTTCAGCCAATTGTAATATTAAATTTCCAGTAACAAATATCGTCCCAATTTTGAATATTGATGAAAAAAAAAACAACAACAACAACAAGCAGACACAATGTATCAACGTTAATGTCAATCTGCTTATAAACATGCGCTCAAGTTTGATTTCACTCTGGCTTTATCGTGTACAGATTTACAGGCTTAGGATTCGAAATCCAGTTTTCTTTTGGTGGGGTAAAAAAAAAAGAAAAAGAAAAAAAAATGTCTGCTAAAACTGAAACATATACATACATATAATAAAAATCGTACGAAAATAGGAGTTTCAAAAATAAAAATGCAGACCCGATCATGCGATGTGGAACGTAATCCATAGGCTTGCGCATTTGCACACAGTTATACTACAGTTATACATGTATGAATAATCTATGCTATACAACAATTCTGTAAACAGGTTCACGATTTCGTGTGCCAAAACTCGCGGCCGACCCAGCTGGAAATAGTACAGCATTTTTGACAGTGTCGTTAAGTCGTTCTAAATTCGAATGGTACTGCACCACGATTCGCCAGCCACCGCAGCAGCATCAGCAGCTGTTGTTACGCCATGGACTATCGAAGACGGTAAATCGAATGACATTTGGCTATGCCGAAAGGCAGGTGTAAATCTGTGTGACCTTTATCACCGTACAGTGATGGATAAATATTTCTTTAATTCAACGCTAAATACGCATTTGCTACTATTTGTTACAAGATTGTGTTTATTTGTTTATTTATTTTTATTTAGTTGGAAACGGAATTTTGTGTACCTATCACAAGTTCGCGACAATTTGTTCGTCAATTCCGTGAGAAATATTATCAGGCTGCATGTAGAACGGAAATCTGTTTGATAAGCGGTGAATTATTAGAGGTGCATTCGCGATAATGAAAAAGCATTTTTTTTTACTTAAATCGAAATGAACAACGGATTTGGTAGCTCCAGAATTTCAGTTAAAGCAGCGAAAAAAATATTTGTAATATATGTGGTAGGACAGCTGAAGTTGCGATTGTCTAATTTCATTAACATGGCCGCCATCTGCTCGCTTGCGGTTTTATTTCTACTGTAGGATCGATGCCAACCTTCGTATATGATCAAGCGCTATTTCACCCCCAACAAAGTGATGGCAAGAATTGTTTACCTGTAATTGTACCTTTGATAAAAGTCTAAGAGCAGTGAATTTGACATCTTTCGGGTGGGGGTAAAAACCTGCACTTCGTGAAAGCTTTAGTATCTAAAATTAGTTGAAATCTTTTGAAATTGCACTTTGCAAATGTGTGCAATATTACGATATGAAATCTGTGATATTTCAGTAAAGTCTTTTGAAATTGGTTCAGCACCACGTACGTGTGATTGATATCTACGAAAAATAGTTGGTATCGTTTACAGTAACGTGAAGTCTGTCGAAATTGATTGGAATCTTTTAAAAACCATTTAAATCTGTTGAAGCTTAGAAATGTCTCATTAAAGAGTACCTATTTCGAAATTTGGGTAAAGTTTCGTGAAGTCTTTGAAGAACATTTGGAAAAGACTTGTGAATCCGTACAGGAGGTATAAAACGGCAGTAATAACTCATGAAACCAAACTAACAGATGTTTATATCCTAGACCGGAAATCCAAAATGGCCGTGCCTATCAGAATCGGCAAGTGTAGCTACACGTTTATTCGCACGTAAGCATCTTGCATGGCTAGATATAGGTTTGAGGTTCATTTCATCGTTGAGGCAGTTCAGCTAGCAGCCCCATTACGGGTGGGTAATAAAGTCAATGGTAACCAAGGTGACCTTTCTAACGGGGAACGCCGAACGCTTGACGCACACCAAAGTACCATACACGCACACACAATACGAGAGTTTGAAGCTCTCGGAGAGGTCAGGGGGGTCAACGAGCTTCGGGCTGCTTCGGTTCACCTCGGAAAAGCTGGATAACGCGATGCTGCAAGGAATGCGATCTTTCGTCCGAAGGTCACCTCTAGAACCCATAAATAAAAAATCGCTCGAATCAGAATTCAGGACGTTTGTCGTGAGGGTGAATTACTTCAAAGCTTTATCGAAAATTGGCATTCGATGTACGTAGTCTAAAGATAACTCTACAAATCTAATTATGAAAGTCGTTTTTCAGCCTGTCTCTTACTTAGTTCCCACGTGATATCGCAAATCAAATCCCCTCATTTTAATTCGTGGCATTAACCTGTAAAACGATCAGCTGATCTCTATTCTCGGCGCCATGTTGCCCGGGCACTCATCACGATTACATACTTCGTGCTTCATTATAGCTTCATTATATTGTAGGTACGCAACGATTACTGTGATGATGAAATTTCACCCGAGTTTGTGTATTACCTGAGTGAATTAAAAATATCGAAGTTTTTATCGCGGGATCCTACCTCACGATGTCAGTAAGTTTATTTTATTTCATCCCATCTTCAAAGATTTGTCCTAAATATTTGCATGGCTTAATTAGTATTCTGAAATATACTGTCGATGCGTTTCGTTCACTATAAGAATTTCTGTAACGATAAAATGATACAAGTTTGTAAAGCTGTCTATTACCATCCTCGCATCACATATTCGCGGTGAGTATAAGACTCTCGTTTTTTATAATTATTTAATTCTCGTTAAAAATCGAGTAACGCAGATAACTTTTGCAGCGTCAGCAATTAATAGAAACCGCGTGTTAAAAAATTATTGATTGAAGTAATCTAATAAAACAAAACTCACCCGTCGATAAATTATAAACGAAGGACAATATCAGTTACAATGTAAAGTTGACGATGATAATAGTAATAATAACTATAATGATTATAACTTGGCAAATATATGATTCGTTCGAGTCGTCTGCAGTCTCTATTATCAATGGATTTTTTACACACTCCAGCCGCTGCAAAACCGTCCGGCGCCGATTAGACTCAATAGACGAAACTTAATCGTCGCAATTGCTTATTATACAGGGTTATAAAATGCATTTGTATTCGTTTCGTAAATCACTATTTTACATATATATATATATATCTTGAATTTTAAAACACATAAAATTATAAAAACGAAACCCGAGCGATATGATCTGTTCGCAAAATTCTTATTCCTGTTTATTCGACCGCTCCCTTTTCACCCCGTTAATCAAATTCTTGGATTCTAAAGAAATTTTATACTCGAAGAAAAAATCATATCTACTGAGCATGTATCTGTAAATCTTGAGTAAATTGGATTTCCGATAACAGCGGTAGTTTTATTTGGGAAAAAAACTGCGCAACGAACACCTGAACCTACATTACAAACATTTGTGCCTGTTGATTGACGTTGGAGAAAGGAATTGAATCAAGTGATTCAGTATCATTGATGATCGCAATTATTAATCGGCACAGGATTTTCAATATGAAAATTAAAATACCTTTCGGAGTCCAAATGATGGATCGATGCCGAGTTCTGGGAAAATTCGAAAGTACTGCCACGCTGAGCCGATATGATGAGAATGCGTAAACTATCTGTTGCGTCAAGCACAGAATAATTTTTATCGTTGAATAAAAAAGTTAAATGCATCCAACCATCCGCGAAACAAATTGATTACAACAATAATAACAATCATAATAATGATTATAGACTTTTTGCTTGATTTTGTCGGAATTAGCAGTACACGTTAAAAATTTGTGTACATGCATGAAAGAATGCGTGCGAGTTTTTTCTTTGTTTAAGAAATTTTTTAACGTAAATTGACGTTGATGTACAGTCAAATATACAGCAAAGACAGGATCGAACGTTCGTTAAACCCTTCAGCGTTTCTGCAGCGTTGTTCATAGATATATAATACAACGCGTACCGAAATCAATGAATTGAAGTTCCTCTTCGGGGGGGAATAAGGACACCTCAAATCCCTGAGGACAAAAAAAGGAAATTCTGTACTTCACAGTTTGTCAAAGTGTGAGTGTTATTCTTCATTATATAGTTTACTATACCGATGCGAGTGTGAGTTTGTGAGTGTATATGCAACCCAGTTGAGTTACAGAAATATTTTTGGCAGAAGAAGGATGCATCACGTAGTCCCAATGCTGCACAATTGCACAATTAGGAAAGTACATAAAAACTGAGATACGCTGAAATTTGTCCAACATTCGAAAGATCATCAATTCATTTTATAAGTGATTTCATTTTTTTTTTCGTAGGAGGCTGCGTTGATGGCTTCAAGTATAGTGAAATAAGGGATCAGAATCTTTTACAGGATGATAAGAAAGAGGGAATGAGAAAGAAGGAAAAATACGTCGCCCGCAGGATCGATACGACTGTCAGGCGGTATGCAATTAGGAATGAACCAGTTTCGCCTAATCGCAAGCAACATGAAAGCATCTGTATGCAAATAGATCCTGTTCGACACGTTGACTCGACTTAAAGGCGGTTTTCTTCTTGTTCTACCTTCTGCGTCCGCATCACGTAGGCATATTAAAGCTTACGTAATACACTGAGCTCGCCTCAACCACGTGAATGAAAAACTTTTTTAGAAGACCGAAAAAAAGCGCTTCTTTCTCTTTCTCACGCTCGTCATTTTTCTCTTCCTCGCAGTTTTCAAGGTGACCGACGAGACCTCCTCACTACGTGACATCGAAACGTCGACGAAAGCGTCTATGGAGATCGATTAATTTCCTTTATTTTCGGCCTATTTCTTATTATTATATTTATTTACAGTTTTACGAGAATTTTAAAGTCTACGCCGCGCAGTTAGAACTTGTCGCAAAGCGTTTTTCTTTTCTGTTTTTGCATAATTATCGTATAACACACATCACGCGTCCCGTTACACGGAATGTGAAAATTCTGACAGGATTTCACCGCGTGTGTTCTTATACGCTCGATCAATTAACCCGGTTAGTTTCATCAGTACTGCGAAATTAATTGGCAGATTTTTTCGTTTCTGTAGTATGTTTGTTCTTCGATGTATTCATTTCTCTTGTATTCATTAACAAGCAGATCCGCATTGGATGAAAAATTTCAATGAAAAAATGTTCACATACGTGAATAAAATTTGATAAACAATTTAAATAAGAAACGTAGCAGGACCGCATATAGTACAGAATATTGCAATATCTTAATTAAATTAATAAAACGATTTATATACGATTAAAATTTTCTTCATTATTGCGTCATAACAATCTAGCCAATTTCACGTCGCAGGTAAACTTAAATTTGAGCTAAATATCATTGCAATTGAATATCCCGCCACAACTTTTAATACGGCGATTTTTTCGATTTCTTCTTTGATTCCGTTTCTCTATAACCATCTCGCGAATAAATATTTAAAGGCACTGTCACATGTGACAGTTTGCAAAGAAAAAAGAACATCGCAACGGTAAGCAGGAAGTGAGAAGAATGAGAAAAGAAAAAAAAAGAAATCGTCAATAATTGGAGCAGCGCCAGAACAATTACGCAGAGTAATCGCACCTATGTTTAGACATTAGACGACGACGCGCCTGTTTCAAATAACGTATATAACCCGCGGTGTGTGCATAGGTCGATTGTATCAAATGTCGAGGGAAAAAAGGACGAATGTACACATTGCACTCTCACTATCACGTATACCTAAAGCATACATATGTATGTGTGAATACAGTGTATTACACATTGCCATCGCGTCGTCCGCAAAAAAAATTTCCTCGTTAAAATGTGCGTGATTATGAATCATGTAACGTGTATAAAAGCGTACAATTTACGGAATGATAAGGCGAAAATAAGGTGGACTGAAAGAAAGAAAAATCTACAAATACTGCAGGCGGTTGCATACAAATATTCAGCCGAGACGAGTGTTTACAATTTTTATGCACGGTCTGGGAATGTTTGCGCGTCTCGCGATAGGTGGAATTTGAGTTGAGAAGACGATCGGAAATTCGTAAGATTGGTATAAACGCGGCAAAAATAAATTAGAATATATAGTCACTCACTGTTTTTGAAATTTGAACTCCGAAGTAGTTTTCTGCGGCAGCGGCGGCGGCGAAGATCCGGCGAAATTTTGGAGAAACTGCGTTCGAAATGAGCACTCCTCACTTTGACACTTGGCTGGTTTTTTGCCGGCGAGTTCTGTGACGCCGGGTTATCATATTAGAGCAGCGTGGAGTCGGCACTCGCGACGACGATCCACGTCGAGACGAGCGGTGCGCGTTGCTTTGGAAAAATGACGACGGCGGTCTGACAAGGGCGTCGAAGGTCGCGGGATCGCGCAGCACGCAGGTATCTCACACATGTGTAGGTACCCGCGATTATTCGCATCTGGTTCGCGAACCGACGCTGCAGAAAATAGGACGAAGGCGCCGCGAGGCGGCAGCATGCGACGCTCGGTACCGCCGCTCGTAAAACCCCGTCCCATCGACGCCGGCGAAAGCGTCGCGACGCGCATCAAGATGCCGTTGCGCAGGCGCGAAGCTCGCCGCGCGCCGATCAGCGCTTTTCGATATTCGAATCAAAACTACTCTGGGTCGGTTGCATTACCGCTACTCGAAAGACATTGACATTTTCTTATACATCTTTCACGCAGCTGATCCAGTCGGTTTTTTTTTAGGTGGAGGGGGCGGAGGCTTAAATAATACTTTAGGGTTATAAAAATATTGTCCAGTTGATACTATAGTGAAAATTTTTTTTTCGAATGTTCAATTCTTGATTTTGCCATAGTTTCTCGGAGCGCGCGTTGACTGCTCGTAACACTTTGAACGCATTTTTCTCGAAATTTTTTTTTTTCATACTTAAATATATGTTAAATAAACCCATTACGTACAAAATAAATCGTCAAAGTTAGGCCCTTTTTTGTCCGTTAGAGTGGTGTTATCCCTTAAGTTCGAATCTGCACTTTCAAAAATGTTATATCCGATTGTAAATCAAGAGCGAAACATACCATAAATTCCCTTTTGCAATACTTGTAAGCATGTATGAATGTCGTTTAACACCAAAGAAAATGACAGCTAGAGCCACTGAAGTATAATGCCATATCAAAAAATTTAATCCGTGAAAATCACTTTTACGTGTGTGTACGTATGAATTTTCTAACTATCGTAGTAATTCATCGTGATTTATCGGCGGTCTTTCCCTTGCGACGTAGATATTTGTTGCCAACATAAGACTAAGTGATGATAAATCTTTATACTCGTCGTTCAGCATCTAGGATCTAGCCGTATACCCTGTAGAAAAAAGGAAGCATCAGTTGTACATACGTACATACGTAAAATTCGATCACTCGTTGTTTAAAAATAAAACCCGAATTTTTGCGACGTTGGCAATCGCTCGTCTGATACAAAATTATTCTGCGTACCAAAAAAAGGAAATGACATTCACTGCCTCAATCCGTTTAGAAACTTGAAGATTACTCTAGCATTTCCAGCTAGAGGCAAATGGCATGTGTATATGCTTTTCAAAACTGTTAATATGAAGTAAAAACAATGACAAAAATCAACTTTTATAATTAAATACGAGTCCTTTCGAGTGATCCATTTTCAGTCACAAGCTGGCTAACACTATATTGGAAGGAATAGCTTGACGGTACAGGTGGAACGGCCCTGTACCGTTATAGAGATACAATGTATGTAACAAGTTGAGCTATGCGTAGAGCTGCAGCAGGCGCACCTAGATAACGAGGTTATTTTTGTGAACGGGACACGCGCCTCGGCATGCGCGTCACAAAGTATGCGCGTCACCCGGGGTTCCAAGTCATTCAAACCGTGAGGCTAAAGCAGAGATCTACAAACGCTAGAAAACTCGCGGAATAACCGTGACGACAGCTATCGTGACTTCGCGTCCGCCTGTTGAAATGCGTAAAAATGCGAAATATTGACGTCTAGGATCAAAATACACTTTGAAACCTATCCAATTTTTCATCCCACCTGACTTGTTAAATCTCGTACCTGATATCGAGTTACTTCAACGTTTCAAAGATTTTATATTGTCACCTACACTCCATCATGTTCTGTAACGATTTGAATTAATTGGCGCTTGATTGGAAATTATCAGTTAACCAAATTCTTGCATTAATAAATCTGTCACTAAATTTTTATTCCATTGAATTTCCATGAATAAATAGGATGAATAAATACTTTTATGTTGTTACACTCTTGCCCTGGGCTGGTGTTGATTATCAAAAATCATATTACAAATTCTGAATACGAAAAATGCCTTTTCACTAATTGGCCGCTGTGCTGCTTTCAAAAACTGCAAGATCGATAATCTCGCACCCTGCATTACCGACAGTGATTTGATTTCTAGGCAGGTCGGTGTAGCCCTACAGTAGGCAGCCGTACCTACTTGAAGGTGCTTGTGGCTGCAGTCGCAGGCGGATACAGACGCTCGATACGAACACCGGCGGCTCCATCTGCCGCGTTGTCCAAGATTTTAAATGGAATTATGTACTGTGATTAATCCATGAGAGGCGCTCGCGGCGAGTGCGGCAGCTGGAGGAAAAAATCAAGCTGCAGATGAATGCTAACATTCTTCGAGTAAAGCGCGTGAAAACACTTTGAAACTAGTCACAATGAACAGGATGAGCAAAGGCCGAAATTACCATGCGGTGGATTCCTGGCAAGAAAATCAGAGCGGCTGATGATCCTCGAGGATGTTGGAGCATGTTTCATGAGACAAAAAGAAAGAGTTAGCAGCTTAATTGGCAACGGTGGAAAATTATCAAAGAATAAAAGAAGACACACATCACAAATACAACAAAGATGAACATCAAACGGTTACCGGGTTTCATAATCCACTACAAACTCGTTTCTGTAGCAGCATTTCTCGTACTGGCATCCATCGTCTACTTGCTTATCCACTGGGGGATAATGTGCACGAATTTAGAGGCCTGGAGCCACGTATCCAGAGTCGTAAGTATATTTGACATTGATATGATTACATAATTTTAAATACAGCATTTATATATAATATACTATAAGTATATGATGTATGCCACCCCCGATACACTCTGCAACGATGCGCAACGCGTGTGGCAAGTGTGTGACTTGACAACTGAGACTGTCACGTGATGACTGCACACACCCAAGAAACGCGCACGCGCTCTTCCTTTTTTCCTGCGTTCATCTGTACGCCCCCGACGGATACTCATTGTTGTTATTGTCACTACTACAACCTAAATTAATGGGCTGCAGACACCTGTTCTACTCGTTAATTCGTTGCGTTTTTATTATCTCAAACATGGACCACACTTGACCTTATACGGTACATTCTCGTTCACAGACTTATATATGTTCAAGGACCTTATCTCTGATTACAGTCAGTACATCAATTATTCATGGTCAGCGGAAAAAACTGACGAAGAACGTTTCACGATTTCCGCGAAATTTGAATAAATTCTAGTTCGTTTGAAACGCGCGCGGATTGATCATGGGTATGACGTCAGAAGAGTTGCAGCCAATGGTATCAGCAATGACAAAACCACACGGTACTTTCGAAGGCATTGATTCTTCAGTTCAAATAGGAGAACAATTCAGTCCAGTGTCTAATACAGCTAATTCACTGTATCAATTGTCGTATATTTTGTATATTTTTGTATGCTTCAAAAAGAAATAGTTATTCGTTGCATTAAAAATTCGTATCTTTTGAAGTGTTGAAAATTTTTGAACTTGATACCCGTCGCATAAGAACTTCAAAGTACGGAAGTATTCGAGCAGAATATCATCAGCTTCAATGTGGCTCGATATTATCGCGTGCAGCGCCGGCATTATTTTGCGCTTAGATAAGAGATACGTTATGCGATGTGTGATTATGCGAAATTTCTGAGTACTTAAAGTATGCAAGAATTTTTTCCTACCTATGAAATCCAATTCTAAAATTGTATAAGTTCATACATTTCCAATCGTGAATAAATGTTTACAAACATTCTTTATGCATCCCGTAGATCCGAAAACAACAATCTCTGCATCAAATATATTTTTCTGTGGAATAATTTTAACGACATAGCACATGACACGTTCGAACAGAAAAATTGAAAGCCATAGAACCGGGAAAGCGGGCTCTTTGATTAAGTCATTTGTAATATCAACTTTTTAAACGATCGAATACACTGGTCTGCGCAAAATTTTATTATTGGTTGAGTATGGAATTATTCAATGTTAGACCAACGTTTTTGATCTCTCTTTGAGAGTGCCAATGGGATTGAATTGTTATTCATCTCTGCACGGCTGGAAATGCGATCATTTCTGATAATACATTGTAACATATAAATCATAGTTGAGTATATTATATTGCAAATTACTCGAACTAACAGGATGCTATAAAAAATTTGCAGTGCTCCTCGCACAGCTCTGGGACTGCAGCAGGAATATTGTGTGGTCCCCTATGTTCTGAGAAAAGAATTCACTCTCTGGCTTGCGAGACGCTGCACGCCGGGAAGGAAGCCGTCTTCTCCGCGCATTGGGAGACCACAAGGCTGGTCTTTAAGGCTTCCAGGTAAAGACCTAAGTCTCATACATCATTCTGATTCTGCAGATTGCACAACTTGGGCATGTGCTCAACTTTTTCCTGTTGAAAGTTTTGAGCAATTTACTTAAATAAATCGCAACGCAATATTAAACGGAAAGTGATACTGGAGTTAGTAAATTTCATCATTTCTCATAGTGTTCGTTAGTTTCAATACGAGTCAATCCAAGTTGTTGGCTCTGGTAGATGTGTGTTGTGTCTTGTGTTTCTTAAAAAGATACTTATTCTTGGAACTCTCTTGCCACTAATGCTAAATTGGAACACGCAACAATTGCAAACTAACAATTAGGAACATCAGTTTGGTGTCCCCCTCTGTTTTCGTTGAGACTCATGTATGTTAGAGGGGTGAAAACGGCACCCAAAGATGAGCACCCAACGAGATGATTTCTTGATTCGCTTGATGGATTTGAATGAAACTAACGCTGATGTGTTTTCCTATTCATTAAAAAAACATTTCAGTGTTGGTTTCAATCAAATACATGAAGCGCGTTGAATCTTCATCTTTGTGGGTCGTTTTCGCCCCCTGTAAACCGTTTTTCCGCAGATAAAAAAAAATACGTGTCTCTTAGTTTTCAATGTTCTACAACATACATGGGTCTCAACAAAATCAGAGGGGGACACCAAACTGATGTTCCTTTTAAGTCATGCTAGGATTAACCGTTGGGATAAGAAATGGAAAGTATTGCATTTCTTGTCTGAAATTATTGGATTTTGCGTTACAGCGACTTCAAACTGGTTACAATATACGTCTATGTTTCGCCTATGTCTATGTCTGCATGATGATAATTTTCATGCTACATTTATACGTTATCGTTGTGCCAGAAGTCACCAGTGACAAAAAATCACGTGTCTTGAATTTGCCACAGGATACAATCGAATTCCGATCAATCGGAGTCCCTTTTCTGGACGGACACCGATGGTATCAAGCATTTCCCTTCCGAGGAAGAGTTCGCGGACATGATTAGAGACCTGATAACGAACAATTTGAACCTGACGATCACCGACGAGCAGCTAAAACGTTTAAGCCGCTTGCGACGACACCACGTCGAGACCAACCCGACCCGACGCAATCTGGAAATGGAGAATGTCTGGCCACTCCTTCAGGAGAACGAGTACATCCTGTCGATCATCTACGAAGACAGGGACGTGTTTCCACAGCTGATCGGAACCTGCGGTACCTTTTTCGCAGTCGAATACGTCAAGCCTATCCAAACGCCGACCGGAGTTCTTGCTCTCTCGGATTCGAAACCAGAGTGGGCAAAGAGGTTCATCTTCAATTTATATAATAAAATAAAAAACAAACCCAAATCAAATTGGATATTTGGTTTTTGAGTTAAAATATTCTAGAAATTAAGTTCAGTCTCCCGTTGTCGAAGGTTGAAGCTGGCCGTGATGATCCTCGACCTCCTCGAGGAATTCGACTCGAATTTCGTAGAGCCTTTTCATCTCTGCGACGTGAAGATCAACCACTTTGGACTGCCTCCCGGGGGTCAAAGATTGAAGTTCCTTGACCTGGACGCGGTATTTTCCAGAACGGCACTTACTCGCCTCTTGGCTGACGGACGATCCTGCGAGAGACACGAGGACTGTGACTTCTTTGATTGCAGATCATTTTGTTCGTCGAAACACAAGTGCGAGTCTCCGGTAGTAAACAACAACCTTCAGGTATTCGGGCCTCTAAGCTTTCTGACCATTTTGCGATCTTTGAAAAAATCCCCTTTCATTCGACTCTCATTCCAACCACTGTGGATTACCCTAACCGTAATTAATAAAACACTGGCTATACTGACTATCAAACTAGATTAAGTAATTACTAATCTCACAAACTAATTGCATTTGGATAATTTTCTTCTCAGATAATATGCGAGAAGATCTTTCTCGGCTGGACATTGTCCGGGACAATAATAATCCCAGGCCTGTTAATGTCTCAGCACACAACAAGCACTTTAGCGGTGATGTTGAGGCAATGTGCGAATCCAGCCGGTGATGTGACAAATTTACCGAGGGCCGCTGTACCGGATGGTTTGAAATCAAGACTGTACAACATGTTGAGCGAAATGGAACAACAGTTCAACACTCCGGAGTGATCAAATCGACTTGGGTCTTCTAAACATGATTTGAACATTTGATGATGGAGAATGTTGTCGTCATCAACGAGAAAGCTCGCAGTGCTTAGAGGTAACGTGTCAGTTGGCAAGAAATAAACCAGTGCGTCAAACGCGCATGTTCGAATGAGACGGAATTTTCAGCATGTATGTAAATTACGGTGTTTTAGGAAAAAATAATTTACCATTTTCCATCACGGCACTCCATAAAAAGTTTGTCTAATCTAAAAGAAAGATTCTGTTAAAATATGAGCGTGCTAAGTTATGTGAAAGATCGCGATTTTTTTCTTTTATACATTTTTTCAAATTTATGAAGTATCGTGAATAGGTAATTTTTTTTTATTGCTTAATTCAGTCACAATATCAATTTGCGTCGCAAAGAAAACCCACACTTGTAATATTAAGTCTTCAGTTGGTGTTTGAGAAGTGGATCTGAGGACTTTTCCATTATTGATTCAATCTCATAAGATAGTTATAAATCAATATGAATTTTCAATTTAGGAAAATAAGATTTCCAGTTGATGTATTGTTGTGTTATGAATCGTGATCTTTTGATTAAATATAAATGTGAAGCAAAAAATAATAATTGAAATGCAACTTCTTCGCAAATTCACAAAAATTTGTAAATAAACGTAAAAAATCAAATAACCGCGATCTTCTACGAAACTTAGAACGCTCTTTTTTTCACAGAATCTTTCTTTTAACCTAAACAAATTTTTTAGGTGGTGTCATGGTGGAAAATCGTAAATTATTATTTTCTAAAACACCCTAATGTACATAGATTCACGAATGTTCATAATTTTTTTAAAACGATCTCTTGAAAGTAAGCAAAGACCCGCATTATCGATAGCAAGTCAATAGATATTATTCTACTCTTCGTGTATTGTCTAGGATAGAACTTGAAGATATCTCCGGGATCTCGATAACTTTGAAGTTCCTACAGAAATTAATAGTCTTGTTACACACGTTAAATATAGTCACGAAACCAAAGATGCTCTAGGAAATTGAAACGTTGACTAATTATTATACTAGAATAAATTTTATAATTACGCTTATTCTTAGTTACGATCAGGCAGGAAGAAACTATGTAATATTCGTCTTCCTTAGAATTATATTTTGGCACGGGTATTATTGCATGAAATTTCCATTAGCCTGGTGCACGCGATAGACGAAAAAAAATCAATACATGCAGGGTTCTCCATTCCACATGACGCGTGCCTATTTCGTTACTCCATGAGTCGATTTTCCACAATTTATTGAGACGTGGTAGTTCTCTCGAAAATAAAAATAATGTATGTAAATATAGGTACACATTTATAGTTTATGAAATATTTTTCGCGGAGAGAAAGAAAGCTAACGGATCTTTAAATTGTGTGTGAAATCAGAAAACAGCCCAAGAATATGGCTCGATAGATAAAAAATCTCATATTGACGCCTAATCATGTAATCTAATGCTTAAGACTATAATAGAAATAGATTTGTATAACGTTATTAACCAGCATCAAAAATATTAAATAGGTATTATCAGCATTTCTTGTTGTGGTATTATTTTTGCTTACATCAATTCTACAGTATAAATGGAAGGGATGATGGAAAAAAAATGTCCGTCATAGAAAAATTTTCCAAATCTTCGTAAAGGGATATTTTATTTGTGCAGAAAAAATTCAGTTCAAGCCGAAGACATAATTGCTTCAATAATGGTATACATATAAATATTTAGATATAACTAACCTCGATTTACATGCGCCCAGAAAATTTCTAGAAATTAATTGTGCAGGTCTTTCCGCGTAATCGCGTGATCATAATCAATCGAATTTGGACGATGCAAAAAATTTTAAGTAAAGACAAATTCATACATCACATCACGTATTAAATACGAATACTATTGCTTATTATATAGGTAGTATATAGTATATAGGAAGACGCATCTTCTAACGCGACGTACAATACCGAAAAACAATCTTGTGGTAGTGAAAACTATAACTAATTTTTGAAGTTTTATTTTCCTCGCTTATATCTTATTACTGGATTTCATATCAATCCTCGTAACTAATGATTCTTTATTTGGATAATCGCAGTCTTTAATTTGCAATTTTTCGGTAGAGATCTAATATTAAACATAGGTACATACAAGTTACTCGAGTTATCAATGCCACAGTCGAAGTAATTCTGAACTCAGGTGTAATACTACTTCTTAACTCAGTATAAAAATAAACTATAAGTAAAGATAGACAAATTTGACATGTGTCTAGAAATATCAAATAGCGAATCGGACAAATACACCATTCTCCTTCTTTTTGAATAATGTGAATAATCAAAATGTGTGTAAACAATACACGAAAAAATGCAATACCAATCGTCATTTTAAAATGATGCATCAGGCAGGATAATTATTCAGGCACTCAAATGGATTCGAACTCAAGGAAAGAACGAAAAGATTATTATTGGCAATCATATAACACAAACAAAGAGTGAATATGTGGAATGTGAACTGGAATCATCAGTCGCATGAAGAAGAAGAAATAGCGAATGCTAGATCATGACTGCTATCTAGACGGAGAGAAGATAATTTGTACTCTGACATGGATTAATAAAATATCGTCCCAAAATTGACAAACATTGTATAAGCGATAAGGTGAGCATTCGTAAATTACCAATCATGAGAGAATATTTGACAAAACTATGAGATTTTTCAAAAGCGAGTAAGAAATGTATCCCAGACTTATCTCAGAATCACTTGTTGGGCATCTATTGCGCCTGAACATGGGTAAAAGAAAACAGTATGAAACGTGAATGGAAAAAGGTAAGTCAAAGGTTTTTTAAAAATTAAATCTAACTTCTGTGTGTAAATCGCAAATCCCGCATGAAAAAATCTGTTCCGTAAGTCTTCAAGTCATTGAACCGATTTGGTATGATAAATGAGCTTCTCCATTCTTCATATTGCACAGCTGAAGCTGTTGTACACTGAACAATGATTATATTCAAATTCCCTATTCAAGTCGATTATATTTCTATTAAAATAGCAATTTTTACCACTGTTAAGAAGCGTTCACTTTATTGTTGGCCATTATTTCAAATCTTCTAACAACTTTGTTGACGTCGATATCTCTGGTCAATTTCAGATAATTAATTTTTTGCACCTTTTGAATACTTGCCCAAACAGGAAGGAGCTGGCACATTAGTTTGATAAGATTCTCCAGCTCGTTGGGGGTCAATTTTGCCCGGTAAGAATTATCGAGCTTCTTGATAACAAATTCCATGGGTAAAACACCCTTCTTTTCGGCGACAAAAATATTCCGCAGAATTCTGGACAGCTCTGGCAACCGCGAATATTGAGTTGCCTCTTTGTCCGCGTTCGACGTTCTCGTCATTGATTCCAATGCCTTAGCTGCCTGCTTCGCGCGAACCTGAGTGACACACAAGATAAAGAATTTTAAGTTCAGCTTGAAGAAAATAAGAATCATGACTTAAACTAACGCAAACAATATATATTTTCACAAATTTCGTGGTAATTCGATAAATCAAGTATTCTTCATTCGCAAAACTTGACATACCTTTTCAAGAAGCGCTTTTGGAATACCCTTGAAAGCTGCGCTAAGGTAACTGTTCTGTGTAGTAGGAGTAGCAGGTGGTGTATCGACAATAGAAATGTCAACTTTCCTCATTTCTTGATCGTTAATCTGAGTTGATGCATCGACATTCAGGGTGGAGCTGGGCGAACCGGATCTGGATGTCATTTTGGCCTCTGCCAACCTCTGCAGAGCCTTTTCCATACGCGTGTTGCAGTTGAACATGTCCTTGGCTTTTTCTGTAAACACAAAAATCCGCTTTTAGTTCTAATGGAATATTGAAATAATTAAACGTAGTAAAAGCCTCCACTTTGGTTCAGTCAATTGCTAAATTTCTTCGTTCCAAGTTACTAGCTTACTGATTCTTTCCAATGTCTGGTGTCTAGGTAAGCACAACTTGAAGCCGTCTACAAGGGGTGAAATTTTGGTATGTACTTTAAGCATCTTATCAGGATCTTTTACAGGTAACGAATAAGTAATTGAACGATTGAATGAGTGATGACGAAAGTTCTGGATAATAGTTAGCAGCTGAAAGCAATGTGCCTGATGCTTTTATTGATGTAACGATTCTATATTCATTCGATAATTGCATTGTGTAAAGGTATCTGCTGATGCACGTGATCTAGATTGAAATATTGCAAAATTGAGGTCAAACATTAAAAACAATTTTAATCGCAAATTGTCACAGGTCTTTTGTCTGGATTTACAAATAATTGCCGAGCGTTCAATTGTGTCAATATTTATGCTGATGGTCAGCAATTGTGACACTGGTTGACGTAAAAAATGAGACTGCAAATTAATATTACATATTATTATGCAGCTTACAGAAATCTTTGAAATTATTCAATGCCTTTGATAATTTCAGAAAATACCAACAAATATGCTGTAACCGATAATTACTGCCACAACAAGTCAGAATTCAATACATATGATAGAAGTGTTTGTGAACTTACGAAGCACGTCTTTGGCAGTTGTAAATTTCTCAATGTTAGGAGGTTGCGGCAATTCGGATTTTTCAATAGCAGCGCAGCTTTCCACATCAAATTCTGGATGCCATCTGGTTAACTTCTCCTTTGGAATAACCATTGGAGGCTTCAAAGACAGAAGATATTTCTCATGACGATCCTTGACTAGATCTGTAAAAATAGCACTAAGCTGTTTAAGGATGAAAAGCACAAAACATAATGGAATGTAAATCAAAACTTGATACACAAGAAGTAATTCTTCATAGTTCGCAAACACAACCAGGTACAGATTCACTAAATTTTGGAAGAATTTTCTTATCTGCATGATTGAGTTTGTAATACTGAATTAGATTTTCACCTAAAAGCGTATTGTAGAAGATTCTTCGACGTTGCAGTAAGACCGTTGGGCACATGCTCATTTCTGAGGCAGACTTGAGAACATTATCGGCATCTGGTGTGTTTCTCCCATTCTTTGGTTCAACCATGGGTGTTATAACAAGTTCGTACTTGTCCTGCTTAGAGGAAGAACCAAAGTTGTGTAACTTCTCCTGATTAAACACAAAGGCATTTGGATACACGGTTTTAATCTGCGCCAAATGATCCATCGTAAAATTGCGCCTCAGTAATTCCTGTACTGCTGGTTTCAGCTTCTTGAATGTTATAATTTCTTTTCGATTGAACAGCAATGAAGCAACCTGTAAAATAGGACGTCTCTTTCATAACCATTGACAATAAGATTTTAACATCTAGGCATGCTGCTATCGAGATTTTATAAAAGCATAAGATCTCACTAGAAAAACGATGGAAAACAAAAATGGAAATAATTAGTACGCAAGGATTTGATTTGATCAGTTTACGTACGGTATCAACACATCTAAAGGCTTCGGCCAAAAGGCGATAATTGTAAGGCAGCACCAGAGCCGGTGTTCCAGATTCAACCAAGGATTGGTATTTTTGATAGGCAGCTTGCTTAGTAGGGCTGCTTTTACTAGGACTGCACGAATTCTCTTTAGGAGTGAACAATAGTCGCTTTTGAGGGCTAGCGTTCTTTGGGAGCTCAATGTTTTTCGTCGGGGTTAAGACGTTCTTCTTTGGAGACATCATCGCTTTTTGCGGACTTTGAACAAAAAAAATTAAATTAACATTTCATCACCAGACTGATACTTTCTAAAACATATAAGGAGTTTTTCATTTCGCTTTGCCCGAGTGTGGACACTCGTTTGTTTGCCTAGACTTGATCAAAGTTGCATGGAAAACCCCATTTATCTTTTTGTAAGGGTGTGGAAAATTTAAAAAAATAGATAATCCAAAGATGAGATCAAAGCGCAACTGCATGATTTTATAATGAAGGGTTTGATGGGACTGAAGGAAGTAACATTTGACATACCTAACAGGAACCTCTACTTCAATATTCTCAAACTTCCGGATTTGAGGTTTTTTAGCCTGAATCGCATCAAGCTTTGCAGCACACTTGTTGATCTTGGCAATGGAAGCTTTGAGCTCTGCAAGTCTAGATGACCGGTTAATTCGGTTTTTAATTTCTCCAAGACTGAGTTCCTTCTGTGCCAAGACGTCCATTGTGGATAATTTTTTAGGAGTCACGGATCCAGCCGCCGGTTGTTCTTCGGCTGCCTCGTAAGCCTTGGTGTTGGTGACCTTCTGTATAGCGGAATGTTGAGGAGTTTTTTGAGGCGTCGAAGGTCCCTTTTTGGTCGGACTGAGAAGGCCCTTCTTCTCGAAGACAACATTGCTCTTTGGTTTGGTTTCGCCTCCGTCTTTGCTCAGCTTCAAAAAGGTGTCGCGGATGTCCGACTGGCCTTCCTGGGTTGATGTTTTTTTGGAACGAGGACCGCCACGGTTTCGCGAACTGGATCTCGGACTCTTGGTGCTTCCAGCCTTCACCGAATCAAACTGAATGTTTCGTACAATGCGATTTGGGCGAACAACACTGGTGCGAATCTCGCAGCCCTCGGACTGCTTGGTGTCCGCGTTCGCGAAAATGATCTTCGGACTCATTTTGGGGTTAGAATCGTCGTCCTGGAGGGCCGGAGAGGCTAACGAGCCGAGGTTTTTTGCCTCATCGACATTACAGTCGTCCAGATTGCTCACCACGTTCGTAGCCTGATCATCGTCGAGGATCAGGACTTTTGTCCTGCTCCTAACGTCTTCGGCAGCTGTCCGTTTTCGGGTGTTGAAATAAGCGTCAACGTACTGCTGCGACATTTTCAACCAATTCTAACAGTTCTCGGCGTTACGGTTACCTGGCAGGCGCCAATTTTCCGGCTGTCTCAAAAGGTATATTCTTTTTCGCTAATGACCAGTACTGTTGGACTTATGCACTTCGGACGGTCGCCGTTGTCTCACTCCATCGTTAACTCCGAAAGCCCGCGTCTTTAGCCACTTTTGGCGCGTAAATAAACAGCAACTCTAGATGGGGCACACACGAATGAGGGGCAGAAGTTCAATTTTCCTCCGCAATAAACGCCACACTGCTTCCGGTAAAACTTGTTTCACTTAAGAAATTACAAAAAACCGTATTAGATGTGTAGAATTCTTGAGAATAATCCTATTGTATGAACTCAGAGTATCTCTATATACATATCATATACATGAGAACATGAGATAGAAAAAAGGGTTGTCTGTAAAGTCGATTTACGGACGATAATCTTACGTGATAACGTCATAAGAAAACATTGATGAGAAAAACAATGGAAACCACATAACTTTTCACTTAAATTCACTTTGTGACAGCTAACAAAACAGTTTACGTATAGGTGTGTGCTGCCGCTGTCTCTCTTCTACTCGGACGCATCGACCGATGGAGTGGAAGAGAGATAGATGCATCACAAGTCGAACGCTTAGGCCGATCGTGCCTCTCTATCGCTTGTTCCGCGCTCTCGCTTGCACGCTCGGATCAGGCGGAACGTTACTATGAGTCATTATGCTTTTTAGTGAGTGCAGCCGGCGATCATCGATTTATAAGACGTTATCACGTCAAAAAAGTTAATTGAAAGAATCTGAGGAAAAAAGCAGAGTCTTGCCATTACTATTACACGCGACGAATTCTTTCCACCACAGGAATCCTTTTCAGATTTTTAAACACAATATTTTCAAATTTGTGAGATGCAAGCGTTGACTGAGGATATACATATATGCAGTCAACGATTCAAGTACAATTGTGATTAACCATTTTCCTGACGTGATTATTCAGTTCAGAAACATTTAGAAATCATCATTCTTGGCATTGACTAAAGATACATAAATTTTCAGTCCTGGGCTAGAACACATTTCCTCCAGGGGCTATTCTGTAGCTTTGCACTTACCCACCTGTCTTATGAGATTCCGATACTGAATTGAGTCGGCATAACAGAATAGTACAATTTAGTCTCGGCATTTCACTCCCTTTACGGCCGGTACTTGCTCGCGGAGCGAAGTCCTTTTCCAACGCTTTTTCTCAGCCAACGTTTTACATTATGTCGCTCTTGAAAATGGGTATCGACACAACAGCAAAATGCTACGAGTCGACACCCACAAGGTTGAAGCAATGGACCTAATTTTCTTTCAAAGAATTTAAAAACCTAAGATTGTTCATTGCATGTATGAAACAATGAACGAAGTGAAGTGACGAGGTAAAATAGGTGATGATATAGTCGGACTGTGCAAAATCAATTCTTCTCACAAATTTATACGTCGAGATACTGTATCTAAGAATTGATAAGACCTTCTTCGAATTTGGCAAATTTCGATCGAGAAAATTCTAACAAGTTGACCTGCCTTTTTTTTTAAGCAAAAATCTTTTGGAACAAAATTCCTTATCGCGCGTTACGCAATCTTTTTGTCTGAGGATGGATTCAAACGGCTCTCTCTGGACTACCTGGAGCCTGAGGAATGCCGAAAAGGCATCAAAAAGAGTGGGACCAACAGCATAGGAGATAGGAAGTGAATAAAGAAAAATTTATGTGGGTCTTATGCCTTTTATTCCATGTTCCGTTAAATAGTTACGATACAATATTACACACGTCAATCAATATTATGCGATATTATACATACAGGGATTGATTACACCTGTACTATGGTCGAAACTTAAACTACGATTACAAACTACAATGACAACTATCTCATTCAACCTTGGTCATATACTACTAAATACAATGTGTATGCCAGTTTTTATTCTTTACACAGTAGTCAGATTTCTCATGTAACGTTCGTTCAAAGTATTTCTTTTCAAATTCCCATACAATTGAATTTATTATACGTATCATATTGATTAGTATTATACTACAATAAGCATGATGACAATTTTAGGTATAAGATATCTTTAGTCGTATGATGTATGAGTATAACATACTCTAATTAAATTATTCGGAAATTATGTGAAATAGGTTACACTGACCCTTGAAAACTTGTACTGGGACTAAGGCATATTAAATAAACTGAGACTGAAACGTTCAAGCAATGATTTTATGATTTTTCTCCTCCATCTCTTCAAATCCTCTGTGCAAGTTATGTATATTCCGAACGTGAGGTTTAATTCGTTGCTCGCAGCGTATTGGGACTGCGCTCAATCGATTTCTCTCGCAAAATTACGTCGGTATAGTGCCATACAGAATTGATCGCAGCACTTTTCAAAGTCGTCGAAATTTTCGTCAAAAATGCAAAGGGGTTAGCCTTACTTTTTTGGTCATTTTTTAAGCCAAAAATTTTTCGTCTCAGAATCAATTAGTATGACCCTTTCCGGAGTAATTGGACCACCAGGAACTCAGAAATTACATAAAAAAAGACCGTAGGACCAACGGCAGAGAAACGACGCTAAAAATTTCCAGTTTTTCGGCTGTAACTTTTGATCCGTTGCTCGCAGCGTATTGGGACTGCGCTCAATCGATTTCTCTCGCAAAATTACGTCGGTATAGTGCCATACAGAATTGATCGCAGCACTTTTCAAAGTCGTCGAAATTTTCGTCAAAAATTCAAAGGGGTTAGCCTTACTTTTTTGGTCATTTTCGGAGCCGAAAATTTTTCGTCTCAGAATCGATTAGTATGACCCTTTTTGGAGTAATTGGACCACCAGGAACTCAGAAAACACATGAAAAAGACCGTAGGACCAACGGCAGAGAAACGACGATGAAAATTTCCAGTTTTTCGGCTGTAACTTTTGATCCGTTGCTCGCAGCGTATTGGGACTGCGCTCAGTCGATTTCTCTCGCAAAATTACGTCGGAATAGTGCCATACAGAATTGATCGCAGCACTTTTCAAAGTCGTCGAAATTTTCGTCAAAAATTCAAAGGGGTTAGCCTTACTTTTTTGGTCATTTTCGGAGCCGAAAATTTTTCGTCTCAGAATCGATTAGTATGACCCTTTTTGGAGTAATTGGACCACCAGGAACTCAGAAAACACATGAAAAAGACCGTAGGACCAACGGCAGAGAAACGACGATGAAAATTTCTAGTTTTTTGGCTGTAACTTTCGATCCGTTCCTCGCAGCGTATTGGGACTGCGCTCAGTCGATTTCTCTCGCAAAATTACGTCGGAATAGTGCCATACAGAATTGATCGCAGCACTTTTCAAAGTCGTCGAAATTTTCGTCAAAAATGCAAAGGGGTTAGCCTTACTTTTTTGGTCATTTTCGGAGCCGAAAATTTTTCGTCTCAGAATCAATTAGTATGACCCTTTCTGGAGTAATTGGACCACCAGGAACTCAGAAAACACATGAAAAAGACCGTAGGACCAACGGCAGAGAAACGACGCTGAAAATTTCCAGTTTTTCGGCTGTAACTTTTGATCCGTTGCTGGCAGCGTATTGGGACTGCGCTCAATCGATTTCTCTCGCAAAATTACGTCGGAATAGTGCCATACAGAATTGATCGCAGCACTTTTCAAAGTCGTCGAAATTTTCGTCAAAAATTCAAAGGGGTTAGCCTTACTTTTTTGGTCATTTTCGGAGCCGAAAATTTTTCGTCTCAGAATCGATTAGTATGACCCTTTTTGGAGTAATTGGACCACCAGGAACTCAGAAAACACATGAAAAAGACCGTAGGACCAACGGCAGAGAAACGACGCTGAAAATTTCCAGTTTTTCGGCTGTAACTTTTGATCCGCTGCTCGCAGCGTATTGGGACTGCGCTCAATCGATTTCTCTCGCAAAATTACGTCGGAATAGTGCCATACAGAATTGATCGCAGCACTTTTCAAAGTCGTCGAAATTTTCGTCAAAAACGCAAAGGGGTTAGCCTTACTTTTTTGGTCATTTTTGGAGCCGAAAATTTTTCGTCTCAGAATCAATTAGTATGACCCTTTTTGGAGTAATTGGACCACCAGGAACTCAGAAAACACATGAAAAAGACCGTAGGACCAACGGCAGAGAAACGACGATGAAAATTTCCAGTTTTTCGGCTGTAACTTTTGATCCGTTGCTCGCAGCGTATTGGGACTGCGCTCAGTCGATTTCTCTCGCAAAATTACGTCGGAATAGTGCCATACAGAATTGATCGCAGCACTTTTCAAAGTCGTCGAAATTTTCGTCAAAAATGCAAAGGGGTTAGCCTTACTTTTTTGGTCATTTTCGGAGCCGAAAATTTTTCGTCTCAGAATCAATTAGTATGACCCTTTCTGGAGTAATTGGACCACCAGGAACTCAGAAAACACATGAAAAAGACCGTAGGACCAACGGCAGAGAAACGACGCTGAAAATTTCCAGTTTTTCGGCTGTAACTTTTGATCCGTTGCTGGCAGCGTATTGGGACTGCGCTCAATCGATTTCTCTCGCAAAATTACGTCGGAATAGTGCCATACAGAATTGATCGCAGCACTTTTCAAAGTCGTCGAAATTTTCGTCAAAAATTCAAAGGGGTTAGCCTTACTTTTTTGGTCATTTTCGGAGCCGAAAATTTTTCGTCTCAGAATCGATTAGTATGACCCTTTTTGGAGTAATTGGACCACCAGGAACTCAGAAAACACATGAAAAAGACCGTAGGACCAACGGCAGAGAAACGACGCTGAAAATTTCCAGTTTTTCGGCTGTAACTTTTGATCCGCTGCTCGCAGCGTATTGGGACTGCGCTCAATCGATTTCTCTCGCAAAATTACGTCGGAATAGTGCCATACAGAATTGATCGCAGCACTTTTCAAAGTCGTCGAAATTTTCGTCAAAAACGCAAAGGGGTTAGCCTTACTTTTTTGGTCATTTTTGGAGCCGAAAATTTTTCGTCTCAGAATCAATTAGTATGACCCTTTTTGGAGTAATTGGACCACCAGGAACTCAGAAAACACATGAAAAAGACCGTAGGACCAACGGCAGAGAAACGACGATGAAAATTTCCAGTTTTTCGGCTGTAACTTTTGATCCGTTGCTCGCAGCGTATTGGGACTGCGCTCAATCGATTTCTCTCGCAAAATTACGTCGGAATAGTGCCATACAGAATTGATCGCAGCACTTTTCAAAGTCGTCGAAATTTTCGTCAAAAATTCAAAGGGGTTAGCCTTACTTTTTTGGTCATTTTCGGAGCCGAAAATTTTTCGTCTCAGAATCGATTAGTATGACCCTTTTTGGAGTAATTGGACCACCAGGAACTCAGAAAACACATGAAAAAGACCGTAGGACCAACGGCAGAGAAACGACGATGAAAATTTCCAGTTTTTCGGCTGTAACTTTTGATCCGTTGCTCGCAGCGTATTGGGACTGCGCTCAGTCGATTTCCCTCGCAAAATTACGTCGGAATAGAGCCATACAGAATTGATCGCAGCACTTTTCAAAGTCGTCGAAATTTTCGTCAAAAACGCAAAGGGGTTAGCCTTACTTTTTTGGTCATTTTTGGAGCCGAAAATTTTTCGTCTCAGAATCAATTAGTATGACCCTTTTTGGAGTAATTGGACCACCAGGAACTCAGAAAACACATGAAAAAGACCGTAGGACCAACGGCAGAGAAACGACGATGAAAATTTCCAGTTTTTCGGCTGTAACTTTTGATCCGTTGCTCGCAGCGTATTGGGACTGCGCTCAATCGATTTCTCTCGCAAAATTACGTCGGAATAGTGCCATACAGAATTGATCGCAGCACTTTTCAAAGTCGTCGAAATTTTCGTCAAAAATTCAAAGGGGTTAGCCTTACTTTTTTGGTCATTTTCGGAGCCGAAAATTTTTCGTCTCAGAATCGATTAGTATGACCCTTTTTGGAGTAATTGGACCACCAGGAACTCAGAAAACACATGAAAAAGACCGTAGGACCAACGGCAGAGAAACGACGCTGAAAATTTCCAGTTTTTCGGCTGTAACTTTTGATCCGTTGCTCGCAGCGTATTGGGACTGCGCTCAATCGATTTCTCTCGCAAAATCACGTCGGAATAGTGCCATACAGAATTGATCGCAGCACTTTTCAAAGTCGTCGAAATTTTCGTCAAAAATGCAAAGGGGTTAGCCTTACTTTTTTGGTCATTCTTGGAGCTAAAAATTTTTCGTCTCAGAATCAATTAGTATGACCCTTTCCGGAGTAATTGGACCACCAGGAACTCAGAAAACACATGAAAAAGACCGTAGGACCAACGGCAGAGAAACGACGCTGAAAATTTCCAGTTTTTTGGCTGTAACTTTTGATCCGTTGCTCGCAGCGTATTGGGACTGCGCTCAGTCGATTTCCCTCGCAAAATTACGTCGGAATAGAGCCATACAGAATTGATCGCAGCACTTTTCAAAGTCGTCGAAATTTTCGTCAAAAACGCAAAGGGGTTAGCCTTACTTTTTTGGTCATTTTTGGAGCCGAAAATTTTTCGTCTCAGAATCAATTAGTATGACCCTTTTTGGAGTAATTGGACCACCAGGAACTCAGAAAACACATGAAAAAGACCGTAGGACCAACGGCAGAGAAACGACGATGAAAATTTCCAGTTTTTCGGCTGTAACTTTTGATCCGTTGCTCGCAGCGTATTGGGACTGCGCTCAGTCGATTTCCCTCGCAAAATTACGTCGGAATAGAGCCATACAGAATTGATCGCAGCACTTTTCAAAGTCGTCGAAATTTTCGTCAAAAACGCAAAGGGGTTAGCCTTACTTTTTTGGTCATTTTTGGAGCCGAAAATTTTTCGTCTCAGAATCAATTAGTATGACCCTTTTTGGAGTAATTGGACCACCAGGAACTCAGAAAACACATGAAAAAGACCGTAGGACCAACGGCAGAGAAACGACGATGAAAATTTCCAGTTTTTCGGCTGTAACTTTTGATCCGTTGCTCGCAGCGTATTGGGACTGCGCTCAATCGATTTCTCTCGCAAAATTACGTCGGAATAGTGCCATACAGAATTGATCGCAGCACTTTTCAAAGTCGTCGAAATTTTCGTCAAAAATTCAAAGGGGTTAGCCTTACTTTTTTGGTCATTTTCGGAGCCGAAAATTTTTCGTCTCAGAATCGATTAGTATGACCCTTTTTGGAGTAATTGGACCACCAGGAACTCAGAAAACACATGAAAAAGACCGTAGGACCAACGGCAGAGAAACGACGCTGAAAATTTCCAGTTTTTCGGCTGTAACTTTTGATCCGCTGCTCGCAGCGTATTGGGACTGCGCTCAATCGATTTCTCTCGCAAAATTACGTCGGAATAGTGCCATACAGAATTGATCGCAGCACTTTTCAAAGTCGTCGAAATTTTCGTCAAAAACGCAAAGGGGTTAGCCTTACTTTTTTGGTCATTTTTGGAGCCGAAAATTTTTCGTCTCAGAATCAATTAGTATGACCCTTTTTGGAGTAATTGGACCACCAGGAACTCAGAAAACACATGAAAAAGACCGTAGGACCAACGGCAGAGAAACGACGATGAAAATTTCCAGTTTTTCGGCTGTAACTTTTGATCCGTTGCTCGCAGCGTATTGGGACTGCGCTCAATCGATTTCTCTCGCAAAATTACGTCGGAATAGTGCCATACAGAATTGATCGCAGCACTTTTCAAAGTCGTCGAAATTTTCGTCAAAAATTCAAAGGGGTTAGCCTTACTTTTTTGGTCATTTTCGGAGCCGAAAATTTTTCGTCTCAGAATCGATTAGTATGACCCTTTTTGGAGTAATTGGACCACCAGGAACTCAGAAAACACATGAAAAAGACCGTAGGACCAACGGCAGAGAAACGACGATGAAAATTTCCAGTTTTTCGGCTGTAACTTTTGATCCGTTGCTCGCAGCGTATTGGGACTGCGCTCAATCGATTTCTCTCGCAAAATTACGTCGGAATAGTGCCATACAGAATTGATCGCAGCACTTTTCAAAGTCGTCGAAATTTTCGTCAAAAATGCAAAGGGGTTAGCCATACTTTTTTGGTCATTCTTGGAGCTAAAAATTTTTCGTCTCAGAATCAATTAGTATGACCCTTTCCGGAGTAATTGGACCACCAGGAACTCAGAAAACACATGAAAAAGACCGTAGGACCAACGGCAGAGAAACGACGCTGAAAATTTCCAGTTTTTTGGCTGTAACTTTTGATCCGTTGCTCGCAGCGTATTGGGACTGCGCTCAGTCGATTTCCCTCGCAAAATTACGTCGGAATAGAGCCATACAGAATTGATCGCAGCACTTTTCAAAGTCGTCGAAATTTTCGTCAAAAACGCAAAGGGGTTAGCCTTACTTTTTTGGTCATTTTTGGAGCCGAAAATTTTTCGTCTCAGAATCGATTAGTATGACCCTTTTTGGAGTAATTGGACCACCAGGAACTCAGAAAACACATGAAAAAGACCGTAGGACCAACGGCAGAGAAACGACGATGAAAATTTCCAGTTTTTCGGCTGTAACTTTTGATCCGTTGCTCGCAGCGTATTGGGACTGCGCTCAATCGATTTCTCTCGCAAAATTACGTCGGAATAGTGCCATACAGAATTGATCGCAGCACTTTTCAAAGTCGTCGAAATTTTCGTCAAAAATTCAAAGGGGTTAGCCTTACTTTTTTGGTCATTTTCGGAGCCGAAAATTTTTCGTCTCAGAATCGATTAGTATGACCCTTTTTGGAGTAATTGGACCACCAGGAACTCAGAAAACACATGAAAAAGACCGTAGGACCAACGGCAGAGAAACGACGATGAAAATTTCCAGTTTTTCGGCTGTAACTTTTGATCCGTTGCTCGCAGCGTATTGGGACTGCGCTCAGTCGATTTCTCTCGCAAAATTACGTCGGAATAGTGCCATACAGAATTGATCGCAGCACTTTTCAAAGTCGTCGAAATTTTCGTCAAAAATTCAAAGGGGTTAGCCTTACTTTTTTGGTCATTTTCGGAGCCGAAAATTTTTCGTCTCAGAATCGATTAGTATGACCCTTTTTGGAGTAATTGGACCACCAGGAACTCAGAAAACACATGAAAAAGACCGTAGGACCAACGGCAGAGAAACGACGATGAAAATTTCTAGTTTTTTGGCTGTAACTTTCGATCCGTTCCTCGCAGCGTATTGGGACTGCGCTCAGTCGATTTCTCTCGCAAAATTACGTCGGAATAGTGCCATACAGAATTGATCGCAGCACTTTTCAAAGTCGTCGAAATTTTCGTCAAAAATGCAAAGGGGTTAGCCTTACTTTTTTGGTCATTTTCGGAGCCGAAAATTTTTCGTCTCAGAATCAATTAGTATGACCCTTTCTGGAGTAATTGGACCACCAGGAACTCAGAAAACACATGAAAAAGACCGTAGGACCAACGGCAGAGAAACGACGCTGAAAATTTCCAGTTTTTCGGCTGTAACTTTTGATCCGTTGCTGGCAGCGTATTGGGACTGCGCTCAATCGATTTCTCTCGCAAAATTACGTCGGAATAGTGCCATACAGAATTGATCGCAGCACTTTTCAAAGTCGTCGAAATTTTCGTCAAAAATTCAAAGGGGTTAGCCTTACTTTTTTGGTCATTTTCGGAGCCGAAAATTTTTCGTCTCAGAATCGATTAGTATGACCCTTTTTGGAGTAATTGGACCACCAGGAACTCAGAAAACACATGAAAAAGACCGTAGGACCAACGGCAGAGAAACGACGCTGAAAATTTCCAGTTTTTCGGCTGTAACTTTTGATCCGCTGCTCGCAGCGTATTGGGACTGCGCTCAATCGATTTCTCTCGCAAAATTACGTCGGAATAGTGCCATACAGAATTGATCGCAGCACTTTTCAAAGTCGTCGAAATTTTCGTCAAAAACGCAAAGGGGTTAGCCTTACTTTTTTGGTCATTTTTGGAGCCGAAAATTTTTCGTCTCAGAATCAATTAGTATGACCCTTTTTGGAGTAATTGGACCACCAGGAACTCAGAAAACACATGAAAAAGACCGTAGGACCAACGGCAGAGAAACGACGATGAAAATTTCCAGTTTTTCGGCTGTAACTTTTGATCCGTTGCTCGCAGCGTATTGGGACTGCGCTCAGTCGATTTCTCTCGCAAAATTACGTCGGAATAGTGCCATACAGAATTGATCGCAGCACTTTTCAAAGTCGTCGAAATTTTCGTCAAAAATGCAAAGGGGTTAGCCTTACTTTTTTGGTCATTTTCGGAGCCGAAAATTTTTCGTCTCAGAATCAATTAGTATGACCCTTTCTGGAGTAATTGGACCACCAGGAACTCAGAAAACACATGAAAAAGACCGTAGGACCAACGGCAGAGAAACGACGCTGAAAATTTCCAGTTTTTCGGCTGTAACTTTTGATCCGTTGCTGGCAGCGTATTGGGACTGCGCTCAATCGATTTCTCTCGCAAAATTACGTCGGAATAGTGCCATACAGAATTGATCGCAGCACTTTTCAAAGTCGTCGAAATTTTCGTCAAAAATTCAAAGGGGTTAGCCTTACTTTTTTGGTCATTTTCGGAGCCGAAAATTTTTCGTCTCAGAATCGATTAGTATGACCCTTTTTGGAGTAATTGGACCACCAGGAACTCAGAAAACACATGAAAAAGACCGTAGGACCAACGGCAGAGAAACGACGCTGAAAATTTCCAGTTTTTCGGCTGTAACTTTTGATCCGCTGCTCGCAGCGTATTGGGACTGCGCTCAATCGATTTCTCTCGCAAAATTACGTCGGAATAGTGCCATACAGAATTGATCGCAGCACTTTTCAAAGTCGTCGAAATTTTCGTCAAAAACGCAAAGGGGTTAGCCTTACTTTTTTGGTCATTTTTGGAGCCGAAAATTTTTCGTCTCAGAATCAATTAGTATGACCCTTTTTGGAGTAATTGGACCACCAGGAACTCAGAAAACACATGAAAAAGACCGTAGGACCAACGGCAGAGAAACGACGATGAAAATTTCCAGTTTTTCGGCTGTAACTTTTGATCCGTTGCTCGCAGCGTATTGGGACTGCGCTCAATCGATTTCTCTCGCAAAATTACGTCGGAATAGTGCCATACAGAATTGATCGCAGCACTTTTCAAAGTCGTCGAAATTTTCGTCAAAAATTCAAAGGGGTTAGCCTTACTTTTTTGGTCATTTTCGGAGCCGAAAATTTTTCGTCTCAGAATCGATTAGTATGACCCTTTTTGGAGTAATTGGACCACCAGGAACTCAGAAAACACATGAAAAAGACCGTAGGACCAACGGCAGAGAAACGACGATGAAAATTTCCAGTTTTTCGGCTGTAACTTTTGATCCGTTGCTCGCAGCGTATTGGGACTGCGCTCAGTCGATTTCCCTCGCAAAATTACGTCGGAATAGAGCCATACAGAATTGATCGCAGCACTTTTCAAAGTCGTCGAAATTTTCGTCAAAAACGCAAAGGGGTTAGCCTTACTTTTTTGGTCATTTTTGGAGCCGAAAATTTTTCGTCTCAGAATCAATTAGTATGACCCTTTTTGGAGTAATTAGACCACCAGGAACTCAGAAAACACATGAAAAAGACCGTAGGACCAACGGCAGAGAAACGACGATGAAAATTTCCAGTTTTTCGGCTGTAACTTTTGATCCGTTGCTCGCAGCGTATTGGGACTGCGCTCAATCGATTTCTCTCGCAAAATTACGTCGGAATAGTGCCATACAGAATTGATCGCAGCACTTTTCAAAGTCGTCGAAATTTTCGTCAAAAATTCAAAGGGGTTAGCCTTACTTTTTTGGTCATTTTCGGAGCCGAAAATTTTTCGTCTCAGAATCGATTAGTATGACCCTTTTTGGAGTAATTGGACCACCAGGAACTCAGAAAACACATGAAAAAGACCGTAGGACCAACGGCAGAGAAACGACGCTGAAAATTTCCAGTTTTTCGGCTGTAACTTTTGATCCGTTGCTCGCAGCGTATTGGGACTGCGCTCAATCGATTTCTCTCGCAAAATCACGTCGGAATAGTGCCATACAGAATTGATCGCAGCACTTTTCAAAGTCGTCGAAATTTTCGTCAAAAATGCAAAGGGGTTAGCCTTACTTTTTTGGTCATTCTTGGAGCTAAAAATTTTTCGTCTCAGAATCAATTAGTATGACCCTTTCCGGAGTAATTGGACCACCAGGAACTCAGAAAACACATGAAAAAGACCGTAGGACCAACGGCAGAGAAACGACGCTGAAAATTTCCAGTTTTTTGGCTGTAACTTTTGATCCGTTGCTCGCAGCGTATTGGGACTGCGCTCAGTCGATTTCCCTCGCAAAATTACGTCGGAATAGAGCCATACAGAATTGATCGCAGCACTTTTCAAAGTCGTCGAAATTTTCGTCAAAAACGCAAAGGGGTTAGCCTTACTTTTTTGGTCATTTTTGGAGCCGAAAATTTTTCGTCTCAGAATCAATTAGTATGACCCTTTTTGGAGTAATTGGACCACCAGGAACTCAGAAAACACATGAAAAAGACCGTAGGACCAACGGCAGAGAAACGACGATGAAAATTTCCAGTTTTTCGGCTGTAACTTTTGATCCGTTGCTCGCAGCGTATTGGGACTGCGCTCAGTCGATTTCCCTCGCAAAATTACGTCGGAATAGAGCCATACAGAATTGATCGCAGCACTTTTCAAAGTCGTCGAAATTTTCGTCAAAAACGCAAAGGGGTTAGCCTTACTTTTTTGGTCATTTTTGGAGCCGAAAATTTTTCGTCTCAGAATCAATTAGTATGACCCTTTTTGGAGTAATTGGACCACCAGGAACTCAGAAAACACATGAAAAAGACCGTAGGACCAACGGCAGAGAAACGACGCTGAAAATTTCCAGTTTTTCGGCTGTAACTTTTGATCCGCTGCTCGCAGCGTATTGGGACTGCGCTCAATCGATTTCTCTCGCAAAATTACGTCGGAATAGTGCCATACAGAATTGATCGCAGCACTTTTCAAAGTCGTCGAAATTTTCGTCAAAAATTCAAAGGGGTTAGCCTTACTTTTTTGGTCATTTTCGGAGCCGAAAATTTTTCGTCTCAGAATCAATTAGTATGACCCTTTTTGGAGTAATTGGACCACCAGGAACTCAGAAAACACATGAAAAAGACCGTAGGACCAACGGCAGAGAAACGACGATGAAAATTTCCAGTTTTTCGGCTGTAACTTTTGATCCGTTGCTCGCAGCGTATTGGGACTGCGCTCAATCGATTTCTCTCGCAAAATTACGTCGGAATAGTGCCATACAGAATTGATCGCAGCACTTTTCAAAGTCGTCGAAATTTTCGTCAAAAATTCAAAGGGGTTAGCCTTACTTTTTTGGTCATTTTCGGAGCCGAAAATTTTTCGTCTCAGAATCGATTAGTATGACCCTTTTTGGAGTAATTGGACCACCAGGAACTCAGAAAACACATGAAAAAGACCGTAGGACCAACGGCAGAGAAACGACGATGAAAATTTCCAGTTTTTCGGCTGTAACTTTTGATCCGTTGCTCGCAGCGTATTGGGACTGCGCTCAATCGATTTCTCTCGCAAAATTACGTCGGAATAGTGCCATACAGAATTGATCGCAGCACTTTTCAAAGTCGTCGAAATTTTCGTCAAAAATGCAAAGGGGTTAGCCATACTTTTTTGGTCATTCTTGGAGCTAAAAATTTTTCGTCTCAGAATCAATTAGTATGACCCTTTCCGGAGTAATTGGACCACCAGGAACTCAGAAAACACATGAAAAAGACCGTAGGACCAACGGCAGAGAAACGACGCTGAAAATTTCCAGTTTTTTGGCTGTAACTTTTGATCCGTTGCTCGCAGCGTATTGGGACTGCGCTCAGTCGATTTCCCTCGCAAAATTACGTCGGAATAGAGCCATACAGAATTGATCGCAGCACTTTTCAAAGTCGTCGAAATTTTCGTCAAAAACGCAAAGGGGTTAGCCTTACTTTTTTGGTCATTTTTGGAGCCGAAAATTTTTCGTCTCAGAATCGATTAGTATGACCCTTTTTGGAGTAATTGGACCACCAGGAACTCAGAAAACACATGAAAAAGACCGTAGGACCAACGGCAGAGAAACGACGATGAAAATTTCCAGTTTTTCGGCTGTAACTTTTGATCCGTTGCTCGCAGCGTATTGGGACTGCGCTCAATCGATTTCTCTCGCAAAATTACGTCGGAATAGTGCCATACAGAATTGATCGCAGCACTTTTCAAAGTCGTCGAAATTTTCGTCAAAAATTCAAAGGGGTTAGCCTTACTTTTTTGGTCATTTTCGGAGCCGAAAATTTTTCGTCTCAGAATCGATTAGTATGACCCTTTTTGGAGTAATTGGACCACCAGGAACTCAGAAAACACATGAAAAAGACCGTAGGACCAACGGCAGAGAAACGACGCTGAAAATTTCCAGTTTTTCGGCTGTAACTTTTGATCCGCTGCTCGCAGCGTATTGGGACTGCGCTCAATCGATTTCTCTCGCAAAATTACGTCGGAATAGTGCCATACAGAATTGATCGCAGCACTTTTCAAAGTCGTCGAAATTTTCGTCAAAAACGCAAAGGGGTTAGCCTTACTTTTTTGGTCATTTTTGGAGCCGAAAATTTTTCGTCTCAGAATCAATTAGTATGACCCTTTTTGGAGTAATTGGACCACCAGGAACTCAGAAAACACATGAAAAAGACCGTAGGACCAACGGCAGAGAAACGACGATGAAAATTTCCAGTTTTTCGGCTGTAACTTTTGATCCGTTGCTCGCAGCGTATTGGGACTGCGCTCAATCGATTTCTCTCGCAAAATTACGTCGGAATAGTGCCATACAGAATTGATCGCAGCACTTTTCAAAGTCGTCGAAATTTTCGTCAAAAATTCAAAGGGGTTAGCCTTACTTTTTTGGTCATTTTCGGAGCCGAAAATTTTTCGTCTCAGAATCGATTAGTATGACCCTTTTTGGAGTAATTGGACCACCAGGAACTCAGAAAACACATGAAAAAGACCGTAGGACCAACGGCAGAGAAACGACGATGAAAATTTCCAGTTTTTTGGCTGTAACTTTTGATCCGTTGCTCGCAGCGTATTGGGACTGCGCTCAGTCGATTTCCCTCGCAAAATTACGTCGGAATAGAGCCATACAGAATTGATCGCAGCACTTTTCAAAGTCGTCGAAATTTTCGTCAAAAATGCAAAGGGGTTAGCCTTACTTTTTTGGTCATTTTCGGAGCCGAAAATTTTTCGTCTCAGAATCAATTAGTATGACCCTTTTTGGAGTAATTGGACCACCAGGAACTCAGAAAACACATGAAAAAGACCGTAGGACCAACGGCAGAGAAACGACGATGAAAATTTCCAGTTTTTCGGCTGTAACTTTTGATCCGTTGCTCGCAGCGTATTGGGACTGCGCTCAGTCGATTTCTCTCGCAAAATTACGTCGGAATAGTGCCATACAGAATTGATCGCAGCACTCTTCAAAGTCGTCGAAATTTTCGTCAAAAATGCAAAGGGGTTAGCCTTACTTTTTTGGTCATTTTTAGAGCCGAAAATTTTTCGTCTCAGAATCAATTAGTATGACCCTTTCCGGAGTAATCGGACCACCAGGAACTCAGAAAACACATGAAAAAGACCGTAGGACCAACGGCAGAGAAACGACGCTGAAAATTTCCAGTTTTTCGGCTGTAACTTTTGATCCGCTGCTCGCAGCGTATTGGGACTGCGCTCAATCGATTTCTCTCGCAAAATTACGTCGGAATAGTGCCATACAGAATTGATCGCAGCACTTTTCAAAGTCGTCGAAATTTTCGTCAAAAATGCAAAGGGGTTAGCCTTACTTTTTTGGTCATTTTCGGAGCCGAAAATTTTTCGTCTCAGAATCAATTAGTATGACCCTTTTTGGAGTAATTGGACCACCAGGAACTCAGAAAACACATGAAAAAGACCGTAGGACCAACGGCAGAGAAACGACGATGAAAATTTCCAGTTTTTCGGCTGTAACTTTTGATCCGTTGCTCGCAGCGTATTGGGACTGCGCTCAGTCGATTTCCCTCGCAAAATTACGTCGGAATAGAGCCATACAGAATTGATCGCAACACTTTTCAAAGTCGTCGAAATTTTCGTCAAAAATGCAAAGGGGTTAGCCTTACTTTTTTGGTCATTTTTAGAGCCGAAAATTTTTCGTCTCAGAATCAATTAGTATGACCCTTACCGGAGTAATCGGACCACCAGGAACTCAGAAAACACATGAAAAAGACCGTAGGACCAACGGCAGAGAAACGACGCTGAAAATTTCCAGTTTTTCGGCTGTAACTTTTGATCCGTTGCTCGCAGCGTATTGGGACTGCGCTCAGTCGATTTCTCTCGCAAAATTACGTCGGAATAGAGCCATACAGAATTGATCGCAGCACTTTCCAAAGTCGTCGAAATTTTCGTCAAAAACGCAAAGGGGTTAGCCTTACTTTTTTGGTCATTGTTGGAGCCGAAATTTTTTTGTCTCAGAATCAATTAGTGTGACCCTTTGTGGAGTAATTGGACCACCAGGAACTCAGAAAACACATGAAAAAGACCGTAGGACCAACGGCAGAGAAACGACGATGAAAATTTCCAGTTTTTCGGCTGTAACTTTTGATCCGTTGCTCGCAGCGTATTGGGACTGCGCTCAGTCGATTTCTCTCGCAAAATTACGTCGGAATAGAGCCATACAGAATTGATCGCAGCACTTTTCAAAGTCGTCGAAATTTTCGTCAAAAACGCAAAGGGGTTAGCCTTACTTTTTTGGTCATTTTTGGAGCCGAAAATCTTTCGTCTCAGAATCAATTAGTATGACCCTTTCTGGAGTAATTGGACCACCAGGAACTCAGACAACACATGAAAAATACCGTAGGACCAACGGCAGAGAAACGACGCTGAAAATTTCCAGTTTTTCGGCTGTAACTTTCGATCCGTTGCTGGCAGCGTATTGGGACTGCGCTCAATCGATTTCTCTCGCAAAATTACGTCGGAATAGTGCCATACAGAATTGATCGCAGCACTTTTCAAAGTCGTCGAAATTCTCGTCAAAAATTCAAAGGGGTTAGCCTTACTTTTTTGGTCATTTTCGGAGCCGAAAATTTTTCGTCTCAGAATCGATTAGTATGACCCTTTTTGGAGTAATTGGACCACCAGGAACTCAGAAAACACATGAAAAAGACCGTAGGACCAACGGCAGAGAAACGACGATGAAAATTTCCAGTTTTTCGGCTGTAACTTTTGATCCGTTGCTCGCAGCGTATTGGGACTGCGCTCAGTCGATTTCTCTCGCAAAATTACGTCGGAATAGAGCCATACAGAATTGATCGCAGCACTTTCCAAAGTCGTCGAAATTTTCGTCAAAAACGCAAAGGGGTTAGCCTTACTTTTTTGGTCATTTTTGGAGCCGAAATTTTTTTGTCTCAGAATCAATTAGTGTGACCCTTTGTGGAGTAATTGGACCACCAGGAACTCAGAAAACACATGAAAAAGACCGTAGGACCAACGGCAGAGAAACGACGATGAAAATTTCCAGTTTTTCGGCTGTAACTTTTGATCCGTTGCTCGCAGCGTATTGGGACTGCGCTCAGTCGATTTCTCTCGCAAAATTACGTCGGAATAGAGCCATACAGAATTGATCGCAGCACTTTTCAAAGTCGTCGAAATTTTCGTCAAAAACGCAAAGGGGTTAGCCTTACTTTTTTGGTCATTTTTGGAGCCAAAAATTTTTTGTCCCAGAATCAATTAGTATGCCCCTTTCAGGAGTAATTGGACCACCAGGAACTCAGAAAACACATGAAAAAGACCGTAGGATCAACGGCAGAGAAACGACGCTGAAAATTTCCAGTTTTTCGGAATGTGGTTCACACATTGTATTCAACTCATTTGCAAGAGCGTTCAACTCCCGCCGACAGCGTGTCGCTTGCTGCGTCAATTAGGCGTCGTGTCAACGTGACGCCCGTGAATGTTCAACCATACGCAGCTTAATATTCAGATAAGCTGAACACGCGCCAATGAGTTCAATGTCAATTACATCGCACAGCTGGCAGAAAAGTAATTTCAACGCACTTTCAAACTGCGTTTAGAAACCATAATACCGCAAACCGCGATCATATTTTAATCATCCCAAATATTCTGCTTCCACTTAGTTCAATTATTTTCAAATTAGCTCGATAACTATCTTGCCAGTGATCAATTCAAATACTCTTAGTTAACCTAGTTAAACTTGTTTATTATATTATGAAATCATTGTTTATCCAGTTTTAGGAAAAGTTGCAATCTGTTTTCGCGTCTCTATAACTGAGGCCTAAGTTCGGGTTCTCACAGGCAGTGTTGTTGTCGGACAAAATCATTCCATATTATCATGAATGAACCCTTAGCTCCATAATGACTCTCTCCACCATCTCTACTAAACAGTTCAAAACAGTAAGGCTATCCATTTTTTTTTTTCAGGATAAAACTGTCCGCAATTCTGAATGTGATGCGAAAATTATAGCCCTTGATGAATTGACGACAAGCGGGTACTTGGTAACAATGAAGAGAATTAAAGCAAACCCGAAATGTCCAAATCCTCTTTTTGAAAAATGGCTCGAAGAGTGGAAAGAAGATACAGAATCACGAGGTTCAGAGATGCAATATTGTTTCTCAAAGGCTTTGTCTTCTCTAAGAAAATGCCCCCTACGTTTAGAGACAGGCAGAGATTGTAAAATACTACAGTATTTTGGTGACAAACTGTGCACTATGTTGGACAAGAAATTGTCTGAATACCAAATCAACAGCTTAGGCACAGCTGCTAATACCGTGAACCAGGCTAACAAGTTGCAAAATTCAAATGATTGTAATGTGAATAATATTGAGGATTATTTGGGACATAGATCACGTCAAACTGCGAATAAGAGAGCAAAAAATCTGAATGGCCGTGAACCACAACCAGCAAAAAAAGTAAGAAACCCAAAGGACAATGATGGCACGGCACTGGCTAGAGACAATGTAAGCACGATCATCAGTTGTGGTAGAAAAATGTTTCATACAATTTTCTTATTTTTCAAATTTTTTCTGTACAGTTTCTTTTTCTAAACAGCTTATATTCTGATTTGCTACAAACATTCATCTGTCAACACTATCGCGCTTGTTTCAGGGAGTAAAAACTAATTCTAAGAACAATGCCTACATACCTGCGTGGAGATCTGGAGGCTATGCAATATTGTTAACGATTTATGAAAAGATGCAGAATCCAGATTTCATAGGTGATAGATAAGAAACAATATGCTCACTGTAGGACGAAAACATTCAATATTTTTTAAATGAAATCATAATTCCTCTTCATTCACTAATTATAATTAGTGTGAACATAAGTTTTTATTTCGGAACAACGGACCGTATTTCTTTATTCATTCATTAATTTTGCTCATTTAAACATTGCAGGATATATAAGCAAGGCTGATCTTCAAACCGATGCTCAACGTCATTGTGATCATTCCTTAAGTAAACCAGAACCTGATAGTCGCTATTCCGCATGGTCCTCTATGTCTACTTTAATACAAAAAGGACTCGTCGTTAAAAACAGCAACCCTGCAAAGTGAGCTGAAAATAGTAAACTGACAAAAATCTGTACTGCTCATAATACTATAAAAATGACAAGAAAAAATACTTTCAATTAGTGTTCAAGTGTATATTTCAACAGTTTCAATAACGACATATATCGCAGATACCGTCTAACAGATGCAGGATACGCAGTAGCAGTTCAGCTGTCCGAAATTGATGAAGACCATCCTGCTTTCAACAACCCATTTCAAGGTTCAAGTGCTGAAAGAAGTGGCAATGTTGAGATCTCGTCACCCGTGAAAAGTTGTAGCTCTGCTAACTCAGAAGAGTACAGTCCAAAAACAAACGAGCCGGTTTATGAGATAAACTCTCGCTCAAATTCTCCAATTGAAATCGAAAATCGAGAAAACGAAGTTGTGTGCAGCAAAGCTGTAACCTTGGCTGAGGACTTGGACGTTTATTCTGCGGGACAGATAAAGGAACCAACTAATTTACTAGACAATGCAGAAAAAAGTAGTCAGGGAAGTGTGAGCTCAAGCTTTGAAACAGTCATTCTTGCACCGAATACTTTTGATGTGATTTTATTAGTTGACGACCGCGAAACAGCTGGGTAAATCACAATTGATGACGAAACGTTATTGCATTTTTTAGAGTATTCACTTATTTTTATTGTTTCAATTTTTATTTTGTTCCAGTGGTAAGGTGAGACCCAAGGACGACATGACACTCGCAGAGTTAACGAGATCAGAAGTCAAATTTGAAGTTCGCAATTTAAAGCTTGGTGATTTTGCTTGGATAGCAAGATGCAAAAGCTCCGGCGAAGAGCTGATCTTGCCCCATATAGTAGAGAGAAAAAGGATGGATGATTTTAGTAGCAGCATTAGGGATGGGAGATACCAAGAGCAAAAGGTCAGCTGAGTGGAGAACCTGTACGGAAATGATTGATATTAAATTCAAAAAATAATTTTTTCCCTTTTTTCAGTTTAGATTGAAGAGATCTGGTGTTGATAATATAATTTACCTAGTAGAGAATCATGGCAATAATCAACACTCCGTACTACCTTTGCAAACTCTGTTTCAAGCAGCGACTAACACATTGATTCAGGATGGGTTTGCCGTGAAGTACACCAGTAGTCACAGAGATTCAATGTTTTACTTGGCCTCGCTGACACTGATGCTCAATAAAATTTATCAGGTACTAGAAAATATACCTGCTCGTGAAAGAAATGTTATTTGACAACCGAGATAGTAAAATTATATAGTTATTCCTGCTTTCAGAAAAAAACTCTTATCGGGTGTAAGAAGGACGATCTAACATCTTTCAATATTCTCACAAACGAAACACGACTTATGTTCTTTAAAGATTTTAACAAAGCAGTCGCCAAAGTAAAAGTGAGTAATATACACATTATGAGAGATACAAAAGGCAGGAAAAATTTAATTAAACAATCACTGATCGTCAAGCGTTCCAAAACATTATGGAATATGGAAACCTTTATTTACGAATTTTTAAAACAACTGTCAAATCTTCACAAATTACCTGCATTCATATTTAATTTCAATCAGTAATCCTTTTGTAACATTGCTTACCAGAATTTCAAATTGAAAGAGATGTTCATCCGACAATTGGTTCAACTGAGAGGTATGTCTGTTGAGAAAGCTATGGCGATTGTTGAGTTTTATCCGACGCCATGCTTGCTAAAGAAAGCCTACAATGACGCAGGTTCTAGCGGAGAAAACTTACTAGCTACGATACAGTTTGGAAGAACCCAACGCCAGTTGGGACCTATGCTAAGTAGAACTTTGCACCAATTTTACACGAAAAAAACTTTTTGAAAGACTTGGAATATAAGAGCTGTGGATTTCTTGTGAAAATTTTGACAGAAGAAGAAAGATATTTCAAGACTAATTTTCGATAATAATTTCACTTTAGCATTCGTACTAAAAAACAATTTTATCGTGACAGAACTATGTCTCTAATATTGACTATGAGAATTAAAGGATTTTCCTCATTCTTTATTTGTTTTACCGACAGAAAATTAAAATTCCATCAAATTTTTATTTTCGAATTATTTCTTTAATTTTGTTCCCCTGATACAACGCAACTTAATAGTAAGAATAATCAATCTTACATTTTTTTTTTCTCAAAATTGTCAAATTACACTGTCTTTGTTTTCATTTATTATTTGACCCAGTCTGGATCACAGTTTACCCACAGTTATGAATGGATCGCCGAACAATCTGTTTTGCTTATATTGTTTATTGATTACTTTTATCTAGTGCAAAAGAGGAAGACTGTCTTGTATGATACTTGATTTCATTTAATCAATCTAATACATCTATTCAATAGACAATCAGTCTAATACAAATTAAAGATATCTATTCTCATTAAACTTAATGTAGGTTTATTAACGTTGTTTATGTACATGATTACTATCTTAAGCAGGTGTAAATGTATATACATTATTTATAATATATAATATCCTATACATTCTGTATCATATATTACTATTTATAAAAATATTCGATCCTAAATACCTATAACAATCATCACGGCAAATAATTTTAACTCTCTACGTCGAATTTTATTTTGCGTACATAAATAATTCACATTTTCAAAGTTTATTATTGCATAATACCTAATTGAATTGCCTATCTTCAAACATTGATACTGAAAATCATTACGGAGATGCAACTATTGCTGCTCACATATTATTGTTAATATTATTCTCCCTAATTTGACTCTGGCTCTCCTAAATTTTTCAATCTGTAAACGAAGTTTGACCAGTACTAACGGAAGTTTCCGTATTACCCTTGACTCCGCCATCTCCTATTTCTTCTACCGGTTTTACTTCTGTCTCTAATCGCTGTGCTTCGAGTTGGGCCAACTTTCCGTGTGCAAGGCTGGTTGAGCTTAGAGTAACTGAAATCTGATCAGGCAAGGGACAAGCAATGAGGAGGAGTTCCTCGGCGGTATAATTATTGCTCAGCAATTGCAGCAACTGTGTAAAAGCAGCAACGATGTTGTTCTTAATAGGCCTAAAAAGTATGCATTCAGTTTCTCTGTTGGCCAAGTACAGCTGCATCGACTGCTGAATATTTGGTAACTTGAATTTAATAAGTCTCTGAGTATCCCCAACAGCTTTAGCTATTTCTTGGGCTGAGCCAAAGGGCTGCTGCCTTATTCTATTTGATCCATCGGAATTGACATACATTTTTGCTGTCTCCAGCAACTTTATCACTGGCTCAATCAGCAAGTGGGTAGCATGCTGTATCAGACGTTGACAGGTCGATTTGAGCTTAGCGTCTACATGTTTACGTGAATCAATGAGCTGCTCTTTCATCTGTGGAGCGCCTTCTAGCAGAAACTCCAACAAAGCGTTATTTGAGAGCGTAAAAAGTCTGGACCTTTTTTCAAGAAGTCCAAAAGCTGCTGTCTTAACTTTGGAAAAGTCCAGGCTATATTCCTTTATGGTGAAATCCACTTGAAAAGGGGCGATCTGCTCGCGCAGTATCAGTAAATGCTTAACTTGGAAGAGTTCCGCATCCAGTGGCGTAGACCTCAGGTTTATCTTCTGTCGAGCAGTCTCTATACTCTGAACGCAAAGCGATATGGCTTCCTGACTCAGGGATTGAAAGACTGGCCTATCGACGCACCTGTAAAGCCTAGAGAGACAAACAAGGGTGCGTCTCACTGTCGGATACCACATTCCATGCAAATCAGCTGGAGAGTTCGCAGCGCTAGACTTCTGATAATGAAGCGGATCCATCATCAAATGATTCCGAGAAATTGCCTCAGGCGTTCCGCTATCATTCGACGATAGAGAAATTCGTTTCATTCTGAGCTGGTTAGTTTCCTCACGTATTGACTCTGCAATGTCCTCCATCATCTTGAGTTTCTCCGGATATGCAAGGTCCCCAGCTGAAGGATTGTAATTAAGAACGTCGGACTGTAAGTACAGATGTGCTCGGAAGACCAGACGTTCCTGAACGTCGTGAAGGAGCTGGAGGCAGATACTGCCAAAGCCTTGAAGAGGCTCAGAGTTGTTCTGCACATGTTCGTCGAGCATCTCTATTCTGAGGATGCAGCAGATCTCGGCAAGTGTTTCGAGATGATTGATGTGAATGATAAAAGGTCGGAGCGCGTCATACAGAGATGTGCAAAGACCTTCTAAGTAGACGTTCAACGATGCTGATGTCTTGCTGAAGAACTGATAGAACAGACGGTGCTCATCTATTGACGCATGCAACAACAGCGCACACGAATGACGCACCAGACTGCAATGGTCCCCGTTATACCTGCAATGATCGTATTTCACATATACTAAGATTGGAAAAAAGATTTCAACTTCGGGAAAGTTGTGAAAAACAGAAGGTTTCAACGAGACTTTGTTTAAAATTTGTAGAGCAATAGAGAGACTACGATATTCTTAGCCATTACAAAAAACTTCCACGGTATCAGAATACACAGAAAATAAACCTTGATCAACGTTGTCCAAGACACTTGAATCAAATCCTGAGATTCTAGTAACGATAACGAACCGAATGATGACAAATAACATCAAAGAAACTTGTGGTGTGTGAAAATACTTAACAACTATAATAGTTCATCATACACGAGAACAAAATAAGTTTGCTTACCTTTCCTTAACGGAATTGAGAGCCTGAGTGACACCAGGGCCTAAAACCGTTCCTCTATGGCTCAAGTAAGACTGATGGCACTCCGTCAATAGTGTCTCATACTCTTGTCTTTTCGAAGACTTGGACTCAATCTGTTCCAGAACGCATTTTATCTTGGGTAGGACAGACTGAAACCTGCCATAAAATAGAGCTAAAGCAGCGTCTGAGTTCTTGGGTTCGTTATCGGTTTCTTTAGGGCTTAGAATGCTGTCAGTGGCATTGGCAAACTGGTTAAAAACATAGTGTTGTATCAGAGTGATAGCCTTGGACTGGCAGTGCCTGTATTTAACGAGGTAGGTCCTGCTTTCTTTAAAGCTGTCGTTATTCTGAACAAAGTCCATATTGGAATCGATCTTGTCGAGTAGATCGAAGAAGATTTCGCTGTTCACGGAGAGAGTTGGAGCCTCGAGCTTTTCCAGAATCCGATCGACCTCTTTGAAGTATTTCAAGTGGCGCACTATCTCATCATTGAATGAGTTCAACTTTTGTTGGTCCGATATCAACTGCTCACTGGCCTCGTGTAGCAAAGTTGTCCTCGACGATACAGCTGTATACTGCTTGGACAAAGTGGCAAAGTCTTGCAGCGCATTTTCTATCTCTACGCACAGTTGGTGACACTCATTTCGACGCGATTTCAGCTGTTCTAAGTAAGCTGTGTATTTCAGGTCCGCAACAGACATGAACCGCTTCTCCAAGGCGGTGTAATTTTGGAGCAACTCTTGGTACGTCTCGATCTTCTCCGAATAGCCCATCTCCTTCTCTTCTTCTATTTCTTCGTCATCACCCTTTATCTTCATATGAGGTGCTGTGACGCTGCTCGGACGATCCGCTGGTAGAATTTCATCCTGTAATAAGGATAGACACTTTTTTTGACTCTGTGTCAGAGGAGCGAGTGGATCCTCCGGGTTGTCCCATCGCGTTAGGTTATACGGTGCGCTTTTTGTTCTTGACATTTTCTTCCCCGTGCATTTGCGTCGATATATTGAATGTCAACGTGTTGAAAAGTTCCTTTTCGCTTCTGAAAACTTTCAGTCGGCCGTAAACTGTTTTATAGCACGTACCGTTGCCTCCGTACCTTAATTACTCATTTTTTCCAATGCATTTTGGCAATAAACAGACCACTTACTCGGATGCCACATACTCGATATTATTTCCACGGACTATATCGACATCTAAGAGTGCGCTCGTTACGCGAAAAATCATCAATCGCGCAACGCGCTGTCAGAATCATGGAGTATTAGGTCCACGCGTAAAAGGTGCGATGTTTATAGAGTTGATATTTGTCGGTATAATCATGGATTATTGTCATAAACATAATCTCAGTAACAAGGTTTTCAATTTATACGCTGAGCGCGTTCACACTGAGAATCAGAGTCAGGTTAGAATTGGGTTAAAGTCGAGTTGGAATTGGATTAGAAATTTCAAATCTGAACAGAGAGGTTTGAATTATGAAAACGGTAAAAACAAGGTTGATAACTCGGTATTTGAGATTTTTTCAAAAAATGTTTCCTGTTGCACCGAAATCTATAAACCTTATTCGAACCCTACTCTAATCTTTGGTCTAATGCACTCAATTTGTTTAGACAAGGTTTAGACTTGAAAATTCACATTCCCATACCATTAACAGCGTCTTGCAGAGAGAAAAATTATGGAACTATGATAGTAAAATAAATCCGATTCAAAGCTTACCGTCTCAAAGAGTTTTCTTACGCCAACTGCAGACTGTCTGGAATCTGACGTCCAGTTAATCCGACATGCGCTTTTTCTTCACTTCACTGCATTTTCGTTAAGTAGGATTTCACTTTAAAAAAATAAATAACCGTACACAATCAACCGCACCGTGCGCTCATCTTCACAATTCAAAGACGGTTACACTTGGGACAATTTTCGTGACCAGAACTGGGCAGGTAAAGTATCATTCATAATCGACTTAATGCAGTGGTAGTGCTTTGCAGGAATTTGGAAGTACGAATATCATGCGAGCGTTCACAATAAGAGGTTTACCACTACACTAATCGATTGTGAACGCTTGCATGGATTTGTATTTCCAAATTTCCGCACTACACTACCACTGCCCATACCACTGACTATCACTGCAATAAGTAAATTATGAATGATACTGTCCAGGTGGCTTTTCTGCCGGCGGAACCACAGACAAACCGGAGCAACCAAGGCCCTTCGCGCACTGAAATAATACTGGAACGCTCACCGTAACGCGACGTTCCCCGAGAGTGTCGCCGAGAAAGATAGAAAATTGGATCCAGGCTTCTGTCTTTCTCAGATACTCGTATTTTATTGGGTACGAATGAGATAGAGTACGTAGTACGCCATCTCTCTTTCGCTAATGGAGAAAATATTTGCATTCTTGTTTAACCTTAGCACACTTCTATCCACACTGGAGGGGATAGACTGGCGACACATCTTTTGTCATTGTTGTACATACATCCATGCACGGTGCGCGTATCACTATATTTCAGTGCCTCCGTGTCTATAAGCTCTCTGATCCTTCGTGATTTTGATGTTGTTTTGACTTTTAAGGTTATGTAAGTCCCTGGTAAATCTGAGGGTGTGAGAAAGGATTGCGTTTAGTTGGTATTTATTTATTTATTATTTGCGGCGCTGTCGAGGTTGAATGTTTCTCATCTCTGAGTTACAACAGAACTATGTAGAAAAAAAGATATGCGGATGATAAGAGAAAAATAATAATACAGACTGTAACGTTAATGGTGGAAGAAAGGCATACCTACCTGCACATCCTATTCCGCACAATTTTGTAGATGAACGGACGAGTATCGAGAGAAATATTGTACTGTATGCTGTAAATTATATATCTGAGATACTGTCACGTACAAATGAAGAGACGACAGCGGAGGCCCGTTTTGGATATCAATAGCGAACAATCAGAATCTCCTCGGGGACGATGGCAAAGTAATTACAATTTCCATTGGATTGTTAAAATGCTATTTTTTTTTGTCGCTAACTGTATCATAGATTATCAAATTCCGGTGAACATTCCATCACAATTTACTTTAGCTCTGAACAGAGCCTACAATAAAATATTACCTTAAATGAATTTCCATTTGTAAAACTAACTAAAGTCATTACATGTTTCGCTATGTCAATAAACTTGTATAAAACTTTAGTAATCCATATGGTATTCCTGTAATTTTGTCACATTCTTTAGTCCATGTATATTTTTTTCATTTTCACGTGATTCTTGACAGGTTTTTTTTATCTGACCTCATGCCCTAACTTGTCATTTTTTTCAAGATTTTAAACTTTCATTTTACTTCTGCTCACTCTTTAATTCTAGTTGTCTCAATTTTTTAAAATCAATAGCACTCATAAGTATTTTATATTTCATGAATTTATCAAAAATTATTACAATATCGAACAACACAGAGAAATTCTCTAATCAATCCAATTTTATTGTTTATTGATCAGTTTCACTTTATTTATTTCTAAACATCAAATATATAGCTTAGATTGTTCGACTACAGTGTTAAGTAAGAAACCGAGATGATGTCCAATTTTATTACGGCTTTATTCAGGTATCTGTAGGTAATAAAAAACTTGAGCAGTAGTAATCATTTTTCTTTTTTGTAAAATTATAGACAAATATCAACAGATCGCTGTTGATCATCCTGAACAAAATGGAAACCCAAATAATCCTCTGGCCAGTTTACTTGGCCAGTACAACTCAGACAGTGATACCGAAGACGTGAAACAAGAATCCAATCAACTCAATGATAAAGTCAACGACTTTTTGAAGGTCATTCTTGATTACTAAATCTACCTTCTAAGGACTTGAGTATTCTGAAACTTTATCATCGTTGTTGTTTGTATGAATAGAAAAATTTATAAAATGTTTCGCAGGAGATTCAAATGATCACCCCGGACACTGTCGAATCTAACAATACTAAGAAAACGACCGATTCAACGATTTCATCGCAGCGGAACAGTCAGCCTGTGCAAAATGAAACCTCAAGCTGCCGTAATTACTCAATAAACTTGAAATCCACTACAGAGATCATTCAGATGTTGAGAAATCAAATGATATTTAAAACACTAAGATAACACATATTTTTTCCATACTTCTCTGAAGCATTAATATTAGGCTTTAAAAAAATTTCGTACGATTCACAACGTTTTGTTGTATTGTATTTATAGCCTGGCAAGAGTGTTTCGATGAGACAACAGGCTATCCGTACTACTGGCACATTGAAACAAACGAAGTGACTTGGGAAATGCCAAGTGAAATGAGATTACACCGGGAAAAATCGTCTCAAATTAACCAGAATCAAAATCAGGTCCCAACACAGCATCAAACTCTTCCTGCTCACACCCAAGTACAATGGGCAAATTTTCTCCCAAACACATGTAAGCGATTGATTAATATTTCACACACTGTAGCATTAACTGTAACTTCTGTGAAAAGACTATTCATTCCTTTTTTCATTATTAAACCTGTATTAGATCCAGAATTGCAAACCAACATTCCAGAAGGAATGATACCTAAAGAAGTTGTTGCTAGGAATAGGAACAGACAAGTTGGTATTTCTAGAGGGAATCAACCAAGTACTGAACTTGCTACAGAAGCTCCAAAAAAATCTGGGCCAAAGGATGATGATTCTGACGATGAGTAAGATGTTTCGAAATTTTTGCTATTTTATTTTTTTACCCCCATTTGCGTGAGATTCTCCGCTTTATAAAGATTATGTTTTTTTGTAGAAAAATTGAAATGATAACGTCATTTGGCGACGATGAGAGTGAGTCTGACGGAAGTGACAGTGACTCTGCACTAAAAAATTCATCATCTGACAAAGTCTCTGCCCAAAAAATTCACAAACTGAAAGAAGTTTGTAAGAATTCTCCATCTGAAGTCGAGGACAGTCCTTCTATTGGTCCTTTTCTTCCACCAGGAATCATTCCCATGATACATGGACCTGAGAACGTTGGCGAAAATGGTAATAGTTTTGTAGATAATGATGTAGAAAGTCTTGCCAAAGCCGAAGGAAGGGATGAAAATGTATATTCGATCAGAAAAACTGAGAATCCTTTAGCGAGTCAAAAGGTGACTGCTAAGTCTGACGATGGTGAAGAACAGAATATATTAATGAGACTCAAGAACCAGGCGAAGCTGCTACAGTCTTTGGGAGGTGAAGTTCCAGAGTCTGTTGAAACTTTGATAAAGGACGAAGTAAACGATGGGGCAAAAAATCTGGAACAAGATGACATAATTTCGCAGATAGAGAAAGAGATGCCTGTCGATCACGCGAGAAATTTTAGTTCTGTTAGTAAAATAAAATTAGAAACGGTGAAGGCTTTGAATAGCGAATCAACCAGACTACAAGAGACCAAAAAAAACAAGGATATTAAAATCTCACTTGTTGCTGGGTACAGCGACGACTCTGACTTTGAGGAGGAAACTTCACCCAAGAAAATTGGGAACGCTCAACCGCTATTTCCGATAATGTCCAACTATGCTGGCAAAGCAAATTCTGATGACTCTCTGCACTGTACGCTAAAAGTTTCCGGCGATTTCAATGCTTCTGTGGCTGATGCAGGAATAAAAGGCGCAGAACAAAAGCAATGGGATTTTGTCAATGCTGGTAAATTATCGAACAGCAGTACAGAAGAGGCTGACAATGCAGACGGCGATTCAAGAGGGACGACTGATAATACGAGTCAGTCAGCTATCAATGGACAAGAGAGCTTAGAATCTGGTGAAACTAAGACAGCCAGATTAGACGCTGAATCAAGCCGGCAACATTCGTTTTTGGAGAACTTGGAAATGCCAGCTAAGGGATTTCAACGAAAAAAACGAATTGCTTTTGATGGTACATATTTTACAACTTCATATTCTGCTTGATTCTTCGTTTACTTCTTATGAGAAATAATTCAGAGAGCATCTGCGTTATATTACACTTCAACATAACAATCGACGTGAATCATTTCAAAGTTTCTATCTGTTTTTTTACTAGCCGCAGTAAAGTTCATACATTTTTTACAGTTGTGCCAAACAAAATAAGCAGACCACAGTCGGAGTCTGCGACAAATCAGCCTCCGAGAACTGAACTTTCATGTTTGACCTTTTCGACAACTGGAACATCTCTGGATGATTCTGAACGTCACGGTTTTGGATTTCATAAAGAATCAAAGGCGCAACCAGACACTGAAACTGAAGATTCCTGCGGAGAAATTTCTAGAGATAGAATTACCGGCAACAAGCAGAAGGCGGATAAAGATACTAGTCAATCGAACAAATGCATAAGCTTTGTGAAAGGAGAAACAACTGAGAGCTCTATCTGTACAGAGGAAAATGTCAAGTCTGAAGTAGATAAACCAATCATTAACAATAAACAGTTGAAAGAAATGACTGAGATTGTTATGGAAAAAATTAAATTTCTCTCTGAAGGAAGCCAGAATCTTTCAGCCATTCAAATAATGGTGATACAACTCCAAGTGAGATTCCTATACCTTCTTGGTAGAACAGTTTTAATTTCCGCTTGGAATCGTATGTTTGGTTATCCAGATGAATCAATTTTGAAGTCTAAAGAAACACTTTCAATAAAAATGTCAAATTCAACAGACCTTGGTTGGCGCTTGGGAGTCAGGGGACTTGAAGGAAGGCTACTTGCATGAATGGTTGAAGGGTACGGGACTTGAGTTGGGCAGATTAGAGCAGGCAGCTGCGCCTCCAGGATGGGATTGCCACTGGGATAGGTAGAGTATCTCACACACACCGTTAATACACGTGATATTCACTTGCTGCAAGTTTTTGCGGCTACAGAGCTGGTCAAAAGTACAGATTGGCAGACAAGATTCTACTTAAATCTCAATTTTGGGTGATCATTTTATGTCTTTCTCACTATTCCTAATGATTTCATCGTCTGTGAACTGCAAGAAGATGGAAGAACAATCGTCACGAGTTTTTGGGAAAAGACTCCGGATGACCGCCAGAGAAAATAATTTCACATAACTTTTTGATCGAATAACTAAAACTTCAATGATACTTTTTGACCAATTGTAAATACGACATTGAGCAACGATTTTTCAGATATCCAAACGAAATAATTATCTTCGTGATTTATGCTTTGTCTTGCTGTTATAGGTCATCAGGATCGGGAAGCGATCATGATTTCAGTGGAAGACATCGGATTGCCAGAGTGCGGGATATTTTACAATGTTTTAGGCCATAAAAACTAAAATAAATGAATTAGTGCTTCGCTTACTAGCAGAGCCAAATCAAATTTATCAATTTTAAATAATTCCTAGATAGCAAAAGGCGAATATCCTGGTTTCTTTAAATGCAAATTTCTTTTTCTTTACCCAATATGAAAAAGCAAAAGAAATTTGACCTACATTTTCAAAAAGGTTTTTAATTTTCTCTTTTTGCGCGCTTCAAGATACTCTTGCGATATTTAAAAACTCTTTTCTGTGATTTCAATATTAATTTTTTCATGTTATACCTCTGATAAATGTAATTAGGAATTTAACACATGAAAAAAAATAAATAAATAAATAAGAAGGAAGGTTCCTTCTTGGCGAACCGCAACGCAGGTAGGGGTATCAATGGATTATGTTACTACTGTTAAAAAAGAAAAAGAAAAACGTTGCACAAGACGTGCAGACAGTAAATAAACGATTAAAATCTACCCAATATTCTCACACATGATTTTCCTTCTCGGGGGGATGTTTTTAGATCGCATAAACGATACTACTATCGCAACTCTGTCACTGGGGAGGCCCAATGGACATATCCAGAACCTGACGTTGTTGGCGGTACAGAAGAAATGGACTTGTGCACCACACCTCCTCCCCCAGACGACGAAAATCTTCAGCTAATAGGTACATATCATATTTTTAGTTATTGAAATCACAAATAGAGGAAAAAAAATAATCCTTACACAATCCACAGAATGATTTTGAAAATTTTGTATGACAAAATCAAAAATAAGCTGATTTCAAGATCGAAAAAGCGTCTGTAATCACTGGCTTCTATATCTTATTCATGGATCTTGTTACAGAAGAGGTGTCAAATGAAACTGAGCAGAAACCTAAATTGGATTCAATGCCATTAATTATTACTGGCGATAACAAAATCATCCAGGTAACAAAGGACGAGTATAAAAGTTTAGAGGCTCCACCTCCACCTCAGATTTCCAGTCCAAGTCCTCCGCCACCGCCGCGAATATTTGCAGCCGACTTGAAGAAAGGTAAAAAACGACGGGGAAGTACCAATGAGCGGAGTTTGGACTCAAAAAAAGAAAAAACAGGTAAATAAATATGATATCTTTAAAAAATAGGGCTGAAAATTTTTAACGGATGAATGTTAATAAATTGCTTAATAATTATACATGTTCCTAATGTCATAGTTTTTTTTACAGAGACGGCAGGTTCTTCGACCAATGGAAACGTCAGCGTAGATCCTCCGCTGCCCTCGTCGCCCCCCAAGAACCCTTCTCAGCCTCCACTCCCCCCGACTCCTCCTCATCCTGCAGTTGTTCCAAACGCACCTAGCAGTGAGCCCTTACCTCCAGGTGTCGACCCTAAAGATATGCCTTATCCTCTGCCAGCTGTAACTGCGATAGAGCAGAGCGTTGTCTATCCTGGGCCAACGCAGCAGACAAATCCGATTTATGCAGCGACGATCGGTGATCGAGGGATAGCTGTTCCAATCATAGATCACCGCTCGACGATCATCCAAGGACAACTAATGCACTACCCAACGTATCAGCATTTGCACAATGTAAGATGATCTAATTAATCATTGCTGAAGTAGAGAAAGTTAAGAAAAACAATCCAGGGAACAATAAAATAATTGAATAATTTTCTTTTTTACGTTGAAGCAATTGAATTACTTGAAATTTGTATTTTTTTCCTCCAGCAAGCAATGATCGCGGCAGCAGGAAGTCTGACGGGCCCGGAAGCTGTACAATTTGTACTAACAGATTATGCTCAAGTTTATGCCAACACACAGGTGATTGCCAAGCCACCCGTCAAATCGCAAACTGAATCGCTGGGCTCAGCCCTTGATTCATTTTACAGCGATATCGCATCTATCGAAAAAACAAACTCAGGGCAAGAATCTATGATTCAACAAGAAATTGAAATACCCCGGAGGGAAGCTGCTACTCCTCCACCCGCAACATTGCCTAATACAGTAATTACGTCAGCTTCGCATACAGAAATTGAACAGCCTAACGCGTCTATAGACGTTACGGGGAAAGAGAAAAAAAAGAAAAAGGTATATCAATTTCATTATCAGTTTTAATTTCCTGAGGTTCTCTTTAACAATTAGCTACCTATTCTGCTTTACTGATTTACTTTTAATGATCGATTTGTTCATTTATTTGTAGTCAAAAATAGGTATTGGAAAAAAGCAGAAAGAAATGTCTACCATGGTAGCAAAGTGGCAGAGAGCTCAGCAGGACTTTGGCGACAGCGAATAGAACAAGTTACAGCGATGAATTCACAAGTTTATATGATTCAAATTACCTGATCAACATACAGTGAGAATAAAATGTTATAATATAAGGGCAGAATAAGTGGAATTGGAATAGAACAGTAAACGATAAGAATATAACATGTATTATACTTTGCAGAATTAATTTTTAAGACAATTAAACATTTTTTAATTAAATTTCGAAATTTCATTAACCAAAACCCCGAGTCTCAGAAGTGTTTAAAATACCACAAACATCTGGTTTAGTGATTGAAGTCAGGGTTGGTTGTAGAATCTCTTGAGAAGTAAGTTTGTTGAATGCAATGTATTAAGAGAATGAGTAATTCTTAGTAAAATTACCCTTCCGTGCAGTGGCAGGTAACTAGTCAGAGGGATAAGACCATAGTCGAAAAGCCTATGGATACTTGAAAGAGTAGGCCTTGAGGCTGAGAGAAACTAAAAGATAGCCAGCAAGCGGGGGATCGGCCAGGACTTAGTAAAGATGAGTTTTTGGCCTAAAAGCACAGCAAAGGGATAGTATTCGATTAGTGATGATCATTGAATAAAAAACGATGTTACCTTATGTACTGTACTCAAGACAAGACAATGATTCAATTGAAAAAAGGCAGTGTATCAATGAGAGATTGCTGATTCAAAGCCCTGAGTTTACAAGATAAGCGATATATAGCTGAACGTCGGTTCGTAGTAGTTTGCTGAAAGCTGATCAACAACTGAACAATCCAGAGGAGAGCTCCCTTATATACTCGAATCACGGAATCGATAACAGAGGATAATCTCAGAAACTGAAAACTGAAGAGTGCTAATAAGTATCGGAACATAAAAAGTAAATGTGTTTCGCGGTACACATAAACGTTCTCACTTTTTTTGTCGAACAAAATCACAAAAAAAAAGAACCGTGTTTGAAAACTGTTTCTCAGAAATACTATCGAAATTCTATAAAAACTCTACATTTTAAACGTAGATTTAAAGTTTCGGAAAATATTTCTCGCCCTTCTTGCACCGGCAGCTGACTGAAACACGAGATCGGAGACAGAGAAAAAGGAGTTCATGTTTCTAACAAAGTCATGTGAAAAATAAAATTGTTAAGGATTAAATCAATAAGAGGAATTTATTGATATAATAAAATTTTAGTGTACAGATTATCATTTAAGCGACGAGGGCGCTAGCTGTGGAGCTTTCGTACTTCCAGTTGGGAGGAAGGGTACTTTTGGTTTTGTAGTAACGAGCGAGCCTGTGGATTCTCGATTCTACTAGAATCAGACGGAACTTGCTGTCCTTGTCCTTGCGATTGCGCTCCAAGTGCTTACGGATAGCTACTGCCTTCTTGATTAGATAGTACAAATCTTCTGGTAGGTCAGGCGCCAGTCCCATTGCCTTCTGGATACGCAGGATCTTGTTACCGGTCAAAAACCGGACCTGGGCAACTCCATGAGAATCACGAAGAATCACACCTAAGTAGTTTAAAGATTGATTGCAGACTTATTCAACTTCTGTCAGTGCTATTAATAATTCATTTGAATCAGTCTTATGTTTCTACATTGACCAATTGATTTGAATAATATAGTAAAACTATATCTCTAAGTATGTCAACTCAAAATCAAAGCTTATGGAAGAATTGTAAGTGGCTACCTATAATGAAGTTGAGATAAGGTACCCAAAATCACCTCAAAAGCCAGAAATAAAATTAATATAGCAAGCGTCTAGGAAGGGATAAGACTAGATTCAGTCGAACCTCAGCTGGTAGCTTGCATAATTTAAAAAATAAGTAAGCCAACAAAGTATCTAAATGACAGAACAAATAGCTAGCGTTACTCGCTGTGCGCGTGTATACTGGGTGACCCAGTACCCACGGACTACCGGGCATTGACGGATTCCTTGCAAAGAAATAAGACTAAAATTACTCTTGACAATTTTTTTTTAGAGTAACGCTTCTTGAGTTAGCGCCGCTTGAAATACACCAATAACGGTGCGCAGATAGGGCCAGGCGCACAAGCCCAGGGCCAGGGTAGCGTACGCTGCATTGGGCTCAACTACACTAGCCTCGCACTTGGCTCGCATGCTCGGTCCGATCTGCGCCGTGATTGGTAGACTTGAAACGGCTGTAACTCAAAAAACGTTGCTTTAAAAAAAAAAAATTGTCGAGAGAAATTTTAGTCTTATTTCTTTGCAAAGAATCCGTCAGTGCCCGGTGGTCCTCGGGTACTGGGTCACCAGGTATATAACACGTTTATGCAATCTGTGCCTTCTTTTTCACGAAACAGGTTGTTATACATGGTTTTATCAAAGATGCATACCAATTTGAGACGGAGTCAGACCCTTCTTGGCCAGTTTATAAATGTGTTCTTTACAGTCCTCTGGGGTGAGTTTCAGCCACGTCGGAACGCTGCGCCTATAGGGCAGCGCTGACTGGGAAATACCCTTTCTACAAAGAGATAAACAAATGATTTTTAGTATTTTTTATTTCATAAGTGCAATTGATTATTCAACGTTAAAACAGATATGATTTAGTACTGTTCAGTAACGTGAACCACGTGTTGGAAATGTGAAAGTGCATCATTTGACCGATATGACGCTTGCATCAGTGGTTATAACCATCAGACAAGCTACGGCATATTTTTTGGTTTCATTTTTCAAAGTTATTCGTAACCCGTGCTGCGCAAACATTATTGTAAAATCTGAAGCTGGCTAGAAATGATTGACGGCAAATATTCGTGAAGGAAACGCCATTGCGGAAATATCACACCGCGGGATGAACACATGGCGACGACATCCCGCGAGTAGGTTTATTCACGCCTATATCAGTGTCCATGCACCGCTTAGCAACAGGGTTTTTGCTCCTAAATTGAACAGTATTTTACGGGATTTGTAAAATTTACAGAAAAGAAAGGTCTATATTCCAAACTTTTGATATTTAAGGCGATAATTTCTTACCCGGGAGCGTGCATACGACCCATGATGCCAGATTTTTCTTACCGAAAGAACTGCACTAGCGCCTCTTCGGCGGACAACACAACCACCTAAGTCATTGGTCATAAAATACTCAGACTGTCGGCCGAGTGACGTGTGGCTTTTACACAACGTTGCAGCGATCACAAGACTCTTACCCACTCCCTAGCAGAAATGGAACGCTTTCCTTTTACATCAATTTTCTGACATAACATGACACGAAGTAATTTCATTAGTCGGATCTAACGAAACAGACCAATGAAGTCACTCATGATTGTGATGTATCTGAAAATTGACGTAAAAGAAAAGCGCCCATGATTAGACCGTTAACCGATTCGTATGAATTGCAGAGCACGTTGAGCTGATTGAATGCCGGCTGCACTCATCAGTCACCCTGCAATATTCATTTGACGGAAATGGGGGTATTTTGATTTGCAACCTTCGGAAACGAAAGTTTTGGACAAATCTGCTGATTAACTGACATTTCAATGCAGACTTATCAGACGAGTCTTTCAGTTCTTACGTTTTCTAAATGTGTCAAATAGAACAGAACTAATGTTTAGAAAATCTTCCAGCAGATTATACGAATATCGAGAAGATTTATCAAAGTTTGAATTTTCAAATTTGTAAAAAAAAACACCCAAATAGGTTTTTAACATGTGTATAAAAGCTACGAGAATTTTGAAAGTAAAAATCAGTAAAAATGCCCCTTGAAAAACTTTAACATAGTTCCAACAAACTCTGTCAGATGGCTGGTAATCGGTGATGAAGATCCGAGAATCGGCAACGTCGGAAAGTCGGCTGGATCGTACAAGCGACTAGCCTAGCGAGAATTGGTAAAAGGAAAATGGCCGCGGTTTTCTACGACCAAGCGTACCTCTGGCTGTCATTATCACCAAAGTTTGTCATCACGGGATAAAATATTTTTAAAACCGTATAGGTATATGGAGTAAGTCATATTCTTACATAGATATCTCCTAATAATATCGAAATAATATTTCATGCGTCACTTATACCCAAGCATGTTAAATTTTGCAAATATTTACCAACGACCGTCATGTTTGGGACGCAAATTGGTAACAGAACGGGGAACTAGCCAACGATACTAACGTGCGTGTGAAGAAGAAAAACTAACGATAGATGCAACGAACCTTGAATAAGTTTCGAATATTTTCACTACTTATATCCCTCAAATCTTCGTGCGAGATCTTACAAGCTACTCTGAAGTCAGACGTCTTTATTCAGTTCCCTTTGGAGAATTTTTTTTTAAGTATTCGACCCTTCCACTTTTTTTATTCACCCTCCGCTCTTCCCATTTTACTGTCTCCCTTTCCATATATGTGTGTTTGTTTAATTTGCATATAGCTAAAATCATTTTTAGTTTTGAAGGCTTGTGATATTTGTCCCACCTCCATCACTATGTCCAGGGACTGTTCGTTCCAAATAACTTAGCCATCGGTCAATGTCGATATTACATTAAGCCAATCTATTGCACACTTGAGAGCAAGTGTTAGTCGGGACATGTTGTTCTCTGTTATAGATGTATAAGGTAACTTAAGGATAATCATAATAAAAACTTGTCATATCGATGTTGTCTGTTATTCAGGTGAGTTGGTGTGCGAAGCAAGGTTGGAACACACATGCGCATGTTTTGACCACAGTGAATGAAGATGTCTAGCGATAGCGAAGACAGCGAGCATTCACCAAAGCCTTCTAAACGGAGACGAATTATCGTGTCTGATAGTGACAGTAGCGATGAATCAGTAATAGGGACGCAAAGAAGGAGGAGAGTATATGTAAGTAAACATGTTGAACAGATGGTTGGATGAGATAGAAAAAGGTAGAGTTATATTTTCAACATTGCCCCTTTTTAATGAATTTAACTTTTGAAAATGTATGTAAACCAAACTCTTCGGTATTTTGAGTTCTCTATTGACGATAGAGATGAAATTCAATTTGTTATTTTCGTGTTTCAGAGGGTCACAAGTGACTGTGAAAGCAGCTCAGATGATAGCGATGTTCCAAAGCCTGTAAAAAACAGAAAAACTTACGTAAGCATATTTTGCATAGCTATCCAAACTCTCTGTTTTCCCCCATTGTGGGAAAGGACAATGAGAACATTAATCAGTTTTGGAACATGTCAATTAGCTGACCGACTAATCATCTTTTGTTATGTTAAATTGCAGAGAGTCGTCAGTGACGATAACTCAAGTTACGAGAGCAGTGATACGGATGCTGATGGATCAAATGATCTAGGTTAGTACGAACTTGTTTGGTGTGTTAATTTACGTGAATCATGAACTTTATGTTTCATCCTTTCTGCCTTGGGATCTTATCCCAAATTTTTTCATCCACAGTCATCGATAGTGATAGTTCAACCTCGCAGTCGGACTGGCGGAGTATAGATGGTTTGGCATCAGAGTTGGATGGAGAAGCTGGCGCAGGTACCGGGCGGAAACCTAAATCGTCAAAAGGCCAAAAAAAATCAAAACTCAAAGGAGAAACAGAAGAAGTCGGGGGTGTTAATGGAACTACTGCAAATGGAAGTGACAGCGACAGTGATAGCAGTAATTTACAGACAGAAAAATGCCCAATTTGTTTGCTGTCCTTCAAGAAACAGGAAATCGCTACACCAGAATCTTGCGACCATTCTTTTTGCCTTGATTGCCTCGTCGAATGGAGCAAAAATATCAACACTTGTCCCGTCGACAGACAAACTTTCACCTTGATATTGGTCAGGAAGAATCTTGGTGGAAAGGTACTTTTAAATGAGAAATTGTCAAACAATAAGAAAATAATATTAAAAACTAGTTTTAGTTTTTATTTCAGTTTTGGAAAATTTAATATATCGTAAATTCCCCCTCATAAGTCAGCACATGTGTTGACGTTGGAATGTTTGTTACGACTTAGCCACACTCTTTGTAATTTGATATATTTTAAGCAAGTACCAGAAAGAAAACACTAGAAAGCATTTTCATGATTTCTTCAGGTTGTAAAGCAGCTTCCAGTCACTATCAAACCTCCGGTTGAGGAACACATCCAAGAGGATGCTACGTATTGCGAGATTTGTCAACAGTGCGACAGGGAAGATCGAATGTTGCTGTGCGACGGATGCGATCTGGGTTATCACCTAGAGTGCCTCACTCCACCTATGAACGAAGTTCCTATGGACGAGTGGTTTTGTCCCGAATGCGCCCAAAATAGTCAAAATGATGCTGAAGTGGTAACAAATAAACTTGTACAAGAGTAAATAGTAGAGTACAAATTAGGGAGTGGTTTAAAAACCATAAACGAAAAGATCTCAGAGTAGTCCCGCACTTGCTTATGATATTTTTCTGGGTGATTACCATGAAGAACTCGCGAAAAGCACTTTTTATTGTATGACCTGAACAGCTGGATGAGACGATGAAAAAAGATTATCAACACATTTTTTCCCTCATCTAGAAGCAAATGCTGAGTTTGATCAACTTTGTTTTTTTCAGTTCTAAGTTGGGCTGAAAAAAAATGAGCAATTATTTATAACGCGACAGAATCCTTACTACTCCATTTCGAAAACTCTACCCACCATGTTTCTCTTGATTACCTAATATTCTGAAATAAGTTCAAAAAATGAATGAAAGACTAAGAATAAAAACTGTGACATTTTAGGTGGAAATCGACCTTGACGAGGTTCCAGATTTGATGGAAGAGGCTCGTAGACTGGGCGAATCGTACGGGCGAACGCGAACCGGTCGTGACCGTGAATCGTCGGTAGGTCCGCGCGTAATTCCTCGTACCCGTCAAACGGAACGCGTGCGGGCAAATATACGTGCCGATCGTAACCGGGCAGCGTCGTTATCGCGAGAAACAAGAGACGCGGCGGAGTCGCGAGACGCGGTTGTCTTCTTCGATCCTGACCAGCCCTCGACGTCGTCGTCGGGCCTCGATTCGGTTGCAGGATCAACGTCCCGCGCTCGAGCTGCGGAAGCGGCGCGAGGACGTCGCGTCCGCGGCGTCACGGGATCGAAAAAGTCGACTTCCAAGTCCGCGTCTAAGTCTAGTCCGGTAAAACGTAAACGGAAAAAGAAAAAAGTTCGCAAAACCAGCAGCAGGGGGGCGACTACCAAGCTGCGAAAAGTGAGGATAACTGAGATTAACGATGACGGCGAGGAGGAGGAAATCATCACGTACGTTAAGGTCAAGTCGTCCGATACCAATGCTGGATCGTCGACAACACGTAAATACAAGAAGAAATCGAAGAGCACGCGAAAGGTACAATACCAATAAATATCCCAGATGATATCTGCAATTGACTAATCCAACTGTGTACACCTAGATAAATATGCGTAACAACATTAGGACATGATCCATTTCTCATGTGATATTTGCATGAAACATAACTACATTTTGCATACAGAAAATTCAATCAGTTGTAAAAGTTTTGATTGAATCCATCGCTAGCGTTTAGACCAGAATTTATAAATTTCTTTGTTTCTTTTTCTCTTTTTTTTTTATATAAGCTTACATGGACTTGCATTCGTGTTCTAATTAATTTTCGAAATGAGTTTCATAGATTTTCGCTGTCTACAAGATAATTTGGAAAAAGAATCTGCACTAACACAATTTTGCTAGAATTTAAATTGAATCTATTCATATTATTTCCATAATATTTTTAAACTTGCAAACTGGGTTTGGATTAAGAAATTTGTGAGTGATTCACAATTCGATCTCGTCTCAACTTTGCTTGAGGGATTTATATAAATCTAAATTCTCTGATCATTGTAAAGCTTGCTCATGAACCAGCTGTGATTCAAAATAACTACACTATCTGGATTCTGTGGAATTTTGATAATGTTTAATAAACGTCAACGGGAATCCTTGAAATGATATTTTACCCTAGTCTTACTCATATTTTGCAAGTTAATTTACTTATTTCTTCAAACAGCTTATAATTATTAACTTATTTTATCATACTCAGTATCTCAAGTACGAAATTTTTATTTATTTTCAACGTGATAAAATCAAACACGAGAGCTACGCATGTCCTCTAGTCTCTGAATTGCAAACCGGTGAATGAAACTGTGGTAACAGTGAAACGAGCAGTGCCATTCTGCAATATTTGATATTTTTCTGACTATTTTTGCACTCTTTTTATATTCAGTACTAACTACAATAAGAATAGTAACAAAGTACAACCATTTCTACTTCAAATATATCATAATTATAAATAATGCAGAACCTACAGAAATGACACTAATAAAAAAAATTGCAATTTATAAAAAATCTTCCATTGATTTGAACGATTTTAATTCAAAAAATCCCACTGATTCCACGCGAATTGTTAAAATGGGATATTGAATTCAGTGGCTTGGAAATTAGGGAAATATATCTGCTATCATTTTCACTTCACAACATTTGATATTACTCAATATCTGTATTGAAAACAAAAGAACTACTTAATGTTAGGAGTTTGAGCGAATCTCTATTTTTTGCAGAGAGACAAAAGTAAAATTGCATCTTGTCTTCTCACTTCTCTCGTCCAAATTTTCTCTCTAGACATCACTATCACTAGAGGTCAAAAAGCATAATTATACATATGTGTACTAACCATGTCATGTATCGCGTAATTTCTCAATTAACGACCACATGATTGTTCTTATTTTTTTTTTTTCACTCATCTGTATCCACCCTTAATCCTTGATTCATGTGAATAAAAATTTTTTGTCAGTGGAATCTTTTGAGTTTTCTTTTCTTTTCGTGTTTCTCTCTTACATTTTTTCTTCTCTCTTATCACAAATGCACTCTTTCATTATCCATATTGAGAGCGACAATGCAAAAAACGAAAGTAGAGCATCAAAAAATAAAAATAAAATTGTAGCAAGTTAATCATCCAAAGTTTACTTTTTTCTTTTGGAAAACGTAAGGGAGAAATGTAAATTGAAAATAGTTCTAAGTAAAAATCAAAGATTTAAGACAGTCTCGGTATAAATTTTAAATTTGCCAAATTTAAATAAAAAAGCTACTTTGATTTTGTCGATTGCCAAATAATTTATTTCATACAAAATTACATTAGTAGCGATTTACGATTTTACAGTTTCCTGAGCTTAAAGTTATTCAAAATCGAGTAATACAAAAAACGAATCAGTAGCAAATCTCCACTTACTAAACTCGCAGGACTCTATAGTTCTCAAACCATTTTTTACAAGCCGAAAATTTTTATGACATTGAGATCCTTTAATCTCAGTATGTACTCAAGACTATTTTGCTTCGATAATGGCAATAGAAAATGCAGCTTCTTCCGAATATTAAATGTAAAAGGAGAAGAAAATAGGCAATATTTCTTATTTACATACGAAATTTAACAGTCATTTTTTATCGATTTCAGAAACGGGGTAGAAAGCGTCGTGCCCGTACTGTACGTTCTGTAGCCAAAGCTCAGACTGTCAAAAAACGGTTGGCAGTGGCGCTGGGAATGAGCAAACCAATCCGTAACGTTCCTCTCCTCGTTCCAACGGTTAAAAATCGTCAAAATATAAGCGATCGCGCACTGCTCACAAATTCAAGATACACCGCGGGTATATCTCAAGTCAGCCTCTTCGGGAATTCACGAGACCTCAACTACAGCCCGACTGGGTGAGTGAAAAATTTTTCAATACCTATATTTCACCAATCATTGTATCATTTATTTACTCGTTTTGTCACTTATTGTTTGACACCTGTTTTACTATTATTAATTTTGAAATTCCTTTCGTTGCTTTGTCTTGACTATTAACAACATTTGTGGCAAGTTACGGTATTGACTGGGTATACGCATACCTTTTATTCGCATTGCATTGCAATTTAGCAATCATCGACTACAAAGAATTTGATGTACTTACCCTCCAGTTATTAACACTCAGGTCCTTGCGAAGATCTTGCGAATGAATTTGATTTCAGGCTCGGTACACTACAGTTTTACGTACATTTAAACTATATTCCTATACGACGATAAGAATTTGATCTCTATTACTGTTATTACTGTTGTTATTACTACGATTATGATTATGATTAATATTTATTTAGTACTGCCTAGTTACTGTCAGGCTCTAAAATCAGTGAATCCTCACGACCATAAGAGAGTAGGATATTTTTCTGGGTGTATATATATGAATCGATTTTTACCTGGATATACAGGGATGCGCACAATACACATTGTTCTGGTTTTATATACAAACGTTGATTCTAATACTATTATATTCTTAAATGTTGTTTAAATGTTTAGTGTCTAGGCAAACCATAATATACGAAGCATTTGAAGGCAATAATTATTTTATGACAGAAGAGTAATTATCATTAAGAATTATTTCCAAACCATTGAGAAAAGTTCTTTTTACCCACCAGATTTCAGCATAGTTTTCTCTTCTAGTACATATTTGGCAATCACGGAGAAAAACTTTATCTATAAAACTCATAATCTCGGTAAAATCCAAGCTCAGTATTGATACACATTATTGCCTGCGAATGCATTAAATTACTGGATACATACTGCGAGAGTCTCTCGAAGTAGGCCCGTAGCCAGTCGAGGTGATTACAATACATGCCTTTCGTCACATGCTGTAAGTTTGCCTCGATTGATAGCTCGGAAGGCCCACTTTGAGAGATTCTCTTCGTATACGTACAGATGCAGCAAACCATTTAGATGCATCATCCACCTAAATGGTGTGAAAATTTATTTGTTTCCCTAAATAGGTCCGACTCGGAAGAATCCGACAGTTGTACAGTTGGCGGTAATGGATTGCTAGTAAGTAGTCGTCCCAGAAATGCGACTGCATCGACACGTCGTCACACAGCTTTGAAAACGATTTCAAATCCTCTAATACCACGTGACGAAGTAAATCCTGATTTGGTGACCCCTGCCGATCTGATTGGTAGCATATTGGACAGCCAAGAGTTCTGGCACTCTAAGAAAAACACTGATCTGACCCTGAAGGCAGATGGTACGTTTCTGATAAAAAATAACACCAATAACAACAACAACAATGAAGACAACAAGCATAGCATAAACAACAACGAGAGTCCGATAAAGAAAAAAATCTTGACAAACGACGAGGAGAATATTACGGCAAAAGAAACACGTCTGGACTTGACAAAGGTCAATCAAAATGACATGGTACAAAATCCGATGTACAACAGTCCAAGAGGTGGAGGAAATCGTGGAAACTTCAGGGGCAGCGGTAACTATAACTGCGAAAACAACCGGCATAGTTACGGTGGGCAGGGTTACGGCGGGGGCAGAGATTCTTATGGGGGAGGTGGAGGCGGAGGAGGTGGACGGCACAGCTATGGCGGGCCAGGGGGAGCAAGGGACGGTTACAACAGTGGCCGTGACTTCAGACCCCCAGGTAATTACAATCCAGGGTTTGAGATGCGCGGTCCTCATCCCGGATTTGCAGGAAATCTTCATCCTCCGTTTAGGAATCGCAACCCTCAGCAACAGAACTTTCGTAATGAAAGACCGAGGTTTCCACCTCCGCTAATGACGGATCGCAACGATCGTCAGCAGCCGCAACTCCAACACCAGCAACAACAACAACCAACGCCGTTCGGCCATCAAGATGGTAACGGCGAGAGACCACCTCCTCCTGGTTTTCCTCACCCGAACTCCTTCCACAGATTTAGACCCCAGATTCATCCGCTAATGTCTACGCCACTGCCTGGACCCAGACTTCCACCGATCAGGCCTCCAAGCTTTATGCAGGGTAATTTAGGACAAAGCTTCCAAGATGAAGGGTCTGGTTTTAATTTGCATGACGACGTCCAAGATCACTCGCTCTTTCCGCAAGCTAGTTTGAGCAATACTGAGCCCACATTTGGCCCCAGGAATCAGGCGCCAGATGAGGAAGAGTGCGACCTTTACTCGGATATAGAACAACCTGATAATAAAAATTCATGCGATAATGGCTCTCCGGTAGTCGATGCTTCGAATAACGACGAGGGAGTTGGAAGCGTGCTCTTGCCTCCTCCGCCTGAGCCACCTTCCGGTCTTCTCGACTTTGAGGAGTCAAAGAGCGACAGGGACTGCAATGACAGCGATCAGGAACTTGTCATTGACGACAATCCCAAGGAGGATAATAGGGAGCATAAGAGTGACGATAAGTATGATCCCTTCGCTGATGACAGTGATAGCAACGCCGAACACGGTGAGAGCCATGGACAGCGGGGGATTTTACAACCTGCCACTCACTCTTTTGCAACTAGTTTTTCTAATCAGCAGGCTATCATAGATAAGCCTGGAATTCGACTGACTGCTTATGATGACGACGACGAAGACGACTCGCAAGCTGATTGTCCAAACTTTTCAATTTACTCATCCCAGACAATGGATGTAGCTAGGAACAGTGAACAGGAGCTTTCCCAGCAAATAGGACCGCTTGAACCGCCGCCTCTACCACCCGATATTCCTGACGACGATGATATCATAGTGGGTGATGTTCAGGCCTGTGATTTGTCTGATATACCTGAACCGTCTGATCCCTATGTTGAATCGTTGCAGAAGGAAAGACAGACGCTCAGCAAGATACCACCTAAGAAAATATCAAACGACAGTAGAGGGAAAATCACGTTTAAAATTGGCAATAAATTTAAGCTTAGCAACAAGCTCAGTAATCTGTACGACGAAATGGATGAGACTATAGAAACCTCGATCCAGCAGGAAAAAGAAGTGGAAGAAAAGAAGAATGCTGAGATTGAAAAGAAGAATGCTGAGATTGAAAAGACGAAAGCTAGTGAAGAAAAGCCTATTAACAAGGAGGCTAAAGCTGCCACAGAGACCGAAGATGACACGACGGAGAAACAGGATAAGACCAAGGATACAGATGCTGAGGAAAAGTCTGATGACGACGAGGAAGAGAAATTAGAGGAACTCGAGAAAGAGCTCAAAGAAAAGGAACAGAAGCTAAGAGAAATGGAGCAGCAAGAAGAGCTGGAGAAAAAGCAAAAAGGTGAAAAAGTATTAACTGAGATCGATGACAAAGAGACAGATGAACAAGGTACTACAGATAAGGGCGAGGATGATCCTGCTCCTAATGACTTGAATCAGTCAGACGATTCGTCCAAGAAGAATGAACTCAACTGTGGGAAGGAGAAAGAAGAGACTCCGTCAATGGTTGACTTGACTGAGAAAAGCTCTGATACAATAATCTCCATTACTGACACCATTCAATCGTCATCGCCAAAGGTCACAGCCGAAGACGATCTGGAGCTCAGCCTCAAGGATAGTCTTGAAAATAAGCGGAAGAGCCAAGAAGCAACAAGCAAAAAAGAACCCGTTACTACCGGAGGTTGGACAAGAGTAGACAATGTCCAAATAAACATTGAGAATCCAGTCAAGGAATTAGTTGAAGAGAGTAATGTTCTTTATGATCAGATAGACGAGGAATTCATTTCAAGGAAACCTGAAAAGCATGATGATAATGACGATGACGACAAGGATGAAGATAAAATCCAGGGGAAAAAACTGAATAAGACTACAGAATGTGAAGAGAAAGATGATTCGGAACTCATTGAGAATGAGGATAATTTGGAGGAGGCAGGCTCCAGTGAAAAGATGGATTTTCTTCCCGAAACAGAGAATTTTCCCTTGGAAAAAGATCCTAGTGAGATATTCGAAAGTATTGTGCATTCCAACTTGCATCAACAGAGCTGGGAATCTGACGGAGCTTATACTCCTTGCAAAGACGAGCTGCCTGTAAAATACAAGGATAACGAAGGAAGTTCCCCCTCGCCTTTCGAAAGTGGACTGGAGCCGATAACCCCGACTAAGGATAGATCAAATGACGATTTGGATGGGTGCAGAACTCCCGCAGGATACGCGGGTCTGGGAACAGAAGCGATTTCTGAAACCGACGAAGCCATGAATTTTGAAGATGAGTTAGCACTGCTGCATCTAAGAAAGGAAAAGGAGATGGAAGATGGAGAAATAATGGATGATGGCAGAATGAGCCGTAAGACAAGCGAGAAGCCTAGCAAGGAAAAGGAAGACGAGGGTAAGAGAAAGAAGAAAAAAGATAAGAAGGAGAAGGGAAAGGAATCGGATAAAAACAAGGAGAATATTGCATCACAGAACCAAGTATCGTGGAAGAAAATATCCAAGAATACCAAGGAAAGGCAGTACCGTGATAAGGACAGGAGGTCAAAGTCCAAGGAGAAAGAAAAGGAGAGAGACAAAGAAAAGGATAGAGATAGAGACCGAGACAAGGACAAAGATAAGTCGAAAAAGAAGGGAAAGGAAGTGGCAAGAAAGAAGGAAAAGCGCAAGGAGCTCGAGAGATACGATGTGAGAAAGATTGTAGCTGACAAACCATCGAGGCCCAGAAAAGATGAGTATGGTAGAGATATCAGGGACGAGACTAGAAGCAGATCAAGAAGCAGGAGTTTATCGCGTAGAAGAAGTTTTTCCAGAGACCGAAGAAGCAGATCCCATGAAAGAAATCGATCGAGAAGTAGATCTAGATCCCGAATGCGAAGATCTTGGTCCAGAACTCGTCAATCTTATTCTAAAGGAGATCGATCGGTATCTAGAAGAAGATCCTTGTCTCGTTCAAAGCGCAAGATATCACGAAGAAGATCGGTATCGAGGAAGAGATCGTTGTCCAAAAGACGATCTAGATCTCTATCGAGAAAACGCAGATCCTCTCTTTCACCGAGAAGGCGATCCAGAGGTAGATCTCTGTCCAAAAGTCGTCGGTCAAGGAGCCGATCCCGGGATAAAAAGAAGGACAAGTCAAAAAAGCACAAGTCTAGAAGCCGCTCAAGAAACAGAAAGAGATCGCGATCAAAAACACCCAAGAGAATATCCTCCAAATCCAGAGACAAGAAACACACAAAGAGAAAGAATGCCTCCCGTTCTAGGGATAGATCAAGGGAAAGATCGCGATCCAGGGATCAAAGAGAACGCAACAAAAACTGGGAATCGATTAACGAAAAGATCATTGAGAGAGAAAGACGCCCGGTGTCGAGAGACAGAAGATCCTGGAGTGCTCAATGGACTCCGTCTTGGTCCAGGTCACGGTCCAGAGAACCATCGCCAACCAGACACGAAGAAGTGGCTTCTCATACCGGCTGGTCATCTCCTGTATTAGATACTGTTCCAGTCCCTCCTAAAAACTTGACCGTCATACTAACAAACAAGGAGGCCATAAAGAAAAAGAAGAAGGAGAAGAAAAAAGACCCCAAGAAGGTGAAGGAGATTGAAAAGCGAAAGAAGAACAAGCGTAACAGGACTCCACCACCTTCTAAAGAAGTTTTCGCCAGCGGAGACAACATACTTGTTAGCGTCTGCTTCAATAAGGAAAATGAAGTAAACCAGGCCGAGTTACCCCCCCTGCCTGAAGTTATGCCACTTGTAACTCCGACGGTAAAACGCAGGCGTCGAGAAACTGCGCAAACTACTGAGCCTGTGCCCAAAAGGTCTAAGAAGGAGAAGGTTAAAGAGAAAAGACCACCCAAGTCTCCGAAGAACAAGAAAGAGAAGAAGAAAAAATCAAAGGCTGCTGAAATAGCGGCAACAAAAAAACCTGTGGCAGTAATAGACCTCGACCAATCTCCATTCAGGGAACAAACACCTTCTCCGCGTGACGTTATAGTACTTAGTGACGACGAGGAACACAAGCAAACCCAGGAAATAGCCACCCCTGAGCAGCATGTTTCTGCTCAGGCTACTCCTCAGCATGAGCAGTTCATTTCTCAGGGTCCGAAGACTCCGCCGGAGCCACAAATTAAATTTTCTATAAATAAGCAGCAGAGTAACCTCAGGGCGTCCATGATAAACCCTCTTCACGAGGAAGAGGAGGAGGAAATAGACGAAAGAGCTGACGAAGAGCTGGAAATGAGAGCTCAGGAGGAGCTCGAACTGCGTCTTAAAATCGGGCCCAATACCCCACCCGAACCACCCACGTCACCGCCAACGTCACCGGACGCGTACGATCCTTTCGACCCCACAAAGTCAAGGTCTCCGACGCCAGTGGCTAGTCAGGAAGCCACACCAACAGACGAGAGGGACAGAAATCAGTGTAGTTCACCAAGAAATCATGACGCAACTGATACTCTCTCCTGCACTCCTAGTGAGACGGACAAACAGATCCAGGAGCAACAGAGTCAGGATGTTAACAAACAGATGGATAAACCTAAGATCATATCTATGGTTACCATAAGGAAAGCCTCACCTAAGAGAGATTCACCGCCTGTTGGCGATGGGCAGACTGAAATAGCACAGCCGAACGAAAGCCCTGCTAAAGCTCAACAGAGTCAACAGAACCAACAGAATCCGGCTAACTTTACAAACATCAATCCGGTACTTGCTACTGTCACTGCAGCCGTTCAACGTAGCACTTTGTTTAACACCAGTACACCCATCAGCACTCAAAGAAGTTTAATACAGGTGGGTAAATTTGTTTTTTCATAAAGTACTTCAGTAACTAGTACCTTGAGGTATTTTCAATGTATTTTCAATTCAGTCCAACAGACCTTGTAGTAATGAACCACATCCTATATTCCCACCTTTGAAACAGAAAGATGTCAGGTTCGATATCTAGTGGTCTAGATTATAAGCTCCGCGTCTTTCATAAACATAACATCCTTATCATTTGGTGAGTTGACACTCTTTCATTCTGGGAATCAAAGAGTTTCGAATCTCTGTAATAAAGTTCTTCATTATTGAACACTCAACTTGCTTGACAAGAAAAAACCTCAAAGTCTCTAGTTTTAGACGAAAGGTTTCTCGGTTTTTAAGATTGCTGAGGGTGAATATGCACCTTATGTTGTGTTCCTAGTACAAGTAACTCTCGCATCTCTAAGTTGAGATGGTAGTAAGCAATCTTGAAAAAAAATCGGAAAGAAATCTTGAAATGCGAGAAACTTTTTCACATGAGAATGTACAATGACGGATTATAATGACCACAGCCAAACCGAATCTCGCCGATAAATCAGAACAAACAGAGATCAAATGAGAGGCCACAGCTGCCAAATTCATTTGCTAATCCGGCAAAGCCGGCACCATCACGTGGCAACAAGTCGACATCCTTACAGAGCAAAAATGCTTCAACAATGGGACAAAATGGAAGCGACGCTACACTTGAGACCACAAATGATACTCTTGACATGTCATCACCATATTCACCCGGTTCAAGTCTTAGCGATGGGATTTTTGATCCTCCCAGTCCAGGAGGTCACAGTCCTCAACAATTGCCTCCTAGTAATACAAACAAAAATACACCATCGAAAACTGCCAACAAACCAGCTGAGAAAAAAGACGCTTTTGACGTACTCTTTGGCTCGTCACCAGCTGTTAAAGGTCTCGGAAAAACGAGGGCGAGAAAAGTTCTTGAGAAGGATAAGAGAAAGAAATGTAGGTACCAACTTCTAATATCCTTTTGTTCTATTTAACGTACTGATTTGCTGAGCTGGAAAATGAAAAAAGTAGTAAAATTAAAGTCTTGAATTTAGGAATCTTTCGCGATTCCAAGTACATCAGTATTACTTACTTAGCACGTTTTACGTAATAAAATTCTCTTATAACATTTTTAGCAACAAATCCCAAAGTCGGTGTTCGAATGGACGAAAACCAGCTTCAGATTTTGGACGATCTTCCAAGTTCGGCCGTCGAAATGCAGGTGAAAGACAAGGTTCGGTTTTTTAAATGATTTTTTTTTCAATTTTTAACATATAAATTTTTTTAAGTGAACCACTTATGTTTCGAAATTAAAAAATATATCCACATTGATAAAACTAAACAACGATATTAATTATAACAATATTAATGCGTAATTTTTCATCATTATTACTTGATTTCTCTTTCCAATTTTCAGTTTCTAAAAAAATTAAACAGACAAGAAAGAGTCGTAGAAGAGGTGAAACTAGTTTTGAAACCACATTACACAAAGAAGCACGTAACGAAAGAGGAATATAAAGACATTATGAGAAAAGCTGTGCCGAAGGTGGGTTCAAATTGCATCTACATCCTTTATTTTACAATAATATTATACCAAAAAATTCAGTGAAGCGTGTTTCTGTGTAATATGCTAAGTGTTTGTACGTAAATTTCAGATTTGTCACAATAAAACGGGGGAAATAAATCCAAAAAAAATCGGCCAGCTGGTTGAAGCTTACGTGAAAAAATGCCGAATGAATAAAAAAAAGAGTTTTGGGGGTGCTACATTGAATCAACCAAAGGCATCTAAAGCTGCGTAAGTATATCCTATTTCTTCCGTACATTCGAGAAATAAAGCCATTCCAATACATTGATTGAAGTACGAAGAGGGAATGTCATTCCATAATGAAACTGATTACCATTTTCGTTTTATCATTTTAGGAAAAACCTCTGGAGTTGATCATGAGCCAATATTGGTTCTAGTATTAAAATATAATCTACCCTCGTCGATAAAATTCCGTATTCCCGAGAATCGATTCTGGTGGTAAGTGAAAATACACAATAGCCTGGAATGAATATGATTTTAAAAATGAACAAGATTATGGATGTGAACACGAATATGAACATGAATTCTACTCCACATCGTTAATTCTAACTGTAAGGAAATCAGAGCAGTATAATCTGCTATAAATCAACACCGAACAATGTGTATTGTGTGTGTAAATACTTATACTAATAGCGTCTATCTATTACCCATTTGCACCCCCCCCCCCCACCCCCCACCCCCCCATGTATGTATTTTTGTTTATTTTCTGTTTATCGGTTTTCTTTCGTTCTCTGCTATTAAACTTTGTTTATCACATCACAGCATTATTATGAATTGGTCAAATTACGATCGTGATCACAGCCACAACGATGATGATGACGGGTTTTATCTCAGCTGTTAGTAAATGGCAGTCCATTCATTGACTAATTTGACTCGTTAGTTGATTTGTTGGTAAATCACATCGTAAACTTTATATTGGGATCCTGTGTTTTCTTATTGTGTTTTATGTTCATTATCGATGATCAATTTTAAACATTTAACCTGACAAATTGACTCCGCACTAGCCTAGAGAGAATTGAGGCTCTCCTGCTAAATAGCAATTTTGTTATAAAGTTTTTCTCCACATACTTTTGCAGAAAATGAAATTAAAGAGAGGGAAAGCAATCATTGAAAAACTCAATTCCCGTTATTGATAAATAAATAAATATGTAAATAATCATCGTGCAATTCTTCTGGACATAACTGATTCAACTCCTACGGAATTGGATTAAATATTTAATGTTTCTCTCCTAATTGCATTTTAACTTAGTTGTCAAGACTAAATGTGCGCGAATATTGTTTCTGATTTCATTTTTTAATTCCTTACTGTATAGACTTAATAATAAAAGTTGTCAAACTTGGGTACGACTTTTTCAATATAGATTGAGAGATGATAACGATTATAATCGTATCTACAGCGTTTCGTTTTGAATGAATTTTTACGAGATAGCACAGGATGAGGTAGGCCGAATGGAGAAGGTTACACACAGAAAAAAAATATATGTATACATATAAATATAGGTAGATAATGACGCCACTTTAAGATGTACAAAGATTTGTACGAGTTTGTTCAGACTTATAGATGATGTATAGCACTGAACCATATTTATGGTGTGTACACCTGCTGTCCGATAATTCGTCGATGAGTTTGATAATGAAAATTTAGATACTTTCAATACAATGAATATTATGATCATTATTATGATTATTATTTTTATTATGAAAAAGAAATTATGTATCGCCTAGAGTCTAGTATTATTATTTAACAAATTATTATTATTATTATTATTATTATTATTATTATTATTATTGTAGATAAAGAGTGATAATCAGTTACACTGATTGTTTTGTATAGAGAATACAGAAGGAATAATTATAATTGAAAATTTTAGAATGTTTCGTTACTGCTACTATGACCGTAACTCATTACTACTTCAACTACAAATTCAAAGGTTTGCTATGGTTACAATTACGTGTAATTCGTTAGTAACAATTCCACGATTATAAGTTCAGTAAAAAAAAAAAAAAAAAAGATTTGCAATTAAAATCGACTAACGTTTGTTTAAAAATTTAGACTTCACATTATAGTATTTTTAGTTTTACTTTGATTGACTTTTTTGATTATTTATTTTTTTCTTTGTCCAATTATATGTTGTTATGTAAGGAATATGAAAAATGTTTCAAGTGTAAAAGTATTCGAAAATATTGGAAATTTTTTAACAAAATGAAGAAGTCTACGCAAAGCATCACTAATAATAAGAATAAAAAGAGACAGCTCAACGAAAATTTTACCGTGGTTTTGCAAATGAAAGATTTGATGGTCGTCTTCGATAGTTATTTTATTATTTCTGTTATTATTAATTGAGAATGTTGCGTGCCAATGCATTTATCCCCCCCAATTCAGTCTACTAGCCAAGGTGTGACCGGTAAGTGAAAAAAAAAAATTCAACGCTTAAAGCAGGTGTTATTTATTTATAAAGTATGCGGGAGTAGCTACTCAAACGCCTATACATCACAATTATTTGTTTACTTACTTGATTTGTTATTACAAAACCAGCTTATTTGCAATGACAATGACAGTGAAGTCATTAAAAATATACTTCACGCGTGAGATTAATGCACTTTGTCGAGTTTTGAAAACTAAATTCATTAAAGATTTTCCTTGAGGCTTTATCTAAAGTCCTAGATTTTTATACAATCTTTTCTTCATTTTTTTACTGTCACTAAATTTCAACTACCTGTTCAACTTTAAACATAAAAATCAAAACTAAAAATCTGTGTAATATGTATTTTAGGTAAGTATTGTATACATAATAGATTATATTGCGCAACTATTCAACAGAAGAAGACTTTAATATTGATATCATTTAATTATTAATACACAGGTATTACGATGCATTGATCATATTTACGGCGTCGGCAGCTGTTGCCACAGCTCCTCTGCATATTCAGATAATATCAAAGTTCACTACTCGTATACAACAAGTTCATTATGTATAAAATAAACGCGTGGGGCGTATCACTGCAGTCACGATATTACTGTCAGTGTAGGATATTATGTTTAATCTTATTTTTTTCATTTATTTGATAGTTTGCTTGTTTATTTGGTGATAGCGAAACCAACGCGGTTATTTCCCATATCGAACTCTGTGTAATAACGTCCGATGAAAACGTCTCCCAATATCCATAGCGGCCCGTTAGGCGGTGGAATATCAATACCCATAAATCCGCTAAGGCAAATAGTTTTACCGAATTGACTCACCTAGAAAAATAACAAAAGTTGTAATAATATTAATCAATTGATCGAACTATAAAGAGATTAATTATTTTCTCTCGTAGCAAGCGAATATACCACGTCGAAAAACTTTTCTTATTTAAACTCTCGATAGTGTATTATTCATTATAATGTGATATTCGCAATGAAGAAAGAAAAGGGTGAGCAGATGTCAGTTTTCACACTTTTCGCAAAGCTATACACAAAGTTTTGTATTAAATAAAGAAGAAACGAAACGTGGATTCTAAAACTTGATATTTTATGGGAAACAAAATTACCTTCAGAATGTAGTCTTCACCCTTCAGGGTGAAAGTTTTTTGTCCCAGGACAAAACCAATTGTTGGGAGACTCGATATCAGCTTACAATCGACCTGAACACACGAGAATTCGGCATTGAAATAAAAAGTATGTTTATTCGATTACCATAGGCTGAAGAAAAAGAATATTTGTGATATCATGAAACGATTTGTTCTTCCATGAAAATGAATTCAGTTAGGTTATTCGTTATGATTGCCCAATTTTTTTTGTAAAGAATAGAGAAATAGAATACCATAGCTTCCCCAGCTACGAGTGGAGTTGCTCCAATAGCCTTGTTTATAGCTTCAACCTCTTGAACAGGTCCAGCGATCAAGGAAGTTCCCGTATCCGCGATCGCCTCACACCCGTTTTCGCAGAATACTTTGTCTCCTACTTTGACTCTGGAAACATATTATCGTGGGGTGGATTGATAAAAAAAAAAAAAAAAATAATAAGGCAAACGATTCACTTTAGTACACAATAAACAAATTGATCGCGGTCGTTGCAAAATCAAAATATGAGGAAAAATTAGGAAGCTTTTCAATCTGCTAAAAAATCAGTGAATTTTCCATGTCGTATTCACGAAGATTATTATAGATATTTCACCCAGATACGAAAGCAATATCAAAGGATCAGAAATATTGATATTACTTTGTCTCGTCTTCATTTTATTGCAATATCATCGGTTAAACTAGATTTTTCGCAACGAGTTTGGGTAATTTATCGCGACAACAAACAATTTTTCATTTGAATACTCTGTGAAGTCCAGCTTATTTCTAACGTAGATAATCCGGAACAATTCTGAAAGCGTTGACTGAAGGCACGTAACTGAGGGGCAAGAAAATTGTTATTCTGTGATTAAAAATTAATTTATAATAATATCCCATAAGAGAACGTCAGTAATTCAGGACTCTAAAAGTACCTCCAGATCTAATCGGACCTGCGTAAACCTTGCAGTGCTTGCATTCCGATCGTTAGTCAACGCTGAAAATATACCCCGGAAAGAACATTGTACAATCGTGCGTGGTTTTCTATTAATACGTACTTGTCCATTTTGAATTGCCAGTAGGCTTTACGGTCGACTGGAACGTACGTGAAATCACCAGTATAATGTTCGGGATCAGAACCGCCGAGAATCAGTTCGCCACCAAGCTTCTGTGAAGGATCCCTGTGGTATAAACCATGGAATTAACAAATAGATTAAAGAGCAAACAAGGTAATAATATGACGTTTCATGGATCGGGTCATTCAAATTTGGGGGGAAAAACATGAAATAAGACATTTTTGGATGGATAAGTTAAAAAAATCTACCTGATTGTAGACGTAGACATACCTGTTCAAATAGAAGCTGAAAACCGGCTGAGAAATGAGACCCTGATTCAGCATGTTGTTGAAAACAGGCGTCACTCCGTCGACTGAAATTCTTGGATATGCCATTCCTAAAATTCCGTCAAATTTGGCCGCCACAAATGCGAGCCCAGGCTCACTCATGGCTTCGGCAAACGTTTGCTTCTGAACGTTGACATTTCCGAACTGAAACATATTGATAGATTCACGAGAAAAATTAATTCTTGGGGTTAAGATGCAGCAATGCAACATAGGAACAGAACAGTGTATGGAAAAGGAAGTAAAGGAGAATAATAATAGATAATGCGTGTTGAATACTCACGGATACAACATCAGTGGATAAAAATCCGGAGAGACTCCCTGATCCATAGCGAATTTCAAACTTGGTACCATTTGCCTGGTAGGTACTTGATTTCTTGCTATCGTACTTGTTGTGAAGCACTGTAATTCGGCAAGTAAACAAACAAGTAATAACGAAAGTTCGTTTTTCAATCATCAGAAATTATATCAGCCATTTTTTTTTTATAAACTTGTCAATATCATTGGTATTGCATAGATTTGATTTCCAAATAAGGTTGTTGGCGTAAATCTGATCAGATCGTGCGACCAGATTTCAAGATTAAACTTATCGGCGACGACTTGTAACAACTAAAATTAGTTCTGTTTAATTGGCAGATGCTCAAGTAAATAACTATGATGTGTATAAATATACGCAAATACTTTCAACTTTAGTTTTGCAACATTGTTTTTGTTTCTCGTTTGTTTACAACGTGCAAATTAATAGCGTACACATACTTACAGCAAGCTATGTTTGTGTAGTGGCATTTTTTGGAGGGCACCCAGAGGTTGGATGAGCCAGTGTCAAATACGACACTAAACTGTTGGGGTGGGTTGCCAATCGTTATATAGCCGTAATATTGCGCGTCCAAGTAATTTGACAAAGGTTCAGGAGTTGGACCGCCGTACCGTAAACGGATTTGCTGCACTTCAGTACCAACAGATTGAAGCTTCCTTCTAGCACTTTCTGCTTTGTATAAAGGAACCCTGTCGAACAAACAAAAATTATAGAAATGAAAATTACAATTCAAAATTGATTTTCGAACAAATTTCGGCTTCACGAAAAAGAATTCAGTACAACGTATTATGGTTAAAAATTATTCGAATATTAAGGTCAAAAAAGTTTATGGAAATTATAGTGCTTTTATTTTGTTATTTTGATTTGGTGTAGAGTAAAAAATGCAATAAACAACGTCGTTTATAAATAAATATGACCATTGTGAAGTATCGTTTCTGCTTAGAGAGGTCTATAATTATCTGACTTATACAATACAGTTTCCACACAATTACAAAATAAAACATGAGTAATAGATAACAGGGGAGAGAGAACGGGCGCAACCTCTAGAGGTCAATCTAAATAAAGTACACATTCTATATATACATATAATGGCTGATAATATCGGGCAAACAAAATTCCAGAGGATCATTTCATCTACTCAAACATTGACAGCTGATTTAAAAATCTGGCTGCGTCAATACTTGTATTAAATGGAATGCATCAATTTGTAAGCCATGATAGGCAAGTTCGATACCTAATGGGGAACAGAAAACTCATGGATAGATTCACGTTATATTTACTTCAGTCGTCTTCGAGCCTATACCTACAATAAAATGAAGGGTAATTTTTCAATGGAAAATTGCGGTTTAGAAATGAATCATTTGGTTGGGAGGTTTTTTCTTCTCTTTTCTCTCTGCATCAAAGAACAGGACGCGTTCAATTCTGATTCCCGAGTTACATAAAAGCAACAAGTTTCCATTAGAAATCGATAATCCTCAAAATGTGTGCATTTGTATTATTCATATTTTATGACGCGTCAGTTGCACGTGAGTTTTATCGGTGTGTTTCCCAGTTTCCTATCAGTGTTGTAGTTCGGATATATATCCGCCAGGCTGTGTCAAAAATCTAAAGTCAGGTGCCTCGCTATGGCAGATGAAATCCCGTTAACAATGGCCGAGATGATGACTAGAAATATTATACTACGAAAATACAGATATAGCAGGATATGAAATAAAGGTGAAATTGACCTCGAATATCTTTCAGGCGGCCATAGATTACTCCCGATATTTATTTCTAATGGTATTATTCTGTTGTTGATTTACCTGACTAGATCCCCGCTGACAAGGGCAAATGCCGCAGCAATCCATAAAATAATTCGCCACATATCGGCGCCGTTGATGTTGAAAACGTTGATTCGAGTTCACCGCTGACTTGTTGAACAGCGGATCAATTCGCCTACGCGAGAGACAAAACCTCGGTTTAATACCTGCGTCAATGTTGGACGAACGGCAGACGTCGGCGTCAAAACGATGACAAATAATATTGGAAGATCGGCTGTTTCACCCCCCACTTTCTGACGTCGATATCGCAATTCTACCGACTATCGAGATTTCACCGTCTCGACTCTCGCTCGATGCTCTTCGACGCCACTTGATCATGCGCATCGTTCGACACGAGCGAGTCGCTAGTCGCAGCTTTGGCGGGGAATTGAAAATTTGAATTGCTGATCTTCGCTTCGGGTGCGTTCCGAAATTATCTGGCAGCGCTAAAAACAATCTAGGACGAAGACAGATCACTCACGAACTCGGTAGTGCAAAAGAAATAAAAGATCGTTGACAGCACTAAGGGCTAGTATCGGGATGCACCTTTTGATATGTGACACAACGAAATTCAGATATTTCATAAATGTATATTTTATTATTTTTCATGAGTGTAGAAAAACATGCATTATTTAAGAAAAATTAGAAATTTGTATAAAATAAATTTATAATATGGAACTTATGTGCGATTGTATTTATATAAACGTACGTTGACGGAAGAATATAAAGACTGTTACCGCATGGAAAATTTTTGTGACTAGTACTCAGCTGGTAAGTGGGCCTGGGGCCATAAGAAAAAAGCCCTGTTAGCGATTTGGTATCTTCTTTGCTGGTCGGAGCCGTTAACACGCAATCCCATACAACATACAACTGCATGAGGGAGACATTCTTTAAAAATCTTCAGTCACCTATACACATTACGTATTTAAAACCTGGTTTTTCCGATTGTCACTTGAGCGTGGTCGAAATGGTACTCTGTATAAAATTCCATTAAAAATGCTCCGCCTAGTTGCCAAACCGTGTCATCACTCGGTACAAATGGTGATAGACATACTTCCAAACTTTCGTATGTTAGCTGGAAAGTCACAATTATAATGATTAATACAAGATGGTTCGATTGAAGAACTTCATTTGGTATTTCTCACAGTGAAATAAGTAATGGTACAAAAATTAATCTTTCAACTTCACAGACTTTTTTTTCCAGATACTATATACAAATTAAACTTAAATAATAATTTTTCGTTAGATTTCTTATGTTTTTTAAGTGCTTGCGAACCGTCATAGGTTTGAAAATCAAATGAAACATTCATAAAGTTGTAGGGTATACTCACGTGTTGAACATAGTACTTTGAATTGATAGTGAAATTCGTTCCAGCTATTACGATGTCGATCGGTGGTAATTTTGCAAATTCCCTGCAGTTCACCTGATGCAGTGGAGAGTAATACAGCATGCAAAAAAAGGAATACATGTTGATTTGATGTTTATGACACAATCCTAGGCGTTATTTATAGGAGTCAAGAAATTACTGCCGTACGGTTCGGTTAAAATAATATCTACACCATATTACCATGTATCTGTCCATTTTGAATATCGCTGGCACGAATGATCTAGCACCCAGTAGCTCGTTTATGTGCTCAATTTCCTCCCTCGGCCCAGTTATTTCGTTTGTGCTACTATCCAAATGGGTTTCACAGCCATTCTTGCAAAATGGATGAGACTTATTCCTAACGTCTACAACCATTCTGAAAGAATCAAAACAATCCTTATTATCCGTTGACCGTTTATATTAAAGGAGGGAGGTCTGAAAAGTGTTCGACCTACCAAAGATACAGGACATTTTTGTTTTAAATTTATTTTTATTTTTCTACATAATATCCTTGTAAGTCAACACATGTTAAGGTCGGATATTTTTCAGACCATCCATGAATATGCTCAAAATTAGCAAGAAGAAAATTGTTACCGCTCAGGCGGAAAATGAAAAGTAAGTTATGAATAGATGAATTAATATGGAAAGATTTGCTGTGCACTTAATTCACCTGTCCATTTTGATCTTCCAGTACACTTTTTTCCCTATCACGGGAACTGTGATGAGTGTTGATTCATTAACATGCTTTCTGTCAGGTGCTCCCAGTACTAGACGACCGGCTCTTTCTGTAGTCGGATCCCTGGAGTTTTGTATACATTGTTTTTGTATTACTAGTACAATGATGGTTATTGTGGAGTATTTTTGAAACAAAAAATTCGCCATCGCATATCGATAAAATTATTTGCAAGAGTGGGACAAAAGTTCATTATTGTCCGTACATAGAAGCACATCAAAATTAATAGTCGTGTATGTAAAATTCACCTGTTGAAGTAGAATGAAAACATTGGCTCATCGATAAGCTGCTGTTTCAGCAGGTTTGTGAAAAAAGGTGGAGCTTTGATGCGTTTCAAATCCGGAAAACCGAGACCCACGATTCCATCAGCTTTGCTAAGTCCATAAGGAATCCAAGGGATGTGAGTCATCTCGATGAAACTCTGATTCTCTATCGTCAAATGATCAAGCTATTAATTTAAACAAAAAAAACACTGAGTTAAAACGATTAATCAATTCATTGCATGGGGACAAGTGCGAATTGCTCTGGTTGACGTGATATAAGGAATTATTACTTACATCGCACAAAATTTACACGAAAAGGAATAACATAAGACACTTCTTACTCTGAATCTATCCTGGGATACAAAACCTTGAAGATCGTTTGTTGTGTTTCCAGTTGAAAAGGGACTTCCATCTTCTTGATAAGATGAGGATCTACTGCTGTCATATCTCGTGTGAGTCACTATGTTAAACCAAACGTAAATTGGTGGAGAAAGGTCTTGAATTCACTTACATATGTAATAGGAGTCATTCATGTAAAACACATAGTTGGAATATTTTTTGTGCAACGCGTTAATCAAATCGTTATAAATACAATTCAAAACTGATTTGTAACTTATCAGGGTTTTGTACAGGGTGATGAAGGAATATTTAAATGAAATTATTCTTGGTAGAACCATATTCAATTCTTACTGCAGGCTATTTCAAACAATCCACAATGCGCAGAGGGTATCCAGGTGTCTCCCCACATAGTGTTGAATACCACTTTGAAATTTTTGGCCGGACTTCCGATTCGAACTATTCCAAAATACTCTGCCTGTAATATCATGTAATCAAAATAGGAACAAAGAGAAACTCGATGCCTGAAAGCAGTGTACGTTTGTAGAATCGTTTACAAGTGAAATAAAAATACAAGTGATGTAAGTTAGTCTGTTTACTGCATTGCTTTCACTCTTGACATAACAAGTATTGAAACTTATCTGAGATGTTTAAAAGTCGCCAAACAATAAAATACATATTGTGTAAATTTACATTCACAATCATAAGTTGGATACGAAATACGAAGACAGAATATATATGAATTTTTGTTCTAATCACTGGATTGGCCGAAGTGTAATTTTCAATGGGTACACTTACATCCATAAATTTTTGCAGAGGGATCGTATCGTTGTGCCATATTGGATTTGGCTTAGTTTCACTTGCTTTGGTATTTTTTCCGCCTGCTTCATCGCCGACGACTAAACGTTGCCTGTATATTGGTATGCTGCAACAATTTATTCGTTGTAACTAGTTTTAATTCGACATGTTGCAGAAAGAATTGAATCAAAAAAATTAACACGAATGATGATATTAGACAATAGTATATATTTTAACTTACTCAAGGGACCCAGCAATGCACAGACTGATTAATACTGCGGCAATCGCGGCGCAGAAACAAATGTTTCTAGCCATTCTTCGCTTAGATTCGAATGTCAAAATTCGAGCTCTTCACTTTGCAATTAATAGCGATTAAGCAAATTATCTTAAAATTCACATAAAGAATGATCCGTATTTACACCAACTACCGGCAGATCTGACCTGATCGGAATTTCAGATCCAACTGTATCCAACTAAGATGAGCATTGTAGAATGATGACCGTTAATACCCAGTCAATCAAGTCACAATGCGGGGAATCCCAGGGGATGCGATTTTCTTCTTTTTCATCTTCCTAGGGAACTCCCACTTTAGACCATTCCTTATGTCATTGGCTGTAGACTGTTGAAAGACTGTTACCCTGACAGGTTTTTTGTGTACCCTATGGAATTGCGTGTTTAACAGCTTCCGCCGATAAAGAGGTACCGGATTGCTAATGATTGCTAACGCGTCTTATAAGCGCCAGACCCATCCATATCCACTTACCCGCCGAGTAATGATCACGAAAATTTGCTTAGGTTCAAAAACATCGTTCAACCGGAATTAGGGTTTTCATTTTTTGCATCAAACTGCGGATAAAGATTGAAAATCAACACAATAAGCTACGAATCTTTTAAGTAATCCAATTCTGGAGCTGCATATTCTCTGCTACCCTGTTAGCAGGTGCCGTATTTCGATACGTTATATTCCGAATGGCCGCGTATATTCAACCGAATTCTAAAGGGGTTTGAAAGTATAGATGGCTCAAATTAAAACGAACATTTTTTTATTGCCATACTAGAGAACCAGTTTAGTTTTATCTGCAATATATAGTTGAACACATATTGAATTACACAAATATATATATAATATATATATTTATAGTAGTAATAATAATAATAATAATAATATTATCCTGTACATGTACATCTTTTTTGTTTTTTTTTCCGCTTGTTAGGTCAATAATATCTTTATTATTATTATTGTTATCTTCTAAACGTTAGTTAAGATATATTAGAATTATTAGATCATATCGTCGTTTGATTCTACATACTGTATTTATTTTATAAAATCCACCTGTTTCAATATATATATATATTTTTTTTATTCCTTTTTCATATTTTTTGTATCATGCATTTCCTCGTTTTCCTTTTGTTTTTATTTTGGCTTCTTTCTTTCTTTTTGTACGATAATTGTCTAGTCTTTTTGCCGGCTCGAAAACTTCTAGCGAGACGTCACTGGAAGGAAAAAAGTCTAGAGGTAAGCAGTTGGGTTGTTTACAGGTTTGATGCGATTATTATCATTATTATTATTACCTTGTTTATTAGATTTATTTTCGCACTTTACTCTTGCATATTGTCAAAAAATTGTGGCAATATTTTTTTTTAATTCTTTACAGGTCCCCGTGTAGTGATATAAATTTGCAAGGTTTGGAGGGGAGAGGGTTCGGCAAATGTCGTGTTAACATGGGTATATCGCCTTGTGATTTGCTTGTTTTTTTTTTGTTCTTTTTTTTCACGTTTAACTAGCGTTTCAAAACAACGAAAATTTTCTAAGTCGACACAGATAGACACGTTCTACTACTTTAGAAATTAAATTTATAATATATTAATTGTTTGCGCAGCAACTGCTGTCTGCAAAACGTAATATTATTCGTCTATTAACTACCGTTAAAATATTATTCAATATAATACGTTTAAAATAATATAAATGCAGCCATCGCACCTTTTGGGACTTAAATGTCATACAGGTGTAATGCGGTAGTTATTTATGCAATGTTTTTTATGCAATATTTTTTTTTACCTCTCATTTTTTAAATGCAACCGGTATGAATGTAATTTTTTACAAGCCGAAATATAAATGTTACAACTTGTCGAGTAGCTTGCAGTATGAAATTTAATGAACGCTGATTTCGGCAAAATAGAAGAAAAAAGAAACAACTTCGACCCGCGCATTGTTAAGAGTTCGTTAAGGGTCATTCTTTTTTTGTATTAAATATACATACATTATTATTATCGTTGTTAAGATAGATTGATATCTAATAATTTTGCTCTAGCTCTTTCTTCGTGTACAATATGATGAGAATAACAAACATAATGATAAAATTAGTAATAATTATAATAATGTAATTTACCTTCATATTAAACTACCAAATACTGAGATTATGATGCATCTTTTGTTTATAGTTTCGCGGCCATATCAAGAAAGCTATGTTAGACTGACCCGAAACGATGGCCCATAAATGAATTTGTTACTATAAAAATTTTGTTACTGATATAGTAAAACGAGCGACCGATGCTCGAGCAAGAAAACAACCCAATGTGTCATTTTTAGCCTTCAATGTGTAGCTGAAATTTTTGAAATATTTCCATTCTTTTATGCCTACACATATTTGATTGAATTTGCACGGCACACTGGCACCTAGTTCAATGGTAAAAGAAAAAGAAAAGAAAAAAAACCAGACAAAATTTTTACGATGGTAGATGTACAGAGAAAGAAAAAACACAAAATTAACGCGATGGTTGGATTTTAAACGTGACTTTGATGAAGAAGGAGAAAAAGGGAAGAGAATATTCCAAAGCATGGACTGGAGATTGTGATTTTCAGCGTACAGCATGATTTGTTGAATCTAATTTATCATCGTAGGAATTTGCTTAATTTTGCAAACGAAAATAGAACTAATTCTCTTCTCGCAAAGAGATTAGCATTATGCGATATGGACGTGTGTAATAATACGGAGTAAGGATGGTATTCACCTCGAAGAATAAAAGAAATTCTCGTGTAAAAGTTTATTAATTAAAGAGAAAGAGATGTCTACAGATTGTTTTGCAACACAAAAAATCGTAGTTAGAAATGCTTCTGAAAAATGTCTTCGAAAGCGCGACATACGCGTGTCGAAAAGTTCAATTTTCGAGCAACGCGTTGCGTTTCGGAAATGATTCTTAGACAGTCGCAAATTTAAAAAACGTATACCATAGAACATCGTACGAGTCTTGGAATACGATTTTCAAAACGACATAATTTGAAAATCATTTTTCAGACCGACTCGGGTTTAGAACGTCATATTTTTTCTTCCACAAACCACGATTTTTACTAGACACAAAATAACCTATACACGTATTTCAACTTAGATAACTTGTTCACTCCAAATTTTCTCTGACCGTTGACCGACTTTCCAGTTTTCAATTCTCTGAGATAATTAAATAATATGAAATAGAAGAGAGAAAAATCTCGGGAAGAAAACGCAAGCATTCAAGCGTCAGCTAACGGAACTTTTCCTTCGCAAAGTGATACTCTTTACGTCGTTCGTCGGTAATTTACAATCTAATACCAGGATGAAACAGGTTGCATAAAAGAAAACGAAAGAGTGGCAAGGAAGTCGTGGTAGAAACGACGTAGGTCAGGAATAGTTGAGTATCTGATAATGTATATGTATAATGAAAGTGAGTGTAAGCCATACACAGAAAACCGTCAATTTCTCCGCTCTTTCTCCCTCTCTTGTCATAAAGTCGTCACGTTATAATGCACATACACACGCTCATCATGTCACTCGGCACGAATATATAATATAACGCAATTTAAAATAATTATAATCATAATAATAAAGGTAGTAGTAGTAGTAGTAGTAGTAATAATAATAATAATAATAATGTAGTACATGTATATCATTCATTTAAATCAGAACGAGTTTTTCGTTGTTTTTTTTTCCATCTTCAAGTTTTACGACACGATTAATGGTAAAACAAGTGGTAGAGGTACACATTTACTCTCCTATCTTTCCTTTAGTGGTTCATTTTAATAACCTTATTTTACTTAATTTACTTAATTCTTTTTCATTATGTTCATTCTTTTTTGTTATTTGTGTACGTTTTTGTTAAACATATATATATATATATATTTTTCTTTCTGTTGCTTGTTTTCCTTCTTCTTGTCCTGTCGAGTGAACTGTTGGCTGGGTATTATTATTATTATTTTACTTTTAGTTTAAAGGGTTGGTTTTGTTTTTCTCCTTGTTTTTCTTTTGTAAGTTTATATCGGGAGGAGGATGAGGATTAAAATTAAGCAGCCGCCTCCGCTTCTCCGCCGTTGTTTTCCGCCTCCGGACTCTTATCCTCCAGTTTTGCTTTCTTCTCAGGGCTCGCACCTTCCGCCGGTGATCCGTCGACCGCGTCTGCGGACACCGTCGATTTCCTCTTTATGCAACAGGCGTCCACGGGCGCATCTGAAAATAATTGAACGTAATTTCATTATTGGTGTATAAAAAAAACGGTGCTCAATATCGTACAAAAAATAAATTCATTTGCTCATCTCTCGTTATAAATATAGATACCCTCAGAACATATTCCTCAATATTTCTTCGATAATTTTTTTCCCGTATAATGCCATGGGTGAAAAACATATATGTATACATTAACTGTTTGAACAGCTGAACTGAAATGTTTCTTTTTCGATCTTCCCCCTACATCCATCATTGTGGTACGAGTTAGTTATAAATAAATATCGTTCAGTTTAAAATTGAAATACTTGACAACGAATTGTATTAAATAATCACCTGTGGAATCACCGTTCTCCGTTGACTCGGGCTCCTTGCTGTCCTCTGCCTCTTCTTTCTCCTCGTTTGACCCATTTTCTTTTGCCTCCTTGGCGTCACCGTTTTCAGATGCTTTCGAGTCCTCGTCGACGTCCTCTACGACCTTCTTCTCCTCCTCCACAACCTTCTTCTCAGGAGTGGCGACAGTCTTCGTTTCCCTTCGGATACCGCGAAAAAAAAAGGAAAAAAAGGGGACAAAAAGAAATACGGATCAGTATGGCAGAAATGATTTAACGTGCATATTAAGAGCTATGTAGAGGGTTTCGGCGAACATTAAATAGTTCATTTGGTCATTATATTATCATCTCTGAGCCAAAAATCATGTTCAGAATAAAAGAAAAATTATAATGATTGGAATTCAAGGGTATGGAATGCTTTGGTTTGTTTCTTATTCTTCTTCTTCTTCAGGAGTCTCGGCATTCCCTCATCTCCTGAGGAGAATACCAGGAGGAATGGATATGTGGTCAAGGAATAATACAAGTGAGTCTAGAGGAGAGAAGTTATTTGTCACGAAGCTTTGTTGAGAAGGGACAAAGTTAAAGTTAAATATATATACATATATACATATATGTACATACATAGGACAAGATAATCGATAGATGAATTCGATAATTGTTGTTTTTATGGAGAGGATTGACAACCACGGTCGTGTATAACGGTTAATATTGCGAGATATGTAAAATGCCCGGATTAAACGTAAGAATTAGTGAGAACCTCTGCTCCGCCGACACCGACTGCCTAGCGACGTAAATATGCAACACGTATGCGTTCGTTCGAACACAGAACCATGCACACATACCGTTGTCGGTAAAATAATGACCGGACTTATATTATTATGATCGTTATTATTATAAGGAAGTATATTCACATCGTTTCAGAACCTAAAACTTCGCTTTCCGTGCCGGTTCTTCGTCAGTTCCCCTTGCATCGTGGATTTCGAATTTAAATTCATACGCGTTCGCGCTAATCGGAAAGAGATTGCAAAAGTTCGAAGGGGAAAAGACTGAGATAAAAAAAACGAGTGCAACTACATGAATAATTACACCCACGATAATGCCTTACTTAAGATACTTTGACACGCTTATCCAGATACTTTCATGGTCAATTATGCGGCAATGCAACGTATAATGAAAAGAAAAAATGCAGATGTTTTTACTCGTTTTTCAGTCTATTTTGGACAACGACAGTCGGATAAAATACGAGACCGTTGTTCAATTTGCAAAGCAGTTTTACACGCATGGACGACGAATTTTAACACTCGTTCAGTTCTTTTTTCGTATACCGAGAGTTTTTACTGGATTGAAATAAATATATCCAGCCTCACGGGGCAAAGTAAATAAAATAACTCGCGGCTGTGTGTAGGGAAGTGGGGAAGAATTTTTTTTATACCTTGTCGGTATGTAGTTGGCACGACTGTTAAAATCGTAACTATATTCAAGGCGACGAAAAAAACTCGGAAACCAAGTGTTTTCCGATACTTTTGGCGGAGTCTTTACCTGCCGGCAATTTTACCTACCCTTTTACCTATTTCGTACGCCACGCTTGCGCAGTAGAGAATTACGCTACAGGCAGTCGGTAAACTTCTCACAGATTCTATTAAGACCGAAGAAATAGCCATCGCCAATACAGGGATACGCAACGTTTATGTGTACGTACATTCGCATACTATGAAAGACGTGAACGTTAATATTAAACATTGCCGCGCGGCTCGCCACGCGATCATGGCCGTTGCACTGCGCGAACTTCAAAATGTTAATCTAACACAATCTCGGTTTCATCTCGTGTTTCTTTTTAACTCGATAACTTGATTGCGCAAGATCTAAAACTATAGAAATGGGTAAAAAAAAAAGGTAAATATTTTTTAAGCCATCCAAACTCCGTCGAATGAATTGCATTATTTGTACCTATGTACGGATGAATTGGATCTCTCGTGTTCAACATAATTGATGGGTTGGTTTATTCAGAGAGATGTGACTCAGCGGTATCGAGTACTCAAGTTTTCGAATCTACGATCACGACATGATACTCGTTTACGCCTGCAGATAATTTAAAACCTAAATATCCCCGTTCATCAATCCTCAATCCAGCAAATTTTCCTCAAAAGCGAATAACTCGTTGAAATGAAGCGGTATGCCGGCAGTCTGCGAAAACGGATTTAGAATTCTCCGTCCAACCCGCAATCACCGAAATCGGCTTTCGATAATTCGATAAATCAGAATCGGTCGTGGGTCGGAGGTTCGACCTTTTTCAATTTACCGGGCTCACGTGAACCCGGCGAGCGGCGTAAGTCCAGCAATAGCCGACATACATACAAACATCCGATTCATTCATTCGTTTGGTTGATTTATTGCGTGCAGTACATCGCACACTTGCGCCTGCGTTCATACGCACACGGCTGTGTGTGTAACGCGATTCAAGTCGTTCGGCGAAGAACGCGAATTACGGTAGTCGAACGCGTGGGAAAGATCCCGAGAGGATCGGAAAAGGACGGGGAACTCCCGACGGCAGCGCCACGCCGCTAAGCGTCAGTTGCGGCGATCAGTAGAACTCGACTCCGCCCGCCCCTTCTAGCCTCATTCCCCTACCCATGGCTGTTCCTGGCGCTGCCCCCGGCCGACCCGTGCCGACCGGCGGAACGCGGCAAACGATAGAGAAGTTCACGGCACTCACACAGAGATACCTTGTAGCCTGCCGGCACACAACAAAGCATAGAACATGTAAACCGACGTGCGCACGGTTCGATTCCGTCTTCATCGTTCGGCCGCGTTGTTGCGTGGAGAATAAACAATAAACGGAAATGAGGGAGAACAGCGGAGAAATAGAATTTAGGAAAGAGAATATACATATAAGGTTACACGTGGGGCGGTTATTTGTAAACAGTTTGTATCGGTTGGATGTACAGAATTGTATTCTTGTATCACGAGCCGGTATACATATTCTGGAAAGAAAGTGACGGTTATTGACAATGTCGTTATGATTATTCGAACACCTATTCAACGTTTAAGGACAATTTATCGCCAGCAGCGTCGCTGCCGTACGATCGGCGATTCTTTGCAGGTATGGATGTAGCGTCGTCTACACCTACACAATACGCACGAAACGCTTTTGAAAGCGACAGCCGACACATAGAGAAGAAACAACGATCGATAGAACGGAGAGCGTCGCGTTCATTGCCGCGGTGTGTGCATGTATTTGTCATATACAGTGTCGGCATGGGTACATCCTACCGCAGGCACGCTTCACGACACTGTACCATGGCGTATAGTGTAGTGGATGTAAGTAGAGTCTAGGGCAGTACAGTCGGTGGCGAAAAGACGGTTGGTCCGCTTACGCAGGCCGCACCGACTGCACTGAGAGATGTCGGTGTTTATAAATAAATAAACATCGACGTATGAAATGTTCGCTGGAGAGGCGCGAACGACGCGATCAGCCGGATCACGCAAAAAGTGACTTATTCGTCATGGAATAGTTTTTTTAACCGCTCACCTCCACGGCGTTATTGCGAAAGCATGGTTACCCGAAAGGCGGGAGAAAGACAAACTAGCGAAGATGGATACGCGGACGAACGCGCCGCCATTAACACGTGGGAAAGGATGATTGTACGTGAATTTATAGCGAGATAATCTTCCCCGAAAGAGGTGTAGAAGTGAAGAATAAGAATTCAATTCGATCCGAGTTCCTCGCTTCGGCGTTACCGCGCAAGGGCGGCGTGGATATTTCCCCGCGCTTCACTCCGCCGACTACCTGCAAGCTCTCTCTTCCCTCCCCGCCGCTTAACGGCCGCCGCCGGTGAGAGAGGGTGGAAAATAACGGAGGGAAAATAACGAATTAGATGTCGAAATTGACGGGAGGGACGAAGGAATATATAACGAAAGTACGGGAAGCATAAGCGGCTATGTTTTGTACGGGGTCTTATATTTGTACGACAGAAAAGTTGGAAAAAAAACACACACACACACATAAACACGTACAGGCAACTCGCCGTGTCCATGGATTTGGATATATCTAGCAATGTGCACAATATACTAACTTGGTATCAACAGCGGCGGTATCGGCCATGATGAGTTTTCCTTTGAAATGTACTTTCAATTAACACAAATCGTCGATAGGTTAAATAAAAGTGTTGCTAGGTCACAAACGCGTTGAAGACACTGAGTGAGCTCCGCTTGCTTGACACACTAGAATCCCGGTCACTCCGCTGCCGCGTACTGACGCGCAAATGGCAGAGAGAGACACGGTCGCGTCCCCCGGCCGGGCGGCCTTCAAACGGCTTCCTTTCCCGCTCGATTCCAGATGGCGCCTCGGTCCACGCTTCTCCCCCCACGGCGCTGCGGTTCGACCAATGGGCGAGCCGCTATCGAGGGATAAAAATTTTGTACTTTTCCGGTTGCACAGGGCCGCGAATCGTTTGAACAACTAATACCGGCGATATTACACCCCCGGAATAGAGTATCAGCCGGTTATTTTATTACGAATTTATCAGAGGCCGATTTTTCCACCGCGTCGCTCGTTCGCCAATTGCAATCGCTCGGCGGAAACGGGGTGGGGAATTTCGGAGAGTTCTAGAAGTTTCGCGCACCGCGCTGCCGCTTCTTCCGGTCGGTTGCTTGGTTCGTCCATTCGTTCGTTGGTTCGTTCGTTCGTTCGTTCGTTCGTTCGTTCATTCGTTGATTGGTAGGTAGGTAGGTATGCTACGGACTAAAACCAGACGTGCCACGCTGTGCGTGCCATCCTATGCCGTGCCAAGCCAAGGTGTAAGGCACCGCGAGGTCGACGGCTTCCACCCAGGCTTCGCTCCTCCCTATAATGCGATTCTCGTAACTCTTTGTCACGGAATGCTGATCTTTTATGTATCTAATGCACTACGTGTACAACGCCGATGAGAGCTTGTCGTTATTATTATTATTATCATCATCATCGTCGTACCGAGGAGCGTGGTATCATTCACCGCGAAATTTACGTGGCTTGAGTTTACGTGGACCGTGAATCTGACTGGATTCTCGGAGAACGTAGTCACCCAGGCGTTGAAACACTGTTTCTATAACAATTTTACAACCATCCAGACTGCTGACGATCATTTAAAATATCGAATCCCAGGACCGTTTCAAATTCAAAATTTCAGCTCAAATCTTCCGCGCTCTTTCAAACTCGATGCAAGGGTCAACAGACGCATTATACATATACGGCATACGTATAACGTGATATCGACGTGAAACGTGTGGAAAATTCAAGCTGCGTAACGTACGTAAGTCACTATATAGATATGCGTGCGTGAGGCGCACGCGCGAATTCGGCCGGATATAGATCGATACCATTAGGTTATTTTAACGGAAAGAGTACGTAATGAGCGTTAAAACCAATGCTACGTGTTGCTGCCGGTTCTCGAATAAATGGTATGGCTGGAGGGGGGGTTATGTGGTGATGCATACGTCAATTACTTACAAGCACCAAACGCAAGAATTGAAGGTGACTAATATAAATTTGGCGAATTTGAAAGGAGTTTCGAATCGTCGTTCCTACCTGAGTCAATCTATAACGCAACTGCGGTTTTTTCTATGCTTTTTTTCTTCTTATGTGTTATTTTATTCGAAGTTACGACCGAATCGGCCACCGAATTTCACCACGAATTGCTCGTTAATTCAAATTTGTCACAATTCGAATACCGTTGCCATGTACGAATCGCGTGCAACGACGTCATCGCACCGCAAAATACCAATATAAAGCAATTCAGTAACAGCCGGTGTAAAAATTTTGTAAAATAAGTCCCGCGAACTCAGATCCTTAGCTTCTGCTCCTTCGTATTCCGCTCTCGCTTTCTCTTCAAATAATCCGATTCTTTTTTTTTTTTATATATTATTTGTATATTTATAGACGCAGCTGCGTATGCGTACTGTACCGTACCTGCGCATCGAAAAAAATTCAAATTCTCGCAACAGCTACAAGAAACTTCTGCGATAACCATTGACGCTGCAACATTCATATTCGTTTAATTACAGAACATATTCCTACTTTCTCGTTACTCCTCTCCTTTTCATACTATGTGACCAGTTGAGCTAACCAACCGCCGCGCTCCAAAGTTTATCTAATCTTTATTTGCTTATCCGGCATAATACAGCACACGGGTGTAATATTCACGTATCGCTCGTTCGTATCTTAGCTGGAAATAAAGAAATGAAAACCAGTTCAGCGGTATAAAAAAGCTCGGGTGTTACCTCATTGTTGCACCTTCACAGCCCGCATTGGAATTTCCATTCTTATCGTCAAACACTAACATTGTATTCATTTATCTATCTGTCTAATATATCAATATACTGATTCATTACTTTTATGATTCCCGTCGAATACCCCCCCCCTGCCCCCCTCGCTTACCGTACAGGTCGGGCAATCTAAAGATGACCTTAAAGCTGAATTGAAAATAAAAAATTTTCCAACCGATAACGAGGACCCGTTAGTGTTCCAGTTTATTTTTTTTTTAAGTTAAATTAACGCCCACGATTGCTCCAACAGTCTCCAATAATAAATTTTCCTGCGGCTCGTGGATTCTTCACCCGCTTCTTACCCGTGTGAGAATCAAGTCCGTGCACACGAACACAATTGCGCAACTCTCGGATACCTTCGTCTTTCTCCGTTGCAGTTTCGGCGCGACGCCATATTCGAAGCTAACCGGCGCCGATCCGGCCGACTCGGCATCATCGCGTATGCCGCATGCAGTACCAACATTAAACTTACCTGCTTACGCCCGACAACGAGCTGTGGGAATTCGACTGGACTTGCCGAGCGCCGTCGCGGGTTGCGGCCCGCGCTGTCCGTCTTGATTCCATAAACCGGAGTAGAGTAGAGCTATAAGGTATGCTCACGAGTAGTCGGTACGGTTTATTTTCGAGATTGCGCCGCATAGATTGTCTCATATTCTGAAATACGCCGCTGAGTCATTACGAGAATGAGTGTCGGCGACCGGTCAACACAAATCTCAATTTCTGCTGTATCAACATTTCGAATTGCACAAGTAAATCGCGTCAGTCCTTTTTCGTGTTTTTTTTTTTTTTTTTTTTTTTTTAATCTATTCGAATTCCCTGACAGCCCAATTTTCACCGTTGTACTGGATTTGCGAATATATATATTAGTTACTGTAAGATTTTGTTGTTGCACCTATTTTAGATATTAAATTAATCAATAACATGCTTTGGAGTAATTCGACTTGGGTCAAATAGATGAATTTCAATATGCAAAAATATTATAATAATGACAACGAATTTTAAACTATATTTATACGTATGCATAAAAAGTTACATTACGTCCCCTTAGCACGTGTGGATCGTCCTTCCTTTTTTGTTTCATTGTTTTTTGAGGATCTTAAGCACGTGCTACCAGTCAACACGTTATCACACATATACACGTGTGTAGGGATACGTATACATATATATACACATACGTACATAACCTACACGCATATGCGTACGTATATAATACTTGAGAACCTACGTGAGTGAGATATTTTAGCTAAGTACAACTTGAGTGCTGCAGCTGCGTTGGGACATCGGCGTTGCAGGTGACGACTTGGGCCAAGCTGCAGATGGCCGTTCTTCTTAAGATTCTTGTCTTCCTGTTCTTGTACCAGTCATCCTTCGACTCGTTCGGTCTATATGTATTTATGATCGGACGAAAAAAATATTTATTCAACATTTGTAAGTTTAGTGGAACGAAGAAATAAAAATGAAAAAGCCTGAGCTTATACTCTTGGTAACCTTTTGAACGTCAATATGTCAAACCCTTTTACAACCAGTGAGAAATGCTCGCTGCAAAACGTTGAAGAAATTGCGAAAGCACAGAGGTAAGGAGATTAGGAACGCCGGGTGAATATCACGACTCAAAAAACATAAGAATAGTTCGGATGCGACGCGAGGTGGCGCCACGTATCAGCATTCAGCAAGACTGACCATTTTATAAAATTTATGAAATGTTTGGAATAAATGAAAATTCCAATTGACAAAGAAATATCGAGATTATTTTCATGCCTAGAACTTGAAATTCCTAACTCCTAAATATTCTTTCTACAAACTTGTAAAATGCACGGTGTGTTGCAGGCTTACTGAAATTTTATTCCTCGCTCGTTGAATGCGTAATTTTAATAGTAACAGAAGCTGGCACCGTGCGCGTATAAACATGCACATGCTATATTCACACATTAGCACACGTGCCCCGGTGCACGGATGTGAGCTATTCTTGGTTTGCAGCGGAGACGCGGTTACCTAGATTATAATTTGGGCCGATGTGAAAAGCGTTGATACGTATATGATTGCGGATAGCGTAATTCACTCGGAGGGCCGTCATCCTCGTCGTCGTCGCCGTAGTTTTCGACGGAAGGAAAAACCCTCTCCGCGCTTCGGTGACGCAGCGAGTTCCTTGGCCCCGCACCTTTGCTCTTATGGTATATCACGTATGTACGCATGTATGTACGTACGACTGGAAATATTCCGTAACAGCGCGCAAAAGGAGATATACCGGCAATAATGATACGGTCATTTTGTATAACTGTATAGCAATGCCGTATATGGCTGCGGACCCTTCACCTGGAGGGACTGAATGCCTCAAGCAGCGTAACTTCCGATTAGGAATGCTATTATGCGTAAATTATTGATCTCTCGATAGTTAAGCCTTCGTCGATCTATTTGTGCATTATACGTGGAAAGCCATATTTTTCTGATTAATATGAAAGGGACAAAATCACCCGCATTTTATTTAGTGAAGCAGTAATGTGAAAAGTAAACAATTAACATAATATTACTCTGGATGTAACGTATAATATTACAAGAAAAATACATTGTAAGGTAGCATAATATTTATCACCTAAACCGCATTCTTCAAGCGTAATTAATTTTTAACGTCAGGTGCTACTGCGATTTAATTGGCTCGTTACTCGCCTATATTTTCAGTATCCGGTTCTTGTTCGAGACTACTTTGAAATTTTCAACGCCCAAACCGATCCTGGAGTTGATATAGTGCGCAATATTATTTCAGGAATGCTTCATAACGTGTATTAATTAATCCGTAATGCTTAAAAGAAGTGAAAACTTTCAGGCACAAAGCCGCTATGCGTATACGTAATACGTGTAATATAAATATGCGCCGTCGACAGGCTATAATAAAAAATCAAAGTAGGGCAAAAATGTACGGCGAAGGAAATTCAAGCCGTCTAGATTACCAAATTCAAGTCATAAAGTAAAAATGCTGCAACACTGCGCGCATAAAGCGCCATTTAAAAGGAATTTGACAAGTGAATGTCACGAACATGTTTATTCGGTCCAACAGTTTGTACAATCTATGGCTGAAAGCGAAAAACCCGGCCAAGCTAAATAGTAGAGATTACACCGCGCGTCTTGAGACACCCACATTCGTTGCTTTCGGAGTTGGGAAGTGAAGTTGATCGCGGAAGCGCGTGTGCGTGCGACTTAATCGTCCAACGACACCTATTGTATGTACCTGTAATGGCGTTTCGACGAGCCTTGAACACGACCCCTGCGATATTGTAAAACAAGCCGGTCGCTGATCGGCCAAGATCCTACGAGCAGCCGTCGTTTCAGTCCGAACCGAATTTCCCCGTAAGTTTTCGTGTTTGTCTTGTTTTATCTAGAAAAAAACACCGGCTCCAATCGTTCCACTCGTCGATCAGACCTGTGTAAACATGATCGAGTAAAGAGTAGGTAATGTAATATCCTGCAATTATTCGGTGCAACAGTTCGCAGTGTGTATGTATGTACGATACAATCTATGACAAAGAATTACGTAGATGGTACAGGTGGCGAGATTCAGTTAAAACGGCTACAACCACAGAAGTTGACAATGCGGTGTCGTATACATGCATATGCGACGCGGCGTACACACTAGTTCTCTCTAGCGAGTGTGGCGGCGCTGACATTTGTATGTGCACACGGTTTGCGATTTCAGCCTTTGTGAGTGTAGTCTGATCCGCGCATCTCGATACCTGCACACATTCACAGTCCGGCAGGAGTTACTGGCGTGAAGTTTGCTACGCGAGTGTTTGTTTGTGTGTGCGATCAAGCTTATCGTTTATATTCATTCATATTCATCGATAGAGGTAGGTGCCATTGCTAAGTTTCGCATTTCGATTACCCCCCTCGAGAATATCGCATCTCGGTAACAACAACATCACCTGTAACTTTGATTCGTTGTTGTTGTTTTTTTTTTTTTTTTTTCCCGCTACATACATTGTATCGAAAGTTCTCCCCGTCGCGGCGCTATGAATGCGCATTTATTATTTTGCCAGTCGATTGGATGCGACAGATTTGCAAACGTCTTTTAAAGTCACGGAGAAAAGAAGAAGCGCGTCTTCATACGTACAAAGTCTCGGTCTGACGCCGTGGGTTCATTTGTGTGAAGTTGACCGCGGAAGTTACTTCACGAACGCATTTTCAACCGCCTAATCACGCTTCGATTCGACCGGGTTCGATTCTCGTGTTCCCGCAGGTCAAGGCAGGACGTAATTTCAAGTCCGTGAGTTCTCGATTCCGGAAAACAAACGCCCGGCATTGTTTATCGGTTAAGACTCGTCGTCGCTCGACGTTTCCTCGAAATTCACGCAGTCGAGACGTTTGTGTTTATCCCGGGAGCGTCGTCTCGTTTTCGTCTTGTCTTTACTCGGGGCAGTGAAACATTGTATGATTTCGCAAGTGAAAACTGTTGATCATACTTCTCGTTTTCACGATTGTGTTTTAACGAAGACGTGTCGAGTCTGCTTTCCGTCGGTGCAACGAATAGAAATACACGAATCAGAGGAAAGTTTTTGCTAGATTTATGTTTTTACGGTGTTTTTTTTTTCGTCCTTAATATTCTCCGCTCGATTTTTTCCTTCCATCTATCGTTAGTTTTGTCCATTGGTTTTTTACTAGCATCGTGGTTAGAAGTGAAAAATAATAGTGAAACGACGCCGAGTCGAGTGCCGGGTGTGCAGTGCAACTTTGGCGATCATCAGGACCGTGAATCGGGAATCTGAACGAGCAACGAGAAGGTAAGAACACTTGTTTTCTACACATTTCCTACTCATTAGTATATTATATTATATAAGGATATTACGAACTATTATATATCGATATTACGATCCTCTATAGCGCGTTTATGTGCATGTGTTCAACTGCAGGGCCAAATTTTTAATGTTGGCGACTCTAGGCTCCGAAAAATTTGCAGCCCTATAGCGGCGGGGGGGGGGGGGGGGGGGGGGGGGGGGGTTAATTCTATGTGTGATTATAAATATCGATTGATTGAAAATCTCCTTATTTTGAGGGCACAATTTTTCGTTCATCAGAATACATGAAATGAAAATTCGATTTTTTGTTAAAAATCTGTGAATTATTAATATAATTATCAAAAAATATGATAATCGAAAAAACGGGAACTGTGCCAAAGTGACAAAAAAAAAAAAAAATAATTTCGTAAACAACTAAATTTTTACTTCTGAGAAGTCTGGAATGGGGTGACAAGAAAGTTTTAAAAAATAGGGGAAGGTTCTTGCTCTTATAATCCAAGAAAACTTATGGAAGAAAAAACAAAACCGAAGAGCCACTTTGTTAGTAAACATAAAATGAAAATAATTAAGTAGGAAAAATCCTTACGTCTTGGCGTAAATACGAGCCCGTGTCGAAGACGCTGGTGCAGCTAAAACTTTCTGATAATCTGGGAGGGAAAGAATTGAAGAATTTTATACATCTACATTGCGAAGCGTGGAGAAAGAAGATAAGTTGAACGAATCGTTGGAAAGAAAATAGTCCCAAATGAAAGTATCTTAGCAAAAAAATTGCGAATTTTTATTATTGTAATTTTCGGCTATTTGCTTATTTTGCGCACGTAAGGTTTTCTGAAAAATCCTATTTATGGGGGGACTTCGATGTAATTTCGGTAATGTCGAGTTTTTTGTTTTTTCAAATCAATAAAAAAGATGTGATCAAAAATTCTTACCATAATCTAAATTTTATTGGGAGGAATTTATAATCAGATAGTTTTAGTCGTTTCGAAAATCAAAAACTCGATATTATCAAAATTTTACTATAGTCCCCCCTTAAGGATTTATAAAGTCCTTTTACTTGATGCGGTGAACGCCGAACGACGCAAAGCTAAATTGAATCACGTTTCACCTTCTTGCCACAACCCTTTACTCTGATCCGTCCCATTCATCTGGGATATAATACGTATATCTCTTTCTATCAGCTGTGCGTTACCGCAACTGCATATCCAGCATTTGTTCGCTTCTCTTTCACATATATCTATATCATATCGGCAACTTTGTAATTAAATTTTCTCCGTTATTCTCTGATTTTTTACGGTGGGAGTCAAAACTTGGAAGGTTCAATATTTCGAATGGTCGATATATCGAAATTTCAAACATGCGAAAATAAAATAACGAAAGACAAATTGTTCTGAATGATTTTGATTTTCTGATTTTTGAAAGTCACTCAAAATTTCGAACAATTCATCTTTCGTTATTTTATTTGCGCATGTTAAAAATTTCGATATATCAACCCTTCCAAGTTTTCACCCCAAACCGTCTTTTATGTACATTTATTTTATTTCTGTTCCGTGAGTTTGCTCGATCGTTTGAATCCGCAAATCTGATACGTAAATTGAAACATATATTACGTAACGTAATAATATCAGCAAAATAATTGGATCGTTGGGTGAATTTTATAATCATGTTAAAGTTGGCCACGTTACCGTAACAATTCATGCTGAGGAAAAACCGTTATTTTGCGATTTTGAAACTGTTTGAAATTTGGTAAACCGTGATGAAACAAAACATAATCGTGTTTTGCAATTCTAGTTTCTACAAAATCATTATAAAAATAAAAAAAAAAAAATGTTTTTTTCAATGCTTCGTTACGATAACGTTTATTAACTTCAAACTCGTATTTTATTCTATTCATACAACAGAGGCGTTTTCTTTTAGATATTTATATAGATTTTGAAAATCGAACGAGACCAATATTTGAATTTAGAACGTATGTAATAAAGACCGAATCGTTTTGCTAGAAATTATAAATTTCTATTCAATCGTAATCGATTGATGACCATAATCGTCGTCGATAATGAAACGGAGTTTCGTCAGTTTGCATTGAATTCAATTATTATTCTCATCTCAAACAATTGTAACGTGACTGCAACAAACCTCCGTACACTCGATTAGACGAAATTAAGCCAACTCACAGATGATAACTCGGTTTCTCTGCCAATTAATGCAGCAATGCAATGCAATTACTGCAGCGTGGGAGTAGACGTATAAGATAGAAGTAAACAAGCCTCAGTTAATTTCAGTTTTATGAATTTTTTATTCCACACATGCAATCGCGCGGAAACCACAATTATCGTTGTTAAAACTAATCAAATTCTTGTATGTATAACGTAATAACTTATTTAAATCATCAAACAATCGTAAGACGACCGCAAAACGTAATTATTAAGTAGTAGAAACGCTTACATTTTACACGCGACGTGCGCGATAATTATCAACGCTCCACTAAATATGTAGCAACGTATAATTTTTGAATTTTTCACACCTATATAAGCCGTGAATCGTCTGCTCATTTTTTATTCACGTATCGCCGTTATTCAAAATATTTTTTTATTCATCTTATATATTGTAAATAACAGCGACTTCTGCGGATTGCTTATAAAAATGCTAAACGTGTAACGTCAATATAGGCAAACACACCGATCTAAGCGCACACTCGAGATTTATCGCGCGCTATAATTAATTGTAAGTGTACAATCGATCAAGTTATATCGTCAATCTTACAACAAGAGCCTCTTCTAACTTCCCGGATACCATCTAGTTATGCATCATATTTAGATACTACATGTACACATGCGCGTGGATTAATCTTGTTGTTGTTGTTGTTGTTTTTTTTTTTTTTCAATTTTTACAACGAGAAAAAATTATGACCGTTTAATTTGCTTTTGTCTACCGTTGCCGTTCATTTTTCTTCTACGTTCGTGTTTTCGTTTTCTTCTGTCTGTTTCAGACTTGATTCTTGAATAAATTAGAAACGGTCTAAATTCAGACACGTATATATAGGTACATGAATAGTAAAGAGAGGTAGATTCGTTGACTTGAAAATTGAATATATTTAATAATCTGATAAATATTTATAACCTGTGATTGACTGTGTAAGTAATTGAATAGTAAATAATAATCTAATTTTTAATAATATAAGAAACAACCTTTTTTTTTTCTTGCATTGAAAAGAGAGAAAAAAAAAACAACATTCAAATTAGCCGTCCAATCATTTTCCTGCCGGAAATACTCTGGAATTTTGCGAGTAGCGACTACTTTCCTTTTTTTTTTGTGTGACTCACTTAACGTGAGTGTTGCTGTTTTTGTTTTTCTAATCCTTCTCAAATCCCGTGAAAATGCGCAGTCCACGGTATAACGTATTACGTGGGAAGGGGGATAAAACGGAAGTGAAAAACAAAAAAGTAATAATAATATTAACAATGATGAGAACACGTGGAAATAAAAGAAAAAGTAAGAAATCCTTTGACAAATCGGCGGCACAGCTGTCACTGCACCCAACCATCATCCCCCGTGGCCCTTCGACCCCTTGGAATCGATAGACCGAAAGCCGCGTCGATGCGATTCTGGCTGCGCGCCGAGGAGCGGAAAAAGATCGAAACGAAAGCAACGCAGCTCGGTGCGCGCGCATCCGCGTTCCAGTTCCCTCTATCGTCATAGACTGAAACAGGGAAGAGGAGAAAAAGGAAAAAGGAAAAAGGAAAAACGAAAGAAAGGATGCGGAAGGGGGTCGAAATAAACCTCCGCGGAGGGACCGGGAGGAATACATGGAAGAGGGCGGCGTTGAGAGAGAACGTCAACCGACCAAGCAAACTCGACGTTTCTCTCTCTCTCTCTCTCTCTCTCTCTTTTCTCTGTAACCTTTGCTCACACACGAGCGCCCGCGTGAAAGCATGTAGAATACTTGAGGATGTGTGAATGAGGAACGAAAACCGACGCGGTGCGCCGTCAGGCAGAAAGTTCTCTGTTTAATTTTTGCCCCCCCCCCCCCCCCCCCCTCCGCCTCTCTCACTGCCACCCTTAACCTGACGGATCTTGCTCGATTGGAGTTTTATCTCTGTTTTTGAGAACCCCGCGCATCGCATCGTATCGCATCGGATGCACGCCGGCGCCTGTACAAAGAGCGTCAAGCTTGCTAATCGACAAAGGATTATAACGAACGAGTGAATATACACCGTAGCTACCCATAACCCAACTGACCGTCACACTTTAAACCCGATACACGGTTTATGTATATAGCTTATGTATGCATTTATAGTACATACGTGTGGTTTAATCGCTTGTGCTCATTCTTCCGTATTCACGAACACGGTGTAGGTGTTGCACTCCTGTCTCACTCACACACATTCACGCATATACACACATATATCTCTGCTCACTGACTACTTCATTTACTACGGTTCAGGGTGCAGGAAGCGACGTCATGGGCATATTTTTTATCTCGCTTTTTTTGCATTTTTTTTTTTTTTTTTTTTTTTTCATATCTTCTCAAGGGTGACGTTCGTTGTAAAACGAAACTAGAACGGATAGAAAAAGAAAACAAGGCAATAAGAAAAAGAAGAAGAAGAAGATAGAAATTGAGGATAGATGTTGCGTTACGTAAAAATGAAGAAACGAGACGGGAGTAAAAGAATTAGTTTTATGCATATTATGTACACATGAATATGTAGACGGTACTGTCTTTATGCGATATTATGCGTAGACTTGTTATATGCAAACATATAGTGTCGCTACGTATATACACATACAACGTATGTATAAGTCAAGTGTTGCCGTTGCTCCTGCTGCTGCTGCTGCTGCTGCTGCTGCTGCTGATGGCCGTGATGGTGGTGGTAGTGGGGTATATTCATCGAAAGCAAAGGTAAAGAGGAAAAATAAACAAGAAACGGCTAAATATAAACGTGCCGTAACACGACATATACCGCTATCCCTCAACCCCAACCGTGATGTAACACCATGCTTCTTTATTTGCGTATGTGTGTATGCGAGGTTATTTTTTTTTCTTCTTTTTTTGTTTCTACTCATCTTGTCGTCTCGTTAAACGTCTGTTGGAAAATTGACTCGCGACCTCGTTTGGCCGTGTGTCGAAAATTAGGGAGCAAAACTCGTTACGTACTTGCTGTGATTCATGGATAATGGATTTATCATAATCGTATGGGGATATATTTTAATTCTTGAAGAAGATGGAGAAAATTTGGACAATCATGTATTTGATGCAAATGTGTTTTTTTTTTTTTTATTATCATTATGATGCGTGAAATTTGGAGATGTAGACACAATTTTTCATCTAAAGGGAAAGTTTGGTGCAGATTGATTGAATAATAGCATGCAGAGAGAAAGCGATGGTAGGCAAGTTCAATCGTTATTGCTAATTTGATGAATTGAAAATTATCAAATGTGGATCAAATTTAGATACGGTTGTGTCATAACCGCAGCTGGAGATGGACGAAAGATATTTAACCGGAGTTTATTTACGTTTTATGATTCGGAAGATGAAAGATGAAGCATATATCTAGTTGCGTGTATATTTTTTCCCTCGTTTTATTCACCGTAAATTTAAGACAGGATACGCGACACTGTATGTATTTTACGAAGGAATTATATTGTATATATTTGAAAAAACAAGGAGTTGTTAGCGACGGTATGTTTGGAATTGAAAATTTCCATCGTGATGTTACGCGATGGTGTTGTTGTTTTGTAAATAAAACGTTTGTTAGACTTACTTAAAAATAGACGATAATTTACGATATGAAAAACATGATGGTATAATTAGGAATACATGCGGGTTATTTTGAAAGTGAAAGTCTTGAATAATATTAACCGCACATTTAATAATAACGATGTACAAATGCATTGCACATGTTCCGTTGATCGAGAACCGAGTCAGAAGTTCAACAAAGTAGTAAACATGAAAATACGTATCGGGGTGTAAAATGGGCGGTAAAAATCGAGGTAATATTTCTTCTCAACGATAATTACGGTACTAAAAATTTTTTTTTCAAGGATCAAGTTGGTCACGTTACGATAACGATGCATGTTTAAGAAAAATCGCGTTACTTTCGCACATTTATAGTCATATAACATTTCGAAAAGTTAACTCTTTGAAAGTCATTTAGAAATTGCACGATAGTGATTGCTTTCTCTGACGTTTCGTTACGATAACGTTACCGACTTCATTCGCGTAAATTTCATTTTCACAAATATTTTGAATTGAACTCTTTACTTTCCTTACAATTAAGTCGTTATAGACATAGCCTCATGCCCACTATTCGTCCGGAAAAAACAGTGATAAGTTTTTTTTTTATCTCTCGTTTGACAGTGTTACATTGGCACGTATTACGGATAAGGAATAACAGTTTCATTATTATTGATTTCATTATTATTGAGCATGCAACGAGGTTGTAAGTAGTGAAAGTTTTTAAAATACATTTTTCGTGTTGTTGCATGCAAAGTTTCATACATATTGTATACACATATGTACATATATTTATATATTTCGAGTATTATTACACGTTTCTAAACGAGAAACCGCGGGAGGTGAATATTTCTTAAAATTTTTCTCTGCCCACCGCTCTTTCTTTTTTTCTCAATATATCTATCCAATTTATCTTGCTTTTCTTGATTATGCTTTTATCATTATTGTTATTATCACACACCGTCCGATCGGACGACCAGTTTCTCGGGCATATTGCACACACCAGCAACCATACGCGCATAGACGTACGCGTAGCACACACACACACACACACACACACACATACATACCCAAAACACTTCTCTACCTCTTTTTATTCATACACTGTGACGGCGGCAGGTGTAAACGGAGAGAAAAAGAGGAAGAAGGAAGATAAAAAAAAATAGAAAAGACGACGAGGTGGAGGGGGAGGAGGAGGAGGAGGAGAAAATAATGATAATAAGTAAAGCAAGGAAAGACGCCGTCCGCGCCGGTCTCGCGATGGAAATAGCGCTGGGAGGGGGGGATTTGGTTCACCGACGCCGTCGGCAGGTGGCGGCACAAGCCGATCGCTCGGCCCGCTGACGCCGAGTTTCAAGCCGCCATCTTGCGGCCGTCGGAGGTAACTCGAACTCTCAACGTCGTTCGGTGAACCTCCGGCCATCCCTGAGGCGGCGGTGGAGGCAACGACAAGGATGGCGAGAGCGGCGGCGTCGGGGACGAGGACGACGTAACGCGACAACCGTATTTCTCTAGTTTGTGTTCACGGTCTACACGGGTTTACACGGCGCAGCGCGGACCAGCTCGCCCGCTCTCTCTCGACCTCCTCCTCCTCCGCCTCCTCTAAATCCACCATTTTCGCGTTCGTGCAAAATACCCGTGAAAGGATGGAATATCGTCGGTGGACTATCGCGTAACCGCACGTTATACGGAGACGGGGACGCCATCTTAAATAAGGGGGATAATAACAGGAAAAATATACAGAAAGAGGAAAAACAAAAACAAAAACAATACAGGAGGGTTTAAAAAAAAAAAAAAAAAAAAAAAAACCGGCGAGAAGGAGATTGCCGAGGAGGAAAACGATTTTGATAATTCTCCTGAGGAGGGAGAGGGGGGATTCGTCGTGCAGTTGTTTTGGCGGATATATTTTATTCCACATACAACAAAACATGTACAATTGCATAGCTATTGAATATAATTCTACGATTTAAACCATAGGGACGAATGTAACTGGTGAAACGGACAGAAATATTTAAACGCCTAAGGTTGAAAGAGATAAAAAAATAATACAAAGAGATATTTTGTACATTCGTCGTTGTACCCTGGGTTCGCGTTGGCGATCGACAATTTCGTTCAGGGGTATCGAGAACGAGTCGAACGAGTGAACGGACTGACGGCCGTAATGCTACTTACTACTGCAGTGGCGTCTGGATCGTGAGACGAGAGAGAAATATACTGACAAAGTCAGAGAAGCGGAGTTGGTTCGACGACGGAAAAAGAAGAACTGTAGACCGAAATATTATTTCTGTCTGTTGCTCTGTCTCTCTCTCTCTCTCTCTTTCTCTCTCTCGCTCTCGCTCTCTCTTCCCCTTCTTCCCCACCACCGCTAGTCGAAACAACTTGTTCATTCTGTCTCTCTTTCCCTCTCTTCTAACACACAAACTTACACAATCACGCGTATATACGGACAGACTTTTGCCTCTTTCATCTTTTGTACACACCACGAACAACACGACCTTTAGTCCGAAGTTCTCCGGCAGCGGTGGATTAGCAGAACGTTATACGCTCTTGTGATGATATCTGCACGGCGGGAGTAACGAAATAGTGAAATATATTATAACCGGTCAACGAATCTGCGGTGAAATATATATATATATGTATATTTATATATACAAAACAAGTGTTAACGAATCGATTATACGTAATAAAAGATTTTGAGAACACACCGAATGATACACGCGACGAAGAATTGGTGACGCTTGGAAAAACTTGTGTTGATGATATATACATATGAGAATAAAGTACAAGCCGAGAGTCGAAGGAAATAAATATCGGTTATCGAAAAGTTGTTACTGTGACACTGCGCAACGCCACCGAGGAGAGGATCATCGAGTCAGGAACAGTGTTTTGTTCAATAAACGCTCCTCACTCACCGTCGCCCCTGCAGCGGTAGTTGTGGTGGGTGGTGACCAGTAGTGGTGGAGGTGGGTGGTGGTGGTGGTGGTGGTGGTAGTAGTGGTGTTGGTGGTGGTGGTGGTGGTGGTGGTGTTGTAGCAGTTGTCTGCAGCAGTAGCGGCGGCAGTAGTGGTGGTAGTGGCAGCAGCAGTACTGCTGGTTCTGTTGGTGGTGCCGGTGGTGGTGGTGGAAAGGTGACGGCGGGGTGAAAGATGGCGCGAGCCACGGACGAGGAGTGTTGACCCATTTCGTAAATCGAGCATCGATGGTGGTGTGAACAGTGGGTGTTAATTAAGTGCGAGGAGAGAAAACGGAAGACAGACAGATTAATTGATAGAAAAATTATATTTAAAGGTGAATTTATAAAGAAGAAGGAGGGAGAACAATATAATTAAATATACATTGAATACACTGTGGATTAGAATAAGTACCGATAAAGGATAAGAACTGAGTCAGAATATTATCGTCAGGGGAAAAGGAAGGGCCTGGGACGGTAGAGAGAGAGAGAGAGAGAGAGAGAGGAGAGACATTGATCGGAGGTTTTCGTACTCGGTTAACTTGCAACAGCGCGAGGATTCGGTAGCGCAGCGTTGATATCTCAAGCCTCAGTCGTTTGGCTTGATAAATTTATCCGTCGTACCGGCTAAATAAAAGCTTGCAAAATTTTGAAAAAATTTGACATACGTGGAGCCCTGGCTGGGTCGGGCGGCTCTTCGAAGATGGGTAACAACGCCGCAACGGCAAACAAGAAGGTGGACGCCGCCGAGAGCGTTAAGGAGTTCCTCGATCAGGCCAAGGAGGACTTTGAGGAGAAGTGGAAGAAGAATCCAACGAACACTGCTGGGCTCGATGATTTCGAACGGATAAAAACACTCGGGACTGGGTCCTTCGGACGGGTCATGATCGTCCAGCATAAACCGACCAAGGAGTACTACGCGATGAAGATACTCGACAAGCAAAAGGTGGTCAAGCTCAAACAGGTCGAGCACACCCTGAACGAGAAACGCATCCTTCAGGCCATCAGCTTCCCGTTCCTAGTCTCATTGCGCTTCCACTTCAAGGACAACTCGAACCTCTACATGGTACTCGAGTACGTACCCGGCGGAGAGATGTTCAGTCACCTACGCAAGGTCGGCAGGTTCTCTGAGCCCCACTCGCGGTTCTACGCCGCCCAGATCGTTCTCGCCTTCGAATACCTCCACTACCTGGACCTGATATACAGGGACCTGAAGCCCGAGAATCTCCTCATCGATTCCCAGGGTTACCTCAAGGTCACCGACTTCGGATTCGCCAAGAGGGTCAAGGGCAGGACGTGGACCCTTTGCGGAACGCCGGAGTACCTAGCACCCGAGATCATACTTAGCAAGGGCTACAACAAGGCGGTTGACTGGTGGGCATTAGGTGTTCTGGTATACGAAATGGCCGCCGGTTATCCGCCGTTCTTTGCCGACCAGCCGATACAGATATACGAGAAGATAGTCAGCGGCAAGGTCAGGTTCCCGTCGCACTTTGGTAGCGACCTTAAGGACCTTCTGAGGAATCTGCTTCAGGTCGATCTCACGAAACGGTACGGCAACCTGAAGGCTGGGGTCAACGACATCAAGGGTCACAAGTGGTTCTCGAGCACCGATTGGATCGCTGTTTTTCAAAAGAGGATCGAGGCACCGTTCATACCGAGGTGCAAGGGACCCGGTGACACGAGCAATTTCGACGACTACGAGGAGGAGGCGCTCAGGATCTCGTCGACGGAGAAATGCGCCAAGGAATTCGCCGAGTTTTGAGCTCAAGAGGATCATCTGAAACGTTTGACGATCATCCAGTCGTGGCTATTACGTCGTCACAATATATTGCGCGATCGACAACAACTGGATCGACGACAACAGCAACAACAGAAAAAGGAAAAAAAAAAATTAAAACAACATCAACAACGCATGTCATCGTCGCGTTCGGTAAACAATCGGACAATCATCGCCGATGACGATGATAATGATGATGATGATGATGATGATGATGATGATGATGATGACTTTTATCGACGCACTCTTGAAACGCGTACTTCAGCTACGGCTACACGGTTACGGGGGAAGGGCTCAAATTTAGGATGAAAAATAATTGGTACCAATGCTACGTTTCCAACGCCGTTGTACCATGTCCTAATACCGATGCAGGATTATATCATACACGAGCGTATAATCCGTATACCCCGTGTCTGTAATATACGTGTTCCGTGTGATGCGTCGTCTCGTCGCGGTCGTTCGGTATCACGTGTAATCCTTGTAATTTGTCCTCGATTGAAAGAAGAAGAAGAAGGAGAAGAAGAGGAGGAAGAAAAAGATGAATAATAATGAAGAGTATTGGCAAAACGGGAGAAAGAAGAAAAAAAAAAAAACTTGGAAAAAACGTCGCGGGATGAACGACCCGAGATATAATTTTTGTGTGTGCCGTGTGAATGTGTGTGTGTGTGTGTGTGTGTGTGTAGAAATGCAGATGTAGAGAGAAGAACAGGATTCTGTTTCCTGTTTAGGATGTGTTATATATAGAAAGAGTGTGGATGAACGAATTGGGGATACGTAATCTCAAAGAAACATGATGATCTGTCTGTCCTTCCGTTATGTAGTGTAAAATTAAGAAAAATGTGTTTTAAAAGAGTTTTGGAAAGAAGGACGGAGAATGAAAAAGGGGGGATAATCGAATCGCGCGTAATTTAATAACATACACTTTTAAAGTCATTTAATAATACGTTGTCATTAATCGAAGAGGATTTTCGCGGTTATCGGTTGATGATATGCGGAGGATGTAATGAGACAAGATCGGATAGATCGTAGACCGGTCTCGATTCATCTAGCCACTCTACCTATACGGTATTACTACGCGGCACTCAGTTAATACGAGTAAACATCCTTATATGAGTTTTTACGATCATTTCTATATTATACTCTCCCAGCGGCGTTGTCGCTGCGGGCGAGGAATGATAATAATCATCTTCATCACCTTCATCATCATCATCATCATCATTATCATTGTCGTAGTCGTAGTCGTCATTCTTCTCCTCTTCCTTCATCCTCTTCTTCGACTTCGTGTGTTTGTCGTCAACTTTTATTGTCACACCGCAGGAAGATCTTTATCTAATGTAAACGCGTCGACGACGCCGTTGAAACACCCTCAATTCTTATTATGTATTCTTCGCGTTCATCTTTTTTTTTTTTTTTTCCTTTTTTTTTTCTTGTTTCGTTGGTATTCTTGGCCCCGTTCTGATTGTTGTTATTATTGTTATTATTGTTAATATATGTATATATGTGTATATATTTATACGCCACGTGAAAAGAAAAACAATGATTTTTCGAATGTACAAACGACTCGCACTAGACTGTTGATTATCTTTATTATTGTTTTTGTGTACGCGGAAAACCGTATCGAGGAGGATAAACTAAACTTTGGGAAACGTGATTTCGTTGAGGAAATTAACCGAGAAGTTGTTCACGCGACCGAGTATATTTCCATGCGTCGAAATTATATCACTGCGATCATAAGTTCGGATCTGATTTTTGAATGTGAGTTTTGAAAATTTTGTGTAAAAAATTTCGTAAATTGTATTTTGCATGTGCTAATCGTAAAATATTGGAAGAGATTCTTAGAGACGAAGGTTAAATTTTGATATTCGTTGTCAGATGAGAAATAAACGTTGAGAAAAGTTTAAGATATTTAATTTTGAACGCGAGTCGCCGATTCTTCGTTGTCATGACTCTTGTCATCGTCATCGTCATCGTTATTCGACTGTGGTAACAAGTGTGTGGATCGCTCAGTGAAATTTTAAGTGAATTTACCGTTATTCGTTCCTCGCGCATGTAGTCAACGTAACTGCTCTCATGGTTTTTCAAAATCTATCATCTACACATAAACCTCACGAAACTGAAGTTAGCAGCCATACGTGTCAAACTTTTTACAAATCTAAAAATTCAGTTCACTTTCTACCTCATAATTCTATTCAAACATTTCGGGTTCAAAGTAAGTCGCAAAGTTTTCATTTTCGAACTCAACAACCTAATTCGAACGAACATTATTAAAACCTTTAAGCTGCTAATTATGACCACCAGTTTCAACCTCATACCAAACCTCATCCGTACTTTTGTCCCACTGATGTCTCGCGATACGCTGATGCGAACTATTTTTCACGTTCATATAATAGAAACAGAAAACGAGGTTCGTCACTCGTGCGTTTTCCGCACGCATGCAAAGTGTAGGAACATTGAAACGGCGTGATTCTAACCAGTCGTCGCGTCGTCGTCTCGGATCTCGAGGCGAAGGATACCTCGGGCTCTCGTTTCTAGCCAGGGGGGCATTAATAGTAAAAGCGGTTTTCGTACAAGGCGTCTTATGTGGCGGAGGATCGCGTAACATCGTCGCGTCTCGGTCTTGCGTAGGTATCAGGGACCTTTGAAACTTCATTGGAATATTCCGCAATGACCCGGTTCTTTCTCTCCGTCTGCCAAATCAACGACACCTGCCGCCGTGTCGTGTAATAATAATAATAATAATAATAATAATATTAATAATAATAATAATAATAATAATAGCAACAACAATAATCTACCGCCAATTCCACCACCCCTCACCCCCCCCCCCCCCCCTCACCCCCCTTTCATCACCGCCTTACCATAAATTTTTGAATTGTTTTACTACGTTGTGCGTGTTTCTTTATTATTCTTATTATGAAAATTATTTATAGTATCTTTGTACATTGTGTTGTTATAAAATTTGAGCGAATTTTCTGCTGTGGTGTAAAATTTTTTTCAAACGAAATATACGAGTGAAAAAAAGATTAAGAAAGTAGAATGAAATTATAGAATGTTTACCGTTATTTTGCCTCGGCGACGTCGTCGTCGTCGTAGTTGTTTATCGTTCGTTTATCATTTTTTTTTTTTTTTTTCTTTTTTCATGTTTCAATAACTTATCGAGACGCCGAGGGTGACGAGACTTTGTCGGGAATTTCGAAAATGAGATTAGAAAAAAAAAAAAAAAAAAAAAAAAAATGAAATTAGAAAATACAAATAAAACGCGAATCACGCGGTTTGCAAACGTTGAAAAGGATACTTTTCGCCTGACGTGTAACCGTAATTTTATTATTAATCGCTACACGTATGTACGATGTAGTTTATTATTGTAGTACCTACTTTTTTTTTTTCTGTCATCTTCAATGTATCACTGCGACAAACAAAGAGAAGAGAGGGAAAAGGAGGGAGAAGCTAAGCAACAAAATTAATTATCATTACATAAGAGAAAAGAAAAAGACGCGAGATTTTTCGAGGGTAACACATTGCGCTGCTTATGAATCCGTATTACATTATATTACATTACATTATATTACATTACATTATATTACATTATATTATATTATATTATATTATATTATATTATATTATATTATAGTACATAACATTGCATAATATCAATTTGTATAGATTTAAATATTTATTACACTTATTGTATAATATAACAATATGATACATCTTATTACTATTATTATTGTTGTTGTTATTATAATTATAAAAATAATAATAATTATTATTATTCTATCGGATGAGAACGGAATTTTTGAAACGCTTTACGTTTATTACGATTATTGTTATAATTATTATCATCATTATTATTATTATTATTATTATTATGACGACGTTTATTATTATTTTGCCATAGTATTATAATGTTAGTAATCTCGATGTGTTTTGTAGAAACTAAGTGAAATTCGCGAAGAGGTGAAAAACAGGAACAATAATAAAAAAAAATAAAAAAAAAAAAAAAAAAAAAAAAAAAAAACCGACAACATCAACAACAGCAACAGCAACAGCAACGAAAAGAAAGAAACGCGTTTGACCCGATCTCGGTAGTTGGGAGTTTTTGTGAAAAAAACAAAACAAAACAAACAAGAAAAAACCAAAACCTTGTCACGTATTTCACGAGAGAAATTAATAAAGTAAAAGAGATACGAAGAGTGAGTGCAGGGAAATAAATATTTAACAATCGTTCGTTTGATTTTGTTTATTTAATATTGTATCGTATCTGTGCTTTTGTGTCTGTGACAATTTTTTTTCTCCTTTTTTTTTTTTTTCTCCTCGTTTTTTCCTTCTTCTCTCTCATCGGCTAGTAATCAGGCAAATAAGTATTATTTCGCACAGCGCGTGACGAGACGAGCGTTCGCTAATCTCGTGTATCACGTACCGCGTGTACCTACACTATGATTGTCATCTCGTGTAATTTGAGGAAATGAAAATTCATTTAAAGGAAGAGAAAAAATATAATATATACTTATATATACATATGTGTGTGTGTGTGTGTGTGCGTGTGTGCATGTATGTATGTATGCATGCATGTACGTATGTATGAATAAAACGCAAATAAAAATGACCAGAAAGAGAATGAATGGGAAAAAAATGAAAATAAAAAAAGAAAGAATGAAAAGAAAATAACTTTTACGCATACATAGATGCAGTATAACGTACACAAATGTGCTATGTATGTACAATAGTGATTTTATAACTATACCTTCTCGTTTCGCAATATAAATGCAAAAGTTTCTTTTTGTTCTTTTTTCTATCGATTATTTCTTCATTTTATCCTCCTTTCGTTTCTCCAAATTTCAGACCGTATTCGATACGTCGATCAATTACTGTTGTTGTTGTTGTTGTTGTTGTTGTTGTTGTTGTGGCTATTATTATTGTTATTATTATTATTACTACTATTATTATTATTACTTTCGTCGTAATTAATTATTATTAATATTTCGATGCTTCACATCTCGCGTAAAATAAGGAAGCATCGCATTGTTAAGATTTGTATTTTGTTTTTGTTTTTTTTTTTTCAACGTGCATCAAAACAATCGTGTCGCACGGGATAGAATTCTGTATGACGTAACATAATATTTATTACAAATAATATATAATCGTTTAATGTTCTTTTTTTTTTTCTTCTCATATACCTTTTCCTTTTTTTTTTTTTTTTTTTTTTTTTTTATCATCGGTCGGTCGGTTTCCCTTACTTTTGTGAACTTCTTTATTTATCACAACTTGTTATTCTTTCGACAGGTATTCTTCGATAGTGATCGGAAAATTGTGTTTTTGAGAAAGAAATCATCGTCGTTATTCATCAAACTCTTATACACACACACATATATATATATATATATATATATACAATAATACATTACGATTCATTATCATCAATCGAATATAACGACAGAATTATGTGTAGGTATGTTTATTTTTCATTAATTCAAATACTTTCGTCGTTCCAATTTTTTTTTTTTTCTCTCTTCTTCTTTTCTTTTCTTTTTTTTTTTTTTCCACCAGGCCGAAGTTAGCGACGTTAACGTAACGGAAATCTCGTGTTACAAAGAAAGAGAAAGAAAGAAAAAAAAAAAAAAATTCATCATTACCGCGGACAACGCGCAGTAAATAGTTGACGAAATCTCGGACATTCCTGAAGATGCGATGCGACGACTTTTTTTTTTTTTTTTTTTTTTTTTTGTTGTCGTCAACAACGCGCATCGCTTACAGCAACGTTTTACCGACTTCGTTCTCATGTATCTAGATATATTAATATTTACTTTTTTATCTTTGCCATCAAATTCAATTCCGTACCACTTGTACAATTGTTTCAGTCTTAACTTTTTCGCCAATTTTTTTTTTTTCTTTTTTATTTTTCTTTTCATCATTTACTCCTCGAAAAATTGTCACACGCGGTAAGCTTGTAGAAAGAAATTTTTCTTTTCATTTTTGGCTTCTTTCTTTTTTTACTTCTGACCCGAGACTCGAATAACGAGCTCACTTACGTGTATATATGTATATATATATATACAATATATATACATACGTACACCTTCATACCTATATGCTTACGTATAACCGTAAATACTCGTTTCACTTTGTTTGAGATATTGTCTCTTGGTATATAATAATATATGCGTATGGCTTACAAGGCGGCCTGTGAATACGTCATTGGTATCGAAAGGTGCTAATTAACGTGCACTAAAAATAACACTCAGAGAGAGAGAGAGAGAGAGAGAGAGAGAGAGAGAGAAAAGCAAAAAATAAGTACAGAATGATACGCGCGTGTGCGTTTCTGTCTCTCTAACACAAACGTATCCGATTCATACGTGCGTAGACGATACCTACATTCACGCACACACACGCACACACACACACACACCCACACACGGCAGTAGCAGACTGATAGAGACACACTTGGCATAAATATTTAACATGTGATACAAAATGCCACCTGTCGTCGGCTGAACTGAACGCGTTTCTTGTACCAACCGTAATTGCTGTAAAAACGAATTTATGTCTTTTCTTGTCGGTTGTTGTCGTTGTTGTTGTGTTTTTTTTTCTTTTCCTTTCTTTTCTTCTTTTTCTTTTTCAAGGGTTTTTTTTTCCCCCACCACCTCCCTCTAACTCTGTGCTTTTTTCCAATCTCGTCGAACTATGCACGCGTGCATAATTCATGCATTATTCACGTTATACGTGAAAAAGATTATTGTTACGTGTAAAAATTAACTCTGGTTCTTCATCTCTGTCGCGGGTACACAATTTTCTTTTCTTTTTTTTTTTTTTTTTTCATTCTTTCGTTTCTGAATTCAAAACTGTACGTTGCATATATATATATATATATATATGTGTGTATGTATTTTTTTTTTTTGCTGAAATGAAAAAAGGACGCGATAAGTGAGATAGAAAATTTTATTCTACGTGTGGTTGGTGGTTGTTTTGTTAATTTTATTTTTTTTTTTCTCTTTGAATTTTAACACCTATTACATGTATGTACATAACTCTGAAATTGCAGATTAATCGTACGGTGCAGATATCGATGATTTGACACGTCGCGTCGTTGTGTTTTCGTTTGTTAGTCGTTTGTTGAAAACTTCGGTTGAGTTGGCAGATTTTTAAAGTTTCTCAAACTGTTACCGATACTTTACGATCATGTAATCAACCTGCATTCATATATGTTATTATTTTTACAACATCACTCGGTTTTTACATCGATAAATTTTTGAATATATGTATATATATATATATATTTTTTTTTTTTCTTTTTTTTCACTTCATTCCTACGATTTGCCAATTTTCAAATTCCGCTACGCAGGATAAAACAATATTTTGTAATAATAAAAAATATTCAGGACATAGGATTTCTACAATCATCGTTTATTTGTTATATTTTGTATATATGTATATGTATCTCTGTCTGTCGGTACGGTTGTAAAGAATAGAAGAAAGATGAAAAAAAAAACGACAACCAACAACAACCAAACAAAAGAAGAAACAAAAAAACAAAATACAAGGGGTTGAAGTCAAAAGTAACGAGATAAAAATCGAAGCGTTGCTCACTCTGTCGACATTATTTCATCACCAGAGGGCGAAAGGGAATTAATTCATCATCGCGAGGGGATAATAAAGAGAGAGAAAAGAGAGAGAGAGAGAGTGAAAAAAGCTTGTCGTTACGTGTCGGGGATTATTGTACAACAATGGTTTACAAATCTGCACACTTTTTTATCCGACTGCTTATACCTTACACAAGTATACGTGAAGAAATACAGACACGTTTTACACACAAGTGCGGAAAACGTCGAGTTTTTAGCAAGGAAAGTAATTGAAAATTTTTACATGCGTCGTATATAGGTAGAGGTATACGTTTACATGTATATGCGAAGCACGAGTCAAACGAAGTACACGTACGGGATTTAATTTTTCAAAGAAATTGTAAATAAAAAAAAAAAAAAAAAAAACGAAACAATTAATTGTTCATTAATTAGAATTTATTTCGATGCAGGTATGTATATATGTATATCTAATACACATACATGTGTATACTAGGGTGTTCCTTTTTTAGGGTGTTGACAAATTTTTGCTCCCCCCCCCCCCCCCCCCCCCCCCCAATCCCAGAATCAACTTCAAATAATTCGAAAACAATTGCATGATTTTTTTAGATTTCTAACTCAACTTTGGGATAGTCAGCTTTGTGGTCGAAGTTTCTTATGGAAATAGTATGGGAAAAACTTGTTTCCTTGGTATATATTTTCTTGCAAGAGTAATAATATTGTTGAAAAAAAAATCTGTAACTGCGAGGTTTTAGTGGGCATTAGTGTTACTATTTGTAGAGAAAAAAAATTCACATCACGATACCAGCAAATCTAGACAAATTGCATTTCCTCTAAACAAAAAAAAAAAAAAAAAAGAAAGGTCAGATTTCGAGGGTTTGCAATTCGTCGATATTGCGTTAGATGATTATGTGAATTTTTTTTTCCAGACAGTAGCACTAATGCCGAGTGAAACCTCACGGTTACAAATTTTTTTTACAATTATTACTTTTACAATGAAATATATACTGAGAAAAAAAGTTTTTCCCATGTTATTTCCGGAAGAAACTTCGACCACAAAGCGGACTATCTTAGAGTTGAAGTAAAGATCTAAAAAAAATTAGGTAATTGTTTTCTAATTATTTGAAATTGATTTAAGGGGTGGGGCGGCAAAAATTCGTCAACACCCTAAATAAGAGACACCCTAGTGTACGTAACTATGATTGTAATTAGGTGTATAATTTGTGTAATTAATTATGAAATTTAAAATGTCACTTATCAGTTGTAATATAATTATTATTTATACATTTATACAATATGCAATATTAATTTATACAATATCTATGATATAATCGGGTTTTGCGGGTAGGTAGGTATATTGTATAAGTGATATTGTTTTTTTTATCCTCATTCTTTTATTCTTCTCCTATATATATATATATATATATATACACAAGTCACGGAGACCGATTCTAATTATCACTGCGCGTAACTTATTGTTTTTATATCGATATCTGATGAAACAGTGCAAACACATACACGGACACGAGGAAAATAATATACTTGCAGGATAATTAATTATTATCGACCTTGCAGAGATTCCATTGTAGTACGGAGATCGAGCACTAGAGTGAGTGAAAAAGCGAGAGAGAGATGTTTAAAATTATAGTTTTCTTGTCTCATTACTTCAATTTACATAACTATATTATGTTATTATACATACATACGCATAGAAATACATAGGCTATACATACATGTAATATACCGCAGTTATAGTCGAATATTATAGCTGATCCCCTGTCGTTACGCAATAGGCAGATATTTGTCGGTATAATAATAATAATAATAATAATAATAATAACAATAATAATAACATTAACAATAATAACAATATAGTACGTAAAAAATTGTATTATTTCCCCATCATAGACATTAAATGTATACAATCATAGCTATGGTTTATGATCTGATCGGTTCTTATTCATATATATATATATATATATATATATATGTATATATACAATTATGTTATTCACGCAGTGACGATTCTATCACGTAGTTTTATTTTTATCTTAAACTCGATTTCCGTCTCTTATCTTTCTAATCAACAACGCATGTCACTCAATGTGAAGAATTGGAATAAAAAAAAAAAAAAAAAAAAAAAAAAATTTGCTCCCAAGATTAATTTGCCTTGCGACAATTGAAAATATTCCTACTTTTTTATTATAATTAATTAATTAATTAATTTATATATATATTTTATTTCATTACGGAAAGATTGAATGATAATTATTCCTGTAGCAAAAAACTTTATCAGCAATGTTTTTGTTTTTATCTTTGATTTCTAGGAATTTGTAATCAATTTCATGTCATTCTTTGATTTATTTAATGGTTATTACACACTGATCTCTGTACTAATTTGATGACTGACTAGCTTCCTTGGCCCGAGTCGATTATGTATAAACAGACGAAATTGGAACCAGCGTTTCAACGGCTTAAATCGAACTAACGAATCACGTGACTCACTGCGTATTTCACGGCGTTGAAGCGACAGAACCGTCATCAAGCAAGCAAACTTCTTGCTCTTGAACGAGCTTCTGTTCTTTCTTTTCAATCCGATGTCTTTTTTTTTTCTCTTTTATATCTAGTTTTTATAGGACTATCCAAGTCCGTTTACCGTTTTCGTACACAAATTTTACGATATTTTTCTCACGCATTGTAAGTATTTTCATCGTGCGCATGCGTTAATACTTGTACCCACGCTGTACCATGTGACTAAAATTCGTTTCCGATAGGCCGTCGTTACTCACGTGACCCGTTAGTTTGACTTCAGGTATCGTAGCGCTAGTGTCGGTTTTTTTCGCTTTCAATTTTCAAAAGCTGCGGTGTGCTGGAAGCATGGAAGTCAGTTATTCAGTTATTCAGTTAGTTATAGAGAGAGATCGGTGTTATTGTCAATGGCATTGATTTCGCTGCTTCCCCCCCCCCCCCCCCCCCTCCCTCCCTTTTATTATATCCTCCATCTCTTACACAATCGATTTTCATTTGCCGTCACTCAGAGATATTTATACAATTGTTATATTATCTTTTGTAGGTTACATATGTCGACTATGAATCTGGAGCGTTGGATTATTTTTTATTTATTTATTTTTTTTCACTCTCTTCTCCATTTATTTACCTGCGTGTATATATACATACTCAAATGGTGTTTTTCTCTCTTGCAATACCTTATCGCTGCACGGATTCGTCATGTTTGTGATACATAATTATCACGTCGAGAAATTTATATACCCCGCTTTATATAATATATATATATATATATATATAAAGCAAGATGTTATCTACACACAGTATGTACACCTATATATATGCAGATACACGTTATATATGTACATATATGTATGTATGTATGGCTTTGCTTTTTACATACATTTGCTAGTCGAGAGAACGCAGTTTTCGTTATTTATTTCGATGAAAATTATACAATATCAGAGAAAAGTGAGATGAGAAATAGAGTGAAAAAAAATTGAACCGAATTATCGTCGCGAGGAAGAGAAAACGTATTTTTTTTATATACGATGAATAAAAGTTTTGACGAAGAAAAAAACGGTATAAAGCACTGAATAAATCTATATCTATCTAAAAAATTTATGCAAGGATCCGATGACCCGAGGGAAAAGACTCCTCGATTTCACTTGGAATGCCCCATAACAAACATGTAGGCGCACGTACTCGTATATATAAAATTATTAATACAGATACGAAATTACAATTTTGCTCGACCCGCGTCCTTCGAGAATCTTATTTCATTTCATCTTTCTACTTTGGTACAAGGAGGAATGCAATTCGGGACGGTAAAAAGGAATTGGCTTGTGAAAATTTTTCAACCCCCTTGTATATACCTATATATACCTATTGACGCATTGGGGGTGAAAACTTCTTTGGATTTTCTATAATACGTATAAAATTGAGGAAAGATTCAAAGTTTTACATTATTTTCTTTCTTTTTTTTTTCTGTTGCAATTTTGCTGCGCTCGATACCTATAAAGGAGAAATTCGTTCGCGCGAAAGCGATCGATCAGTGTGTTAATTTGATGAAAAAGGGAAAGCAAAGAAAAGCATGCAAGGCGACGTATTGAATTGTAATTCGATGTGTAAAAAAAAATAACCATACAAGGTATGTACTACGTAAGTTTTGCAATAATGATGGGTATATATATATATATATATATATATATATATATATATATATATATATATATTATGTTATAGTAATGAGGGGAGGTTTTTTTTCTTCTTCCCCCTCTTCTTCTTCTTCTTCTTCTTCTTCTGAATTTGTTTCGATTGTTTGTTTGTTTCGAAACTAATAATTATATATCGAATCGACGCTGCGAATTTTTTTTTTTGAACGATTTTTTTTCGACGGTGACAAAATTTGGAAAAAAATTTTTGGAAGGTAAAACTACGTTACGTAACAGCCCGCCAACAAAACTTTGCACACTCGAAAAATTAAGATACCCAAGAGATTCTCCGCAATGCTCGAGTAATGAGTATATTTATAATGTGATCGGTTTCACGGGATTTTCTGAGTCGTTTAGTATAATATTGTTTCGAAAATCATAACAAGTCGTTGGCCGTAGTGTAATTACGAACGACGGTCCTTGAATCGATAAAAACAATATATTTCTCTCTCTCTCTCTCTCTCTCTCTCTCGCTCTTTTTTTTTTTTTTTTCTCTCACGCTTCATTTAATGTTCCGTAAACAGAGGAATTACGAGCATCATGGCCGAGCCGAATTAGCTTGATTATTCCATGTCGAGCTTTGCAGGTAAAACAATAACAACAACAACAACAACAATAATAATAATAATACAAACCGCGTAGCTTGTGAATATAAATTAAATATTAATATGTAAGCGTGTGATTACCTGGGGTTGGATTAAAAAAAACGTACGAAAAATTTCGCTTTCTGAAAGAAAACAATTTTCATGTTAAAAAAAAAAAAAAAAAAATTATTAATTTTTTTTTTATTTTTATTATTATTATTATTATTATCATCATTTCGTCAAAGTCTTCGCAGCAAATTATTATTAGACATTAGACAAAAAAAAAAAAATAAAAAAATCAGAGCACCGTTTTTGAGTTCGGACAATTGCATAAAAATTTTAGAACAACATCAATAATTCGGAGGGTCGGAAAATTTTGAGAAAATTTTCGACGTTTCGTTAAAGAAGATAAAATGAACCTTAAGAAATATTATATTTCATTCATTTTTCAACCATTATTTCATAGTGGAAATGAAAAAAATCGTGAAATTTGTCGTGAAAATAATTTTTAATCTTTAATCACTTTTGAACCAATAGACTTACGTAAAAAATCGTAAAACTCAACGTTGTTGAGTTATTAAATCCCCCCCCCCCCCCCCCCCCCCAAAAAAGACAAAAAACAAAGGAATTTCCTCTGTTATTTAATACAAATATTCATTTTATTTAGCTCAGTCTAATATATATATATATATATTTAATATTATATCTATTATTAAAATTTTAAATTTGGATTCTGAACTGCGGGCATCACTTCAATTATCGCAATAAATCCGTTAAATTCAATTACAGCCTTTATCAAGTTGGAATTGTTAACTCGGTGTCTATAATAATAGATTATTGATTTGCTTTATTCTCGTTTCAAGTCGATTGCATTTTATACCTCTGTGTGTGGTTGTTTGTATACGTGAGGCGACTAACGATGAGGTCGTTTAGAATCCTGCGATCCTTGAACGTCTCACGGTTTCCTAGGTTTTGGATTTTCGTTGCATTCTTTTTATTCATCATTGTCAGTATCGTTTACAAATGGTTTTTGAATTTTACAAAAAATTACACGCGTCGCGCTTTTGCGATGTCACGATGTTGCAATTGCTGCTAGCTTTTTCTCTTTCTTTTTATTGCTAGCTATTACTCAAGTTTTCATAAGCACTGCGCTGCGGGTGTTTTTTTTTCAAAATCGATTTCACACGATGATGTCGCAAATTAGACGTTCGTCTGATTTAAAAAAAAATCGCGAGATCGATAAAAAAAAAAAAAAAAAAAAAAGTTTCTCTTTGAAATAAAATAAAACATCCAAGTTCTTCCAACAACGATTTAAAGAAAAAAATCACTTCGGTTGTGAACGGTTTTTTTTTTTTTTTTTTTGTTTTTTTTAGCAGCAATTTCAAAAATCTCGCTTCGGATTAATATGGGAGTTTGATTTTTCGCTCAAAATTAATAACCGGAATTTGTGTTAATTTTTAATGAGACATTTAATCGACTAGTATATATATATATATATATATGTAAAAAATTCAATCAACTGAATATTTTTATTCTTAAATTGGATCTTCGCACGAGAAAACAATCCAATCCAATCCAATTTTTTTCTTCTTCTTTTTCTTTTTCATTCTTTTTATCTACGTAAAACGACCTCGTCACGGCCCGGGTGGCGTCGTGTTGTTCTAATTATTTCAATCTGCCGTACATATTTGCTTTAATTAATTTATATTCGCTTAGTCGAAAAAACGTTAAAACACAATCTAATTAGTTATGTTTTCTCATACGTACCGTGAACGGAATTTTTTTTTTTTTATCATACATATATATATATACAAACATATATGAGCCTGTGTGTGTACATGAATTGTATCGTTTTACACCCGTGTTGTGCACACATGATATCTTTATTATTATCATTATTCGCATGTGATCATCGTACAATACGCATTATAAGCAAGGAAGGACAGACGTAGTTGTAAGGTGTATAATTGTATATACGAAACACAATATATACATCACGAATAAATAATTACCTAGACGAGAGGAATGATCGAAAGATTTCAAATACTCAAATACAAAGTCGCGTACATCATTCATTCGAATATAATATTATAATATAATGACTCATACTTGTTTGAAATTTTTCCGATCCTCGATTTAAATGACGATGACAATTTTTTTCTTTAACTAAATCTCTCTCTCTCTCTATATATATACATATGTTAGCCGTGATTAACCGATACAGTCATTTTCACGTGGCTAGAATAATCAGACCGTGTAGAATAATGTGCTCCGTCGGTAGAAGAAAGAGAAAAAAAAACAAACAACAATAATAATAATAATAATACCACCACCACAGTGGTTAAAAAAAAAAAAAAAAAAAACGAGAAAACGTGTGTAAAAACGGATGCGGATTATACTGATACAGTTCAGTAACCTGACGTGTTATTACAATATACATATATCGTCCATGGAATAATTTCAATTGCGCGTGGTAATATCATAGTATGTGTATATATATATATATATATATATATATATACACATATATATATACAATATATATATATTATATCAATCAAACATTGTAAATAGCAAATCCCGATGTGAATTTTATATAGAGCGGAGTAGGAAAGTGAAAAATAATTAAAAAACGTTAAAAAAAACAAAAAAAAAAAAAAAAAAAAACAAATAAAAACAACAAAAAAACAAACGAAAGAAAACGTGTTCAGCTTTCAAGTAGACGTTATAGCGTGTACCTACCTACCTATATCATGTCCAATTGCTAAAAATACGGTGTATACGTATAATCATAACAACAACGTAATGCATTCTGCATATTATCGTAGTAGTAGTATTAATAATAATAATAATAATAATAATAATAACAACAACAACAACAACAAAATCCTAGCGAAATATGGTAGATGACGTGAAAATTGATTTGTTTCGACGGTTCTGCAATAAAGAGGGTGAAAAACAGCAACACATTGAAAAAAAAAGAAGAAAAAAAAAAAAAAAAACCCAGTGTAACAACAATAAGAAGTAAGTGAAGAAAATTTGCGGTATCCTTTATCGTGAGAACGCGTTATAGATACGCATATCATATATTAAGGTGGCATACATTTTGTACTAATGATAATAATTATATTTATTATTATTAATCAATTATTTATTGCTTAGAAAGTTGAAAGTTTTTTCATTGATAATACGGCTATACGCGTATAACTTATCCATATCTTACTTTCTATAATAGAACTCGATTATATTATATGATAATAGTTGAAGAGAAGAGAAGAGAGGAGAAGAGAAAAGAAAATGATGAAATGAAAAAATAAAGAAGAATATAAAATAACAAATTACAAGACTATATTATATGGTTAAATTAATCAATCGATAAATTGTGTATTGTTAATTTATACTTAATTACTTAGGAGATATTTAATTATATTCTTAAAATTATTTACTAGATACTAGATATTGTAAACAATAAATTGCGTACAGGACACACACGGACATACGCAGAGACGATAATGTACGCCTACGTATGGGTATAATAATTATATAATAATAATAATAATATGACGCAATCATATTGTTATTATTACTATTATTGTTAATATTATCACGTATTATAATTACAGTTTCAAAGTTTTAAATAATCGCGTAACAAGTGATTCATATATATATAATATCATTGCACGTCTATAAATAATTGAATACCTATACGTTACGTATAATGTAATATATATATAGATATATATATATATTTATTAAATCTGTATAATTGTATATTCATTATTAGAAATATGTACGTGTGTATGATTTGAAAGAATATTTTCGGGGTATTTGTATTAATACAAAAAAAAACAAGACAAAAAAAAAGTTTTAAAAACAATATTCAATCTACGTTCAACTATTCATTATCATTCGCATTGTTAGCATTATTATTATTGTTATTGTTATTATTATTTAATAATAGCGAAAGTCAAAAAGTGGGATAAGCAAACCTGTGTAGATATACTGAGAATAAAACTTGATTAACGAATAGATAATTTGAAACTTGATTAAATTGGAAAGTTTTGTTAAAATTCGTTTCTTTGATCATAGAACTACATTATATGTATACACGGGTTTCTAAATTTTTCGCGAGCACTTTGTGTTGTTATTATTTTTGTTGTAGTTATTTCCGGTCTTCTCTGGGCAGATCGAAAGAGTAATTAAATTATCGTTGGAATAGAAATTATATCGAACGATTATAAATATAACAATGATTTTTCAAGCGCGCGCAACGGACTTGGTAAAATATTCATGTACTACGTTAATTGATAATAATCAGTATTTTTAATACCTACATTGGTTCATTTTGAAATCGCGAAATTTCGATACGTTTCGCGAACACTGAATTAAACACCAAGTATTATCATTATTATCTCTGCAATCGGCGATTCGCTTCCCGTCCTTGCAATTTAAATATATATATATATACCATATATCATACATGTATAATACATATTATCTTACGGATATAATAGGTATTGTATTTTGCCATGTTTTTACGATAGAATTAGACAAGCATGGACCATTGAATCAGCAATACGTTATACGAAGTATATAAACATACGTATAAATATATATTGTATATATGCTAGGGTGAGACAAAAAAATGAGGTTTTTTTTTTTTTTTTTTTCGTTAGTCACCATGAAAATATCGTTCAAGATGACGAAAAAAAAAAAAAAAGTGGTAAAAGTTTGAGATTTTAATATTAATATCAAGAGGTGCAACGAGACCTGTTTTTTTTTTTTTTTTTGTAGATCGTTCAATATCTTACAAAAATATGTATTGCTCTTTACGATACGCCGATCCGTTGTTGAGTAATGCAAACCCAAAAAAAAAGAAAAAAAAAAGAAGAATTTCCTTTGTTACATAAACAAGAAATGAAAAATCGCAAACAGGTACATCTGAATATTAATATCAAGACCTCAAACTTGTGAAGACTTTTTTTTTTTATCGTCATCTTGAACGATATTTTCACGGTAACTAACGAGAATAAAAAAAAAAAAAAATAGTAATTTTTTTTGGTCCACCCTTATACATATACAATATACATACATATATACATATATATTAACACATACCTATAAACAGGCTTGAACACATAACTGATAACGAATACAAGCTACGCTGATAAAAGAGAAACAAAAATAATAAAAAAAAAAAGTAATGTTTGCACAGCGACGAATTATCGAATAGGCAATTAAGGAACAATATTTCTTTTTATTTCCTCAGCTTTGAATCACGCGCCTTTCTCGTCACAGATAACGCCATGGCAGCATGTAAATGTCATGTAAATGGCAGCCGTTTGGCGGCGCTGCCAAGCGTGGAATAATTGCGCAATGCGTTACTGCGCAATCAATCTTTTCAAAACAAGTCGAGTCTCTCCTCCTACATTGAAACAGACGAACGTCGAGATGCGCAGTATCGGTTTGCGCAATTATTCTACGCTTAGCAGCGCCGCCAAGCGGCTGCGATTTATTGGCCCACCTCAAACCACGTGCTCGGACAGAAGTTCGGTCTCCCGGTCTCTAGTTTTCTTGCTCTGCGGAATAAAACGAATCGGTAGCTTCCGGATGACGATTCTAAATTAGAGAGAGAAAAAAAAAACGAAAAAAAAAAAAAACAACATAGACAATATTCGAGTCTCTTTTTTTTTTTTGTTCTTTTATTCCGGCAATTAGGGTATTTTTCGGTATTTTCGTCGCGCGCAGCCGGTTTCGCATTGGGAATTAGATTATTATTGTTATTATTGTTATCACATATTACAATCCGTAAGCACGTCATTGCTTAGTGTAAAATTTATTAATACATATGTATATTGTGTATAAGCACGTATAATGTAGATAATATACCTACTTACAATATAATACGTCGTCGCTTTTATTAAAACGCTGTTTTTTCGTGTTTAGGAGATAATTCTAATTGTAATAATAATAATAATTACCGTGATCGTTACATATAGGTAGGTATATATAACGATTTTAGTAACGCAATAATTGATTCCTGCTGCAGGCTTTGAAGTTGTAAGATAATTATACGCAAAAAAAAAAAAAAAAAAACAAATTGAAAAGAAAAAAAAAATTATATACAAGCAATGTGATACGCGTGTAATATATATTCAAAGACGTCAGGAATTTAGTGAGGAGAAGAATGAACAAAACAAAGAAAAACAAAAAAAAAAAAAAAATCGACACATCTATCGTTTTTATCGATGCTTTTTATTTTTAAGCTTGCATTGAAATTTTTAACAATTGACAAAATGATAAATCTTCCAATTTTCCCGACATTCGTCATTAACTTATTTATTGTTAGTGTATTTTATGCGGATTAACTTGAACACGTTTAATATAATGTATAATATTTGAAATCCTCGCATGTGTGTGTGTAAGAGAAAAAACATATACATATATATATATAAAATAAAAATAGAAGAAATAACAGGGAAGCGTATCGCCCGATCGAACAGAAATTAATTCAATTTACGGTGTACACACGATCTCGACTATACATAATACATATATGTGTGTGTTATACTTGTACATCTATAATATAACTGCAACTCTGTATTTGATTACGCGTGCGCGAGATCGCGTGTTTAGATCATAAAAGAAACGAATCACCGAATGAATAAATCACGGATTAAACTACTCTACAAATACATATATACATATATACACAGACACACATCACGTATACACGCTATATGTCTATCTGTACCTACCTATTACACTCTCTGTATACATAGGCTTAAAATAGTATATACGGTAATATAAAGTCTCCCATGTATAACACCTCGCATATACATATTGTTATTATTATCATTATTATTACACGAACGTATGTGAGATTTTTAGGCTCGCGGATTTTCAATAATTCAATGTTCGATTGTGACTATAAAAGTAAGGAGAGTAAAAACAGAAATAAATGATAATAAACAAAATAAAAAATATTGCGGAAAGTGGGCGATTTACGATGAACGTGAAGAACCGCACAGGTGAGCTCTGTGATTACACGAGTCATGTTTTGCTCATCCGCACGTGTGACACACGCTGTTTTTTTCCAACACCTGTGTAGGCCAGTTTTATTCGAGACGTGACGAAGTGACGTGATGATTTACAGCGCGTGTAACAGGGGTTAGATAACTCACGTCGAATGACGAAGTGCGCAAAGTTGAGCTGCTTGAATGTGCGCATGCGTCGGTGTGCAAAGGCGAGCACTTGCGTTGTGCGCATGCGCCAACGATCGTTTTATCGCACCGCGTTCGGAAATTCGTCATTCACTTTACGCGCGCTGCATACTCTTCGGAATAAAATCTTCGACTTTAGAAACATGTGTTTGAAAGGATAAATTACTCTCTTCTTCTGCAGCTGTATAAACATTTGCATCAATGCACAATGCAGCCTGTTGAGAAGCCTCTCTTCAAATTTGCGTTGGATAAGTTCCTATACCTGCACTCAATGTTAATGTTAAGACACATGTGTGCAGCGGCGTGGGCTCGGGAATACTAATTTAAAAAAATTCAAGATGGCGGATCCAATATGGTGGACGAAAATTTCAAATTCAATCAAATCTGGTCAAAAAACTTTATTCAATGGTTTTTGGGGTCGCTGATTACAAATGTGAACACAAATATTGAAAAATTCAAGATGGCGAATCTGATTTGGTGGACGAAAATTTCAAATTTAATCAAACCTGGACACAAAATTTGATTCAGTGATTTTTGGGGTCGCTGATTGGACTCGCCATACTGAATTTTCAAAATCTGATTTCACGTTCGTAATCAGTAATTCACATTGTATCGCAATAATTACTCCCAAGTATGTAAATACTATTCGTATATCGTCAGAAATCGGAAAAAACGGCAAAGAAATATGTTGAAAAACTTCTTCAAATATACACAAAAAGTGGATGTAAAATAAGTGGCGAGGATACTTCCCACTTACATGACTCATCGTCAAAGGGTTAACCGCGCGTGAGTCAACGCCATGGACCGCAGTGGCTGGATTTGAAGAATTTATTCAAAAATTCTTGCGGGCTGCGGCATATGCTTGCGGAGAGATAATCTCCGCGCGATATAGACATATTATTACAGTATATACGTTGAAAGGAACGCGGTTTATCTCGTTGTCGGCATAATTCATCCCGATCGTCTGATTATATCTTCGTCCGGTGTTTTCTTTCTTTTTCTTTTTCTTTTTTATCGCAACTTCTTCGTTTTCTCTTCACCGTTGGAAAAATTTAACTAAAAATAAAGTCCCAGCAAATCCACTTTATATTTGTGTTATTCGTTACATTTCTTTTAGTGAATGTAACACTAATTTTTTTTATCATTTTAACATTTAAGTTCTCATATCGATATTTAATTTGTAATTTTATGGTTAAATAAATTCAAAACTTATTTAGTAGACCTGTTGGGAGATTTTTTTTCTAACCGTGCAGAAATAAAACATATAATTTCTAATCATACCACGTAAGTAGGTACCTGGAATGAATTTGTAACCGACCGAGAATTTATATTCATTATAACAGGTATATAACGCGAATTTCTCCGGACTTTTTGACTCCAAGCTTGTACATTGTTATCATGCATAGTACATAGATCGATAAGTTGTAATATGAATGAATGAATAATAATAATAATAATAATAATAATCATCATTGTGCAGGTAGGTAGGTTGTAGGGCATAGATTTAATGAATTTTGGATGGAAAGAAAGAGAACAAAAAAAAGGCACAGAAGAGCAAATAATACGTAGGTATAATAATATGTATGTATAGATGCACGCAAGATGCTGCGTGTGTTTAACTTATCAAATAATTAATAAACGAATCAACTTATGGGACGCAAATAAAGAATAAAAAAAATCAATTCGATTTATCGATCCTTCGCACGAATTAAATAGCTATACATACACGTATTACGTAATAGTTCAGATCATTGCTGTTAACATATGTATAGTAATAGAGTGATGATATCGATATTTAACGATGAGAATAGCAGTAGTAGTACTAGTAGTACTAGTATTAGTAGTAGTAGTAGTAGTAGTAGAAGTAGTAGTAGTACTGATAATAAAGATTATATTTATTTGTCCATAGGTTGATCCGTGTAATAATAATGATAATGATAACAAATAGAAACAAAAACAACAACAACAAGAACAACAACAATAATAATAATAGATATAAACGTATTCTATATGCGGTAAACATGATGTAAAATTAATTTGAGAAAACACGGGTCATTATATAATAATAATAATAATAATAATAATAATAATAATAATAATAATAATAATAATAATTAAATTTAGAAGATACAAAATTAATAATAATAATACATATATAATATATTATACAATGTATATTTTAGTCATGAATATTATAATTATAATTATGAAACTGACTTTAAAATGCTATATATATATATATATATATATATATATATATATATATATATATATATATATATATATAATATATATATATGTATATGTATATAAGTTAATTTGTCTGTGAATATATTATTATATTATATTATATTATATTATATACATATATACGTATACACACAAACACTCACACACTCACTCACGTATACATAAACACACATGCATAATATTATAACATTACAAAACAATGTGATGTGTTTTAAGCTATTTGTATTTAATAATATTTAATAACACATTGACTATATACATATACATATATATATATATATATATACGCATACATACGTACATACATTAATTATAAATACACACAAACAAACAGAGGCAGACACGCACACACACACACACACACACACGTAATATGCCGTGTATGATAATTTTATTATGACGAAAGAGGGAAATGAAAATAATAAAAAAAATTAAGTAAAATAGAAGAATGAAAAAAAAGGAAAGAAAGAAGAAAAAAAAATGTAAAGAAAAAAAAAACAAAAATCTAAAAATTTATTATACATTGCGTATAATTATGAATAAAATTACTGAGTAGTTTATACTCGTCTATTATTATACGATTTTTTTTTTTTTTTTGAAACAATCGCATTATTAAAGATTTAATTTTAACGATTATTTTTATGTTCATAACGTTGACCTCGAATCACCCGTATGCAGTATGTGGGTGTAATTGAAAATTGGAAACGACGACGGGGGGAAAAACGTGGAAGTAACTTATTAATGCAATTTTATCACGTCCATCTTAGATCGTGTATATATGTGTGTATACACTTTGAATGACTTTATTATGCTCATCTACCTATAATAATAATAATAATAATAAGAATAATAATAAAAACAACAACAACAAGAAAAACAATAATAATAATAACGATAATAATAATAACGATAATAATATTTATAATAGTTAAAGTCACCTGTACGAATATTGCGAATTCATATACGCACACAGATGCAAATCTGCGACAAGTGGTCGTTGTATGAATCTACCCACAACTCCTACGCGAGCGAGTTAATTCCTTCGTTAAGCCACTTCCGGTCGTGTACAAGTTTGAATTAAAATAGCGACGTTGGCCAATATGTGATATTTATACGGAACTACGTACGTACGGTGTACACGCGTGCATCGATTAATATTACACGGTATACTGACCTACACGTATGTAGTACATACATATACGTATGGGTATAATTTACATGTTACACACACACACACACACACACACATTTGTGGCGGGAAAATTGTTTGTATTGTTCGATTCGGGGTTTTTTTTTTTTGTCGTTTTTGTTATACTTATGTGTCTGGCGATTTTTTTTTTTTTTTTTTTTTTTTTTTTGGCAAGGATTCACCTTTTTTTTTTTTTTTTAATTTTCATCCATAAAAATCACGCGAGTTCTTTCACGAGCTGAAAACGAGAAAAAAAAAAAAATAGCAAATTTAAACAATAGTTTAGACAGTGGCTGATTTGGCGTGGAATGCCCCATATATATTGGTATGGTAAGAAAATCTTTGGAAGCTTATAATACGCAGGAATTGAAACGAAGGTGCATGTATCTGCTGCGAGTCGCGACTTTGCGCAGAGGGCCAAAATATCGGTTCTATTTTCTGCTCTGTTATTCTCACGAGACAATTCGCTCTTGGCGTCTGTCCGATCGGCGTCGAACGCGAATCGCGTCAATGTCGGAAAAATCTTACGCCTTGTATATACAAATGTTATGTCTTGTATGCCGAAAGAATCATTTATGCATATTGCATACGCAATACGCATATATATATATATATATATATTAACGCAAGACATTTTTTTTTCCTCTTAATTTTGGTGATAAAAAAAAATTGCAAATCGTGAGATTGTTCCGAAAAATTTGAAAACAATTTCAAAATTCCAATGTGACGTATAAAAATGTTTCAGCAACCATACGTAGTAAAATGAATGTTGTTTTCTCGGGAAAAGGCTTGAAAACAATAAGCAGGGAAAATCGATCCACTCTGAGTCGAAGCTTAAAAATATTGATATTTGACGCAGGATTTTTCAGATTTTTTTCGAATTTTCTAATTTTAGGTCGTTGGTAAAATCGTTTATCAAAATTGTGGAAAATTCTAATCGAGTTGAAAAAAAAAAGTGAGAACAATCGTAGAAAAAATTGCACGCCAAAACTGAGAGGTTAAGGGTAAAACCCGGGTCGAATTGGCGTGGAATACCCTATATATATATACTAGGTTTTATCCATATCATACACATATTTGAACTATGACTGGCTGATGGAGAGTTTGGAAGACGAATTCAAAGATTTAGAAAAAAAATATTCATCTTTTCAAAATTGTGAATAATTCTTAAAAAAAATTTTTAGAACATTTTCAGGATTTTTGAAAATTTTTCTTTCACTTCTTCTTCACTTTTAAATCCTAGGAGAGAAAATTCGTCTTTTCGGCACTGCGCGCATGCGCTGTAGCGGACAAATCTGACATCACGCGACCCTAACCTCAATTTCGTGCTTCGCGAAACGACGCGTAACATTCTTGTGTTATACAAAGAATCGCGCGCAACAAGGAGGAGGCAACGGTCTTTTCAGACCGAGCTAAAGTTTGCAATACGAGCCGAAGGCGAGTGTTACTTATGTTACACAATACATATACTATTTAGAAATCTGAAGAAAAACATTTGTATACCTATATATGTGTGTATGTATATTCCACCGTTGAAATCTATCAAAAGATTATTTTACGTAAAACATTTCAGGTACGCGTAGCAGTTTTTTTTTTTTTCTCTCTTTTTCTTCTCAACAACGGCGTTTTTTCTTTCTTCCAACATCAGAAGCTTGTATTTACATATATACAAAACATCTCTTCCTTGACTCTGCATCGTAATTTTTAAACTATGTATAATAACGCAGCATTCCTTTCTTGCTTTCTTTTTTTCTTATACCAGTAAAAGGAAATATTACGATCGTAAAATTGGTTGAAATATACACATCAAGAAGTCATTTTATTGCGAATAATATATTCGAAAGGTATGCGTTACAAATTTTATTCTGAAATTATATGTATATATATATAATTTAATGTAGAAGGGTGTACAGAATGAAATAAACAATATACAATTGATGCTATTTTGCGAAAGTGTGGAAAGTTGAAGAATGTTGAGGGAAGGATGAGAGAAGATGTGCAAGAGAAAATTTACTTGAAACTGTACGTACACGTTACACGTATAATAATAAAATTCAACTTTGAATCCGAACAAATGCTGCAAGGTTAATACTACAAATAACACAAATGTGACGCGTACGACGTGTTTCGTTTTTATCCGGCTTCTCGTTGCTGTCATTCTGCTACTGCACGTCTACATGATAATCGATAGAATGCAATTTATCGTCTAAAAATTTTTGATATTAGTAAAAATTGAGTTTTTGTAAATCGATGAAATTGATGGTAAATTTTTCCGGTTGGATGGAAATTTTCAGTTCTTGGCTATTTTTATTTTATATAAAAATTGGAAAATATGAAAACTAGCTTCATAACTACACCTAGAAAATATAGTATTATTTATACGTTATTATTCTTTTTTATTATAATCATTATTATTACATTTACTTGCAAATTTTGTGAAAATTTTATGTGACGTAAGAGTGAGTCGATGTCAAGGTCTTGTTCGTATGAAAAGGTACAGCAAATGAAACAAAGTGATTTTGCGTTTCAATTACCACAAATTGTAGCATCGCGAACTACGAAATTGCGCTAAATAGTCACTTTTCTATTATTATTGTAGTAAATTTTTTTAAACACTAGGAACAAATAAAATTTTTCTCAAAATAACAAATAAAGCGATAAAGATTATTTATCGTTTTAACGAAATCAAATCATTGCAACAGTTACTAGAAAATTTGGCATGAGTAAAAAAAAAGAATATTATATATAGCAACATTTTCTAGTTATAGCGAACTAACTAATTTTTACATTACCTCATTATTCCCATGGGATTAGAAATTCTTCGTACGTATTAGTGAATAATGAACTCACGGTTAAAAATTGTATAAACAGTAAACCGGGTAAAATAAAATTTTTCTTCGATTCGTTGAAAATGGCTATAATTTAAGAACAAAAACGGAAGTTCTGCAACGTCCAGTTATCTTTACGATGGAGTTTCAAACCCCCTCGGTCGGTAAATTATGCTTCTTTTTACCGATACATAATAAGGGGTCAATATGTAATCGTCAGTGAATCGAGAAGGTGGGCTGTGGCTGTGGCTGTGGCTGTGGCTGTGGCTGTGGCTATGGCTATGGCTGTGGGAATGTGTCTTGTCTCTTGTTTTATCGCGGTGGCGTGACGTAGTCGTGTGTATACATAGTGTCTGTGACGTCATTCGGCTCACTCAACCGTTGGTTTTACAGCCAGCGAAGTGCCTAATGTTGTTAATTTCGCTACACTGACTTCCCCCTCCTCCTCCTCCTCCTCTCTCTTCTCCCGTCATCGAAACTCTATTATATCTATATCACATAGCTATATATGTGTATATATATATATATATATAGTACGTACGCGTGTAATCTACCTGCTGCAACAGCAGTCACGGACAGCAGTCGGTTGAATCTATTTTTATTATTTATTGTACATTTTGCGCAAGTTTGCAACGCGAGAATATTATACTATGTGTATATTTTGTTTATGACTTATTTTTGGTTATTTGACGGCAAAAGTTTAAGTAATGGAACGAAACTTTTAGGAATCGTTAGAATTCCGAAAGTGCGAAAATGAGGTAATTTGATAATCCGAAACATCGAAATTCCGAATGATCGTAGATTTTTAGTTTTGTGAATTTTTTACTTGATTGTGACATTTCGCCTGTTTGGTCTTTTTTTTTTGTTTTGGATTTTCGATATTTTTAACGTCGGAATCGTGGTCGTACTGATTTTCGGTTTTTCTGATTTTTCACACTCTCTCGTTGAGGCGAGTATAATTTAATTTCTAGAATTTTACTCTATCGAAAATTTATTTTTGGAAACTTGGATCTAACGTAAGTTGAATCTTTGAAATCTTGCATTTCGGTACTTTGAACCGTTTTCAATCATTCGGAATATCGTTGTTTCGTAAAAGTTTGATTTCTTTATATTTCAAGTTTCCGCATCGAATAACTCGGAATTTGGCGTTTTACGAACTTTTCAAATTCGGAACTTTTAACAACGCTCCAAGTCTGCAAAGCGATAATATTATTTTTTATATATAGAAATTTATGATCGTTTGGATCGATGATGACCCGTTCGAGAATGTCGAAAAATTATTGTCATCTCAGTGTTGGAAAGGCCTAAAATTTCGATCAGTCAAGCTTGATCGAAGACTCTGTTATCACGTAACAAAGTTTGGAAGATTAAAAAAATCTTCAGAAAATACCAAATTTTGATTTGACACGTTTCTTTCTTTCATTATTGTAACTCATACATATCCATATGAAATTTTTTTTAACAAACACATTCTCGAGTCTCCAATACGATTCACGAATCGGGGGCTCAACACCATTTTCTAAAAGAGGAGAACAAAAAAAAAAAAAAAAAATTGAAATAAATTCTTGCTGCTAGTTTGGTTTTAGAAACAAATATGGACCAAAATTGATTCGGACTGATTGGTCAGTAAATAGATCTAATTTTTTAACGTCGTTACATTTAATTTATTACACTACTTGTTGATTATTTATACGTATCAGTGTACTCGACGGTCGACCCCCCCCCCCCCCCCCCCCCCCCCCCCCCTCTCTCAAGAAATACAAATTTTTACTGAGAATCCGATCAGGGTGATATTTAATTGGAAAAAAGTCGAGCATCAAATTCACACGAAAATTAGAAACTGAAATAAAAATGTAATATGTAGTAATTTTTTTTTTTTGTTGTTGTTTTTTTTTTTCCACTTCTTAAATACCGACAAAAAGAAACGAGAGGAATTCTGGTCCAAAACCGAAAGGGTTGCAACGGCTGTATATGCGGTGGTATAAAAATAAGACGAGCCTGTTGTATACCTGGGTGGGTATATTGTAGGTAATATGGGAGAAGCACCAACCTACCAGCCAAACTTTGACGTAGGCGAAAGCCTTTGGCGAACTTGGCTGACGCGAATCACCGCGCGCTCGTCCCTCCGTGTTTATAAACGAAACTGAACGCGCGCACCGTTCATGTGTGGCAAATACACACACACACACTCACGTACATGCGTTTACCTACGTAAAATATTTATACAGATGATGACAAGGGTGCCGATACTATAGGTATGTACATACATACAAGTTGGTTGGTTTTCTTTTTTTTTTTTTTTTCCTTTTCTCTTGCTTTTCGTCGCAAAAATAGCCAATTTCAATATCGATTTCTAACAAGTGTGGGATTGGGGATGGGAGAGGGGGGGGGGGGGGGGGGGGGGGGATACTTCAAAATGTAAATTTTTAGCAAATAACGGACGATGCAGTTGTTAGGAATTCACTATACGTAGGTATATGGAGGATCGATGACCGCTGTCTCATAGTATTTATATATATTAGAATATCTTATTTTTACTCTTCCGTTGAATAAATATTCCTTGTTTTTTTTTTTTTTTTTCTTTTAATCAGATTATTTATTTTCTTTCTCTATTGAAGCAGTCCGACAGTTTCGAGTACTCGTCTTATACATCGCATCGCAGAAGAGGATCGGACGTTCTGCTGCAGTACCGGCCATAATGTAAGTGAACTTTTAAATAATTTTCTTTTCTTTTCCGGCATGCATTATAGCGCGTCGGTCGGTACGATACGAAATTACGTATCGGGCGGATAAAAGTAGAAAAAAAAAAAGAAAAAAAAAATTTCAATCAAACGAATGAAAAAATACGGTGAAAATGCGGGTGGAATCACTTCGTCAATGAATGAACGAAGTTCAATTTACGGTTTAAAATCGAAGATCTAATACCCCAGGATTATCTGATTTAGCTAGGCAAAGAACAGTGTAAAAAAAAAAAAAAAAAAAAAAAAAAAGCAAAATACGTTCCCGCAGACGCCATCAGGCAACGATCAACCGTCCAGGGAATTGTTTACAGTATTGTGTACAAGACTGGTTGTGATTTATGCGGATATACTTCGACTTCCTCTTTCTAGTTGGTTTTTTTTTTTTCTTTCCTTTCCTTTTCTTTTTCTTCTTCTTGTTTTTCTTTTTTTTTTTTTTTCTCTCCTCCCATAATCTCGTCCCGTTCTTTTTCACTCCTGCCGCCGTTGATCGAACCGCTATTTGTTTTTGCAAAACTCTTCTATACACGCTTGAAACCTGTGACTCGTGGCTCGGAACGTTTTCAGGTTAAGAATAATAATCTATTTTCAACCAACGTCCCTCTGTCTCTCGTTGACAAGCAGCGACGCGGTTCTGCAGGCTATATTTTTCCTATTCGCAGATGGTACGTGCGTGGTAGTGGTAGTGGTGGTGGTGGTGGTGTTTTTTTCATTTTTTTTTCTCTTTTTCCTTCTATATATGTATACGTTTCTTTTTCTTTTTTTTTTTTTTTTTTTTACAATTTTTATTTTTACCCTTTTTCCACGCGCGACGTTACGTCACGACAGAATTTTTCTCCCAACGTTTATTAAAGCTGTTTCAGTTTGATTTGGTAAAAAATCGATACATTTTTTTTTCTCTCTCTTCAATTTTATTACAAGATAATATTTTATACGAGTATACAGGTTTAGTATTCGGGGAATATATTTTATTCTACGAGCTAGGATGAACTCGCGGAAAAAATTTGAAAATCGAAAATATTGAAATTATTTGGAAAGATTAGATGTCGATGCTCTGTTTCACTGTTGTCGCTTGAAAATTTTTGACAATCTTATATACAGGTGTAGAATGGTTTGATTTCATTCGACGTGATCGCTCGTTTTATTCAAAAGACTATTTTTTTGACAAATAATTCATACTCAGGGTGTTTAGTGTTCATGGAAATTATGGAATCAGGAAATTCTCAGGGAATTTGATATTTCCTCGAAAAATTCTAGGGATTTTTATGTTCTATCTGGAATACGTATATTTATACTAATTTTCATCCTAGGTTCATAAAAATTTAGTCATTTGGTGAGAGAGGAAAAATTTTCCCTTCGACTTTCAGACTAGCGAATTATTATCTTACAAATTTTTCTCACGATGATCTGGGCTTTAGGCAAATTTAAAATATTCTTGTTCGTATGATTATTGTATTTTTTATTTATCGTGTACCTGAGAACAACTCGAATAAATAATGATTCTTATTGTCTGGAAAACATGGAATTCTCAGGGAATTACGTTTTCACAAATAATTGGCAACCCTGCTGTATCTGAAACCGAGGTTATTTTTTTTTTTTGCAGTACAGTCAATATGTTTCTATTAAGTGATCGTAATATTGATATCGGTGCAGTGCTGTGTTGTAAAATTAAATATTTAACAATATTAATTACATATAATGCTGAAAAAAAATATGTTTCAGTGAATTTTCAGAAGTCAGTTTTAAATAGTCGTCTTTCGAGTAAAATGAATTCTCAAAAGCGATTTGAAATTATGAATCGATATTCATAAAAAAATTTTTTTTTAAACATTCTCCCATATTTTCTATTTCTCTATTTTCAAATAGACATCAGTAGTCTGCGAATCCAATAATTTGACAAATGGTCAATTCAAGAGACTAAACTAATTAGAGATATCGAAATATGGAAATATTTAAAGAAATTTTGCGGCAAATTTAATACAGCTGAGTCGTCAAATGGAGGAAGGAAAATAAAATTCACTACGACAATAGGGTGCGGATAAAAATCGGGGGTTGATTCAGTCTTGCTAATGAGATCCCCTGGCGGTGGTGGTGCACTGCTGACTGATTAACAAGGAGTTTAACCACTGACTAATGATATTAGCTGTTCCTTCCGGCACTGGAGGTCGCGCTGCTTCCGCACTACGATTTATACGTCTACTACCCTCACCCTCACCCTCATCCTCACCCCCCTAACCTCCTTCCTCCTCTCTAGTTAATGGTAATAAACTAAAACGAATAATTACAACGACCTGATGCGAGTGTCGTGTAATTATACTTTAATTGTTATAATTAACCTAAATAAAATATGGACGTAGATATAAACTAAAACTTTGTTCAAATTACGAAATCGTCTTGCGTATTATAATTATAAAGTTATTTATATTCATTCTTTTATTTAGTAATCATCACACGTTTATGCAACGTCTGATCCTCACCATTTTTGTGTTTGTTGTTCCAACTCTGAATTTATTCAGATTTCTCAATTCAAATGGTTAATTATTTTTAAATATTGAGAGTGATTTTGAAAAGAAACTTTTTTTTTTAATTTAAATTCTCAAAAAAAATTTCTGTAATTGTGTTTTCTTTTTTTTTCGGATACTTCGAGAGACTCGGACAAAGATATGAAATTAAATCGTTATTCTTCAACTCTCATTCATAGATGATATTAATTTTGGAAAATGAAAAGGTTACAAATTTGATTCTTCTTCTTCTCCTTCTTCTTCTCATTAATTCTTCGCTTGTACACTATATTTTTTAAGAAGCTGTGTGTACACCTTTTTTTTTAGGAAACTTTTCGGGAACAGGCGGGTTTTCAAAGTTTTTTAGGGTTTCAAAAGATCTCCAAAAAATCTTGTAATATTACTTCTCCAAGTGTCTACTATACGAACCAGAAATTGACAAAGTCAGTCGCTTGAAACCGTTGTTAATAAAAATTGAAATTTTAAAACGTGAAATTTGAATTTGAAATTTCAACTGTGCCTTTGAAGACTGAAAGTGTAAGTACACAAGAAGGGTTGAATAATTAACTACAGTCAATTCTATCCTTGATCGTTAATTTTCTTCGCATCGATCTTAGCCACGTGATGAAAATTAACGAGAAACGGAACACGATGATGCGAATGGAAAAGTGCGGTTCGATTTCTACAGGCTTTTTAAGCTTAAAATAACCGCCCGCTTGGAATACGGAATATGAAAAGGTGAAAATTTCAGGGAGGGGTGAATAACGAACAAAGAGACGTATCAGCTGCGAGGGAGCTTTGAGGTGATTCGGTTCGACGGAGGATTTGCGAGGCCGATGAGGGGGGGCGGGGGGGGGGGGGGGGGGGGTTGGTTTATCAATGGCTTTAACTTGAGAGCCGATTTTTTTAAATTCGTTCCACCCTTCCTCCCTCATCCTCGCCAAGTTTTTTTCAACCTCTTATCTCGTTTTTCCTTCGTTTTATCTCCCTCTTTCTATATATGCAGAATACTTTACTCCGAGGGCTTGGAATTTTATTTAACTTTTTGTTCCTTTTCTTACTCGTCATAGTATTTTTCAAAATTTATAATAAAACTTGTCTAACAGATAGCGAAACATGTTTCCAGTTACGTTTACCGCGCCGCGATATAACTTTGACATTAAAACTGCATTATTATCTACTTTCGTTAGTTTTTTTTTCTTTTTCTTTCTTTCTTACTTATTTTATTTTATTTTTTCTTTCTGTTTTTTTTTTTTATCACCCGAGCGAAAAGTAATTTTATTCCAGGTTTATACGGAGAGAATGAAAATAAGTTTTTTAGCTTCAATCGGTAGATCTAGCGTGTGTTATCAACATTTTTGATTGTATAAATAACCTGTGTACTTGACTACATTTTCGATCAGCTGTTGCGATATCATAACTCTATTGTTCATACAACGACGAAGCGATGTTAATTAGGTCTTCTTATTTTTTTTTTTTACACAAACGAACCGAGAATAATGATACAGTTCGTAGTATCGATAATATTGGTATACCGTCAACTATAATAATTAATGAAATTTATATTTATTCATAGATATAAAATATTTTTTCGAAATTAATTCGAGCAATATTCAAGCCTTACTCTCTGTGAGGATATAATTTTTGATCGTAATTTTTGATCAACGATATAAAATTTAATTCATCCTAGTCGACCTATTGGTTTAAAATTTTTTTAAAAATTTGAATCTTATCTACGAATGCGACGTTTTATTTGGAACAAAAAGAAAAGGAAGAAAAAATTTATCAGCGTTTAGTGCTGATCGTAGAGTTGCCACGGAATGACCCATGTATGCACACAAGTGTGACCAGGCAACTAAGTTATATCGGGAAAATCGGAGGGTTGGAATGAAGAATAGTTTATATATTATAGGTATATAGTATACATGATGGAAAATTCAATGTCGACTCGGACGTTTTTTACTTTTACCAACAAGTTATTATCCTGCGGTAGTAGGTATATGACTCCTGAAAATTATATATCGTAAAGCTTTTGTTTTTTCTTTTCATCTTTTACTTTCCTGTTTTTAGCAGGGGAGGGGCGAGCAAAACGGGGGGAGGAGGGTAAAATGGGGTACCCTTAAAATTTTATAAAAAAGTTTTGTCTCTCAAAATGTTTTTTAAACGGTCAATAATGACTTTTATAAACATTATTGAGCATTGTTTTGAATTTTGAAAAATTTTGAACCCCCCCCCCCCCCCCCCCCTACATCTGAAAATCATAATTATTTTCTTTGGTTAGAAATAGTAAAAAAAAGCCTGAGCGTATTTGAATTCTCGAAAGTAACCCGTTTTGCCCCTTCCCTCCCCTGTATGAATTTTCAGATCTGTTCTGAAAAAAAAAAAAAGAAAAAAGAAAAACACGATCCAATCGATTTTCATAGACCAAAAATGGAAATTTTGGGTTTTGTTTTTTATAGTTTCAAATTTTTTTTACAAAAATCTCACGTACGGTATACGTCGGCGTGTGATTTTATTTTTTCTTCACCATTCAGACAGCTTAGAATTAGCGATAGTAATATCATATCCCATTTAGATAGCTGATGTCACGAGCTACCGGGTGTTTCACTTTCGACCGTTTCTGCTGCCTTGCGGCAGGTGACTGAACGTGTAGTTTAGAAATAACATTTCCAACTCGCTTATTTAATTTCCCGATAAAATGTCGAACCCCCCCCCCCCCCCGCCCCTAAAAAAAAACAAAAAAAAAAAAAAAAACGCATCTCCGATCGGTTTTTCAAACCGAAAACCGAACATCAATCGGCTCATTTTTTTTTGGAATAGTTGTCAATAACAATTCACCGACCAAAAATCGGCCAGTGGGAGGAGGGGGGAGAGGGGGGTGGGGGGGTGGGTGGGTGTAGACATTTTCAGGGGATAAAATGATTGATAAAAATAATAAAATTGTCACGATCGATCCTTTACACCGAGTTCTGTAGAGTTGACATGGAATACCCTCTATGTGTGACTGTATGTATGTATGTGTCGATGCGGGGTGGGGGGTGGAGGGTATCTCTGTCAGACGTTTGCGTTCGAAGTGGCGCAAAGTCCCGGGCTGTAAAATCAATACCTGCGAAAGCATCTCCGCCTCCCTCCCTCCCTCCCTCCCTCCCACCCTTCCTTCCTTCCTTCCACTCCCACTCTCGTTCCTCTCTTCATCCCTCCATCCCTTCATCCCCCTCCCTCTTTTCTCTCTCTCTCTGTTTGTTCTACCCCTATTCGTCTGTGCAGGTCTACCTACCTACACTACATACCTATAACAACGATGACGGTCTGACGAACAAAGACTGATCATCGCTCGTTTCGTATCGCGAGTACTGCTAACTCTGCGTAACTTCCTGCCTGCGGGACTCAGTTGTCGCGGGGCGGGGGGGCGGGGGGGGGGGGGGGGGATTTGTTGGAATCTAGAGTGAAACTTGCGAAGAAGAACATGTGCAAGTGCGAACTTGACGAGGGGTGGAGGTGAAAATGTAGAACGATTGGAAAATAAAAGAGTCAGAATGTCGAAAAGGGTTTCTACTATATGTATTTGGGGAAAAAGTGGATAATTCAGGGAATATTTTGGTTTTTTAGGGAATTCTTTTTCAAGTCGAACAATTTTTTAATGCACCTGGAATATTATGAAAATGATTTGGAATTCTTTGGGAATCACGGTGTAAGGTTTTAATTAGTTAGAGAACTTTGTAGGATTTTTGAAGATGCGATAGATCTGTTACTGAGAATTGGAAAATGTAGAGAAGCGAAATATAATTTTTATCTTCCATGTTATTTTGATATTTCTTCATTTTTACTAATTCCGAGTTGAAAAAATCCAATAAAATGGATTTCCACCTTTTTTGGAAAATTCGATATTACAACTTTTTTGTTTTTTCGAAATTTCGTTTCCTACTCTCACATCAGCTCCGTGTCGCAGGAAGTTACCCAGAGTTCACCATACTCGTTCACAATCAGGCTTCAATTTTTCGTTCACTTTCTTTTCTCACTTCGGACAAAAATTAAAATACATATACATATTCGGGCATTACGTCAGGTTGGTTTTTTGGCTACTACGTCATTTGTATATTTTTAATACCAAGTTACTATATATAACGTAATATATAGATTTTCTCAGGCGACGATTTTGTCCTTTTTTATTTTTCCCATTTTAATGCTTCTTATCGTGTTGATCTTTATGCGTTTCGCCTTAAGTTTCACCATTTTAGACATTTTTGCCCCTGAGTGTCTCACGTGAATCCTTAATCGAATTTTGGGCTGCGAACTCTTATCGTTCGATTGTGTGGCTGATTCTCTTCTCTCGTTTCACACTGTGTGTGGGTGTAAACGCCGGTTTAAGGCAGGCGAATACCTACATATATAGACGTATTAAGGTCAGATTCTGGAGGATTGTTCTTTTGGTAGGCTCGTGACGTCAGCGCGTTAAAGGCGAAGCCAGCCAGTCAGCGTTTGCACATTATATACGTGTGTATACGTATACATTAGGGTGGCGCAAAAAGACCGACTATTTTTTTTTTTTTTTCGAGTCTCGTGTGACAAAATGTTAGTTTTTGATGTTTTAAGAGCCCACTCCAAAGGACAGTTGAAAAAAAAAAATTTTAAATGGTCGCTTCACATTTTTTAAAACGTCAGAAATCGTCAAAAATCGATTTTTTTTCTTTCAATTTTTTTTCTCGTTACGGTATAATTTTATAGACAAAAAAGGAATAAGTTTCCGAAAGTTTCAGTTCAAAATTTGAATTTTGAAAGGTCGGTCATATTTTTTTTTTTCAATTTTTTGGTGCATTTATTTAGATCTTTTCGAGCGACTTTTTAATATTCATATTAAAATTTCATAAATTTTTTTTTCTTCAATTTAGTAAGAAAGAATCGATAACAATACACCACGAAATGAATTAAAAATCAAACAAAATACTGAAAATATAATTTTTTTAATTTAATTTTTTAACGATTTCTGACATTTAAAAAAATTTGAAGCGACCTCTTAAAATTTTTTTTTTCAACTGTCCTTTGGAGTGGGCTCTTGAAACATCTAAAACTAACATTTTGTCACACGAGACTGAGAAAAAAAAAAGTAGTCGGTTTTTTTGCGCCACCCTAATATACATACACGCCTATGTATACCTTCTTCTTATCCATATACCTACCTACGACTGGAAATGGAAACGAGGGGGATCGTTTCAAGGCCGTCGATCGCGTGACCCTTAGAGATAACTAATGTACCTTATACACGACTCTGTGGAGGACGGGGTCCTTGCCCTTATAGACGAGAATTAGTCACCCGGCCAGAAATAATATCAAGGCGAAGAGGAAAGTAACAGGAAAGTGGAAGAGAGTTTTATTTATTTCTTTATACCTTCGTCTCGATACGTTAGTCACGGAATTATGTACTTCTCGCATGTGAACGAATCTACAATTATGAGTTTTTTAATGTACGAGTATTCCCATAGAAAGATCGTTAATACATCGTTTGAAGTTTCCTCTTACTTCACAAGTTCACTGTGTAATTGTATTTCCAGTTTTTTTTTTTTCAAAATCAATATTTTTTGTTATTTTCTCTTAATTTTTGTGCACTTGTCAAAGTTTGTTTCAAACTTTTCACGCTAATTTTACGTGGTTCTCGTTATAAGACAGGTTAAGGGACTGTAGGGGAAACGGATTGTAAGAAATTTTACTTCCATTATCACTTCTACTCTGAATTCTCAGGTAAATTCAAGTCTGTGAACACAAATTGAGCTGCAATATCACGAGCGGTATTATAACGAACGGAAATATAACGAGCGGTAATCCAAAGAGTGGTACGATAACGTGAAAAAAGGGTACAAAATTTAGAGTATCTTCAAAGAAAATCGACAAAATAGTTAATTTTTAATTTTCGATTTATACCGATTTTCCACAAATTCATTATGAATCTTGTCACAATCGTTTAGAGGATCGGTTATTACCAAGAATTTTTGTGAAAATTGGCGTTAAAATTATAACCTAAAAATTCAATCGCTTATGCAACGTCGGATTGAAAAAAAAACTGTCGAAAAAATTAACAAACAAAATAGCATTGGAATAGAATTAAATGTCTATACATTTTACACAACTACAAATTTCGCAATCTTCTCGTAGGATTTCAAGATTTGAAGGTTTGAAAAATTTTTCAAGCCAAGTCGTCTCGAGGATACGCGTATATATATATATATATATATATATAATACAATATATATGCATAGACATACCTATAGATGCATGTATATAACGTATAGACATAGCGTATTATAACCTATTTCTGGCATCATCCCGATCTACCCACTTGACAGATGTGCTGGTGATGCCTAGACGCGACTGCTGCTGCTGCTGCTGCTCCATATATTCTCACGTCCTCTATAATTCATTTACCTATATATATATATATACCTATCAGACTGTATATAAACATATATTTGAAGATCTATTATTGTATCAACGGATCTGCGAGATGTTCTCTTCTTGTCTACAGGATCGAGGCAAGCCTCTTGACACGTAATTGCGAGTAGGTATCGCGTTTATAATGTATAACTTGTATTTTTAATATAAACCTTTCGATGCGTGTTCGTGTATCCATGCATACAGGTAAACGATATATACTAGGTATACCTACTTAGAACGGGGTTAAAAGTTCAATAGGTAAAGTTCAATCGGCTAAATTCATTTATAATTGTAGCTTTGAGTTTTCGCACACGTCACGTATAGTTTGATGGATATAACTCGGTCGTTCAAATATCGGATTATTTTTAGACTGTTTATTTATTTATTTATTTTTTTTTTTTTTTCTAACCTCTGCTTCCGACTTGGTTAGAGGAGTTATAGAATATCGATTCATCCGTTAAGTATAAACATTTATTGATGTAAAATATCGTAGAATCATACGTGTATACATATATACGTATTATAATTAGAATATAATAAATAAAGTACGCGACACGCGGGAAATATTTTTTTCTTTATCTAAATCTGATATATTTTAAATCGATTTTTTTTTTTTTTTTTTCTATGCAATACGGTAAGGTTAGTGTCACTTCAGTCGTAATATCGGAAAATGAGTGATGAAAAGAGAAAGAGAAGAAAAATTTGTAGATAAAAGAGAGAGAGAGAGAGAGTGAGAAAAAAAAAAGAAATAATAGTCGGGAACAAAGTAATTATTCATCGAGTATACATCGACTGCAGGAATATGTCAAGACTATGATAGGTGAAATAAACTAATACAAAGTGGAGGGAAAAAAAAAATTGAATAAAAAGCGTCGAATAACACGTTCGCGGTGTTAATCGGTACGAGAAGTGAAAATAAATAAACGATATAAAAGAAACAACACTTTACGCCTCTCTGTGTTTCTCTTCTCTGTCTCTTTTTCTCTCTCTCTCTCTCCTTCTCTCTCTCTTTCTCCATCCCATCATGATTTATCAACATTACTTATTTTTATTTATCACTCTACGGGACCGAGCTGTTTATTTTTATACTTTACTCCGCTGTTGCTGCTATTGCTATTGCTATTGCTATTGCTATTGCTGCTGCTGCTGCTACTGGCGGTTTCAAGTTCCTAGGTAATTTTTTTTTTTTTTTTTTTTTTTTCAAATCTACGATTAAAATTCACGAATTATTAACCGTTTGGCGGTAACAAAAACGACGAAAATTGCTAAAAAAGAAAAATAAATTTCAATCTGTTTCAAAGTTTAACACCGGAGGTGAAAATGGGGTTTGGATTTAATCCGAGATGGTCAGGGTCACAGACGTTGGTCCAGTTGGCGGTGAATAGACGAACTCGATCGTTGCTGAAAAACTTGGGCAGGTGCAACGTGTAACACACGTGAATATATATATATATATATATATATGTGTGTACATACGTATACCTACATAACTACCTAAACTAAATTTACACACACTTTTATCTGCACTTCGTCCGGCATCGTTTTTGTATATAGGGCATTCCACGTCAACTCAGTAAAAGGTTAACCACGGCATTTGTATTATTTCATCAAGGATTTTCATCCTATGTTTCCACTTTAAATGTTTTATTTTCATAAACGTATGTTTCTTTTCTTCTTCTTCTTCTTCTTCTTCTTCTTCTTCTTCTTCTTCTTTTACTTCATAAACATAAATTTGAGTGTTTTTTCGATAAACGTTTAATATTATTCGTAGGGTAAAGAAGAGTGGTATAAAAAAAAAAATTTCAAGATATTTTTTTTTTTTTGTCATTTCTTGCAAGGCTTAAAAATATGGGGAAAATCCTTGACGTGAATAAAAAATCTCATGGTCAATCGCTCACATACTCAGTTGGCACGGAATGCCCTATATACTGAGACACGTATGTATTTCTGGTTTGGCGTCCCGACATCAGCGACTTTATACTTGCACGGTACATACCTTCATAGAAGTATATTACGTGCATGTACAATAGATACATACACCTATAGTCAATTCCCCAATTAGTGCGGGCTTAGTTGATTTTGCGTCGCGTTTACGTAACGTCTATAAAACTTTCCGAAGCGACGCCTTTCCGTTTGTGTTTAATTCATTTCGGTGCTTGTTTAAAAATAAATTTTTATTTTTTTTTTAATTATGTATCAATTATCGCGTGTATATAATCGATCAATTCTGATCATTCAGGATCATGTACGCGACATGAGATATTGTGTGTAGAAATTAATCGCGAATAGTGATTATGCAACGATGGATTACGTGTGGAACTTTTTTCTTTCTATGTGAATTTTGAATTTTTTTTTCTTTTTTTTTGTCTTTTTTTTTTTTGTACCCCATTCAAGTTTTTTTTCTACGATTCTCAGATACATTGAGATAATAATAGTAATAATAATAATAAGAGAAACGAGATTTAAGAATTCGGTTTTTACTTCTTTTTTTTTTTTGTACTAATTTCGTTTATAAAAAATATAATATCGAATAATCGAAATTTTTTGTACCTTGTATATAGAAAAAGGAATATATCCTAATGATTATCGACAAATTATAGCGCAAATAAGACCTCGAAGATCAACCAAGATCAAACTTTGCATGACGAATAAAAATGTTAATGAGATTTCCAAAATTGGAGAGTCAGAAGAAGATTGAGAAATAGAAGGAAAGGAATTGAGTATATGAGTAAGCAATGTCAATGAAACATGGAGATTGTTTGTCATTAAATTTTTTCCCTTTTTCTTTCTCTCTCAACGACTATATATATATATATATATATAAGTAAAATATTTGAATAAAGTGAATTTTAAAAAATCTGAAATCAAGCTGGACGAGTTTCAGGCTTGCAGGTTAAGTTTTAATTAAAGTTTTCCTTTGAATTAATTATCATGCACTTCCTGTCGTCGTGAATAAAATATTACTCGACGTGTTTTTCAAATTGAAGAAAATTAATTCTCGACTTTTCGAACATGAAGTTTATTTCATGGTAGATCATTGGAAAACGTGTTGAAAATACATTTTTTTTTCTTTCATTTTTTACATTTTCAGTCTCGCGTATGCAAATAAAGTGATGAAAACAGATTGTTCAAATTTTCTTTCTGTCCTTTTTCTTGAATCCTTGATTCTGAGATCCTTGGAATATTCATACGGATTTAATTACGCGCCGGTTTTCATCCCACTTTTGAAAATTCAGAACACACATATCGAAACGTCGACTTTTTCACACGAAAAAGGAAAGCAATTCGTTGTCGTCCTTTTCGTATTTTACGCAGAATTCAAAATGTCGAAAAACGTGTTTTCTTTAGATTTTTTTTTTTTTTTCTCCACAATTTTTGAGAATCTACCTTGAAATCGGAATTCTGTTTTTTTTTTGCACACGAAACAAACGAGTAGCCGCATGTATTTCCGGACGACAGAAAGTGTTGAAGATTTTCAAGGCAAAAAGTTAGATTCGAAAACGAGAAAGAAAATTTTGAAAACGTGAAGAAAAACAAAAAAACAAAAAAAAAAAATTGCAATCAATATAGAGTGAAAAAAGAAAATTTTCTACAAAGTAACAATAAATTATTTACTTTAAATGTTGAAAATAAAAACGTAAGTCGAGAAAAATATTATGAAAATAAAGTAATTATTAAGCGTTTAGTAACAATTAGCTGTAGTTTTTGAAGAAATCGTTTAACCAATAAATTAAGGAAATCCAGGCAGTCAGTCAGTCACATCCCTCCCACGGCGTGATGCTAGATTCATTCAGCTGCAAGCAACTCTATGGCTTTGCCCACGCGAGGTCGTTGCCAAGGTCTTGTGGTATAACGCGTTCTACGAGCCCAAACGACCTTTCATTCTATCTCCGTCTCTGTCTCCTTATTTTTTTACCCCTCACCACCAAGTTCAAATTTCACGATCTAATGATTCTTTTTTTTTTTTTTTTTTTTTTTTTTCAATTTTTCAATTTCCCGTTTCTCTGTTTTCAAATGGAAAAAAGGAGGAAAGTTTGCGCGATGAGCGAGAAAATGAAAAGTTAAGTTTTTAGTTGATGTTCATGTTTTGGAAATGCAGATTTTGATTATTTTCGACTCAATCGACGCGGCTTTGATAAACTTAAAACTGATCAGATTTTGGCTTTGGTCGGATTGACAGCTTTTCAATTATTTAAATACCAAAATTTCAAAAAAGGAAATAAAAATGATGATATTTTGAAAACGGATCAACGGATTTCAATGAAAATTGGTATTGTCAGGTTATTTGGGTCGCTAATCTCGAATCTAAAATCTAATTGGCAAAATTCGAATTTTCCGTATTCGATAAGCTGGAAAAAAAAAACTTTACAACATTTGAATTTTTATGAAAATTGGTACTCGATGGTTTGTTGGTACTCGCTGATCACGAATCTGAAGTCAGATTGCAAAATCCAAAATGGCCATCCAATATGGTGGAAAAAAATCTAAAATTATTACGATTTTGATAGGAATTTGTAGGCGCAAGTTTTTTGGGTAACCGATAACGAATCCAAGGTCAGATTTCCAAAATTTCTAATGGCGGATCCATTAAAACGGTCCAAAAAATAAAAAATAAAAAATAAAAATCGTCATTTTTTCACTTAACATGGTATCCAAGGGCTTTAAAATCTTTAATCACGAATCTGAATTTGGAGTTTACGAATTCGAATTGGATCTTATTATTTTTTTCTTCACGAACCTGAAACATGCAGTGTGAAAACGGGAAGTTCGAGGCTGACTCATGGCCATTCCGAAGTCGCTTGTTTTCTCTCTTATCCATCTGTTAGAAGAATGTTGTTTTTTTTTCGTGCTACTAGCTTATGGAATTTGTTCAGTTCGAGCCGTTTTATGGTAATATTAAGAGGATATCGACGGTTATAATAACCAAGAATTCAAGAAATTTTTTTTATCTTGATTACAGTTTTTATAATCAGACAATATTCAAACAATTCTGTGGATTTTTGAAGCAACTTTGTAATAGAGTATTGAAATAAATTTTTGGAAATGCATTCCTTGATCTTTTTTATTGAAATTTTTTTCTTTTTTTCAACCTCATTTGGAAAACCGCGAAACGTTTCATTCCGTTGTTTCGTTGGTACTTTTTTTTTTTTTGTTTTTCTCAAACGGATTGAGCAAAATTATGATTAAAAAAAATTGACGGGCAGATAAACGGTGATTAAATATGAAACAAATTTCAAGTCCGAATTGATACAGTATAGAAATATGTCTAGTATTTTTTTCAACTTCTTTGCGTGTGTATGTATCGACGTGTCGATTGAAATTAGAAACAAACGATACGATAATTTGCAAACACGTAGTCGTAAAAATCGGACAAATTTTTCGCAAATTGGAAAAATCACGTGCGAATGGAGTTGCAAATTGTTGTAGGAAATTTCCGAAGCCGGATCTTCGTCCTCTGCACGATCTTGGCTCAAGTTTTATACCGTTAATTCCTCTAAGACACATGATTCAAATTCGTTCGACAAACATTGACAAGTTTTAGGGTTATATATACATATACATATATATATATATATATAAAAATATATAGAACTCGCGAATTTGGCACGTGCTTGTGATTATTATTTGCTTGCATAGCACATCGTGATTATTTATCGTTATACGCAATGAATAAAAATTGCGGTTCACTTTACACACGTTTGTTATTTTATTTTATTATATTATTATTGTTTGTTATTTTTTTTTTTTTTTTTTCATCATCAATTATTAAAGCGACTTACTTGTTCGCTTTCTAACGCAATTTCAAACGCAAGTCGCGGTTGTTTCGTACAAAAGCAAATTTATATCCGCCTAAATCTGGATTTCTCATACTATTCAGACGCGTGTGTATGTATGTACATATGTGTGACGGGTGTGTGTGTATGTATATATATATATATATATATATATGTAGATATCGTGTGTTAACTGTCGGAATAATCATTGAATTAAACTTGAGGCATCTTGGTTATTATTGCGCTGCCTTTTAAAGACGTTAATGCACGCTTCAACTGTGTATCTAAATTGTTATGTCGAGTACATACATAGCGATATCGTCACGTGATACCTTACGGAATGAATTGCACAAATTAAAACCTTGACAGTTGGGTGTTTTTATTTTTTTATTTTTATTTTTTATTTTTATTCTTTTTATCTCACTCTTACAGCACTCGAAAAATTTACAGGAGAGAGCCGAAGAAAAATCACGGAACTTCGGGCCAGGTGACGGAAAAATCGTCGAATCCAAAATTTTTGCCAAGGTTTTTTCTTTTTTTTTTTTTTTTTTTTATCTTCGTTTCCATTTTCTTTATCGTCTCCTCATATTTCTCTTCATTTCTTTTTTTTGTTTTTTATCTTAATCGCGGATCGTACATTTTATTCAAGAAATGTTTTACGGTTGAAAGAAAACAAAAAAAAACAAAGAAAATAGTACCGTTTAGTAAGAAAATCTTAATAAAATTTCGCAAAGGTATGTAATTGTGAGAGAAAAAAAAGTATGTCACGCGTGCGTTATAGCACGCATTTTGATTAGTAATCTTCTCCAACAAGTATAAAGAGGGAGAGAGAGAGAAAGGAAAATCAATGAGCTAAGATTCTTCTATTGTATTAAAGAAAAAAAAAAAAAAAAAAAAAAATGGTGGTGGTGATAAAAACAAGATGACTTCGAAGAGTGAAAGGAAGATGTTTATCCACGAAAGAATGAAAAAAAGAAATGGAAAGAAAGAAAGAATAATATTTTATATAGTATGAAACGGGAAGACTGCACGTTGATGTAAGAAAAAAAAAAAAAAAAAAAAAAGGGACCGTGAGGGGCAGCGGTAGAGACATATACCTATATATATATACGTATACATATATATATATATATATATATATATATATATATATATATATATATATATATGAAGCATTAGTCCATATATGTATAGCTATATAGTAATATCCTGCTCCGCCGCTAATGGTCATACTGAATTATTTGAGGCGAACAAATATTTTTCTTTTGAAACAAGATACCGTCCTTTCCCTCTTCCGCCTCCTCATCTATCACTTCAACGTTCAAATATGTGGTTATTATTATCATTTTTCTTCTTTTCAAAAATCCTCTTCCCCTCTCTTTCGATTTTTATCTCTCAATGCTCTTCTGTGTGTGACGTTTTCCCCTTCGTCTTTCGATTCACATAAACATGCATTTACACGCATAATATTACATATACACAATATTCGAATAACCGAAATCGATGCCAAGTGTTTTGGTTACACATATATATATATATATATATATATATATATGTATATAAGAAACATGATATATTCTTCGCGTTTTGAATGATTGTGTAACCCGATCATGCAGATTCGCTCACATCATCGGAGAATTATTCATCACAAGATATATATATATAGATATATATATATATATATATATATTATATAGGTACATATAGATATACATGTATTTATGTAGGCACATTAGCATATCGTGTAGGTATGCCAGAGTGGTTCGCCGAAAAGAGAAATAATTTCTTTTTTTCCTTTCGCAGTGCAGATTCTTCGTAAAATTGTTTTTTAAGATGAAAAAATAATTACATGAATATTTGAGCTCGATTGGATAAGATTTAAAGAACACGTGAAAAAAACGTTTACCCAATTTAGTTACCATCGATTTCGCCCGGAAATATAGACGGAAGTGAAAAATATGAAGAAACCTGTTTTTTTTTTTTTTTTTAATTTTTTTTTTCTTTTTGCTGTAGACAATATTTAGTGCAAAAAAAAAGTTCTCCAGACATTTTATTTTATACAAAATTTTTCACATTTTGAGAATTATTGTGAATTTAAAGTGAAAAAAAAAAAAAAATTGTAAAATCAAAAATAATCGTATATTTGATTCAAAGAAAATAAATGTTTTGTTACAATATATAATGATGATCGTATTGTAAAAAGGATAATCCTAATCGTGAAACAATATTTTATTTTTCAATTAGATTTCAATGTATAAACTATGAAACTCGAAAGTAAGACAGTCACGATTTGATCCTGTGTTAATTTTGGGTTTAAAAATATTTTAAATACCGAATTATGTGATGTGAAAAAAAAAAAAAAAAAAAAGAAAAACAGAAAAAAAATTCGGCCCACGTTTTTCCTTAACGGGGGAGTGTTTTGCGTCATTCGCAATCGACTTGAAGCATTTATAAAAAAATAAACGGTTTAGTAGAAAAAAAAATTGAAAAAATTCAAGTCACGTTTTTTACCGAGTAGAATATTAGAAAAAACCATGAAATGATTTTGAAATAGTCGGGGCTTAACACTGGTCGAGTTGGCGTTGAATACCCCATATATGTGTATATATATATAACTATAAAATTCTATTTGCTCATAACTCCGGAACTATCGAAATGCAATCACGTCTCGTCAGATTCTAGGCTTTATTTCGTTACATATAGAATCGAATAGACAATTTTCTGAGATACCTACGTTCAACGTAATTCGTAAGGCAATTCGGAAGCAGTCAAAGCAATTGCGATTTGATATTCTCATCCCATCCACCCTTATACCGACGATTTTCTCTCCGTCTTTAATTTTTTCTTCTCATTCCTTCCGTCAGCAGTGACCTACATTCCTCCTCCTCCTCCTCCCCCCCCCGTTATATTGCCGCATTGTATATTACACGATCGTCGCTTTGTACCTGATCCGACTTTGATTTCAACTCCAGACTTCAACAGCCCCGAGGCGGGGTTCGGGGGTCTGACTCGCCTTCGTTATACACGACATACGGTATTAATCCAAATTTGGCGACAGGTGCGTGGGTGAAACGAGCGGAATGCCAAAAACGAAATTGAAATACACCCACCGTATCAATTATCGCAGATATAGGTATGTAGTTTGTGTAAAAAAAAAACAAAAAAAAAAAAAACGTTTCAGTCCTCTTCTTCTTCTTCTTCTTCTTCTTCTTCTTCTTTTTTCTTCAAATATATTGGAGAATGAAGCTGTGTTAAAGTATAAAACACAGAGAAGGAAAGCGGAGAGATTTTAAGGGGCCGCGGGGGCGGGAAACGGCAATGCGGAACATCGATGTGGAATTTAAATTACTTCTGCAGCAGCCATGCGACTCGAAGCTGTTGAACAAACCGCGTTGCTACTTTGCATCGATCTGATGCTTTTTCAATGTTTCCTCAATTTTTATATCTTTACTTTACTTTTGGTTACATGATAATAATAATAATCATCATCTTCGTCCTTGTCATATTCGTAGAAAAATTGACGGAAAATACTTTTTCAATGTTTATTATTATTAATCATTGGGAATGTAGAAAAACTTGCGTTACCATTGTTATTTCATTTTTGCACAAATTTCAACGATACTGCGAATCATTGCAATCGAATTAATCCAAAGTATAGCTGTTGAATCAACAAATTTGTTTTTTTTTTTTTTGTTTTTTTTTTTTGGTAAAAATACCTCCAGCGTATCGTTTGTTATTAATAGTCACGCGAAACACGTGGGCGTTGCAAAATTGTGAACGTAAAAAAATTCACTAACGATCCGATAAGGTTTCGTTTATTTATTTATTTGTTTTTTTCTTTTTTATATGCTTTTTCCAACCTTTTTCTGTCAGCTCGCGCGTTCAATAAGTCGAACTATACATATACGTATACATCATGGCTGACGCAATTATGTAACGCATCGGCTCGATCATTGATTAAATAAAACTTTCCAATTGATAAATATATATATAATATATATGTAATATCTGTGTATAATGTTTAAACATTTAATATATAATCTCATGAAATAAATTCATTTATCGTTAGTATAATGAATTTTTAACTACTCTCTTGTACAATAACTTATTTTGTGTAATATCGTATATATACTGCAGGCGATTGCGTACTTATAGATACATAATTGATTTGAAATCGATTTTCGACTGTTATACGTTATACAATAAGTGATACAGTTTTAATTCTTATAGCTTCGTGGAATGAATTATTGTTTGTTGAGGAGGCTGGTTGGACGAAAATCGATTCACTTTATCAATTTTATTACGAAATAGTCGCACATTGAGTACTCATCAAGTTGTTATACTCTTACGCTGTAGAGATATATTTTTTATTTTTTTTTTTTTTTTTTATACTGGAACAATAAACAAGAACTGATTGTTAGACGTTGGTGTTTTAATTCAAATCGCTTTTGTATTCTTGAAAATCTAGGGGATTTTTGGATTATTTAACTAACAATGAGAAGATTATTTTATAGAAATACTCTGAAACAGTTTTATTTATCATGTTGGTATTGTTCGAGGTTTGATTTTACAACATCGCACAGGTATTGACTACAAAATTGACTACAAGAAACAAAAGGAAATCTGTTTGGTGAATTTTTGGAAAAACGTCTTTGGAGTAATGAAATATGCAATCGTGTTTTGAAATAGAAAAAAAAACCTACCAGACTTTTTAGAGATTCGAAGCAATTTGGAACTCAGCATCGATATTTAAGTTTTTGTTTATCATTCTCGTACTCTTTTTATTTCTGTAATTTTCAAACAGTTTTTCGAGGCTTCCGAGTTTGATTATAATTCGATAAATACTCAACGTCCAGCTATCGATCGTACAATTAAATTGATAAGAAAAAATATCAGTTTTTTAACAACTTTTAAAAAATAAGAAGGTTAAACGTGCATCCGTGTAACTGCGCTAATCTTTTCATCATTCAGGGTGGCCACACATCTGGAAAATCTGAAAAACCTGAAAATGTCAGGGAATTTGAAAGAGTTCATGAAAAGCCTGGAATTGTCATGGGATTTTTAATTTGGTTCACGGAAAAAATCGAAAATCTCACTTTTCTATCACGGGAATTAAAAAGAATTTTTTTGAGGTTATAACTTTACTTTCTTTCGTCTAGAAAACAAATTACCTCAAACAGACTTTTTTTTTTACCTTACATTTTTCCTCAATTCGAATCGAATCTTAACCGAATATAAAGTTAGTAAACTGAACGATTTTGGTTTTAGTAAACTTACTAGAACTGTGAAAATTTCAGGGAAAAACAGATTTTTTTTACGTCCTGAGAAAAAAATGGAAATGTGATCCAATTTTGTTCCAAAAAATTTCAAAAAACACCCTCTCATGCTATTTCGTAATTCCTTTGATTCCCGTAGGCAAGACCTTCTCCTCTACTCTCAATCCCGTCAGGAACCTGAACCACCGGCGTCCTTTCAACTCCGTCTGTCTTCCACCTTATCGATCCACCGCTGTAAAACGTCCTCGGATATATACCTGCCTGTCCGCTGACGGAGGCCAACTAACTCGCCTGGACCACTATTGCATTACCTTCGTTACACGGATTATATAACGCCCGGGTTACATCGTATCGCACTTTGCATTCGTATATTCGTATCCAGCTACATGCACAGAGTGTTTAAATGTTTTTCAAAATTAGTCGAAATTTCGAGAAAAATTTTTAAGTGCGAGTCCAAATTTTTACCGCTGTTCAGTTAAAGCGGGAAACGAATTATTTTTGGGAGAAAAAAAAGGTGCGTGTTTTAGCTTTGTTACTTTTTTTGATTTTAACCTGATTTCACTTGGAAAGCTGAAGAATTTTTTCTGTTTTTAAACATTGATTTTCTTACGATTTTGCTGTTATTTCCTGATTTTTTCTCGTATCCAACGTATTTACTTGTATACCAAGTGATTTCCTACGATTTCCGAATATGCTAGGCTATTTTCAGTGATCTCCGGATTGGATAGAACTTCAGGAAATCACAACAAGTCATTGGAAATTGCCTAGAATGTTGGGGGAAATCGTCGGAAGTCGCTCGCAATCACTCGGTGAACTGGAATTCGACGAAAACACGCTGTAACGAAAAAGAAAAATCGGTAGAATATCGATGAATTGATATTGGTCGCAATTGGAGTCTTCAGCGAATCGTACGATTTCTACATGATTCGAAATGATGACCGATGATTTCAGTAATTAACTCGATTGATTTATTTTCCTCGGTCATTTTACCTCCAGACCGTCGAGATTCGATGAGCTTTAATCCTTGTAAAAAGTTCAAACATGTCGTGCATATATATTTTATATATAATGTATAAAAAGTTCTGATCACATGTAGAGACTATATATAGTTATTCCTGGGGTCTGATGTTAAGTTAATAAGGATTAGAGTAACCCGAAACATCGAAACAAAAAAAATTATTACTTTGTAATTTTGAAAAGCCTTCGATGAAATTGAATTTTCAAAATACGAGTCTCATATCTTGCCTCATTACGATTTACCGAATTTTTGATAAACCTGTATATACATGCAGTTCGAAAATGACGATGTTATTTGTCTTCTTCTCGAAATGAACTTCGAACACTAATTTTACACCAACGATTTTATTTCCAACCGTTAAATTTGTCATTGAATTAAGAGGATGCTACAGTCAGTTTTTACCGACCGAGTTAACGCCAGTTATTTTAACTATTATCACTGATCCATGCAGCACTGAATAAGCAGTAACAAAACTCACTAAAAATATTTTCACACCAGTCGTACGTAACCTTTGAAAATAGTAATAATAAACAACATTAAACTCGGTCGGTAAAGACTTACCATAGCATACTCTTAACACTGAATGAATGGGCTTCTCGTATTTCTCTGATGAAAATTCGCTCGATTCCACAGGCGCTAGCGGACAGAAAATCGATCTACTTAATCACGTGTTCGTGTGTGTATGTGTGCGCGTGTGTATACATACATCAGGTATAATGCGGCTTGCGAGCGTTACCCTTCCTCCTCTCGTCTGAGCTTGCCTCTAGTACCTACTCCACTAAGTGGATTCGTTCGGTAATTGTCGCTAATTATTTGACGAGAGATTCAACCTATCTCCGGCTTGCCGTTGCAGGTTGACAGCACTTTGTGCCAAACGTTAGCCGTCCATGTATGGAGTACCTACCCACCTCGAGCCGTGTTATATTATACCTATTATAGGCCGTATGTGGAGGATCTGTATTGTTCGACGTATGTACACTTGACCGTAGTGATTCCGAGGCGAGTAATTTTTTTCGACCATCGGTTACGTCGGTAATGCAGAATCAGGCAGTAAGCGCCATTATCAGTCGGTCGGTAAACAGACTCTGTTTTGCTGAAAGTCAACTGTCTCTTGTTTGTATTTTTAGGTTATGTTTCCTCGCCGGCCGGCGGTGGCGCTGCGGTCTGATTTTATAACGCGATGCCAACGTAACGGAGTCGTAGAAATATAAACCGTCTTAGTATCGTGAAGGTTTGATCGACGTGAAATGAGGTGCAGAAATTTTTTACAGGTCAAGTTTTTTTCTTTTCATCACTTGTAACGGTGATTTGCCAAGAGCATTGGTTTCGATGTATAGTTACTTTTTACAGTTTCAATAGCGTCCGAAAAACAGGCTTTCAGAAATATTTTGGTCTTTTTTTGTCTGTGTTCCGAAAAACTTTCGCGATCATCTCGGCATTCGTGCGATGATAAAATCTGAAATTTACAGAATCTTACAATCAAATGACGGACGGACTTGAAGAATGGCCATTTCGAATTTTTCCAAGATATGCTTCCATTGAAAAAAAATCCAAATTTCAATTTTTAAAAAACCCTCGCGACGTTCTCGAAAACGATATGGTGGAAAAAAATCTAAATTTATATGACTTTACATTCAAATGATGGGCATGAAAAATTGCCGTCTCAGTTACACCGAAAGTTTCAATTACTTGCCCTATCTATTAGATAAATTATAATACCATAGAAAATTATGCACATACGAGTGACTGTTTGAAATGCTTCAATAACGTCAGACACAAATTGAAATTTGAAATTCATTCAATTTCCGACACTCCAATAATTACATACATCTAAAATTGGAGGCGTTCAGTCAACGCTTTCGTTCTATTTAAAAAAAAATTTATTACACCCATCTCATTGCAATAATAACGTTTAAAAATAGTAACATCATAACCGTATATCATCATATTATATGTATGCATAAATAGATTCTATAAACACCTAAAAACCTTGGCAATAAATTATACGATTATTATGTGAGTAAATCTCGAATCAAAGCAAACATCACACTGCAGTCTTGATACGATCGAATCCAACCATTTCTAACCTCTAACAAGTGCAAGAACAGCTGCAACTCTGCAGTTTAATTTTATTCCCTGTTCGCTCTAAGATTATATCGCATACTCACCAATTTTTCGACTCTTCGGGATTTTATTTTTCCTCGCAAAAAAAAAAAAAATAAAAAAAAATAAATAAATAAATAAATAATAATAATAAGAAGAAAAAAAGCACAGGCACTGCACGCTTCCCGATATCCCAGTCGACGACGTCACCATTCTCGAATATTACAGCGTGCCTGGTCCTCGGTATATGTATTAACATTGTAACGATTCGAGCGTTGAGTAAAACGAGAGAGAGTAAAAAAAAAAAAAGAGAAGAAATTCGAAATAATATTTGAAGATTAAGAAAAAAGAATTAAAAAAAAAAAAAAAGAAACAAACGAACAAACAAACAATCGTCAAAATAAAAATGGAACAAAAAATGAAGAACTTCGAATCGTTTTCAAAGCAGGTCGAATTTAGCCGTGCAGCGATTGCTTGTCGTCCCATTTTAACGGTTGGGGGCTTTTCAGTATGTATTATACATATATACATATATATACGTATACGTATAAATAATACTATCTTCAACGTGCCAGGAAATTTTAATACTATTATACACACTTATACGCCTGATACATACATGTATGCGTGTATGCCGAGGTATACTAACAGGTACGCCACCGAATGGCAACCGGCACATCGTCAAGCGAACAAAGAGACGTAGAGACGCATAAGCAACACACGCACAGGGAAGTGATGAGCCAATTTGTTGAACACCGCCAGGCTGGCTTTGGGCTGCTTCAATGTGTGTAGGTACGCATTTAACGTCACGCGGATATGTTATATATACATATATATATTAGGGTGGCGCAAAAAAACCGACTATTTTTTTTTTTTTTTTTTGAGTCTCGTGTGACAAAATGTTAGTTTTTGATGTTTTAAGAGCCAAGGACACTGAAGGACAGTTGAAAAATTTTTTTTTTAAAAGGTCGTTCCACATTTTTTAAAACGTCAGAAATCATCAAAAATCGATCTTTTTTTTCTAATTTTTTTTTTCGTTACGGTATAATTTTATAGACAAAAAAAAAAAAAATAAGTTTCCGAAAGTTTCAGTTAAAAATTTGAATTTTGAAGGGTCGCTCATAATTTTTTTTCAATTTTTTGATGCATTTCTTTAGATCTTTTCGAGTGACCTTTTAATATTCATATTAAAATTTCATAAATTTTTTTTCTTCAATTTAGTGAGAAGGAATCGATAACAATACACCACGACATGAATTAAAAATCAAACAAAATACCGAAAATATAATTTAATTTTTAGACGATTTTTGACATTTTCAAAAATTTTTGAGAATTTTGAGAATATTTGTCTAAAAAAAACTGTTTACTCCGTTCCATCCGATTTTTTTTTGTCACTTTTTTTTTTTATTCCAAAGTTTATACATTAAAGTATATTCCGGTAATTTTTTCATAGAAAATTTATCCACTCGCGGCTTTGTTACGATGGTCCCGGCGTAAAAAACATGTTTCGTATAACTGACAGGGTTTGCGGTGCTCAGGAGTTTTGACAGTCGGTTGATCTAAAATAAAAAAATTCCAACGGGATCTTGAAATATAATATATTGAGCCGTTCGCTGCGCACGGTTTTTATTTTTATTTATTTTTTTAACGAAACGGTGAACGTTTCGACTTTAGTTTTAGCGAAAAATATGGAAGAGAAAACTGGATTTATCGTCAGAATTTTTTTAGACGCCTCTTCATTTATGTATTTTTTTTTTTTTTTTGTTTTAACCCGCTTATAGACCTTTTCAAGATCGATCTATCAGGCCTGCGAAGTTCAGTAAGAAAAAGAAGACAAAAATTCAATTTAAACCTAACGATTTCAGTTACAGCTCGATCTGAAATTTTTCGTTTTGTTTATTTTTCCTTTCGCCTTCACGAGTTCGTAAATGTTTACCAATAATATGTGTTGGCTCGTTATTGAAATATAAATATACATTGTATAACGCCCTGCGATATCAGACGTCGAGAGTACTCGAGAGTCTGAAATATTACGTGCGTGTGTAGTTTTATTTTAGACGATCGTTTCGTGTACGTTACACGATTCTCACGCATTATACATCAAGTCGAGATATGACTCGATCGATTTCATCCATCGATTTTTTTTTTTTTTTTTTTTTTTTATATATAACTTACTTAAGGCGTGAGATACTTGGCTCTTGGTTAAATTAAGAATGGGAGACTCGGTGGGGTCGGATTATGCTTGCAACTAAATGATGCAGGATTTAATCACAGTGAATATTATACCATACACTTTGACCAAATTTCCCCCTTGTAAAATCATGATAACGAGGTGCAACACCATTGTGTATAGACTTTACACATCTGTACGATGCGCTGGTAATATCACGCGGTTCCTCTGCTTTCCCTTTCTTTTTTCGTCGCCGAGGAGAGAGAGAAAAAAAAAAAAAAAAAAACTGTAGGTTTACATTCTTTTTATACCCTTGAAGTTTATTTATTTTTAACTAATTTATACTTGGCTCGTATACAGAAGAGCCTCATCATTGCTACCGTCTTGCTTAACTAACGATGAGAGTACAGATTGGGTGAAAGATTTTTGAAACGTTCAACGAGAGCGAATTACAGCTGTTGGCCTTTTTTTTTCTTTCCAATATCTTACGCTCCGTGAATTGTTATCGAGCGAGCAACGAGTTCTCCAATTTTCCTCCGAATATGTGAAAAATATATCATTTTGTAGTTTTCACTGTTAAATAAACAGTAAATGTAGCTCTCACCGATCGTTAAGAGCATAGATCAGAATCAAGGTCTTTGAACTCCACCTCGCGGTCTCGACCCTCACACCAATTATAAAACTCTCTTATAATATTTACTCAATCATTTAGTTACCGGTTGAAGATCGAACATTGTTAATAACGTTATCCTCATCCGGAGGTGCGAGAGATAGTAAAAATTTACAACTGTCTTATCGACTGTAAACAATGATCGACTGTAAACAATGATCTACAATTACTCTCTTTACCGACTGTAAGCAACGATCTACAATCACTCTTTCTTACCTTCCGTCGGTCATTTACCGGCAGTTTTTCCTCTTACCGATAATCGACATGCTGCAGAAATCTCCACGCATTTCACACCCTATTCAAAACGTCGGTAGTTCGGGGAACGGACAATAATTTCTGTCTGTTCCTAAAATAAATGCACGGCCTCAGTCAGTTGCAGAAGTGTGGCGGGGACACAGCGCGTGGTTTTAGTATAGCTGAACGCGTGGAGAGTATTAAATTTTTTTTACTTCCTCGTACAAATCATAGCTAAGTGAAAAATTAACCAGATAAGGATAATTGTTAAACCATCAAATGGCTGAGAAAATAAAGAGAAAAGGTAAATATCTGCAAGCTTTTACTTGGACGTATTTTTTTTGCTAAGTTTTACCGCAAGGTGCACACGTTTGTCATATACTTGATCTTATATATTTCAAACCCCGGTTTCGCGTCTCGAATTGCATCAGCAAATGGGACACGCGGCGGGCGATACTCGATACTGTGATTATTATTTAAAAAAAAGAAACAACATATTCCACCAATTCCAAATTCCGAGTAAAGGTTCGACCTATATTGTCTGAAAATTATTCACTCACGCGTTTCTTTTCAAATACTTTCTGCACAGATGCTTCGACCGACACGGTGCAGGAGGCCATGGGGCACTACGGACCGTGGCACATCATTATAGCTGTTTCGCTGTCCCTCGTTACATTCCCAGTCGCCTGGCATCAGCTCACCATCGTTTTTTTAGCACCTCCGCCAATTTTCAACTGCATATCACCAGAGAGCCTCGATAATACGACAATGCGTTGCGAAGTTACCGTTGCCAATAACGTAACGGAGAAATGTACTGCGTTCAAATACGACAAATCCATATTCGAGGAAACTATCATAACGCAGGTAAATTTCACAGCTGGAGAAAGAACAGAATGGAGAATAAGCAGCTATTTGACGTTTAGATAATTCTTTTCAACAAGGTTCTGATTAGTTTTCAGAAATAACTATTCGGGGTTTTTATCTTAACATTGTCATTCACACGGCGAGAAATGTGTACACAGGGTCGCTTATTTAATAATGGGTGTCTGACCTTTGTCCAAGACAGAGAGGAGAGAGAGAGAGAGACGAAGTGCTTAATCTGATTTATTGGGTTTCAAAGAAAATCGGCCACCTAATAGTCAATCTTGTACATACAACATAGTTTTTGTTGTTGTTGTTGTTTTTTTTTTCTAAATTTAACTTCGTGATAATTTCGGATAATATTAATTGCTTCTGATTACTTCAGGTGGGTACGGAAATTTTTGTTAAAGTCTTTTTTCCAACCACTGCTTGCGGCTTGATTGAATTTCGAAGCCTGTCAGCGTGCGTGACGTGCCCCAGTTTCGTACAGTACGTTGAAACATCGTTGGCGCATGCGCAGAGCTGAAATGCTTACTTTTACGTCTTTCTATGGCGCATGCGCACTTTCGAACAACTCAATTTTACGCACTGTGTCATTGAGCTTGCTAAAATGAATTCTGAACTTGATACTATTATAATTTAAAAAATTATATCTGAATCAGAGTTTTTCGTAAATCGGTCATCCTGTTGGATACGGAACAACGATTAAATCGGGATTAGAAAACAAATAACTTTACACATAAATTCAATTTTTTTTTACCCTTTACAGTGGGATTTGGTTTGCGATAGACAACCATTGGCGAACGTTGTTCAGACGGTCACCATGTTTGCGGTGCTGATTGGAAACATGGCATTCGGGATGCTAGCTGACAGGTAATGGTATAGCTGATCGAATTCTTCGCACACTCCATTGAGGCAAGTTGGAGGAAAAAATAAAGAAATTTACGTAAGAATCTATTTAACCGGGTTTTATTATCATCAGGATAGGCAGGAAAATTCCGCTGGTGATCGCGGTGCTGCTTCTGTCTCTGACAGGATTGGCCAGCGCTTTTGCTCCCTATTACGAACTGTTTTTGGTGTTGAAATTTCTCGCTGCACTGGCGACCGGTGGTTCGATGCTGATAAGCTTTGTAATAAGTAAGTATCAACTGTAAATTGAATTACAAAATCTGTTAACAAATTGAGGAAAAGAACCGAGAATAACACTGTTATGCAAGAAAGAAGAAAAAAAAAAAACGATTTCCTTCTCCTTTTTATTATTATGTATCACTGTCATATAGACTTGATGCTCCTGAATCAAAATATAGTTAGAAAAAAGTATGTACCGCGTGTACTTTTCAAGTAATGCCCTTAAAAAAGTTTCAAAAAATTTTTTTTTTTTTTTTTCTCTTTTCAAGAAAATGAAAACACTTCGAGCAATTTTAGGTTGAGGGATTTATTGTTCATAGTTTCAAGAACATTTTAGAATTTTTTTCATCGAAATTAATAACAAAATGATGGTATGGCGTATATCGTTTCCCCTACTTGTATGCGTTATGCCGCCATTTTGTTATCAATTTCAATGAAAATTTTTGAAAATGTTTCTGAAACTATGAATAATAAAACCCTCAAACTCGAATTGCTGAAAACGTTTTCATTTTCTTAAAAAAAAAAAAAGAAAACCAAAAATCTCTTAAAAATGACAAATTTTAAGTCTTGAACAAAAAAAAAAAAAAAAAAAAAAAATGGAAAGGTAATCTAGATTCCGTAATTCAATACCTTCATTTCTATCATATTTTTGTTCCAAGGAGGATTTCGTTGCGGAACAATGTAATCAGCTTCGGTTTCTGTCCTTTTTCATTTTCTAAAATTATTCCACAGTCATGGAAATCGTCGGCGTCGAGTGGAGGCCGATGTGGTCGGTTTTGTTCCACCTTCCGTTTATCACTGGAAACTTGATAAACGTCCTGATATCGTACGCCACTCGGACCTGGTATGGTTTTCAAATCGCAATATCGGTACCCCCTATATTGCTGCTGTCCTATTACTGGTGAGTGCGTTAAATTCCTCGAATAGTCAGTGTCACGGCGTACATTTACGGGATCATCATAGGTTATCGCTGATGTTTGACAATCGAAAATTTATCGACAATGATAAAAATCGACGCGTGTAACAAGTTAATATTAATATACGTCTATACACTTGAGACTGAAGCTCTTATCACGCGATTCGAAATGCAGTTTTTTTCATTAATTTCAAATTATTTCCTGTAACTTCGTTTCGTTATTGATTCTCTGACGTGAAATCTGATTTAAATTTCAAGTAAAGATTTCAAATCAAGTCTCAGATTTCGCAAGTAATTATATTATTGCTACGATTCTCGTATTTTTTCCTTTCATTTTGATTTCTTTTAATCGAGTACGAGCATTTGACGAACTGGGCGACATATTTGAAACTCGTTATAATTTTCAGGGTTATTCCCGAGTCTCCTAGATGGTTGTTGGCGGTCGGTAGGGTCGACGAGGCTCAGATAATACTCACGAAAGCAGCGAAAAGGAACAAAATACCTTTCGAAAATGTTAAAATCGCTATCGAGTCGTACAGCGAGTCGAATTCGAGGGATGCCCAGGCTGTCACGGAGAAGTACAGCATCCTTCATCTATTCAAAACGCCCAATCTTCGAGTTAAAACACTTTGCGTATGCGCCAATTGGCTTTCCTGCGGTATCTGCTTCTTTGGACTTACTCAATACGTCGGCACACTCAGCGGCGATATATTTGTCAACGTTGCCGCTGCTGGTGAGGATTTTTCAAATCGTTTACGGTCGTAATCGTGTGTTGTATATATATATATATATATATACAGCGTCAGAAATCAGCAACATCTGTTTTTCCTTTTTAAATCTCTATTTTATCATTAATTTCCGCTTTTCTTCCGTCAATTTTTATATATGTAACGCAGAGTTCAAGCGTATGTACATCGTTAGACACGCGGGTCATTTAAGTTGGTCAGAAATGGTGAGAATTTGAACTTCGGCAGTGATTACTTTATCTAATTAATTATTGCGAGATCATTTAATATTCGTATGTCGAGTGATTTAGCTTTTTATCGTAGGTTTTTTCTTTTTTCTTTTTCTTTTCTCCTCTCATTACATAATTTATTCAAGTTTCAACTTGTATATAACAGCTTTGCATTTGATTCGTTTCGACACGCGATGCAGCTGTTGTGAACGAGAAATTTTCACCAAGAAAGAAACATATTTCATCTAGTAACTATTAAATTGATGAAATTTTCGTCCGTTTCATGGAAAGAAAATTATTCATACTCTTAAATGCGATAACCAAAGTTTTGTTTTTTTATTTCGAGTTCGAAGACTTTGTTTTTTGTTTCTGTATTTTTATACCTTGATCTTATATTTTGTATACTTATTTTTTTCTTCCCCCTTAACTTTGTCAGCCTCGATGCAGCTGCCGGGAACGGTTTTGGTCCTGTTTCTCATCTCGAGGGTTTCTCGCCTGAAGGTGATGATAGGTGGTAACCTTTTGTCAGGCCTCAGTCTGCTCCTTCTCGTTTTCATATCAAACTCAACGGCTCGGGTTACTCTAGCGACGATTGGACTCGTCGGGATGTCAATTAGCTTTCCCACCGTTTACCTTTACAGCACCGAAGTATTTCCGACTGTCGTTAGAAACGTGGGACTCGGTTTGGCCAGCGTTTCCTCTAGGATAGGCAGCATGGTTGCTCCATTCATCGCGACTATGGTAAATCAAATAATCCAACAGTAATAATAATGATAAAAAAAAATTTATTCATTTGAATAAAGAATAATGGAAAAATTTTGAGATCGATATTCTCTTTTATTTTTTTATTCTTTTTAAACACAATTTACTTTCAAATAATTATTTCGCATGAATATACAGGATACCGTTCAGCCCTGGTTGCCTCCCTTGTTATTCGGCATAGGGCCGTTGATCGCGGCAGTATTGTGCTTATTTTTGCCGGAAACTATGGGTTGCGAATTGCCGGAAACTATCGAGGACGGTGAAAAATTTGGCAAGTATGTACAGGCGTGTTCGACTAGCATTTTTTTTTTTTTTTTTTTTTTTTTAATACCGTATCGAAACTTTGCCGCGTGATTTCAATCGATATTTTATATTTCTAAGACGTTTTTCAGGAAGGAAAGATTCTCTGTGTCGAGAAATACGCAAGCAGTCGATTCGGAGTTACACCTCGTGAGATAGTGAAGAATTTCTCTTGTTTTTCCATTTTTCCGTCCCTTCTCTCGATTGTCTCATTCTACCAATCGATTTTCATTCATTACTATATATGTATACATAAAAATTCGTTAATAATAACAGTATAGTTAGTTATAATAACAACAAGATTATTTGAAAAGAATATCCTTAATAGTTTAATCAGTGTGTTCGTGTATTTTGCATTTTACATCATGCGTTATATATATATATATATGTGTATGTATGTATAAATATATACAGAAACATTGTTGAAATATAAATTTTATAAATACAATCATGTACATGCAGTATAATATATACCATGTATGTTATGCGTAATTTACGGTTACCGATATATTGCATCACATTTATGTAATTACAATTAATTTTTTTTTTTTTTCCAATTTTTTTTCTTTATCTCACTTCGATCTGTTATATGTATGTATATATATATATATATATATATATATATCTAATACTTATACGCGTATAAGTTGAGCAATATTTACTGAGCGTCATGTGATTCTCTGGTACGCGTACGCGTTGAGAAATGAGTATGATGATATGGCGGGAGGAAAAAAAAAATTTAACATTAAAATTAGTCCAAGTTGGAAATGTAACAATAAGATTACATAACGCGGACACGCGTTAAAGTTTAATTTTTAGGGTATACATACAACACTACAAGGGACAAATTTTTATCAAACTTATTTAAATAAATAATTAAACATGTTTCAACTATGGAAGGAAAAAAGTACTAAAGGTATGAAAACTAAACTACGACCGTGTAAATGTTTCATAACAATAACAATTATTGGGACAAATCTGATGATAATTGTATAATAATATATCTAACGTAAATTTGGGTATTTTTTGTAGAAAAAAAAGAAAAGCAAAAAAAAAAAATACCAGCCAATAATGTTTGGATAAAAAATAAACAGAAAATACGAACAGATCATCGGAATTCGTCTTTTATTACGAAATGTGGTTACTTCGACGCGAGTAAAGTATCTGCGAGTCATTCGAATCGTTATTTCATCGTAATTTGGAATTCTCGAATTAACAAAGCCCTAACCTATAGAGGTAAAAGTATGAAAAGTTCTTTTGACCGCGAAAGCGTTGAAGGAATTCGAAAGATTAGGGAGTTTGTTGAAATTGGTGAGAAAATGAAGACGAGAAACGTTTAAACGAACCGACAAAAGTAGATTTTTGGGTCACTGTTACGTCACGGTTACGGGTTAGGAGAATATTTTGTCTATTGAGAATTTCAGCCGCGGACTATATCGTGAGGGCTTCTTAGAAAGCGTAAAGCTTACACTTAACGTAATGGAATGACCTACATTTTTTAGACGTACATTGGAAAAACAAATAGAAAAATATACAACACTTAGAAACGAAAAATAACACTCATATCGAGTATGTATGTATACACAGCTGCAAGTGATCTGCAAAAATGTATAACAATTATATATTTACAATAACTATAGCTAAATATAATTGGACGATATATCCTGAGGACTTTTTTGCCAAAGCGTTCACTCACTCCGATCTCTCTATTTTTCTTCTACTTTTTAATAGTAAACTCGAAAGTTCAGAGACTAGATCTCGTTTCTATATTATCTAATCCTGAAACTTGTTTCATTACGTATCGAGTATTTTTGAATCGATTGAGAGTTTTCGAAATTCTCGAAATAATTCAAATTCAAAAATGAAATGTAATTTGTTTTTCCGAAGTTTCGAAACTCTCGATAAGTCGAATAATAGAAATTTCTACATTTATCGTAGGCACGACATCACCGTTGCAGAAATTTTTAAGACTTATTGGATTCCCAATTTTATTCCTTGCTATTCGTATTCGTATTCGTATAAAATACGGACACTTTTCTGGTCCCCTTTTGCTACTACAACCATACGAACCATCCGGTATAGAAGATTGTCGATCATCAAGCGGAAGGCGAGTTTGATCAAGACGGCGTTTGTCCCATGTATCGTATTTTACCTGGCAAACCATTCACCATACCGTTTGTTTTTTTATGAACAGCATCGATCATCTGGTTTCCGTACTTTACTGTGCTGCTAATGGAGCCGAGCCACGATGAGACGATGTTTTTAGGTGGCGTTTTCTCCACGCTGGACGGTGTGCCTTAAAAATGACAAATTATACGGTGAATCACGCGATTGAAATTTCGAGTAGCTATAAATTTTCATAATACATCGGCTACGACGTGAGCAGTTTACCTATCAAGAATTTCAGAATCGTTTGATTCACGATCTCCGGTTTTTCTTGGTGAGGAAAATGTTGCGCATCGCAGATCACTTTCAGGCTAAATTTCTCGCAGTGCTCCGAGCTTTTTATTACGTTTTCTAACGAGACTTTCGGATCCTGATTTCCTATTATGAGCAGCGTTCGGGTCAGGATTTGTTCCGAGGAATTTGGATTTATACGAGCGAACGGCAAGCTGCGATAATAATTTATCGCTCCTGTCCAATCCTCTGAAAATCATTCAAGTCACGTGATACATGATTTCTTTCGACTTTCTCTGTTTTCAGTAGCTGGCCAGGTAGAAATGTGGGTTTCGATTTTGACAAATGGTACGAAATTCACGGCATTCTTCGCAAGCTTACCTTTCCTGCTAAACGAATATTTGTACGCCTCGACGTAATTCTTCTCGTTGTCTTTCTGGTTGATCTGTAGATGCTTGTAAGTATCGGTTATTATCGAGAGATCCTCTTTCAGAGCGTCTATCTCCGGTAAAAATGGTAGCTGACTAAAGTGAATCCATCTGAAAGAAAGAAAGGATTTTTCAATTACGAAACGCGTAATGTAACTGAAATTTTTTTTCTGTCATTGCCACGAATTACGTACTCGTGAATAATAAAAAATTCACTCACTTATCGTTGAAGATACTCTCGCCGGTAAAACCCTGCCAATAAAAATTTGGATGAGGACTCGAGATTGCGACGAATTTGTACACTAATTCCTCGTGGAGAGCTGCCATGTACCATCCTAGAAGTCCTCCTAAGTCGTGGCCAATTATGCTGCAATTTTTTACTCCTAGGGCTATAATTAGTTGCTTTAGTTCATCCAGTAAGGTTTCGATTCTGTAGGCTTTTCTGTTGGATGGTTTATCGCTGTCGCCAAAACCCTTCAGATCCAAAGCCACGACTCTAAAGAGTACATAAAATCACAATTATTTTTTTTTTTTAACTTGTATAATGTTAAAGCAAAATGAAAATTCGCGTTACTTTACCTGTGGTGTTCGGCGAGCGCTGGAATTTGTTCTCTCCAGGACAACCAGCAGTCGGGAAATCCGTGAAGAAGAAGCAAAAGCGGTTTGTCCCGGTCACCAGCTTCGACGTAGTGTAGTTTGATGCCCTGGAATTCAGTTGGTTTAATTTTTCATTCATATTTCGGCTCTCATCGGCACGAGTACAACGAGCCCACGTTCATGAAATTCGGCCGAACCGTTCTCGAGTTATCGCCCTTCGAATCCCGCGCTCCTTGCGAATCGCCGCGATTCGCTGCAACGCTGCTCGGGCGACTCGCGCTATTCGTTGACTTAAAACCGCGATATTTCGCAAACGGTACGTCCGAAATGATCCAACGTAGGCTCGTTTGACTCGGCTTGACGTCTGCTGCAATGTGGCTGCGATTGAGTACCTTTAAGAGAAAATAAATGAAAGTGTTGTCGTTCGTCGTGTATTTGAAACCGTGCAGTCTACACGGATATACGATTATAATCATTTGGGGTGGTGATGTCTGAAAACTGTTTCGCGGTAATGTTTGGAATATCGATGTACGATACCGCGTAACGAGCGGCTCTGCATGTTGTTGTTAAATTCATTTACATTATAAATATGCGGATAACAACACTGCATTCTCTTGCGATATCTTATCAAAGGTCAGGCAATATTCGTACCTATCATTCGATCCCGTTTTCTCGCTATTATTGAACCACAATCGTTCAACGTCGACTCGTTAATGCTAATGATACACCATGACATCAGGCAACATGCAGATTATTGCAGGTACGGAATCGCAGCCTCAGCGTGAAACGAATAAAAAATGTACGTATAGGCATGAAATTCGACTAACCTTAAGCTTAACGTAGGAGTGTTTACCCAAGCTGTTATCAACCAAACATAACGGCGGATTGTCTCGTTCTTGTAGCACAAAGAATTGATTTGGGTTCCATGCCCACTTGATGAACCTCTTTGCTATTAAGTAAACACCGAAAACGAAAGTCAGAAAATGTAGCTTCGTTGTTTCCCACACGGATATGTTCACTATTTTCAGATCCTCCATGGCTGAAGAATTTTTTCCAAACTATGACGCTTCAATTGATGATAAAAAATTTTAAGTAAAACAAACTTTCCTCTAGAAAAAGGAGACCAAAAACCTGCTGGATCCTTGAATCTTCGCCAACTCCATCGGCGACTTAACCTATCCTTACGAACCTAACCAATTGTGACAACAGTCCATCTAGCGATTCTATCCACACTTCGAACCCAGTTTAACGAACAGATTCCATCTGAGAATGGGAATGGTACGCAGAACTCGTACGTACCGTCTGGTGACGCACTCTCTTTCTAGGAACCCTACAGTCCTAGACCGAAAGGATCAACACTCTTCGTCTAGTCGTAAGTTCTTACCGACCGAGCTAAGCTGGGGTAGCTTTTACGGTGATCCAGTGAACACACTGCAGGGATTATTTTCGAAACTGGTTCGTAATTCAATTGGGCACTTTTTGTTTGAATCAGCGCGCGATTTAATCACCGTAATGGCGAGTCTTGTTTTCACTTTCACACGACCGAGAGAATAACATTCACTCTTTCAACTGATTCGAGCAAACTGAGAATGGGAACACACGATAGTTATTTTGCGGTATGCGATGCATGTACATACATGATTGCTTGTGGTATGACGATGATCAAAGGTCAGAGTGCCCCGCTATTTAATCAGAAACAACTAAGCTGTTTTGCTTCAATATTTTATTCTGCACATCTACATTTGCTGAGTAATTTCAGTTTTTATCCATAGTTCCTTGAACATGACTTTGTTTTTTCATTGTCGGTTTTATCTTTCTCTCTTTTCCAGTCTTTTTGCAATAATCACGTCACTCACGTACTCTAACCACGTCTCTGCTGGCCTGAATGACACTATCGCATTCCAGGTGTAACATCGATTGAATTACACGCCCAAATTTCGTGTATTCATACCTCAGACACGTGTGCAAGTGACTGTTTCTTATCGCAGATCTGTTATCTGAAACCGTGAAACATAGTTCGTTGGATTTTTGTTATCTTCCGTCCGTTTTTTCACCGTACAAACAATCACGTTGATCAATTAATCTACGAATCGATATTCCGTGGAATAATTGGAGGAAACGGATTCTCTCTCTTTTATATAGATTCTTTTTACTTTGTACACTTGATTAATCAGAGGGATCATGGTCGTTCGCTTTTTTGTCCAATCCATGACGTTCGCATTAAGAGAGAAGTCGTTTTGCACGTTTTGATCAGTAACGAGGATCCAACGTCTCTCTGATCTTCTTTTAATTAATTATTATTAATACCCGATCACCGAATAAGTCATTACAACAAAAAAATCAGAATCTGTAAGAAATGATTGGGTAGCAACTGTCGGTGCTTAAGGGATCATCCTAGTGTAACGGGTCGAAAAATAACTGATTTTCGCGTTTTTTTTTCGATGGTTAAAATACGTTAATCAGTCTAATTTTTTTAATGCCAAATCAAAGCGATCACGAAGAACAGAATATAAATTCCGAACCTTTTTTTTTTTTTGTAACGGTTTTCTCGAAACGTGGTTTTTCAAAACGGTGGACACCCTTAAAGGAAAAACATTTTTTACGCCATTCTTTATTTTGCTATGGAACCTTTTTTTTCGTAATCTTCATATTTTTTTAACGAAGAACTGTCCAAAAAATAGGCTAAAATCGATACTTTTATTTTCAAACTGCCGCCATTTTGTCAGTTTCGATTTTGTTTCAGATAATATTTATCTGATATAATACATAATATATTACATTGCGGGGACTCTTTTCTTTCGAAGTTATTGTCAACCTTATAAAATAGATTTAAAAAAAAAACAAAAAAAAAAAAAGAAAAATCGTTTAAGAATTTGTTTTCTGTTCTTCGTGAGCGCTTAGATTGGACATAAAAAATCAGTTCAATTAGCGTATTTTAACTGTAGAAAAAAAAAAAAAAAAACATCACGAAACTCAGCTACATTTCTACATTACAACGAGAAAACTTCAGAGAGAAATGACAAATGGGTTTTCGTTATTTGTTTTGCCGTTAAGCGTCTACTCGCATACACACGTCGTTTGTGATGTGATTACAATTTCATTTCGCATTCGTTCCCTCATTAGCATGGAAAAAATACGGTGTATGCAATTTATACTTTCTTATCTTTTGAACTGGTTTACGCATTTCCTGCGTCCATTGCCCGGGGCTACTAAAATATCATTCAGTCTTCTACTCGCTTGAAATATATAGAAACACGAATATGTACACTTATATTGTGAGTTTTCTATACTGCAACGTAGCAGGCATATTTTATTCGTTTCTTTTTCTTCTCGTCGTCTCCGGTCGCAGCTCAAGTAGTCGCCTATCGCCTTTTTGAAACTGCAAAAAGAATGACAAATATATAAGCCACGTTTTTATCGTCCATTACTTTTTTCTTTTGGATCATCTCGAATCTTTTATCAACATTCTTAATTATTTGATAAATTTTTTTTCACCTATCTTTAAAACCATATCCTTATAATTAATAAACCACGAATAGTGATAAAACATATGATTTGATTATTTATTTAAAGCTGATTTTTTTTTACCTGGCAGGTTTTTCGAGGCAAATCACTTTGTTCTACAATTGAAAATACTAACTTTGAAATAGAATATCGTATTCATGGTTGGAATAAGTATTAAACCATTATATTAATATATTATCGCGTATGATGTAGTAAATTTTTTCACTATTTACTGCCAATTGGATAAAATGGTTTCTTCTTTCTCGACGGCGAGATGCGGCACTAAAATTTGTTGCATTACCGACGCAGTTTGTCAAGCAGGTAGCGCCACCGAAAGCTTGCAACGCGTTCACGGTGCATCGGGAAACGTAAATATTGATTTCTATTTGTTTATCCAATATTTTTCAGTTCATCATTTTTCTACCGTTTAAAACAGCGCGTTTCGATTCGAATCTCGAACGTCGAATTTCTAAAATGAGACGGAAAAGGGGAAAAAAAATGGCAGCGGTGGGATTCGAACCCACGCCTCCGAAGAGACTGGTGCCTTAAACCAGCGCCTTAGACCGCTCGGCCACGCTACCTCATGCTAAAACAACAAAAAAGAGCATTATAATTTTTCAGGCATAGAATGGTGGAAAATCGGAAAACGGTTGCTGTATTTTCCACAATTAAACACGTTTTTTCGTTTATAAATGATTATCATATACACGGATTGGAAAAAACGTGATATGAGAGAAAAAATTTCAAGTACAATTTCAGACGAGATTTTTTTGATCTTTCTTTTTTTTTTTTTTTTTTTTTTTTTTCTACCCCTTAAACGATAAGTGATCTTTATTTGTTTACTGAAAAGAAAACAAGAAGAACAATCCATTACAGGTAAAATAATAATTTGCGATTTGGCAAGTATCGTATCAAACTGCGTATGTTATTCGAATTTTATGATTTAAAGAAAATAAATTCTCTCGATAATAACTACGATAACAGACGTTGATGTGAAACGAAAAGATATTCAGATTCCAATGCATAAGATTATTCTGTCCGTACACAACATATCACACGATCATAGTATCATCTTATTATTTAATAAAAAGAAGAAAAAAAGTAGGCATTTCCACTCTTTCAATTCCATATTAAAATATTCGATTTCCTCAACAACGTTACATAACCTGCAAAAAATATTTATCTGCATTTATTATTACGTATCTGTGTGTATACATTGTACATGATTATAATGATGAATGGATGTATGTTCATGTATACATAGGTATAGTACATAGGTAAATAAGCATCGGTGAACGAGGAATAAAACAATACCTATATACCTATAGATACATATTTATATATGTTTACAGGAAACGGGCGGATCCTTAAAATTTCGTATTCCCCGATGGTGCCCTGAAGTTACGCGCATGTCTACAGGTATGTATGAACTGCAACATTATACGTTATACTTATACCTATACATATATATGAGGGATTCTCCACGAAACCGGCCACTTTTTTTTCGACCATCTCAGATCTTTCCCATAATTGGGTATATGAAAGTACTACTGAAAGTCACTCTGCGTGATTTTTTTCAGATTTTTAAATTCATTATTTTGGAAAATGCCATTTTTTTTTTAAATTAATATATCTCGGAAACTTGAAGTAACTGAAAAAAAATGTCTGTACATAAAAGTTGTATTTTTGTGTAAGCTTTCGAGCAGATGACTTGAAATAATTTTCACGTTCCGGTAACGCTGATTTTTTACGAAAAAAATTGGAAATTATTTTTTTATTCAAAAAAAGGCCACTTTTTTTTGCTGAAAAAAATTACAGGGTCTTTCAGTATGTCTGACGATATCACGAAAAAATCGCCAGAGTGGCACCGCCAGAGGTTTCTGTATAAAAAAATTAATTTGTGTGGTTTCATTTTTTTACCCTAGAACCTCGATCCGAAAACCACACAAATTAATTTTTTTATACCGGAACCTCTGGCGGTGCCACTCTGGCGATTTTTTCGTGATATAAATTTTTTGAATAAAAAAATAATTTCCAATTTTTTTCGTAAAAAATCAGCGTTACCGGAACGTGATAATTATTTCAAGTCGTCTGCTCGAAAGCTTACACAAAAATACAACTTTTATGTTGAGACATTTTTTTTCAGTTACTTCAAGTTTCCGAGATATATTAATTTGAAAAAAACGGCATTTTCCAAAATAATGAATTTAAAAATCTGAAAAAAATCACGCAGAGTGCCTTTCAGTAGTACTTTCATATACCCAATTATGGAAAAGATCTGAGATGGTCGAAAAAAAAGTGGCCGGTTTTGTGGAGAATCCCTCACATTACACGTGTATATCGAAACATGGAATTTCGATTCTCGTCACGTATTCGGCTGTTCCGTTAAATGTCTATATACATACATATATATATATACCTATGTAGTGTGGTATGTATGTGTAGTACGTAGACAGGTACCGTATATAGGCACTATATGTATTGTTACCAAGGGTGAAATCACCAGTTTTAACTCCCTTTCAAATGATCTAGTCGTCATCATGCAGATAAAAGTCATGCATAAAACTTCTTCGGTATATGTCATAAACTGAATAAGGTTCCCGCGTCAACTAATATTATTGTAAAAATAGTCTTGTTTCGTACGTTAAACTGAAAACACTTACACGCATCAAAAGTATTTTTTTTCAATAGGTATGTATTTTATTTTCACCTATTATTGATTCTCTATTAATAATTTAACTCACGAAACTCGTATTTATTTCTTGACGTTCGCCAAAACGTTACAATATATAAATATATATATATATATATATATATATATATGTCTAAAGTATATTATAACCTCGAAGGGAAGAAGTTTTTATTTCTTTTTTGTTAATTGCAATTATTTTTTTTTCTGAGGGTTTCATGATTTCACATTTTTCCCCAAAAATCTCTTGTTTTTGGATAGTGTTTTTTTACAATCTATATTACATGTCCTTACATTTTGTAGGTACCTATAAATAAATCTAATCGATAAATAATGCGCGAGCTGTTGAAAACACGTACATACATACCTTCGTACGTACGTTATACCGTTGCGTTGCGTTGTGGAGGTTTGTCGGCGAAGAGGCAGCCATTTTGTTGCCGCGAAGGGGACTTAATGTATTCCCCTCTCATTTTGTAACCCTAGACGATGGCCGCGCACTGCTACGTTCACGAATCATCGGTCGTCGAGGGGGTCGAGGAGGGGGGAGGACGCAATGTTAAAACGCCGACGCGAACGTTATACGAATTATTATACCTACGTCACGCGCGTCCGCTGCAACGTATGTGTACGTATGTGTACGTATGCATACGTATGCACGTGCATATAACAGTTATACTGCAGCCGAAGGTACGTCGCGACGTTCAATTGTGCACGATGCAGTTCTTTTTCATTTGTTCAATTTTTTTCTCTCTCTCTCTCTCTCTCTCTTCTCTTTCTTTTTCTTTTTTCATTCGCGCCAATTTCTCCCTCCTATATGGATACATAATATGTGTATATATATATAAGCTGCTATGCAGTTGGCGTTGCTATATCTATTGTTGATTATGCGTCATCAACCAATATATATATATATATATGCGTCATCTAATGCGGGAATTTAATATCATGGAATTTGTCGAAGTACCCATAATGCTCTGGAAGCTAATTAATTTTTACTAGCTGATTAAAAGCTATATTGGCAATATTTTATAGAGAGAATTTTACGTTGATGAAATTTTATTTTATTTCATTTATTTCATACACGACGAATTATGTTGAATTTCCGAGGACTTTCGAAATCGTGCAGAAAATTTGGAAATCTTAGTATATCGTATGTAGCAACTTTAAGGAACTTTTTATTTTCGTTTGAAAATATATATTCGCAGTCGATGTATGATATAAATTTTGAAAATTGATTTGAAAGTCGGAAGTAATTTGGGCTGGAAATTCTGTGATAAAATAAACTTTTTCACGTCGTGTAATACTGCGCGGGGTGAAACCTGAGTCGGTAAAGAATTTAAAAAAAATTTAAACGAATTAGGTTCTTGTAAATATTTAATTCAATTATTTATGGCTAAACTAATCTGTTTAATTCTGCATGTACCTAAACAGTAAACATACTGCAAAAAGTGATGTAAACAGGATTTTAAGTTTATGCATTGATAAAAAACTCGTATGTTTCCAAAATAATTTCATTCGTAATATTTTCATACGGGGCTTGATGACGCGAATAATATTTAATCCTCGTCTCGCCAGGGATTATCGTCTGAGTTTTGTAAACGAATGTTATACGTCCCTCAATTAAGTCGCGTGGTCAGGCGTGCATTAAAAGTCCGAAAATCTTTATTAAAAAAAAAAAAAAAAAAAAAAAAAAAAAAAAAAAAAAAAAAATCAATAATTTATAGTATATATATATGAAGAAAATCGACTCTCGTTGACAAAGAAACTTATTTAAAAATACATGAAAAAATAATTATAACTTTAACTGACCTGGCAAAATAACGTTTTATTTTCTCTGTACAATACTATTCAATTTTTTTTTTTTTCGTTTGTTTCTATTTGAACATTGAAGTTCAGCAACCATCAACGCCGTTTATAGACGGATATTAGTCACCGTTTATAGTATAAAACCCCGTATGTTATACGGATAGAGAATTAAGAGTTGTATAACGGCGGGACGAGGGCGGATTGAGATTGAAAAATTATTCTTCATTCTGCACCGTCTACCTAAACGTTTCTATTTTCACTTTCAATTTTACACTGATCCGATTATACGCTCACATGCAAACATCTCACGTATATAGTTCGTCGACTTTTATGGTGTGAAAGTGTTTTTTTTTTCCTTTCATATACGGTTAGAAAAAAAATTTCCCAGCAGGTAGACCAAAATTTTTGGGTTAATTTAACCATTTTTTTATGAATTAGGTATCAAATGAAAGAAAAAAAAACAACTGAAAATTACTAGTTAAATGTTGATACGACGAGTCAAAAAAATAAGTTTGTCGTTCTAGGGTTAAACATAGAAAAAATGCTAACTTGACTATAACGTTTTAGTACTTTTCTCAAGAAAAATAGCAGAACTTTCCACTAACATATCTATATTGTTAACTAGACCATCGTTATACCTATTACAATACCGTGAAACATTTTTCAATAATCTCTAGTATAAAATTATGTGGTTTCTACTATAAAATCTTGACTATATTGTTATTACGTTGTTTACTATTTGTTTCTCAAACGTGTTTTAAATACATTTGTTTCTTGAAAGAACGGCTGTGACGAGGAATAAAACAATTGAAAATGATAAATTGTTCTCTTTCGGTGAGACGAAAGAATAATTAATAGCTATCAAAAACCGTTTCGAACAATAAGAATATAATTTTCAGAACGTAAAATGTCTGGCCTAATTGCTGCATATGGATTTATATCATATTACCAGGCACAGAATGTATTCTTTCAGAATGAAATAATTAATTGAGTGATTGACATAATCCGACGGTTGATTTCGCGCGTGGATTTTCGCCCGCGTATATCAGCACCTTCGGTATCTGGAGAATTAATCATTTGACAGCACTAGTGTAGTAGCAGAAGGAGAAGCAGCCGCAGCTGCCGTCGTCGGGTTGTAATAACAAGAGAGGAAAGGAGAGAGAGAGAGAGAGAGAGAGAGAGAGAGAGAGAGGGATAAGATAATTAATGTACATAGCGTAGCTCGTTAAAGAGAAGCGTTTATTCTTTTTCATTTTCGCTTGGTTTCGATTTTATTTTCTTTCTGGGAGGCCCACTTTGCCCCCAAATTTTATCAGATATCAACAATTTTGAGGAGGCCCACTTTGCCCCAGCCTCCCCTATCTCGTTTCTTACTCAGCATATTTTTGGTTCGATCTCGTCTCGAAAACGTTGGAATCAATATCATCCACAAAAATGCCGCGCTATATTTATTTCAGTCCTTCACCAAGGGTGAGTTACTTTATTATAATTCGCGAGGATTTTCCGAGGCAAGGCCGTTATTGGAATTATCTCGAACCTCTCGAGGAAGTATGTAGTTTGTTTAGTGGTTTCGGAGATAGGATCTAGCCTCCAGCTCCGGTGCCCAGGCTACGTATTATATAAAATCATGCCTGGTTGTGTCTGCGGGTTGCTCGACCGACTGATTCACCTCTCCTCTCCTCTCCATCAGCCCTACGCTTTTAAAATATTGTTGCTGCAGTGATTCGGGAGATTTCAGATCCCAGATAATGTCAATACGGGCGCCACTGGTCGCCGCCCAGCGATGGTGACTCATTTAAAATAAATAAATGTAAAAGAAGAAGAAGAAGAAGAAGAAGAAGAAGTCAAGTCAAGTCAAAGACTTACTACCTCACCGCATGAATTTTTATCACGATTCACGAACAAAGAAACAGACTGACTGAGAGAAGGTGTTGAAAAAATTTGGTGATTTTTTAAGGAGGTTCATAGAATTTTAGAAATTTTTAATAGCCCGTAGTGATTCTCTAGGGACGTCTAGGGATTTTTTTTTTCACTGTACCATGAGGCCGGTGTTCCATCCTTCGAAATCAGCTCAGAAAGAAGCGTTCGATAAACAAAGTGTAACGATTTTCCGTCAGATCCGTTGACGAATTTTAATAATATCATTAAAAAAAAAAACTTGATAATAGTTTTTGTTACCGACCGTCGGTAGTTTACAGCACCTCAAGTATTTTCACTGATTGGGTTTTATAGTTGAGGATTTAACTCGAATGCAAGAGACAGCTTTTCGATATCTAAAAAATATTTATAATACACAAATTGTTGGAGTTTTTTTTTTTTTTTTTTTTTATCGTTGTAATATCGATTTTTCTTCGCAATCTAACTGTCGCGTCGTCTAGATCGTCCGTTCATTTTTTGACGAATACTAGAGATTTCTGAGTTAATAATATCTGGAGGTTTCTAGAGATTTTTGCATTTCGCCTTTTAGCAATGAAATAGAAGACAATTTTATCTATTTTACAATGGACAGATTTCCTCCAATTATTCCGACTTCCGTATATACCTACATTATATACTTTTCATTTCCGTCGATCGAAGCTGCGACGTGAAGGTACCTACCGTCGTCGTTTCTTTGTCGTTACTATACACGTTCCATGAGTTCGTCGAATTCGTCGTACCCATCATGCACTGCAGCGTAGGTAACGCAGCATTGTTGTATCGAGCTCCATTTTGTCATCCCCTTAGCTCACGTTCTGGGGGTGGTTTTCGCCGTTGTTACCATGGAGACACGCCGTTTCCCTCGTCAGCTTCGAGGGTGGCAGTAACTCCGCGAGAATGACGTATACATATACCTACGCAGCTATACTATACTGTAAAGGGAAAAAAATAGCGAAGCAGCAAAAAATTTCGAGCTTTGTCCACGTAGTGCATTATTGAACGCGTGATGTCGTCGCCTAGTGATAATTAATGAAATTCATTCGGATATACAACTTGGAAAAACAGTTTTTTTGCGATACTTTTCAATAACATGAAATAGGAAGAGTCCGAAAAATTTTTGCAATGATGGCGAAAACGGTCGAGTGAAAAATCTGAAACTGACAGGACTTGACAGCTAAATTTATCGATGATTAATTAATTGAAAGGACATTTTTTTCACCTGTTTTTCGGATTCAAGACCAGAGGTTTGAAAATGTAAAGGTTCGTTGGAATTGTAAAAAATGGTTTTTAAACGAAAATCATACTTTTTTTATATCTATCACCAAAGGTGACGAAAAGTAATAAGCGCCGTTCTGATACTTCATCGGCCGTAAAATCCGTCAATCAAACATTCAATGGCTTGAGAGGATCTTACTTTTCGAGTGGCCAATATAATGAAATCGTTAATTTCTCCCGTCGTAAGTATAATGAGCGATCCTCGAGATGGAATCTCGGAATTACCTACCACTGAAATAATGGACCATCGACTCAAGTCTCGAGCGAAAGTTTCAGCTGCAAATAATAATTCACTCCCTCTTTATTACATTTGTTAAATTCTATTCAAGGCCGTATATAGTTGATGCGTGTATAACCATTTCACGAAAACAATGCGTTGTAAAAGCAAGCTCATCACAAAGCGAAACGAGGTCTCAATATCACAAGATCGACTTTTGAAGTGTCCTGTAAAAAATAAGAAAATAAGCAACTCGAAAAAACAAACTATTGGCACGCCTGACTGATCATGTCAGTGAAACTACACGATGACCTGTAACTGACTTCGTGTCATGTGATCATGCACGGAGTTACCCAATTCCCTGATTCCCTCGTGGATTCTTGTTCCACGGAGAGGTTTTGCCACCGAGTCTGGAATCCGTTTGAATCCGAACGCAATTAGTGAATACTGATTTGTCGAGTGGTACCCGCCCCGAAAGCCCTTGACAGTAATAGCGAAGGGTCCTCTGGCTGGATTCGAAGTAGATGCTGGAAGGTGGTGGCACCAAATACCTACCCTTCCGGAAACGCCAGGCATCGACTCTCCGCCACTTCACTCGACTTCTAGCTCCTTTCTTCCAGCTTCTGCAATATGCTTTCCGAGCTACTCTCAAGTGCGGCCGTGTCTCCTTCTCTCATCTCTTCTTTTCTCTTCTCTTCTCTTCTCACTTCGAACCTGTCAAATTTCTCTGTAGATTTTTTCTTGAAACTCAGTAACAAACTGTGCGACTGTTCACGGATATACTTTAAGTGATCGTTTGAATTTCGCGTTGCTGTTTGTTTTTTCAAAGTCGTAGGTATCGGCGAGAGGGAAAATATGTTCCAAAAACGCAGGTATACATGTACGATTAAAAGTATCGTTATCATTTTCACATATTGGAGATAATTATAGTGGTTTAATAGCATGCAATACCAAAGAAAATTAATTCGATTCTACAGGATATTGGAAATTTTTATTTTCATAAATAATTTCGTCTTTACATACATTTTTATCTCAAGGTCCTTGAAGATGAAGGAAAAAAAAAAATTTAATGAGGATTTTGATATTCATCCGCGCATATTCCGTTCCGTCGGAAAGGATTTCGTGAATCCGTTTCTACTGGCGCGATTTGTTGGCATCTTTCTTTCAATTCCCTCTGTACATCTTCATTGAAGTACCTAAGGGATATCAACATTGCATCGACGAATACAAATTCCCTAAATTTCTAATGGGATTTTAGTCATACGCTGTCACATATTTTACATGAACGATGCCAAATTACAGAAGAAAATACGGTATCGTTGCACAGGACGTTGTAACGGTTTCCAAGTTACCCGAAATCGAGAAGAAGGTAGAAAAAAAAAGAAAAAGAAAAGAAACTTTACCAAATTCACAGGAGAAAAACAGATCCTTGACGAAGAATGCGTCACCCTGTGTGGTTACATGTCGCGGCATAGAAACGCACGACACGTAAATTTATGTACGTATGTATACGTAACGCCACACCGTATATAATGGTATGTATACACCTTTACCTGCGTATTGTAAGCGTGTGGAGATCGTGATGCTCGATTTCCCTGATAGAAAATCAAGAAAAGGCGCGACAATGGCCGAAACCAGACTCCTATTAAACCAAGACTCTTTTGTGAATACACTCCCTACCTCCATTCCCTCATTGTGCGCCCATTACTGTTGTTATTATTACTATTATTTACCGTACAACCACCCATGCACCCACCAAGGTGTGAAGTAAGCTTGTGACCATTCGTTCGTTTCATTGTAACCGTAACCGTTTCATGTATATTCACAAATATGTCTGGTGGTGGTGGTACCGTATAGCTATAAGGGGATCCGTGTAGCACCTGGGAAGTGTAATGTTGCGACCGATGTGGTACACCCTATTATGATAATAATTTGATACAAATTTTATACCGAGGTATGAAGGTAGGTACAGTCGGTTGTAGGAATGGCAGACCCTTCATGGGTCTTTCACAACATGCACATAGCGCAGAAGTTGCACAGAATTGCCGTTGAATTCGTTCCAATAACAAGCCAACGATAAAGTTACGTCAAATTTGTTACATTAGGCAGCGTTACTTAATTCGAGTTCGATCATAACATTTAATTCCGAAATTTGACAGATTATAGAAAGCACTAAGTACAGCGTATTCTTTCGCTTTTACTATCGTAGATATTTCTTCATCTCCCAAACTAATCATGGACATGACGTGTCCATCTTAATCCAGTGCTTTGTCTGATTCTCATCGTTTTTCGTACAGACCCAGTCATGGGTCCCCTTTGGACAGTCCAATAATACCGTCGAGAACCCATAGAACCTAATTCAATATGGCGGAGTCAATTGCGAACGTGAACACTTCACCGGCCTCTCTCTTCCTCTTATCCTTCTCTTTGCACGTCTCTCCCCTTTATGGTGTTCGCACGTTTCGGGGTCTTTTTTCCTCCTTCAACTCGTCGTCGTCTCCCTTCCTACCCTTACTTTCACGAAAGTATGTACCCAACGGAGATACAATCGACTTTGAAACACAATCGATACTCGTTGAGACACGCGGCACGTCCTTTATTTTTTCTTTTTTCTTTTCTATATCCTTATCTACTCGGTGTCCTTCGTGTATACAACGCCATCCTGCACAACCCTTACTCACATCCAGATTATAACTTCATGTATTTGAAGGGCCGGAGAAGAAGAGGCACCGATTCGAGTGTTGCATTCATAGGATGCCTGCAGGATCAGGATTTTCAGGGTTCGCTACATTTTTGTGTTTTGCACAGACGGAATTCATCCCCGTGTAATTGAAGAGAAAAAGTAGCGGGGATGACTGGCGCTAGGATAGCAGGTGGTAATTATTTTAGCAGAAAGAATGGGGTGAGAATTGATTGGAAATTGTGTTTTTCCAATTCAGTCAGATGGGCGGTTGCAGAGACTGTTATTTCTGCATCGACGTTTTACAGCAGCGGGTGGTGCACGTCGCTATAACTGTATTACACGAGTGAATCGTTTATCAGTTTTTCCCTTTTGTTTCTCTGCAGATTCTTTGTTTTCGCGACATTTCGCACGTTACGTGACAAGGAAATGGCAAACGAACGAACGTCGGTCTGCTGCAATCCGTTGCTGCGCAGATTATACCTAATACCTACCGACAATCCAGATCCAGTAAAGTGCTTTTCCTCCTATTACAGAGGTTCAGGTGTCCTCAGTCTATATAGGTATAAATGGAAAAATCTCGTAATTCGTTTCTCTCGAGAAATCTTCTCCTGATTATTTTCTTCTCGGTATAATTATACAGGGACAAATTCACGGAGAATGAATTTTCCCAGATACGAAAAAGGCAAAATTAAGAATTCTGTACCGCGCGCCCATTACATCCAGTATTTTTCGCCTAACTTCCAACGATTCCATTATTTTCTTGCATCGGTGTTTCTTGTAATTCAGGCACGCTGCGCTCGAAGTCTGTTTCGAAAGTCTTGTTAGCGGGAATGACTGGTGGATTTTTGAGTGAACAGGGCGAACCCTTACACCTAAATACCTGTACCAGCAGTTTGGGTACACCTTCGAGTCAAACGGTGGCCAAGTGTCGGTTACACGATAACGAATAAACAAATCTTGTGCCAATTAGTCAATAACTTTTGCTTTTACGCTACGACGACCGATCTTTTGTTTACATTGCGTCTAGCCACAAAAAATCTCTATGGGGTGGTAGGTAAAAATCATTTTTCACGGGTGAAAAGTTGACCGATGTTTTGACCCTCACAGGATTTTGAATGTTTTTTTAGCGTATAAATCATCGGCTGGATATCAATTCAGTGTTTTTAGATTTATAGGATTCTGGTGTTTACATTTTGATTTCCATTTTCTCGTCTGCATTTCTACGACCTTTTACTCGAAGTAGGCGTGAAGAAATGCCTTCAGAAAAAGAATATCGTAGTGAAAAAATCGAAGATGCTTATATTCGGCGTTCTGTAAAATATTTTTCAAAGCCAGTTCACCCAGTAGTCAGAATGTGAGTTTTCAATTTCTGAGTTGTAACTGGTGTTAAATCCGAGACCCGTCGGATAGGAAAATGGTTTCTCATATAGATACCTACTAAATGTGCACAACGTAAAGATTAGTTGAAAAATAGTGTCGATAGTTGGTATATTTGATAGTGAAGAATTGACACGTAGTTTCGTGTACGTGGAATCACTTTGCTCGTTTGACAAATCGTAACCGTTATAATAATACCCAGAAGAATTGTAAGCCTCGTGCGGGGGTTTGGGTTTGGCAATATCTTGACGAACGAAGGGAGCCCGAAAAGGCTCTACGAGTGTTAACCAGGAACCCACTTGAGAACTCATTGACTTTGTTCATTGATTTTACGTCAATCTAGACGCAGTCAGCGGCAACCCCTCTCGGAGTCTAACTACATATGTATCAGCGTATACATGGAGTATGTAACTTGTGAAAAGGGGAGGCTCCACCATGATGCGTTTATCGTAAGCGACGCTCAGGGTTTTGCCCTTTGGGCCTCCGCGGCACGCACACACCCCCTGGCTAAGGGAAATAGAATAGAAATGACCCCCCCAGAGAGTCGAGCGACTCGCATTAGCGACACATGGCCGAGTGACAAAGGACGTCCCTCGAATTCAGGAGCTACCCTTAGGGATATTTCCACTACATATGTATGGGGACCGGGTTACACAAGGGTCGGACGATCGCTGGGGGCTGGGGGCTGGGGGCTGGTTGAGGGGCGGACTACGCGCCAACCCTTAGCACGCAGACGCCATTTTAGAGGATATGAATTCAGAACTATTTTAGAACTCGCTGTTTTCACATTATCTTTTTTCATTCTTTTTACTATCTTAATCTTGGATCAAACAATTACAGAAATTTAATATATAATAATAAATATATTCATGATGCTACCTCGTGTACAGTAATGTTTATTAACACCCTAACATTTCGGCTAACTTGTTCTCCGTCTGAAATAAAATACGAGTTCGATTCTATACGAATTATTTGACAATGCATCCCATTCATTCACGTCAAATGTTAAGCTGATTCAACTAAATTTTGTTAGACCAACAAAAGTATTTTGTTGTATCAAGTAAGTTGAATTATGTTCGTCGTATTTGGTCGAATGAAACGAATCAGTCGCGTAGTTTATGACAATTATGGTCAATGCAACCAATGCGGTCGCGACGGGGAATCTGACTTAAGAAGAGCTTAACAAAAAAATAATTTGTTCTCAAACTTTCAACAAAAAAGCAACTCCACAAGAAAAAAAGTGTCGTGAATTGAGCTCACGCGACTCGAACTATAAAACTTTTTACGTTCAGGATGAATTTAACAATATTTTACATTGAAATAAACCGAATTTCATGGACCTTTTGGTCAGTCAATGTCTCATTTTTTAAACATCGTTCCTCTGATTTATTTTCATTCGAATTAAATGTAGGCTTTTGTTATGCAATTTGATTATAATTTTTAATTATTTGCACGACGTGAGAGGCCAGGATTAGTAGATTGTTGTATTGTAGAGTGAGTAGTAATTCAAGATTGAAAATTAATTGCAGTTCTAGTTTTTATTCGTTTATAACGAACGACGGTCAACCTTTGTTTTTATAATCAATGCTGGAGGGGGCTTCTTCATTTTTTCCACATTGGAGCCCGTAAAGTATAGTTGCGCCAATGAAACGAAAACCACTTGACTCAAGTAATCCTTTCCAGTCATTGCCACATAATTCGTATAGAACTCAACTCGCATTTTGCTTCGAACCGAAAACGAGTTAACAGGAATGTTAAGCAAGGCGTTAATGAATATTACCGTAGAAAGTTGTAACTTATTAGAGAACATTGAACTTGAATAGATACGAACACCATTAACCAACATATTTTTTATCCTATACCTACTCAGCATAGAAAAATAAACAATCAAGTCACAGGTTTACCGTGCTATAATGCTCTAAGTTGACAGTGACGATGTGCATTTTCCGTCAAAACATACAAGCGTCAGAGTTATGGAATCGCGAGAGGCGTGAGGCTTGACTGTAAATATTAGCCGATTAGCGTACATACCTGCCTCACCTCGGCTGTTGGCGTTACTGGATATCAAAACAGTATAAGGTATAGAAGCTTGTCCCAATACAAAACACTTCAAGCTCCGTCGGTGGGCTTGTGTCTTCTGTGTTTTCCCTAAACTCCGTTACGACTGACGACACAGGTTTCGCATCAGCATCTACCTACTTGAGTGACACTTTTTTTTAATGGATTGCCAATCAAGCTGTAGCATCTGAGCGGTCCCGGATTCGGGGTGAAAAGTCTGAAGACTTGGAAACTGTCTGTCAGTCTGTCGCCATGGCGCGCGGAGATGAGACAAAGGATGATTTGGCTGCGGGAGGATCAGTCTCGTCTTCTGTTATACTCTCGTAATCCCGATACCGACGGGCTCCAGGATCGAGGCATGGAGTCTGGACCGGGAGATGATCCTGATTCGAGAGTTCAGACTACGACCTCCTCTCCACCTCCTCTTGCTCCTCTTCAACTTCGGTTGTTCCTCGAGTAGTACGTCGACGCGACGACGAGAATCCGGGAACCCGGACTAAGGGATTATTGCCTTGTTCACGTCACTCGGATTATATCGACCGCGAAAAGTTAATCAGCTACATTTTCACCAGACCTTACATACCCATCTCGCTCACCTTATATCCTCACCGTCCTCCTACAGGCTCGGGTTTCCGCCATTCGATACTATCTATCTCCTGAGCCCTCTCTGCACTTATTCGACCTGTCACACGTGACCCTTACTGAATACTGATGAATATTAAGCTTCCGTTCAGTGATGGGTATAATGAGTCTGTCAAGTGTTTTATGCTTATGTTGCTGATACAGAGTTATTTCACGTATTTTATCCTCCTTTTTATTTTTTATTTTCTATTTTACTGTTCAGGAATAAGTTTACGGATTCGAAGGAGGGATTTAAACTCCAGTTTTCAGTTTTCAACGTTTCAAATCTACCAGGATGTCATTTCGTATGATAAAACGTGTCTTTCTCGTTATTATATTGCGCGTAGTGTACGCTAATAGGGGTGGAGGGTTCTGCAGTACTTAGGCTGAGAAGAATGAATGACATGACACGTACATTTATTGTACGAGTTTACAACGTCTCTTCACATTTGCAATTCACCGATACGTACTGTGTCGTTGTAGCTAGCTCTGTGTACTTCATGGCAGACTTCATTGTGCGCACTTATATATGTAATATTAATGTGTGGCCGAGGTTCGTTAATGACGAAAATAATAATCCCAGATTGTATCGAAACTTGACAATGCAGTCCGCACTGCAACGTCACGTACGGCTAATTCGACACGCTTTACCGAATCGTGCATGCTCGTATCCCCCCCTCCCCCATAGGAATTGATTTTCAACCCTCAATTCCGGCCGCCATCGCTTACGTGTAGTTTCAGGCAGACTCTTATCGAAACGTGGAGAACGCAAGGAAGCAGACGAAAAAATCTAACGATTCTTCGAACATGTTTGTTTAGCAAAATGACCGTAAAAATGAGAGAGAGAGAGAGAGAGAGATGAAGTAGAAAGACGAATAAACATTTATCCAAATCTTGAAAATAAAATCTACAATTTTTTTTTTCCTCACCGAAGATGACGCGGCAGACTTTAACGGACTCGTCAGGTGATTTTTCGTCGAGAAAAGCACGCGGCAATGTGCATAAATTAAAGTGTGGTATGGATAAGTGGGTGTCGCTGGGAGATGTCTGGGTCCTGCTGTAGGCAGACACGGAGCCTGCAACAGGATTCGTTCCAGACTCCTTAATTGACTGCGTGGTTTGTTTGGTCGGTGGTCATAACATCGGCGTGGGTACAAATTATGGGTTGCGCAGGGACCGTGAAAAGAAGAAATGAAAAAATAAGGAAAAAGAAAAAAGAAAAAAGAAAACGAAAACGAAAACACCGAAGAGGATACCATGAGACGAAGAAAACGAAAGATATTGGGTCAGATTGCGGCTAAGAAGCTTCTGCGGATTGAACCAACGGATATACAAACTTTGTGAAAATACACTCTAACGATGAATAGGATAGTCCAAGTCAAGACAAAAGGTGGAGAAACGACTCCACGAGTACCCAGTCACAGTCCATATATTTTCTCTCCTGTTTTAAGATGCATGGCAATATGGACCGGGCCAAGGTGATGTAGTTAGGTATTATGAAAGCTCTGGTATTATAGATAATGATTATCGAGGACCAACTAAGTGTGCTGACGTGGGCCAGGCCAGATGTTTGTCTAGACGTAATATGGTAGGTGGGTATAGGTAGGTACCTACGTATTTCACCGGCCTACTGGACGGTGCAGTCTTAAACCTTTAACTAAAACTATATAACCTCTGAGTGATGACAGACAAATGACGAGGAGAGTCATAACAGCTAGACGAGGATGAGCGAGTAGAAGAGATAATGATACTGGAAATAGAAGTTAAAGTGCCTCCCCCCCGGTGACAAGGCATAAAGTTCTAAATACCTACAAGATAAAAATGGTTGCTCGTAACGAACAAGAAAACAAAAAAATAAAATATAATACAAACGAAAGGCGGAAGACATTAGGTAAAATTGACGAAGCGAGTGAATTTAACGGGTGAAATAATTCTTGGAATAAAATTTCAACTAAGTGTATAATATGCTGAGAATCAGGGTGTATGATAATTGGTAACTGAAACAGATTACTGTGAACGATCAAAGATAAGTAGGTACTACATCTGGTCGACTGGTTTCAAGTCCACACTGTACGTCCCTATATCAATTGTTGTGTGATTTGTCGAGGATTATTTTCAAAATTTCTTGATGATATTCGAATGGTTAGATAGTGAGTTGATTCGTATGTTACGTCAGACTATAAATTAGTGAAGAGTAAGGTCAAAATGATGTACCTACAACAGAAAGAACTGAGATGAGGAATTACAGGGTAGTTTTAACACGAGATTATTAAACTCATGTTATGTTTTATCTTTTTTTTCTACAACAATTCTGACAGTGATCCCAATTATCTACTATACCTATTTGACTTAAGATTTGACGATGAGATTCTCTCGTTGAACAATCAAGTATATACAGGTACCTCAAGGGACTTGGTATTCCAGTATTCTTTTGTTGTACGTTTATTTTTTTTATTTATTTTTTTTGTTCAAATCCTTTCTCCTTTGTCAAATTGTTTCTTGCGCTCCGAGGCTTGCAAATTCAAACGCGCTCGCTTACTTAGCATTCGGTGTCACGTACCCGTGGAATTTAATACATCAAAAACTGCAGCGAGTTCTCCGGCTCTCTGTTCTCTCTCCGCTGCTCCCCTCTTCTATCCTATCCTCTCCTCTCCTCTCCTCTCCTCTCCTCTCCGCCCACTCTCTCTCTCTCTTCACTCCCCGGCTGACAACCCCAGCTACATCCTGCTCGACATTCATTTGTTCACGTTACACGCGGACTTCCCCGCGAGGCTCATCTTTTGTTTTGCAAGAAGGCGTTTCCCATTGGTGGATCTCTCGGGGGCGGATCGGCCATGACAGTTTTTCAACTATCAACCAGAATATCCGATCCAATGCCATATGACGCTGGGCGTTACTGGGCGGGGATTTTTACTCGGCTATCTTCGGCGTGATCCGAAAATTCACGATGGTAACGGTATACCATTATTATTATTATTATCATCATCATCGCCAGTATCGTTGTTATGATTATTATCCTTCCACCGATTTTATTATTATTATCATTATTCTATCGCATACACTCACTTCGTAGGTATCTCTACTTTCACCCTTGCCTGCTACCCAAGCGGTAAGTAAGTCGCGATAGTAATACGCTGTTCTAGTACCACGAGCTTCACGGATAATCCCAGAGATGGCGCCAGCCGTACTCCGGAAACTGCTTTTGACTCGAAGCGCCATCTCGTAATCGATCCTCCCTGAGCGCAACGATTGTCAGATTTTTTTCATTCTAAATATTGTCTTCAGTTTAAGGTTTCCGGATTTCCTCTTCAATTCTAGCAAACTTTATTTTACCTTATTTTCTAATCTATTTGCCATCTGGTTAAATTATACTTTACAATTCGACTATTTTTTTTATTTTTTATTGTTAAATAATTTGAACCCCTTCTCGCGCATTAACAAATCCTGAAAAATAATTTCCCGACTTTGCCGAAGGCTATAAATACCTCGTTACTTCTTCTCTCTTTCCCAATTTTTTTTTTCATTATAACCTCTCAACAGTTAGAATGGCGTAATGGAAGGTGTCGCCGTCTGCCGTCCGAGGATCGAGCAAAATTATAACCGCGGCAAAAGAGAGAAGGCGAAGAGAAGACGCGAAGAAAAGACAAGATGGGGTAAGGGTGGGGTTGAATGCTGCAGAGGACCAGAGGAATCGGACATTCGAATGTCCAGTGGGTAGGGGGTCGACTGGCTGCCTAGTCGGTAATGCCCGGATCGACATCGCCGCGGTAAAGGTCAGGGGTTTTGATATCCTGGACACCCACGTGCTCGCGATAATTCGAATTAATCATTGCTAATTGCCAGGCCTTGAATAATACCAGGCACCTATGTAATATGTATACAGAATACATGTACAATATACGTGTATATACTGGCCTCCGTTTGTTTGACATATACATCATTGCCGATGCTTTAAACGCCGCATAATGACGGATAATTTGAAGGTTCTTGAATTCACGCTGTGGTGGCAGAGCATACAATTATGAGCGAACCACCATAAAAATGAGGTGTAAAAAATTTGACGAAAGCTAAAATTTTTGTTGACGGATACATTTTTACGCTGACCGGAACTTGTTCACTTGTTTATTGATACTTGCGGTGTTACGTTGTGATTTAAGCTAGTTGACACTATTCTCAGTTCCATGCTGCTGTATCATAGTAGATACTTTTCATTTATCGCTTGGTTGCGGGTATTCACCGAGTATTAGGTATTGATCGTGACATTTGCGTGGTACCGGAATTTCGACGAGGTTTTCGATGAGATGGACGTTAAACCAGAGTCTTCCTTAAGCGGTTACCTACATGGGTTTTGAACAGTAGAAAAAGCTAATTTTTTCTCTCATTTTTTAAAAATAGGTATAATAAAAGAATTATTTGATTCAAACTTAAGGAATACGAAAGAAAAATGTTTGCAAAATATTTTATAAAATTTTTAGTAAAAAATTTTGTAAATTCAAACGTTCAGAACTTGTTTTTGTAGACCCGGTATTTTCGCAGTGGACATGATAACTCATGCTAGCTTTATCTGAAATCAAAAAACCAAATATTTTCTGTTAGTATGTGAGTATAGCTTGTACTTGGAAAAAGGATTAAGAAAAAAAATTGAAATTGCAATTTTTGACAGAGATGTATGCAAACAAGTACAATTTTTCGTAAAATCTACACACCATGTACTGCCTTGTAAAATGATTCGTGATCGAAGAAAAAAAACCTCCGTCCAATTACTAGTTAATCCTTTTTCACCATCAGTTTTTTGTGAAATCGTCTCCACCGACTTGAAAAATATAATTTTGAGAAACGAACGATGAACCTGCGACGCTCCCAGCCAGTCGAGTCTAATGAGAGGAATTTCAAAAAGTTGTCTCTTCTAGACTTCTACTCCATTGAAGTGAAACTTTGGGAAAATATTCTTGAGATGTTGTACTATTAGACAGCGAAAATTAAAAAAAACGGACTTTTCGAAATTTCTGTACCCATTTTAACCCCTCAACTGCGAGTGGTCACGTGTTTCATAATTCTACTCCTCATCATTTCTAACGGAATAGCAATTAAATAATCCAACTAAAGAGACTCCATTGCTTTACTTTTTGGGCTTACATCCTTTTCGCATACTTTTAGTCGCTACGAAGCTTCAGACACAGCCTGTCAATCTACTTTTTACACACCTTGAAGAGATAGGAATCTGCATCTAAAGGTCACTAAAATACAGACTCAATAGCGTTGCCGAAATATTTTGCTATACTGTGTTATCCTCGATAATATAAAACGCGTCCTGGACATCGACAATCAACTTTTGGACATCCATGTGGTGAAAAGAATCGACTTTCGGTTCCAGTCTGATTCGTATGCTAATCATCCGCCTGTTTAACATATTACTTTAACGAGAAGTTTATCATTCATGTGTAGACATAATTTGGTAGCGCTATGCAGGTTTTGTGTATATACAGACCATGGATTAAGGGGGAGTCCGAGGTAGAAAGGGGGAAAGATGAATTAGGAAGACGAATAGTAATGAGTATCACGTGAGCTGCGTAGTAATACATTTTTAATTCTCGCGAGATGTATACGAGACACATGTAGGTACACATACATCGTGTGCATTATATGCATACGAAGCAGGAAATAGGCGCGTATTATCACGCATTCGGGATATCGCTGACTGATCTGTACCGGATATCGCGTAGGCACATCGCGCGGGTCGTTAAGCCCCGGCACAACATTGGACAGGTATTATACTTTTTGCTCGATACCCATATATGCGCAGAAGGAGACGCTCGCACGCACATACGTGGGTAGCTATACGTGCGACGTCCATGATACCATCTATACAGCAAATTAGCAACCACCACCACCACCACTACTATACCATTTCCGCAATTTTTCTTTACAACTGTATTAGCACATTCTGCATGTCATTGGTATCGAGTATTAAATTGACCAGGTGAACGCGTTTTTGGGTTGATGATGATGTCCACATCGTCTGGACAAAATTCAGTTAAGGGTACAATAAGCTTTCTTCTTTAAGCAGTATATTTTTCGATGAATAATACATCCGCGTATCTGCATTCCGTGTCTTCCTTTCTCTCTGTGTGTGTGTGTGTGTGTGTGTGTGTGTAAATATGCATATATAGCGAGACGCGACGGGGTTCCTGTAATTGCAAAGTGTCGGTTGTCGGTGACGTAGTAGTCGCATAAACACATCACGAGTCAGAGAGGTGTTAGAAGTCAGGCACTAACGCGTTGTACCGAAGGCCTGAAACGTCGGCGAGAAGTGAGCTACGGTGATGACAGTAAACCGCAGAGCGCGTAATGTGCCGGTGTCGTTCAATCAGTGATAGAGTGTAACCGCAAACCAATATGTTATATAATGAAACTGCCGCCTGCGAACGACGCGGTCCAGGATATATCTCTAGGTAGGTATGTACACACGTGTTCAACAAGCTCGCAGAAGAAGAAGAAGAAGAAGAAGAAGAAGAAAAAAAGAGACACAAGTCAGGGATGTAAAACTCAAATGGAATCATTGTTCATTAACAGCACCACGCGGTTCTTCTTCGAGACGAACAACGACAATGTCGTTGATCATATCTGAAGCTTTGCTGTTCGTGCTTCGCATCATCTGTTTCGCGTCGTGCCACATCCATTGATCTCGGTAATTTCTGGTCAGAATTGCTTTCATCCGAGGACCCAAGGTGTTCATGAATTTCGTTTCATTGTTCCGATGGAGAAAAAGAATGAAACCAAAGAACTAATCTACACGTGAGACGTGACGTAGGTACACTCTGTGGGGTTGATCTCTGACTCGAGTTTAAAGAAAGTACGAGATTCTTGAAAATCTTTCCAGTCAGTCAGGGGTTGGCAACGTTGGATGAGGAGGTGCTTGGGGGCTGGGAAAGACGACGGGCGGATCGAGGGTGGGTGTCGAATTTAAATAATCTTGCAGACTTTCGTCGACGGGGGTGTCGCGGGCGCGACGGGAGCTAAGGGAGAACGAGCTCCGGTGCTGGTGGCCCGGCTACGGGAGAGTTTTATAAGGGCGTCTCGCACCCTGTAATCTTGGGCCACGTGCAGAGCGGTGCTAAACCAGAGAGGGGAAAATCCTACGGTAGGCAGTAGACAGTGGTATACTGACTACTACTGCTGTTGCAGGAGAAGTGAAAAGAGAAGAGAAAAGGGAAAAGGGAGAGACGCTATGGTGGTGCAGGAATTGACTGACTGGATGGCCAGGCTCGTGTCAGCCAGGAGATGATAAATATCTAATAGGAACGTCGAATGGTTTCGTAGTGGGTTACACTTCGTGCTCTATTCGTAGGTACCGTATACACTATACGCTATACACGTTGTCGTACGACTAATACAACGTTCAAGAAAAATTCATCTCTTACTCTTTCTCTCATCGTGCGATTGTTTGGACAATGGACCACATTGTAGGCGCACGCTTTGTAACATTAACGATCCCGATACACACTCGTACTCAGCTTCATCGATGCATGTACTACGTGGTTTATTTTCTCTTACTTACTTTCTTCCTTTTGTAAGCACATTCAGACATCTTTATCACCGCTCTTCAACCTATCTTCAAATATCGTTGATTCACAATCTCAGTCTCGAACTGAACGCAATTATTTTCATTTTCTATTGATGAATTAATACAGTTTGCTGCGATATTTTGACAAGAGTATCAACGTTTTCTTGGATTCGCAACTACGAAGTACTCTTACTAACCGTTGCTGGTACAGTTATCGTCCACAAAGTCTTGTGCAATATTCATCGACGTTCGAATGTTTGTATTCAAGGAAATAAGAATCTTGGTGTTCGATCGAGATCCATCGTCTTACAGTAACTCGTTTCATTGTCTGGTACTATCGGAGCGGCTCAGAGATCATGGATGTCAAGTTACTATTATGAGCCACAGTTCTACGGTCCACTCTATCTTAAAACAAAAAATAAGACTTATGGCTCATCGTACTAATTAAGGCTACACCGATTTACACTGGCTCTCAACTTATCCAGGCGTACGTACGTACGAAACTGACAGGGTATAAAACCTTAACCCCTAGTGTGGAAAGCACGCATTCTCACATCATGCGCATAACATGTCAGAAATGTAATACCACGTTTGAATGACTGCATTGAACATTGTCCAGGACTGATTGAATTATGGTACCTGTGAAGTGTAAATTACACGTTGATTTTTGCGTGGCATTGCTGTAGGACGTATATAGGATTCTTAGAAGGCTGTTTCTGTATATCGACATCTCACAGCTTTACGATGGCGAGAGAGATTGAGTTTTTGTTTCTCTTATTCTTGTTTCTCGTATATGTATATAGTTTTGTTATTTTATTTAGATGCATCGTTGTCTCTCACCGAGTGCCCTCCCTTCTCTCTCGATCTACGTTTCCGAGGCTTTGATCTTCGGCCTGGGTTCGAACTCGAGCTAGATCTCGCTGAATAGGTATACCTACACTCTCCGATGACGATAGAGTCGTCAGGTCCGCGGGATCGGTACGACAGATAATGTAGTTTTATTATAATATCAAACGCGTCTTCGGAGCTGCTAGTGTCCTGTTGAACAGCGGGGATCCGACTCGAGACCATGATCGATTTGACGCGGGCAAACTTGGCGCGTCATGAGACAGACCACAAAACTAAATGAAACCCTAACATAACCCTAAGCCAACCCGACCCAACCCAACCCAACCAGACCTTGTAAAACACCCACATCATTTGTTTTACAAGCCTTAAAAGGAGGAAAAATAAATTCCCTGCGCTAATCGCTTGCTGCAGGAAAATTTAACGATCATGAAAGACGCCTTCATCGAGAAATGGAGGAAATCTTCAACGTGCATCGTGCAGATTCTGCCACTATATATATATATATATGGATATTGTTTCGTCTGAAAATTCGTTGCGTGTTTCAATTACCAGCATTACCTGCAATAGGTGAACGGTATCCACCTACAGGGAGAGGGGTCGTGTAGAGTCTCTTGCCTCGAAGAGCGAGGAATCACTTCATCATAATCGGTCATCTGCCGGTCATTTCGCCCCGCAGACGTTGCGGCCGGCCGTGGGACCCCCTGCGGTGGTCTCGACGCCCAAGATATCTTGGCCAGGAACGAAATACTTTGCTGACAAGCAAAGAATTTGATATCATGATTACCCAGCTCGGAGGAGATCGCTTCTAACAATTCTTTGTCCTCCCATCTTCGCCCTCCTCTGCATCGTTGCCTGGCACACTATTATTACAACGATTTCCTCACATTTTCCTTGTGTTTCCTGTTTTCTTTTTTCTTCTCCCCCTTCCTCTTTTTCTCCTTCCCAATGCTATTCAATAGAAATACATGAGTGTTGAAATTAGCAGCCGAGTGTATACCAGGGAGTATGTCATAATTTTTTTCGAGGAGGATGTAATATTAATAAATGTTTGAACACGTACCCCACCGGCTGGTACCGCACCGTACTGGTGATATAATTTGAGCTCACCCCGTATTTGCCTTTCGAATCTTTCAATTCTGTCCCTTTCGGTGTGCGCTGCTGCTCTGTCGGCTTCCCGTCTCCGCCCCCGCCTTACCAAGCCTTATTCAGTCTCGGTATTCGAGTGAACATGGCCTCATTACCAAAGCAAATATCTTATAGTCACCGTAGACTGAACACGCGAGACGCCATGCAAAGACGACGATGGTTCGATCGAGCTGCTGACGCGGAGACGAGCGGGTCATGCAAACGGATGAAAAATAAAGATCCAGGATGGATATATATATATATATATATATATATACATATATATATACGCGGGTCGATTCAAGTCTATCCTCCTCTACCCCCGCTACTCTCGATTCAATCTTTTGCCAACTTTCCCCTCGTCGATGGATCGAGGGAGGTTCTCGAGAAGCGGGACTTCCTCACACATTCATTGCTCTTTTATCAATCCATCGGTATCAAATTTGTGTCGCGAATCTTTTCCGTTACACCCCCTTACCTAAAAAAGAAAGTCTCCAAAAAAAAAAAAAAAAAAAATTGGTGTTACCGGCAATTACAATTATCCTCAGATACTGTTTCCTCATTGTGTGTCAGAAAGAGGACGACTAGCATGATCGATATTCATCGACTATTTACCGCTCGATCGTTCAAACTGCAGTTTGAATTTGTGTATATTAGGGTGGCGCAAAAAAACCGACTATTTTTTTTTTTTTTTTTGAGTCTCGTGAGACAAAATGTTTGTTTTTGATGTTTTAAGAGCCCACTTCAAAAGACGGCTCAACAATAGAATTTTAAAAGGTCGCTCCAAATTTAAAAAAAAAGTCAAAAATCGTCAAAAAATTTAATTAAAAAAATTATATTTTCAGTATTTTGTTTGATTTTTAATTCATGTCGTGGTGTACTGTTATCGATTCTTTCTTACTGAATTGAAGAAAAAAAATTTATGAAATTTTAATATGAATATTAAAAGGTCGCTCGAAAAGATCTAAAGAAATGCACCAAAAGATTGAAAAAAAAAAAAAATTCTGAGCGACCTTTCAAAATTCAAATTTTGAACTGAAACTTTCGGAAACTTATTTTTTTTGTTTGTCTATAAAATTATACCGTAACGAGAAAATAAATTAAAAAAAGAAAAAAAATCGATTTTTGACGATTTCTGACGTTTTAAAAAATGTGGAGCGACCTCTTAAAAATTTTTTTTTTCAACCGTCTTTTGTAGTGGGCTCTTAAAACATTAAAAACTAACATTTTGTCACACGAGACTCAAAAAAAAAAAAATAAAAAAAATAGTTGGTTTTTTTGCGCCACCCTAGTGTATCTACATTAGTATGATTTGGTTGAATTGATCCTCGTCATAGTGACGGACTATAGTCGCGTCTAAGCCGCGTTCTGGAATTGGTATCCTTCTTTGGGGTTAGATTGAATCGTCAATTTGTCTAGCATTATCGAGAGCAACGAGCGTCGTGTCGCGTCGCGAGGAGGGACGAGACTGCCGGTGAAGTAAACGCGAGGCTGAAGGTTCGGAAAGGTTTTCCAAAGGCTTCCAAAGGCTTCCAAAGGCTCCCACTATTCCTCGTCCTCCTCGTTCTCCGGTCCACGACCAAAGGATTTCGTGTATTTAGGATAACAAGCTGTTCTGACTTCGATTCGTATGCAGGACTCGCAGGGCTCCTTTATATTGACATATCGTCGCACGTGATCCAAATACATGCGACATTATATACCAAATTCCTCGAACAAAGCGCCCACTACACGCCCTGGTCCCCTCTAGCTTTCTCTCCCCAGCTCTCTCTCTTTCTCTCCGCCGATTGCTAGCTCGTCTCTTCTCCTGTGCGCGACCCTCGATCACCTATACAACAGTTTGCAGGACTCACTCCCTCATCCACTGCAAATCGTCTATAAACGCAAACAAATTGCTCGGAAGACAATCGCTCGACGTTCATTTCCCTTCCGCATCGAATCATTCTCCGTTTGCTAGTGCTGCAGTATCCTTTTATATCGATCCTCTCGTACATTTTTATGCAAGCTCTATTACTGCTCTATAGTCTAATAAGACTTGCTTTCAAAAGTTTTCCAATCACTTACGGAGAAAAGGGTCAACAACTTTCATGCTTTCAGCTTTCTCGAATCAGGATAAACTTGCATTTTTTGCCATTTCCATCGATCATTTCGATATCCAGAACCATATTCTAACGTTTTGCGAAGCACGCTGTTAAGATACGATGTAAGATTTCCGCTCGGTGCGTTAAAACAGCTCGATGATGGATATCTGTTTCAAATATTCACGCCCTTTTACACCACTAGGGCTGTGAAATGAATGCTTTTGAAAACCCTTTACTGGAGGGCGGACAGTTACTGAGGTATAAATATTAAACCGAGTCTGCTGACCACATGGTACAGACAGCGAGTTTACGTCGGACATTCATAGGTGTATCCATTGCTGTCTTATGCTTTACACTCCTCCACACCCTTGCGGTACCAATAATCCGTTTTTCTCCATTACTTGATGAATTTCTGTTCAATGCAATTCAACACTTGCACAGTGACGCTAATCTAACAGTCCATAAAAAGGGATAAAAGTCACCCTTGCTTTAAATTCTTCTCTTTCTTTTTCTCTTGTTATCATCTCATTTAACAGCCAGTCGCAGAGTTGCAACTGCAGTCATGAATACATCGAATACCGGGTCGGGCGTTAATTAAAATCTCTGTTAACAAGTGCCTGCCTATACCTAATCTACCGGGAACGCTGAATGTTACGTTTTGTATTGTTACTTTTGTTTGTGTGCATAATATGACGCGTATTTCCGCTTCCGTTACTCCAGCGCGGCTGTAGGCTAACTCTCTTTCTCTCTTTCTCGACGTTTATTCCGCCCTGGAGGCGTGACATGTTTATATCTGGACGTCAACCGTTCGTTTTCCATTTAGAAACGCTACGCTCTTTGCTGCTCTCTCTCTCTCTCTCTGTCTCTCTTCTACACTATGCAGCTTCGTCGACGTATAGGTGTAACGTTTACGATGCACATATTATTCGGAACTGAATGAAAAATTTCATTTTTAACCAAGGTTTTGCCTAAATTCAGTTCTCGGTTTGCTGCAGATTTTCATTCCTAACTAGTGTCGTAATGGTTCTTATTTTTTATTCAGTTTTAATTTCTTTGTTCGTACTTCTTAACGAGAATTTATAATCTAAATAAATTCGATAATTTATCCAATTTATAATTTGAGCTGGAGTCTTCAGAGTGGCCGCATATACATATATATATATATAGCGTTATTTGTCGTAGCCGTGCAGGTACCTTGATTAATCGTCCGTTGTGCTAATGGGACATTTTTCTGTACACAGCGACACAGGAAGGTGTCAAAATAATTCATTTGCTGTGAAATATTACCACTCTTGTGTCTCTCTCTTTCTCACTATTCGTTTCCTCCTTCTCCTTCGGTCGTTCTAACTCTCACGAGACACTTACCGCTAATTGTTCCGCACCGCCTCATGGATATACCTTATAGGCGTACCGTTATGCGTGTGTTTGGCCATAATGTAGGGCCAATCTAACGCCTGGCACATAATAGGTACACCATCTGCAGTTCACAACCGCGTTACCAAAATTTTAATGTTTAAGAAAATTTTTGGATCTTTTTTCTTTCCTTTTTTTTTGAGGAATTCTTCAACCGCGATTAATTCCAATCGTTTTCTATTTGACGGGGTTCTTCTTGCTATCGTACTATTAATAAATCAACGAGAAAGTGCTGATAAATAAATAAATTAACGGCTTCTCTTGAAATATAACTCGTCTTGACTTCATATCACGGAAGACTACCTCGTACCTAGCATGAATACATGTATGAGGGTGCATACAGGCTATTCCAAAAACTTGCTACACCGAGTTATAATGTTACTTTACTTCTCGAACACGTAAAGACTGGTTAGGGATGGTTTTTTCCGTAGCATTCGGTCGTAATTGACTTTGTCGTAGTTGAGGCTGAAAGTAATTCAATTTGGTATGATCGATCGTCAATGATCGCGATTCAAAGTGCATAAAAACTTGATTCACGTTTGTATAAATATCAGACGCGTACGTAATGAGAGCGTGTGATGATCTTTAGTTGTAAGTTTTGACGATCTTGGTTGTTTCTTGGTAGCTTTCGACTCTATGCGAACGTTTCGTTGGAGGTTGAAAGGCTCGAGACCACCTTCGTGGAAGAGCCTGTAGAGAGAATGAAATCCTTAGGAAAGGTAAGAACTCCGAAAGGTATATCATTGCCAGGCAGGGCGTGGTACCGGCGTGAAGTTGGCGCCGGCAGCGATAGATACCGCTAATTATCGATCGTAAATAATCGAGTCTTAGGATACACGGCAGCACCGCACGTCATCCTATCGCGTTGAAATCGCGGCACCGCAAAGAACAAGGGGGATAAGAAAAACTAAAAAACATGTGGAATGAAAAGAGGAACAAGATGAAGGCGGTGAAGAATTTCATCGAGGTGAGTACAACGTCTAACAAACAGCTATTGCGCAGGAAGTGGCGATCGGGACGAGATATCAATTGGCTCGATGATAACGATTTGTAAAACCATCGTAAAAGATTCAAGAGACTAGATTTAAAACTTTCGTTGCTGTTATTCCATTGATTCGCATGTTGTTTTAATGCTTCTTCGATCGATAGATTGATTCTGGGATCGATCAGTTTTCACTAATATTCACTTGTTTTTTTTATTCAGTTTTATCCATTTTCAAATGGTTTTCATCAATTTTTGAGAAATCTTCTTTACCTACTGTCAATTATTAGCCATTTTTTGCTATATTATCGATTCGGATCTACCGATTTCAACCAGTTTTTACCGATTTATATCGAATTCGGATATTCCTAGATAATTTTTGAATTGTATCATTTACTTCAAGGCAGTATTCTGTTGATTATTGATTGTTAGTTCTTTTCTTATTCTCGATACCGATTCTTACCGATTTTAGTTGCACATCCGATTCGATCTTTTCTGAATACGGATATTTTTCACTTATACGAACTACGCGCTGTGCCATGACTTTCACGATTCACATTTACCCAGATACCGATTTCCGTTGAAACGTTGATCCGTACAATCGAAAAGGAAAATAAAAACAGGCCGGAAAAAAATCTTCTCAACAAAACAACTATATGTGCCAAGGTCAATATTATCGAGGAAAAATCTTGTCTTTATTTTGAAAAATAATTCACTCATCGCCTTTTTTCAAATTCTCCTCTTCAATTCTTTATCAAGTCAATTTTCCTCGTCACGTTGTATTAATTCCTCTTCGGTCGCGGTACACGTCGACTGGCTGGTTGGAGCGGCGTGGTTATAGGAAGTTGGAAAGTGTCGAGCGAATTCTCGGAGATATCGCGTTACCGAGCCGCGTCTTTGATCTCGCGACACTCACAATTTCCCGCGCTCGCGATACACCCCTATTTTCTGCGCGCTAGACGAGCCACCCTTGATGAGAGACCGGGCACCAGTTACTCGCCTACCTAATCACAAGGCTCGCCATCATCCAGGGCAGCGACCGTTAACGTTAACGTCAAGGCTAACGTCCACGTTCGCGTTACGTTCGTTCCCACCTCGTCAACCCCAAGCGCAACGTTACGTCGGTCGATTTTGTCTTCGATGAGAAAATTTTATGGGCTGATAATCGTCATCGATTTCTATGTTTTAGAAAGTAAAATATTTTTTTGGTATGCATATGTCCGTTGTTGAAATACGTTTTATTTATAAAAATTAGGCGAAGAGAGAAAGAGTCGTCATTATTGCTTGACGAATATTAGCAAGACGTTCTTACCTAATTTAACGCTTAGAAGAATCCTGAGAAAGGATACATTATTGTGATAAATTTATGCTAGTTCTTGGAAGTGTTTTCACAATGAGGAAAAAATTTAGCCACAGATAAAAGTGGTTATGCTGAAATTTATATCTTAAGTAACAATTTACGAGTAATAAATTGTGAGTGAAATTTTCGCATATAATGTGGATAACAAAGAACAGAAGATGAAAAACCGCAGGTCTACTACGGTATACAGCCAATAAATTCTTAGAAACTAATCACCCTGGGCAATAGCGTGTAGATATATGTACAGTAATAAGTATGTGTGTGTGTGTGTGAGTACTTGGCACGTAGTTTTGGGGTGAGAAATCCTTCCTGCAAATACAATATAACCCTTTATTTGTTTCATTCTTCGCTCTCTCTGGTCGTGATTCAAACAATCCAGACATCCCGGTAAACACTTGCAGCATTCGCAAGATCCGCGTGAAGCCCGAAGCGATTTACCAGAATTCGCGTCGTGCAAATATGTTCATCCCTTATATGTACTGCAGGAACACTTTCAACAGCCACGGGACCAGATCTAGACGTCGCTACTGCATCGAACTACAAATCGGTATACTATCTATTCACTACTTGCAAACGAACAAACGAACAAACCAACCAACCAACCAACCAACCTCCTTTCGAGATTCGAACTTCCTCCCCTGAACTGCAACCACTCCTGTTCAGAGAATATATACACCTCGAGGTTAGACAAACACTTTGCCAGATTGCCAACGCCGTCACGAATCACCCCTTTTACACCAAACCTTCATTCTTCACACTCTCTCCTTGTCTATCGCTCTTTATCTCTCTTGAGAACCCTTTGATGTCTCGTAGACTCAGCGACGCGATTGCTTCGCAGATATGTCATAGATTAGGCTCGTGTCAACTACGGTCTTGATTGCGCTCTAACGGACCTTAGATTTGGATTCGGCGATCCCAAAAACGTAAAGTTATGACGATTGCGGTAGTTTCGAAAATTTATACGACTGTGTACATCACTATTTTCTTACTTTCAACAGCCATTTGCTGAAAATCGGCTCGGAAGATGCTCCATTCTGACTTCGGATTTGTATTCACCGATAAAAAGTACGCAAGAAAACATGTTTCGATGTTGTTACAAACAATCGACTAAGTATAGCGAGTTCAACTAACAAATAACAATTTAATTTTAACTACCTACCATAAAATTATCTCACTGCGTGTTGTAAAATGTACTAAACGCGACGCTTAGACGCAGAAGAAAAAACTTGCTGAAGTCATTTTTCAAAAACAAGAACAAAAAAAAAAAAAAAAAAATGTTTAAAAAAAAAAGATGAGTGAAAAAAGAAAAGTGAGGCGAAGGTCTTCACGAGGAAGGTGAGTTTGAAAGTTTTAAAACCGTCTTGCGTCGATCCGTCCTACGTTAGTATTTTTTTTTTTTTTAAATTTTTTTTCCTCTTATTTCTCGTTGGCGCGAGAAGGCGCGGAGGCGAGCAATTAAGTTTGAAGTGTTTCCTGCAAGGTGTGACTGCAGGGCGAAGGAACTCGCTGCTTCTGCTTCTGCTGTTGCTGTTGCTACTGCTGCTACACAGGGATAGGCTGCATCGGCCGAAACGAACTACCAACGGAAGAAAATAAAACCATTGAGTCTAGGCGCTCGCCACCTGACTCTGAACGAGAAATGCAGTAGCTGTCAGTAAAACGATGATTATTATTGCATTTTTATTGGATAAGGATGCGCCACGGGAACCCTTTAAACTGTACCACCTTTACATCGTCCTCGTGCTTGCGATTATTCACTTCGGTATATATTAAGTGTACAGTACACGGTATCTGTACTTTCATCTTTGATGGTGGAGAGCGTTAAACGTTTTCGAATCGCGGTGAAACTTTGCATCTCATGAAATTTTGGTGCAATGGTAATTGGTTATGGATTAAGAAAGCTTTCGCCACTACGCGAACCTTTGTTAGTACTGATTGTGAGATACTTAATCGGTATAATTATTAGATAAATAATCAGAAACATTTCGATAATTATACTCATACAGTGTGATCTACTCGACGAGTGGGTGTAAAAAATTAGAAACAGCGAAGATCAGGATGATCAGAAATCTGGACGTAAAAATATCGAAAATCGAAAAGAAAGAAAGATCAAAGTGACGAAATTTTATCAAGCTAGAAATTCATGGAACTGAAAATCTTCGATTATTCGGAATTTCGATGTGTTTAGATTAAATTTTTTTTTTTAATTTTCGCACTTTTGAAAGCTCGACTTGTCGGAGTTACGCCCTTTCGGTATTTTGTCATTTCCAAATTTTTTTCCTTCGGAACTTTGAGCGTCGAGTTCCTTCGAAGCATTCGAAACTTTGATGTTTCGTCAAAGTTTTATTTCTCTACTTTAATACTCGTGACTAAAAAATTCGGATTTTGACACCTTCGGAACTTTTCTAATTTAATATTTCACCACGAAACATCTCCCCTCGATTGAATAATCAAATTCGATATGTCAAATTGAAACTAATCCATTCAATCATATATGCGGAAAAGCGTTTATAAGCCAGCGATATTTCAATATTCTACACGACATGTTTTTCCCACCTAGGAAATCTTAGCGATGCGTAATACTCGTCAGAATTATAATAATGCGAGACCGCAACAATGGAAAAAAATCTTTAGCAACGTCAGGCTATAAGTGACAACGATGCCACGCGCCTCGTCACGTCGCAACGAAACGACGAAAGAAAACACTTGCCACTTCATGTAGGTAGCCATTTTGAATACATCATTTTTCCGGCAACATCAGCACAACCTCGAGGTTCTCATTCCTTCATTTTTATCTTTGCAAAGGCGCGTATAATACTGCCAAGTACCCAGCATAGACTTTCTCTCACTGTCTCTCTTTCGCACGCGAAAACTTCGTTGTTTGCTGCTTTTCTCTCGCTTTCGTATAAAATAATATCCAAGTATGTATATACGTATGTGTCTAGATTTAGACACACACACACACACACACACACACACAGATTTTCTTCTCTATTAAAGTAAATATCTGAATAGCCAACTTAAAAGAAGGATATGGGGGGGGGGGGGGGAGGGGGATAAAAAAATCTACCAAAGGCTTACTTCGTGAACTCTGTGTGTGACTTAAAGTAAAGATGGGATTGAATTGAAATTCGTCACGTCATTCCCTGCGGGGTAAATCCGAATTAATTAAGCGGTTTGAACGGCCCTTGCCGAGGTGGGCTGCAGTCTCTTTTGTTTGCGTTTTTTGCTTTATATCCATCTGACAAGACGCTTTTCGTTTTTATTTTTTATCTTCATTTGTACCTACTTCTCTTCTTTTTGTTTCTCCCTCTCTCTCGTGTTTTTAATTTTTTTTTTCTTTCGTCTCTTTTCATTTCATTTCAATTAATTTTTTTTTTGTTTATTATTATTATTATTATTATTCCTCTCGGTTTGTCTAGTCTCCGTCTCGTTATGCTCCTCGTTTTACAACCCAACCCACTGCTCAACCTAACTTAAACGCGGTAGCCAGGCGGTAGCTGATTGGTTAATTGAGACTCGAGAGATTCGAAACTTCAAGCCAACAAAACTAACGCAGTTACTAATCCCTTCTTCCTTTTCCTCCTTCACCTTCTCTCTCTCTCTCTCTCTTTCTATCTCTCTCTCTCTCTCTCTTGCTCCGCCGCATTCTGCCCGCAGTAAAAATGAATATCAAGAATAATTACGAGTTATGCACATATTCAATATCAAAGATTTGGAATATTTCTGAATTCTGAATAAAATATTCCGAATCCGTTTATCTTTTCAGAGATGGAAAAAAAAAAAAAAAAAAAAAAAAAACGCAGTGTGAATATTTTCTCAATATGCCCTGCCTGATACACCAAAAACGATGTTTATAGGATAAAAAATTCGTTTCATCTATCTCTCGCTTCCCTTCTCAATTTCAAACTGAACATAATAGATGTTCGGGGTTTTGTGTTTGGGGTTGACTACGTAAGTACGCGAAGCCTGCTCCATATATGTATACTACATACTGGTCATCCTATTATTCATTGCCAGTTGATTTGCTGGCTGTAAAAATATCGCGAATTGGTCCACAACGGGCGTCCAGACTCCCAATAATCTCGTAATTGGTGTCAAAGATCCCCCAAGTACCTACCTCAGAACACGTAACTCGACTATCTGGTCTTCGATGTTTCCACAGCTTGCGAGGCAGCATCCAGTGCTGCTGAACCATCGCGAGGAGCATGGACCAGTTCACTTTTAGACACGAATTCTTTTTCTCTCCCTCGATTCATTTCTCGCGCACACCTCAGTGGCACTTCAGTCATTATCCTCACTGTTATCTTTTAAAAAGTTGGTACAATAAGGGGCGACCCATGGGGGACGCAGGCGTCGAGGGAAGTGGTCAGAACCTGGTTTAAGCAACTGGTTCGTCACGATGTTTATTTACTCAAAGAGTTCTTTTGTGCCTGTATAAACTGGCCCGGAACTAATTCCAACCTGCGACATCAAGCCCTCGGCTGGCTGTTGAATTTATTAAATTTCCAACCCCCGACCCGGTTTAGAAGAAATTTAAAATAATCCATCAGAAGCAAAGTCCTTGGAGAAATTTGGATTTTTATTGAATTATTAACAATTCAGACGTGAAAATTTTTGGAATATTTTTCAACTGGTCAGAGAAGATCTTTCTCTAGTTCGTTACGTAACTACAGCAGCAACAGCAACAGCATCACCATCGGCAGCATTGAATACCGCGATCTCGAAGGAGCTCGTTAGAGAGAGGGAGAGAGAGAGAGAGAGAGAGAGAGAGAGAGAGAGAGAGAGGAATAAATAGTAAATAAATATCTAACTCGGGCTTTCGTTGCTTATAGTCAGGCAAGAAAAATACGCTAACGATACGCGTTTGTACCTAATACCTAAAGCACAACGACGTGGAAGGAGAAAAACACCGTCGAGTTACATCTACAGCTGTTGTGTATGGTGCCCGCGAGGCTGCAGTCCGTGGAGCAAAGTGTGAAGTCACTACGAGACGGTGTGTATAGTAGGGAACAAGAACCGGAGAGAAGTCAAGGTACGCCACGTATCAATTCACCGTCTTATTTATATAAATGACAAGCGAATAATCTCCCTGACAAGTGCACACCTGTACAATCGCGTAAAAATTTCGTCCCGTCGTCCCGTCGACGAGGTATTAAAGTTCAAACAGTCAAAATTTACACAGCGTTAATTGTAAATTATTATAATGGTTACACAACTATACGTCAAATATTTGCCGATCCTAGATACGTAATTTACTCGATCTCACGATTGCGTTGGAAAGATGTTTTCTCGTTGTTTTTTTTTTTTTTTTTTTTTTTTTTTTCTAAACAAATTAGATTCCCACTAGCTTAGATCGATTATGTTGATATTTTTTTTTTTATCTTTGCTGTAATGTTGAAATTTATTTTTCGAATTTTGAACTTTTTTCAAATAATCCTGGAATTGGATGGATGTTTTTTCATTAACTAGTCTTGCGATCGATGTATAATCTCGAGGATTATAAGACGCAGCGTAACTTTCGGAATATAACTTTCTCGATGGATTGTACGTATTATATTATTTTCAATAAGCCTTCTACAGACTGGGCATTGTATTTCGTTGGATCAGTGAACTTTCCGGCTCCTGAATTGACCAAACACTACCAATTAAAATACCTTACGAAAACGAAAATCATTCCCCCTCCAGCCACCCTCGAGTAGACACAACCTTCACTGCTGCACAATAAAAATTACAATCACTATATACCTCTACCCACACATATCTGACTTACGTTTGTACAGAAATAATGCCAAGCAATTATCCGTGAAGAATTTTTTAAACCTAAAATGAAATTTTTATTAAAAAGACTTTTTATTGATCAAAATTCGGGCACAATCGCACTTGGTGTTCTTTGTCTGTACAAAAGATAGAATGCAGCTGAACACTGGACTGACAATGGCGAACCTCTTTCGGTCGTTACTTCTGGACAGTGGCAGACATATTTAATGCACATACAAGTAATGGTCTATCTACACTCTCCTATTATGCTAGAAGAACATGGAAAAAGATTACATTTTTTTCGGAGGGAGAACTCACTGGCTGCAAGCTTCGTTAACCCTTTAACGTCTATTTAATTCTACTCACGTCCATCTACTTCCATTTATGAAGAAGGGAACAATAAAAGCTCCGCTTCTCTTCGTCCTCTTCGTATAGGTAAGTGTGCACACTCGAGCTAACTCAACCGCGAGTGCCTCATTCAGATCGGACTACATTCAAACTGTCTTCTCCAGAGATCGTCTTGGCGGTCTTTGACGGAGCAGGTGCTACTTCTTATGCGCAATGTTCCAACTCCATTACACGAGCATTCCTGCTTACGGCCATTCGATACAGAAGGATGATTAATTCAACAGTCGTGAATGAATTTGCCTGCATTCAAGCTTTTTCTGTCACGTGGATCATGAGCATTGATTCGATCATTGAACATTATCAATTAACCACCATTGACGAGGATCTGACGCAGTTAGGTGTGAGAGAGTAGGAGTACTAAGAGATCAAATACTCATCAACTCTGAATGAGGATGCGCGACTTGATAGATATTCTCCTCGAATGGTAACGAGGAAATGTTTCACAGCGTCAGTGTAAAGACTGGTGAAAATGGAGACGGGAAACGGAGTGGACGGATAGATATATCTTTATTTTACAGCATCGCAGAACGACGATCATGAATATTAATCAGCAAACAGCAGCAGCAGCAGCAGTAGCAGGAGCGGCAGTAAATGTTGGCTCCACTTTGCGCACGACGAGAGACGGGGGAAGTGATGGTGTAGCTTGTACTCCGTGGGGTTTTACTCCCTCTGTCTCTCTTCTCCTCTCCTCTCCTCTCCTCTCCTCTACTCTTGTTGGACTGCGGGATTGTAGGAGGGTACATATTCATGGCGTTAACGAGCCCTGGCGAACGTTTAATTCCGCCAACCGCCTGAGTTGGGTTAGGGTAACGCGCTTCGCAAACACAAACCCTAACTAACCGACGACCTGGTGCGCTGCGCGCCTCCTGGCTGTCTCCTCGTTCCACATTGCCTCATGGACCATCCTTGCTGCTCTGTTTGCCTTTTGCAACAACCATCAGGGTCCAACAACTCCTGCTCCCTTCGCGTACTTCAGGATCCTCTGACCCGGTATTGCGGAACATACCTTGCAATAAAATTTACTCACAGCATTAAGCTGCAAGAGTTTCGAAGAAGAGGAAGAAGATTTATTTCTACTTCGTCCTTAGGTTCAGATTCCCAGTCATATTATACTTGACAAGCTTCTTGAGAAAGAGCGTCGTGCCACCGGCACTAAGTATTAATCGCTGAATTAACATCGTACTGACGAAGGTTTAACTTATGGACATTTTTTTTTTAAGATGGCAGAAGATGCAACGAAACAATACCACTTTATTCTAGACTTATTATTTTTAGTACGCGAGAGAGACAGAGGACATCGTAGGGCTTGTAACAACCCTATCTCGTGCAGTGACTGTGTAATTAATCCTTCAGCCTCCGTGAGGATCTGTCCGTAATGCATCTTGATGATATGAAAGAAGGAAAAAGTAATCGGAGGAACTACGCCAATAAATTATACAAGCTAATGCAATTTTGACGTCCCAAGGCAAACCTCAGATACGGATATGACCTCGTCAGCTGGGCAAAATACTGCCTCTCTTTATCTCAAGATATTTATTGCACCTCGTTTTTTAACGCGTTGACTGAATAGATTCCACATTACTAGAGTGCATTCACGTTTTATGCCTGTTTTCGAACTCTTTAACTCTTTGGATATTGCTCATCCTCGTAAATGATTATCCGATGACTTTCGGTTCTTCGTCGAAGTTACATGACGGGAGTCGTTGAGGACAATGCGCGATACTGGTTCGTATCTCGTTAACTTTAATATATGTAGGTACACATATGTTTCTAATTTCTATAGGTGAGACTATCTCCTGCTAGATTGTGAACGGATCGTTAAGGATCATTTTCTAGGAGATATAAGATCTGAGGTGAATTTTTTTGACAGACAGTCTTTTGTTTCAAACCCGTGTGTGGGAATGACTCTATGGAATAATAAATATATTACCCCAACCCACCACCACCGGGATGCTTTGCCAGCAGTGTTACAACCCGAACCGAATAGCCATATACATACACCTATAATAGACACACGGGAATTCCCCGTGGGCGTTAGACCAGTGTAGTGTTAGTGGCGCCAGAGATAATCCCACCGATAGTTTCTTCCCTCTTACTATCCCGTACGTCAATCAGGATTGGATTCGGTTTTAGGCCTCTCTATCGCTGCAGGATGCTGCCTCGTCGATCCTCCAGGGCTCGAGGCGCTCAAACGGTGCCCAACGCCCACGCGTCGGAAGGTATCTATGAACAATTTGTAACGCTTGACAAATTTTTTCTTCAATTGTACCCACGTGACGTGGAATCATTCGAAAGAGGAGCGATAAATAGAAAATAAAGGAAAGTGAAAACTGCCGTCATGCAGTGAAGGTAACAACACTCGTATGTAGGTATGATGGGTAGGTACTTTCGTTCGGCGGGTGAAACTTTCAGCGCCATCATGGCAGCCGCGTTTAATTCTGTATCTCAAGATGAGGGCGCTGTGGAAGTTAAGGCGGCGGGTAATCCGAACACTGAACCTCACCATCAGATCCCGGGTGATTTTTGCCGGAGTAAAACAGAAACATGGGGTACTAGGTACTCGGGAGACGGTCTAATCCCAGCATCTGGGATTCATGAATCTGTTCCATCTCCGTCTCCTTCCCCTTTCTGTGTTCTTCGTCCCTGTAGGTACACATACACGTGTAAATGTACAAATGTATGGAATGTATTATATGTGCACGTACGTGTGGATGTACAACGTGTACACTCCGCAGATGGAAGCCACTTCCATATTTACATCTCGGGAGGTGGTGGTAGCCTCGGCAAAAGCGAAGTTAGAGAGCAGCTAAGCTGATTTAAGCATTCGTTATTATAATTCTTGGAAAGCTCCTGCCACCCCGTCCTGACTCCTTCGAAACTCGGAGAAATATACTCAAGTTTTGAACTGTCGGAAAGAACAGTGAGGGAACGGAAAGCGTGTACGTAACTGTCGGTGACCGAAGAATAAATTTTTTTTACAACTTAATTCAGGACGGAATTTCAAAAACTCGGAAAGAATTTTGGTCACTAAATATATGGGGAAAGAGTAGTAGTCCTTGGTTATATTTTTATGTGGTACAAGAGTACCTGGAAGACTTCCTTGGTGAAGAGAATTATGCAGTGCTTACATGTCGCGGGGGAGCTTAACGGGAAGCTTTTAGAAGGTGGCGAGAGACTCACCCTATAATACGAACTTGGAGCTAGTTAAATGTTAAACATTATGCAAGCAGCTTACTAAACTTTTCACCGCTGCACTAACAAAAGTGAAAAAAATAAAAAAAAAAACTAAACGACACACACAACTCCCTGACATTCGATTAAGACCCGACACACGTGACTGCAAAGAGTGTTGCGGATATTTTTTGTACACCTTGTTACACTCCTGGGGGGAAAAAAACTATTAAAAAATGCATACGGGAAGCGTTTCGTTTATAATTAATTAACAAACGTTCTGTTTTTCTTTCTTTTTTTTCGAGTCGGCATGTGTATCGCTGTGGCATCGGTTGGTGCCTCGCCGAATGATTTCCTGATGAATTTGGTCGTTAGAGAAATTTGGTAGTCATTAGTGCGAGGAGGATGGCGGGCAGATATGAAGGTAGGTTATACGGTGAAAACCACCACGCTGGCGAATGGTATAAGGTACAAGGTATAAGGTAGGTAATTAAGTTCCGTGCGGAGCACGTGCTGGCCTTGAGGTATCCGTGTCTTCTCTCGTGACTCGTGGTCACAATTTTTTTTGTCCTCCCCTGCGCCCGCGGTGCAACGATCGCTCAAGCTAGCTAGCAGCTAGCTAGCTAGCTCATCCTCGGAAATCTATCAGCTCGATTAATTTCCATCAAAGGTGACCGAATGCCGAGTCCCGCACCTCCTCGGGCGAATTTTGGCCGGCCATAACGCCAGCGTCCAGGTTTTAATTAATAACCCTCGCAGCTGCCAGTGCAGCTCAGCTCTTGACGTCGTTATGGGGTTTTTTTTCTCTCTCTCTCTCTCTCTCCGCGTGCTTTTTTACCCATAACGCACCACCGCCCGGCTTGAGATATCGCTGATATACATCAACGGCACCACCAACGGTGTGCGGTATTCCCTAATGAAGCCGTATTTCTGCCTCTGCTGCCGCCGTGCCGCGACTCTTTCTTCTTTCTTCTCTCGCTCTCTCGTTGTCGGTCGTCATCCTACACGTAATACGAATGCCAAACCACCCAACGCAACGCGCGCTGGAACAAATGAGGATCTCTGCGTGAAACAAATGCCTCACGCCCCGTGAAATCCGTTAAACAAATGCCGGACGCTTCCCACTTCCGATTATCCACGTGCCCTCGCCGCACCTTTACTTGGTCAGGCGAAACTCAACGTGCGTGCTTCGCACGTGTGTTTATGGTGCGTTAGCGTTCCGAGGGCGACGGAGGACAGATTTGAGGAACAAATGAGCGTCGTTCTCGCTGTAATAATGTCTCACTCGAGGACTGCCATGTTTCAGTCCTGGACTACTGCCGGGAGGTAATGATATTATTAGTATAACAGTCATCTTGATTCCCATGGCGAGGCTATCATCATACGTCACGTCACGTGGCCGGTGTGGTGTAAGCACTGACCCTGTCGTCTTTGTTTTCGCCTTTCTTTTACACCGCGGGACTCGAGTCACTCCTCTCTCTCTCTCTATCTCTCTCTCTCGCTTTTATTTCGCTACACGGTTACAAAGTATGATGATCCAAGCGAATAACGAGGGAAGGAGGCGAGAAAGGCAGGGAGAGAGAGACGCGCTTAATGAAACCGTCAACTCTTGATTATCTCTCCAACCCTTTTCCTCTCCACTTATATTCTTCAAAAAACCATGCGAATATACGAGCGCAGCTTACAGGGTGGACGGAAAGTAATGGTGGAATCTAAACCAGGTGTTACTTCACATTCGGCACGGAATCCACAAAGGTTCGTCATCAGGGAAGCTGCGGCTTGCTTCTTCAGCATTGTCTGTAATATTGAGCAAAAGGGCCGGTGATCTTGTAGCGCTGTGATCAATCGGTGGATTGAATTGGTCCCAATCGATCTTTCATTATCGGCAAGTGTATAATTGTAAAAGGAACGGCGATGCCTTGGCATCAATGGAAATCCTTGTCTCAACAGACATGTTTTGTAGCTACATTATATTCGAGTGATGTCATTGACTAACAATAAGATGATATATGGATCGTTTGGTCTAAATCATAGGTTGCCTGACACTGATAACTTCACGAAGGAAATGAAATTTGGTTGGAATGAATAGTTTTCCTTTCACGTGTCTAATGGGACTTTGAAATATTGATCCAAGTTTCTGCAGATTGTTATTATTTTGTCCACCGTGTGTATAAATATAAGGATAGGCGGCTGGTTGAAACACGAATTGTGACCCACCCAGGGCGAGTTTTGAGATCTATACATGACATCATGCTCATCACGAAACGGGCGTCGAAAGAGAGCCGCGCACACCGCAGTATTCTGAGACAAAAGATCCGACTGACGAATTAACGAATGAGGCGGATTGACCCCGGCGGCATCGGCTGGGTCGCTCGGCGTAAGAATGGAAGGATGTGAAGTAGGCGAAGGAGTAAAGACGACGAAGGAAAAGAGGAGGAGAGAGGAGGGAAGAGGAGATGAGAAGAGAAGAGAAGAGACGAGAAGCGAAGAGAGGAGAGTAGCAGGGCGGACGTGAGCGGTAGATCGGGTTACCCAGCATCCACTTCTCTGACGAATTACTCCATCAGTTCAGGGAGTGGGACGAAGCAGCGACTCTCCATGGTTACCGGAGAGCCTCGAAACGCGGAGTGGTCACGGGTGAACAAAATGGCGAACGGGGATGAGAACCCCCTAAGCTCTGATCAGGATCACCGGAGACGTCAGTCATTCTTTTGTTCTCCGATACTGGCTTTCCGTAATGGGCCACACCATATTATAGCATCGTAAGCTACGCACGAGGGCGCGCTGCTGCTGTTGCTGCTGTGGCTGCTGTGGCTGCTGTGGCTGCTGTACCACACAATAGATCGTAAAACTATGAGAAGACTTTAGACGCGGGAGGAACTCACCGATTAACTCATCTACCGCAGGCTTTGTTATACTCAATGGGAGGACACTGCGGTTCATATTATCATCAGCATCACACCGTTATATTGTTACGCAAACAGAATCAGTACATTGCTGGGAGTGCGAAACGTCAACCATATCCTACGGATTCGCACAAGACTTTTGCACAGTTGAAGAGACTGTGTTCTTTTTTACCTCTCATTAACTCTATCAGGATAGGGGAAATGGATGGTACTTCATCTCGGGAGTTTTCTCACACCTTATGTGCGAGTCGGTGTGAAGTATGAAGGTTGCGTTTTTAAAGTATGCTCAAAATAAAAAGACTTGCAATTTTTACATATACTTTCTGAACCAACAGACCTCTGTCAAGTAGACGTACACAACAGGCGAGTGAAAGACGATCCGTACATTTCATCGTGAAAGAAATGGCTTCATTTCATAGACGTTTTGCAATATGACTCATAAATTAAAAAAAAAAAAACTATCGCAAAAATCCTTGAATGACTATTTCTATTGCCTAGAATATTCCTTAACGGATGTAATACACGGAGCTGTATTTAGCTTCCTGTGCACTTGAGGATAAAACATTTGTCGATGGCAGTGGCGGTTCCTTCTTCTGCAGCTGCTTTCCTTTCAGTCTCTTTCTTGGAAAATTGACTGTATCGTAATGAGGATCAGGAGAGAAGCGGGCGCGAGACGACGTCAATCAAGGTGGTATCGAGCATTCCTTGTACATAGGTGTAGGTGTGGATTCTGGATAGGTAGATAGGTGAACAGAGTAGGTATAGCTATAGGTGGTGGGTTAGTATCGACCGGGTACCATCGCGACCAATCCTCGACCCCGCGGTAAAACCACGCCCTTTATTTCACGCCGATATTCCCCGCTGAAGTGCAAAATGAAACGCGAGAGCCCTGAATGCAGATTCACCGTCTCCCGTCAGTGAATGTCTATACCCTAAAAATCCTGCAGCGATGAGACCCTGACTTAAAAAAGTGAAGGAAAGTGATTGAAAACTAACTGGACGCAAAACGAATGAAATTGTCAATTAAAAGCAGACCGAGATCCGCGATACTAATAAATATACGAATTATTTACCCTCAAATTAACATGAGGTTTGAACTAAATTTCAAAGTTGTAGAACTGGCCGAAGAAAATAATAAAAATCTGCGAGGACACTGCATTTCAGGTTAATTTTTTACTCGAAATTGGTTTCGTCGGTTGCTTTGTAGTGTACACATGTACCGTATAGAATGGAATGAAAGGTAGCCTTGATCCTGCAAAACGGCTGCTTTAAAGTCTTGGTCCTAGGTTGCGTAAGGTAAAGCTATAATATGAAACGGTGCGAGTGATGGAAGCTGAGAAACAGCGAGCTGCCGTTAATTAGCTTTCTCACCCTCAAAGTCCCGGAAGCCGGTTACACTGGTCTCAGTAACTCTGGAAGGAGAATCCATACCGTCGATTCCCTCCTCCTAGCACCTTCAGGAAATAATTTTCGGGGCCATGGATTTAATCGGTAATAGAGGGGTGACGTAAAACTAATGACGAAGCAAATCTAAATACTATTATAGATAGCTGACGATGTGCTTGAAACTAACGTTCAAGCGTTTTCTTTTATCTAGTCAGTTCTTAATCGTTGATGTTGAACGTTATCGTGGATATGTATTCCAGGTAATATGTCGTATTGTGTGCACATATGGCTATGTATTTATGTATAACTGCAGCCCTGTGAGAGAGAAACTACTTACCTCGTTGGCTTAAACAACACACTTAACCGAGCTACTTAACGCACCGTTATTCGAGGTGGTTGTGTATTTTGTATAAGTATAGGTGGCTGCTACCCCTTGCAATAATAACATTTCACCCCATAATCCAAAGCTGCCGTTACTGCTTAGGGAAGTAATTCAGCATCCATCCATCCATCCATCCATCCGTCCGTCATTCCGTTCGCCTGTCGTTGAGCCAGGCTAATAATAACACCCCGAAAAATATTTAAAACAAAAACATTAATGAAAAATAAATGAAAGAAAGACAGTAAAATAAGCACGAGATGATTGAATAAAAAGAATTTTCTCGAATACAGGTATACGATGAAAACAGAATATCACACATATTATCACATAAAAAATAAAACCAAAAATTGTGGCTACCAGTGACATGGTACTACCTACTTCGTTCCTATACTGATTTCGAAAAATCTTCCACCGCAGCAAGTTTCAGCAGACTTCGTTATGCCAGTCTGCGTATGTATTTCTGAATAACGAAGGATCAGCCAGGATCCCTGGTCAGAGTAGAGTGGGGGCTGGCAGATATGTCAGGCGTCACTAGCCCTGCTAGCCCTATAAGCCGCTTAGCACCACAGGGTTTATGTTTTGCCAATGGGGTATCCGCTAACGCCATGAACCCCATTTACCGACTACATATACGTACGTACGAGATAGTATAGCATGGACCACGGAGAGTGGATAGGGAGCTCGCTCCTCCTGGTCCAGGACTTGTGTTGTCCCAAGTTGTGTGCGTGTGCGCCGGTTTGCACAGACATTATCGAATCCCTTTCCATATGCTCCCAATACCACTAGGTACAGTACCCACCCAGCAGCGCTTACTTACAGTTGTTGCCGACTATACCGCGATGGGGGGGAGGGGGTGCCATCCCCATGCCGCGCGACTATTTGTAGGAAATCATGGAATGACGCCCAACCGCCGTCTAACGCATGTTTAGACAAATTAAGTCGAACGGCTGGTGCTCATCCGCGAGCACTCTGAGAAAAACCAGCCTCTTTTTCGACCCGCAATCTGATACCGGCGTATCAAGTGATCCTTGGGTGTTCGTTTCTCGCCGTTATACATATACCTACCTACCTACCTACCTACCTACCTACCTACCCTTCGTGCATGAATTAATAAACGAATTATGAGAAAACCGAGGCAGTTAACCACCGTTTTTACAGTTTATGCTGTTATACAGTATCTGTAAGACCTAGGTAATAAGGATCCTTTACTTTTGGTGCTTGAATCTCGAATTGAGTCATGTTTATTGTCCCTGAAAGATAACACATCGAGCGATGCAAAGTTGACGTACCCCAAATTTGTATTTTTTAGAAAGCCGATTCGGTGTGCGGTTGGATTTCATCATCGTGATCCCGTCCCCCAAGAGCATGATGCATGTTTCGCTTTGGGCTTGACGTTGTAAACGGATGTCAGGGATCTGCGCAGTCCTAACTCTGGTCCATGAAAAGGCTTGGTGATAGGTACGTTCGGTGAGTAAATCGCTGTAATACGCAGCTAATAAAACACAGTATTTTTCCCATGAACGAAAGCCGTAGTCACCCTCGCGACCGGATTTTCCCGCATACCCAGCCGAACAACAGTTAGCATAAGGGTGGCTGCACTGCGGCACCTATGACCACTGTTAATGCTGGGCATTCTGCACCGTGATCACCGCCCCCCGGGCCCTCCTCTTATTCCTCTTGAACAGAAACCCGGGGAGCGTTACCGTGTACTTACATTAAACGCACCTACAGGCATCGGCATTGTGAAATCTAATGCCACGGTTATACCTAACCCGTAATTAACGCCGTGCGAACTGAACGTCGTCGCTCAGTTCCAGGATCGATATCTGCGCGGTGGAGCTCCTGATCATTCCGATATGCCGGGCGGCGAAGCGATCGTCATCATTATCGTCAGCATCACAATCTGATAGCGACTCGGTGACGTACGAAATATGATCCGGTCTCACTGGTTCGTGGAACCCGGGGCACAGTCGGGTCATATTCAGGGATCCAAACCAGGCCCGGAGAACAAGACTGGACGGAGCATTGGATGTAGGTATAATCTATATAGGTACATACATACATATAGAGCTTTAATTCAATTCGGCGTCGACGTTGCACGTGTACCCTATACGGGCATGCACGCATGCATGGATGACATGTCGTCTCTACGGTCGTAAGCGAGAGCTTGTCGGCGACACTTCAAAGACACCCCGAACTCGATGCTACGATGATGGATAAATTATCTCCTCAATATTCTGGACCCGCGATGACCGACACGCGATCCTTGTAGCCACTCTCCTCGTGTTCTTCTACGTCGACTACCGAGTTCATCGATTCTTCGACGGAACGTCCCTAGAAGTTGCGCTTGAATTTAGACGCGTTCTTGAGTGCCCAAGAGGGCGCGATGAGTTTTGCCAAAGCGTTGAGGTACGCATGTATGAGGTACTGTGCGCAAAGTTCTTGGCCGTGCTGGAAGTAGGAGAACGATGGAGAAAAGGAGGGTGTAGCTGGTGGTTAACAATGGCGATAAACCGATTTTAAAAGATCCTTGAGAGATTTGGTACGGCAGCTTCACACCTATCCATTGACGTTAAAACCCACAACAAATAGCTAAAGCGGCACGCAGGTCGGAGCACAGCGCCCCGTGACAAATAATAATCTTACACCCGAAGCCCCGCAGGACATAAAGAGCCGAACCAGGGATCCCCATTATGATTTCACGCCATTGTTGGGGTGTCGAATCTGTCTACAAATAACCACTAGAGTCTATATAAGAGAAATAGTTACTTCGTAACTACTCCCTCCCTCCTTCCTGCCTGCCTTCCTTCCTTCTCTATCTCTCTTCTCCTATCTACCTGTCCCTCTCATCCTCTCACCCTCTCGCTCACTCTGCATTATTTTGTTGCAAGCGGCCCCTCCGCGAGCACCGACCGCATTATCCTAAACATCTAAATCCCAACAGCTGTGCTTCCCGAGGCTCTCAATCGACTGTAATATACGGATTATATATCCTCCGGATGTCGAGTCGCGATGGTAATTATTCAATCATTTATGTACCTGGCCATATGGAAACTCCGAGACTGTTAGGAAAATTATCAATCTCTTCATATTTGATACATTTTTAATTCACCCTTCCGATAGATTGTCTTATATAGTGTGACATAAACGCTGAAAATATATGGTGATGAATTTTTATCACATTTATTCAAAGAGCTTGGTCAGTTTTCAATTGTAGTTTAAAAATATGTATCTGACTCACGCCCTATTTACTCACCCCTAATTTTAGTATCAGAATTAATTACAGAGAAATTAATTAGCTACGGAACGGAACAGTCAAATGTTTGCATGTAGAACGTGGGTGTGGTGGAAGTTTAAATTTACGATTCGTTCAACGAGGTGAGAACCGCTTTCTCTAATGAATGTGGCCGAGGTGTCGGAGCAGCAACTGTCAAAACATGAAAAGAGCGAGACAGGTCGTAGCGTGCTGTCCTGGTCGCGCGCTAGAAAGATGAACGATCTTTCAGCTCCACGGCTTCGCTTTTACGGCTCCTTCCCATACCTGTATACACCAAAAAGACGAATGATTCGACCGAGATAGCGCGCCTTGATCCGGTCACTCCAATACCAACTCGCCATTCAACTCTGGCCATGAACATGCTCAAATTAGAGCGGTTCGTCTAAAACGGAGGCATTAAAGATGCGTCTTGTAATAAAAATGGGTGCTTTGTGGACGACGCGATGTCCAAAAAAGGTGTAGATTGTTGGGTCTGAAAGTTGATTCAAATTTGGCGTATTATTTGCAGTGAAATTTGTCCGAGATACAACCTCATACTGTGAAGTGTTAAATAGCATTATTCGAACAAATTTTTAAATAGCATGTCGCAGAGGTTGAACCCAACATTGAACAGTTGCATTAAAATCCAGGTTTTGACAGTTAATTTTTTTAATACGACGTGATATGACAGTGTAAAATTGCATAAAGTATTAAAATTTATCAGGGACGTATCAGTCATGGTATTTCGAGGGATAACGAAATACGAGGTGTCAAATTAAACACGCGTTTAATACGACATGATACGACGGTATGGTATCGTCCCAAGTTATGAAATTCGTGAGGAAGGAGTCAATCAGACATAACATGTCGAAGGTTCATAAATTACGACGTATTATTTCAATCAGGCGTCGAATACGACGCGATGATAATGATAATTCGACATCGTATCGAGATCGAAATTTCAAACGGAATAATACAGTAAATGAAAAGTCTTATCTCGACTTTTTTTTTTGAAATACGACTTTTTGTGTCAAAAGACGCGTTGAATATGACATGATACGACAGTGCGAGGTGATTTAAAATCTGGAAAACCTTTCAGTCCTATCGGCAACTAATTCTTACACCACCTGCGACGATTGTACCCGAGATAGATCTTCGTATTGTCTTGTAAACAGTTGAACATTGTGGAAATACGACTTGTTGTGTCAAAAACTACGTTAAATAGGAATCGATACGACAGTTAAAAATGACCAGAAGCCGGAAAAACCTGTCACTCTTATCGAAATAATACAATGAATCAGACATTGTATCTTGAATTTTTTCTCGAAATACGACTTGTTGTTTCAAAAACCCGTTGAATACGACATGATACGACAATCCGAGGTGATGAAAACCCGAAAAATTCGTCACTTTTATCGGTCACCGATTCTTCCAGCATCCGCGAAGGTTCTGCCCGAGATAGATTGTCGTATTATCTTCTAAGCAGTTGTATACGGTGATGTAAATTCTAATGAAAAAATCCCGGAAGTTTCCTCGCCTCGTGTTTAGCGACATTTTCCCGAGTTTATCGCCCGTCGAAACTCGTAAGCGCTTCCGTTCAGCGCAGGGTGGAGTCTCTGAGCCCCCGCAGGCTTGCGCGTTCGAGTACGACAACCGCCTGGTCGATGTTTCCAGCTCCTAAAGGGCTAAACCTATGGGATCAGTTACACAGACCGCGTCGTCTACGGATTGGTCGTTTTTGTCAACGACACCCGCCCACGCTGTGGCTCCAGGAAATCCTCCGGTTCGCCGCAGTGAAGCTGCTCGGCCTCGTTGCCGGAAATGAAAATTCATCTTTGTCAGGAGCGACGAGACAAAACGAATTCGTTCTTTGTACATTTAGCAATATTCATGTGAAATATGATAAGGAAAATAGGAAGAAGAAAAAAAAAACAACAACAACCACAATTAAATTTACAGTGGGTGTAGATTTAGATTTCATCTCCGCAATATACGCGGTGTCGATAAATTCGTTATGCGATGTGCTGTGTCCGTTACGTAACGCAGCAACTGTACGGATATAGTAGGTTTGAGTATTTTTAAATGATATCTTGACAAGCCTTGTATAGAGCTCGCGTGGAGAAATCTGTGTGTCAGAGAGCGAGATACTTGTCTTCGATGTTTGATGTGTTTCGTACAGCAAGGCAAGGAGATTAATATCTCCGGATGTGTATACGTTATACATCGATTGATTTTCTTCGCCTGTCCATGTGAAATATTATATTAACATATTATACTCGATATATAAAGAAGAAAAAAAAAAAAAAAAAAAAAAAAACACTCCTCGTACACGTTGAGTATATATTATCTGCTTACATGCATAATTTATGTATGGATGATTCCTGCTTGCACATCGAGATGGAATGACAGAGGGAGAAAGAGCGAAGGAGAAACTCTGGAGAGCACGACAGGGGTTGTAATAATAATAGAAAAATTAAATTTCGTATAATAATTTGATAATATATTTTTGCGCGGGCAATTTATGTACAGGCGTAAATAATAATAATAATAATAATAATAATAGCAATAATAATAATTGTAAGTGTTCATTTTTTAATATCTATACACACGCACGCACGCACACACGCGTGAATACATATATATATATATATATATATATATATATATATATATATATATATATATATGCGTATGTGCGTATGTATGTATGTATAATTTTCATATCAATAATCGTAACTATTTATATATATATATATATATATGTATATACGTACACACGTACATATATAGGTATTCGTATTCATATTTATGTACACATATGTATATACATAGACATGCTTTTTGTATGCCGATTTATGTATTATACAGTCCATGTATATTTTTTTTAATGCTACAGAATTGTTTATACGAGAATTTTCACTATCGATACTATCTACAAAAAACAGGGGCACGATTAGGTGACTGATGCTTGGGAGAAGGGGAATGGGAGATAACGGTGCTCCGGGTTAGACGCGAAGATGGTTTTTCTCCCTTTCGACCTTTCTCTTTATTTGTTTTACGTCATTTTTCTTCAACCTGTGATTTTCGATTAGACTCCAATCTTATTTTACATTTTATTATATCTACTCCCGGAGCAAAGAAGAAAATAGGAAGCTGCTGAAGATGAGGGAGAAGGTTTTATAGTAGTAGAAGTAGAGGTAGTAGCAGTAGAAGAGTAGTTAGTGTTATAAAAATTGATGATAAGAAAACGTTTAATTAATATCGTTATTTTTTAAAAAAATTTTCTGCGGTATTGAATGGATCATTTTTGACAAAAACCAATGTTAACTTACAATTGTTATTTATTTCTATTTCCTTTTATTAATCCGGCGCGTTGTCGTGTAACAACTTTTCTCATTAATACAGCGCGAGACGTTTCAATGAATTTCTATAGACTTTCTTTTCTTTTTTTCGTTCTATGATTATTATTATTTCTTATTTATTTATTTTTTTATGCTCCGGTTTTCTACATTATACGTTTCTTTATCGGAGGATGGTTTTTTCGTCGTTTCTAATCTTAATTTTTTTTTTTTTATTGAAAATTAAATCTCTCACGTTCATATGTATATGTATATATATATGTATATATAACAAAACTGTCCTGTCACATTATACATTGATGTAGGTATATCGTTTTTGTGCGCCTTAACGAAAATTCCGTAATCTGCATGTATGATTGATTTTGAGCAGCTGCGGTAAACTTTTTTCCCCTCACAATTCGTTTATACGGTATGTATTACAATTCGCGTTCAAATCCAGCTGAACTTTGGAAATTGAAATGAAAAAGACAAAAAAATGAAAAAAAATTAAAAAAAAATGATCTCCGCAGTCGATTATACACGTTAAATAATCTTCCAAGTTATTAACAATGTTGTTTTCGTCAAATTAATTAGCCGACGTATCAGTTTTATTACGTCCATCCAATATATACCGTCTCACATATAATCATTATCATCATCACTATAGTTATCATGGCTCAATTATAATTCCGAAAACGATCGCGTGTCGCGTATATTAATTTGTGATAAAAATTTTTCTTTAATCACGTTTTGATTTATTTATACACACTTCTGACCTGCGTTCCCAGGCAATTATCATCGGTATTATCATCATACTTAGTTAAATCGCATTTAATTTTCACGCAACGTTTCATCTTCTCGTGTATCACGCGGGCGAAAAGGGTCTGTGAATTTTTGGGGGTGTCGGGTGCGGCGGGGGCGTCGCTATCCTCTTCAACCCCTGACCTTGCCCGTGACCTTGAGGCGTATGCTGCCCCGCCGGGGGGCTGCCCCTCGACGAGGGGGTGTGGGGACTCGGCACCGCGATTCTGAGCGGCCCGGTGACGGACAAATTCGTCGCCATCAAGGGGGGGCTGTGGGCTTCCGAGAGGCTGTCCGAGAGGCGGGAAACGCCGCCGTCGGAGAGCCGCGAGCCCTCCGATAACCTCGAAATCCCTTCGGTCAGCTGGTGCGGGGGGTGCGGGTGGTGCAGCAGCCCTTTGTGGGGGTGGAGTCGCGGGGGCGGCAGGCCCAGCGGATCCGGAAGTCTGGAAAATAACCGTCAGGGAATAACCGTGTTTATTTTATTCCTCGGAAGTCTCAGTTTTGTCGATTCTTCGGTGTGAATTTTATTGATTATGATAATAATTAGTACAAACGTCAGGAATCGTCGGAAGTTATTTTAATCGTTTTATTGTCATCGAATCATTGACAAACGATTGTATATTTTTCATCAAATAAACTCGACTGCTGATGGATGGCGTTTTTGTAAGGTATCGATTCTTGCAAAGGGATTCCATTTTTACCGAAAATCGTTTTTGTGTATTTCAAATCGTTTGACTAAAATTTATGTCAGTTTTAAGATCGTTGTAGTTTTAAGCCTGAATTCTAGAAATAATTTTTTCTAAATTTTACAAGCAGAACATAACTGCCCATAATTCGGAAATTCAAATTTTTCGAAACCGTTCTTAAGCACCGAAATAGCGATTTTTTTGTTCCATATTTCGTTACCGCCAACGTTACTAACTTCAACCTTGTAAGTTAATTTCAACCGCAATTAAGTAAGTACGTGGTAGAGGCTTATGTTGTGGAAAGTTAGAAATTCTGACTGTTCAGAAATCAGATCAACTTTTGAACTTGGAATTCATATACGACAATTGCAGTTATTTGTCTGCCGAATAATACGATGACTTGGTCATTACTGAACAAAAATTATCAATCGTTGATGATCAATAAGATAAAATGAGTCTCGAAAAGATGTTACTTTTTTTTTTTTTTATCGTTTTTCGAATTACCATGTACTTTACCGGGTACCAAATACCGTGAATTCTGTCTATTCTTCTTCTTAATTTTTTCAAAAATCAAATGTTTTTTTTTCCATTCATTCTCGATTGCATAAATGAAACATGTATTTCCATTCTATCTATATCTGGCAAATCTTGATGAAACAAAAATCGTTGTTTCTACTAGCTTTCCCAGTTCAAAGAAAAAAAGAAAAAAAAAAAAAAAAAAATCACCGAAACATACGTGCTGAAAAATTGCACGGTCAGACTTTTGATCCTATCGTTCTGAATCTAACTGACACGGAATAAAATATATCTAACAAAGGGACGCTCGAGTGGAGGGGAAATGAATATTCGGTACGGACCTCGAGCCGAGATCGCCCCTGGGTCCTACGGCCTGAAAGGGACTGGTTTCAGCCAGTCTGAATATCCCCCCTCCGGCGATGCTCGGGTGGTTGTGCTGCGGGCTGTGCGGTCCGAACTGGAAGCCGGTTGGCGGGAATTTGAAGGCTGGCGCGTGCGCGAACCGGAACTGGGACTGCGCCGGGTCGAACCGAAAGTTGAGGGGTGGTGGGGGCAGAGGGCCCAGCGGGCCCATCGGAACCGGGGACGGCTGGTGGGTCGGGGGTGGCGAGGAGGGGGGCGAGGGCGGCGAGGTTCGTCCCAGGGAGATGTCAGAGTCCTCCGAATCGCTCCCGCCGGGTCCAGGACTCAACGTCCGTCGCTGAGATCCGCTTCCTGGTCCGGATTGCTGCTGCATTCTGAAAAACAAAATTCAAACATTTGAAATCGAATCAAATTGCTGTTACGGTATTGAGGAAGCAAAATTTTTACAAATAATTCTGCGGCTTAGACGCCGATTGCATGACTTCGAGTGAAATTTAATATAATTCAATTTTTTTGTCTTGGGTTGTGTTTTATTGTTTTTGGTTTTTTTTTTTTGCGTAGGTTAATTTTTCGGACCATTTTAAGCAGGACCGTTCACAAACGGATCAGCGTCCTGTAAGGTACCCTTCGGAAAAAATGTCCGTTTAAAAAAACGTTGTTAAAACAGGTTGGAAACGTGTTTTCTTTGCGATACCAAATACAAAAGATTTTGCGGATTTGGTTGAAATGTGGGCAGAAAATTGGACGCATTTAGGCATAAGAGATGGTCGAGTAACTTTGTGGGATCCTTTCTACGTACCGGTTTCGAAATTGTCAACTTTCAAACGTACAGAAAATTCTTGACCTCTATATTCATCGATATAATTCATTGAACTGAACCTTTTGACCAAATCGTTTGTTTTTACAGTTACAGTTACGCTTTTTAAAGTGGGTATAATAGGTATGGTTTTCCCATTAGCTTAAAGACACTCGTAATTATGCAGGTTTTAACGGTTTTATTTGTCACCTTTTCTCAGAAACGATAATTCGGTTGACTTTTGACCTTTGTTCTTCATTCTCGATACTAATTCGCTTGGATATATAATTTTCGAATAATAGCTACACAGTCTTCAATTATACTTTAATTTCTTACCATAGTTAGAAAATTTGATTTCGAATACGAGGAAAAAATCTGTTTTTTTAACTGTCATCCAAAAATCTGGTCGCAATTTAGCATTCAGAAAAATAATTACCCTAAATAATCAAACCGGCTTAAATTTAAGAAAGTATTTAAACTTTATTGTCACGATAACAATCTTATCATAATTTTCTAATAACAATTACTAAATAAAATTTTCCATAACTCTGCAGAAGGAAATATCGAAGCAGTTAAGCATTAATCCATGCATTAGAATTCCTCATTAAACATCAGACGACATTTATTTTCGTTTTTCTCAAAATTCTGGGCATCGACGTACGATTTTTTTATTAAAAGTCGTCACAACTCTGCCTCGATATTTAGACGTGGTTTAGTCAGTCTTGTTTCTCTCTTCCTCTCTCAGATCGATGCGTATAAATGCGAAACGGCGGCCCGTGTTTTCGCTGCTAATTGAGTCGCAAGTCGCTCAGGTTGTCATGGCTACGCGTTACATCCGCGAACCGCTCGGCGCTGGTTTTCTCCGCGTTAAAACATCGGCCGCAAAATTCACCACTTTGTTCACCATTTCGTGCGGATTATCTCACGAGCGAAACACCGGCTGTGCAGATATTTTTTTTCAATCCTTTCTCATTTTTCGCAAACCGCTTTCCTCTCTGCCTGTTTAAAAATTCGTTTAAAATTTGAAAAAGTGAAGATTGCAACGTGCGAATGCTGAATCGATTTCAATCGGCTGTAACGAATAGGAGCAAAAAATAAATAAATAAATAAATAAATAAACGATTTTCAATCTTATACGTATTACAAGAGAGAAGCGATTTAAATAAAAAAAATTTCAAAGCGGGATCAATTTTTATTCTGTTATATATTTAATCAGTCACTGTTACTTTTTCTTCTCAAAAGAGCGAGAGATAGCCATAGTTGGATTCGGTTAAGGTGTCACCTGTAATCCGATTGATTATGCCGATCTATCCGGTGCTACGATATACCGATTTAAAAGATTTTAATTATCATAATCCCTGTACCGGTCGTTTGTAGCTGATTTTCGGTTCTGAGTTGTTTCTTTTTTATCCCATATTTGCCTTGAGAAATAAGTCGATCGTCTGGCCTCGACGCCAGTTTCAAGTTCTTTGCAATCGTTTGATATTGATATTGAAAAAAGGAGGATTGGAAAGAAATTAAAAATGAAATGAGGGAATTTTTTCGAGTGTACGAACAGAACGAGAGTGTTAAAACCGAGAACGCGTTCTCAGCATTAATTATCGCCGCAAATAGTCCGACATCTCGGCTCGTTATACACGGCTTCTCACTTCCCCCTTCGTTTTTTACTTCTATTTTTCATCCCGTGTTACTGAAACCCACCGAAGAAGATCCCAAAAGTGGACTAAAACGCGTCAGCTGAGCCCGAAGAGCGTGAGTCGGTCATTAGGGTGTGTCTGTACCAAGAATACGCTTAGAACGGATGACCAATCATTTTTTCGAGGACGCCAAATAAGCATATAAAACGTAAAAAATAATGGTGGTAGCAATAGGAAGCGCAAGGAATTGAATTGAAAAATGCAAAGAGTGAAAAATAATTCCAACTTCGCTAATAGCCGCATGTCTGCAACTTCTCTGTAATTTTTTATATTTTTTTTACCTTTCCTCGTCATGAAGCGTGAATCAAAATTAGTCACAGCCTAGCTGCGACCGTCTTGCTAAAAATTATCAACACTTTCGACGCCTAGGAATGTCTATAAAAGTGTTTTCTTCGAAGCTTGACAATTTTATGTCTAGAGAAAGTCAAGATTTGACGTTTCGACCCTGAGGGAGGCCATACTTAGAAAAATTTGATTACTCGTAAAATCTTGTATTAGCGGTGAAAACAAAAATAAAGTTAAAAAAAAAAAATAGAGGAAAAAACGTTGCACAGTTAAAAATTGACTTAAGAATCCATAGTGAAGGTAAAATTATCCATTAAACATCGATAAATCCGAGTGGTAGTCCAGTCATCATGAAAATCAATGAAAAGCTCACAGTTTTTGATCAAATTCCTTTGAAGATACTGTTTAGTCGAAGATTGAACGATTAATAAATGAAATCAAAACGTAAAAGAAAAGTACGTTTCAACCCCTGTACGAAGAAAGAAGAGCAAGAAAATTTGAAAATTTTTTTAAATCGTATCTCCGAGTACGTCAGTATCTTCAAATCCGTTTGTGATAATATGTAACGATAGTTTACGTCGTACGTCGCATATGTATCAGGAATAATAATCGTTGAGAAGTGAATTATGAAAGAATATAATTTCAACTCGAGTCTCTTTCACACAGTTCCATTTCCTGTTGCGTGTATGCAGCTCTTGCGATTCTTTTTCTTTCCTCCATTTCGACGTGTTTTTTCTCTCTCTCTCTCTCCCGTCTGCCGGGGAAGGGGGTGGAGGTGGAGGTAAAATAATAATACTGACGGGTCGGGGGATATCATTTTAACAAAATCGTACCCCGTGTGTCACGAGACACCATAGAGAGTAGAGACGTTCTATAGACTCCACATACCCTGGGCACAATCTTCCCCGGACTCATGCCTCCGCGTCTCTCCACCCCATGCTAAATACCCCCGGTCTTTACAATGGGTATATCGTTAGAAAATCTGAGCTCTCTCCGAGCTCTGCACAATGGGTAACGCGATACCCAACGAAGCTGTATGTGAACAGGGCACGATTCGGACGAGAGGTTTTTCGCTGTTCGCTTTTAATAGCCGCTAATAGAGACGTTAAAACGATACTGCTCCTTTCAGCGAGCCCCTTCCCCCTTCCCCTTTCCCCCCTTCGATATCGTCCCGCTGCACGCAGCGTTCGCTGAGATTTTTTTTTTTTTTTTTCCAACACCCAAACCATAAGGCAGTTGCGAAATTTTTAAGTATAACGATAACTTTCTAACGATTTCGAATCTCTGGCTAAGTATTTGGAAGAAAGTATGACTGACTTGGACTGGGAGGTTCAACGCTAGCTTTTATGGTGACGAAGAGGTGGTGGGTTGGTACCTACTCACTTCCTGCGGCAAATCGATTCGAGAGTGCTTCAAGCAGCGCCGCGCGTAGTCAAAGAGCGCAAGTGACACTATGGGATAGAAGAGCAGCTGCCAAGTGGCACGTGGCTTAATCAGGCGTCATTCAACTCCTTCGTTAACGATAATTCAAGCATCGATCCGCTGGTACCAAAGTGTCGATGCTCGTTGACTGCGAAAATAATAGCTAGCCTGTAAAATATACCCTTTCTGATACTCCTCGATGTATCTAGTAAGCGTTATTCTCGATTTTCATTCCTGCCGCCATGATTTGCTTTTTCTTTATTTTGCTCAGTTTCTCTTCTTCCTTTTCTCAGTCTTCTTCTTATTCTTCTCATGATGGGAGACAGTCGTTCCCTGTTCCCTGAGCGTAGACTGCAGTAGCGACTGACTACTCTGTCTGACAATGAGAAGAGGACACGAGCGAGTACAAAAACTAGCGGAGGATCTGTTGAGAGCCCTTTTAGTGTTTGATGGCAAACATCCTCCTTCCCTCTTCTGTTGCCTTTCGTACAAGGACACCCTATTTTCGTCGTACTCAAGTCTCTGACACACAAACTGCGTCTGATAAGATTTTAATTATTTACCAACGTTGACTTCGTTCTGCAGTCTACACCTTATATATAGGTACTACGCGAGACGTTCGAATCCGGAATCGCGACCTTTTGTTGTCAATCGAATTGCTTCCATTCTGTATTTTCTCTCTCTCTCTCTTTCCATTCCGGTTACTTTACGAACAGTCTTCGTATCTATTTTACTGCGCCATTTAATTCCCCTTCGTTTTGTTTGGAATGTACACATCCTGGGATTATAAACCCGCCTGCCAAATGTTGCCGTAATTATGGTAATTTTTGTAATTAGATGACGCCTCATTAAACTGTCTGCAAAATTATTACTGCATTGGTGAAACCTGTCCGGCATGACAGCGAGGTGAAGTAGGGAGAGAGAAAGAAAAAAACATGAATTTGGTAAAAATCAATGAACCGCAAAGGGGTTCGAAACCGTAATTTAATTACCCGTTTATCCTGGTCGAGGTGAAACGGTATGTGAAGTGGATCCTGTAAACAGGATTAGGACAGTAGAGGTTTCGAGGTACACTAGAATCTGGCTGCCCGTCTGAGATGGGGATGATTTTTTCAGCGCGCAGCAATTTTACTTGAGACAACAGGATTAGAGCGGTTCTGGTCTTTCCTTGTTTCGGAAGGACTTAATTTTCAAGATTTTTCCCACGACAGAAGAAGAACGGACAGAGAGAGATAGAGAGAGTGAGAGGAGAGAATGAAAAGAAAAGAAGAAGGACAGAGTGAAAGAGCGAAAGAGAAGGAGGATTTGTGTGTGGACCGCTCAGCTGGGTCCTCGGCAAACACTTTAACCGACCATTTCTCTTGGTACCTTGTTTGTCCCTCGTCAGTACCTACCCACAACGCGAGGTCTCCAAAAAATCGTTCGGATGTAATTCCATGTACCTACGTTCCGCCCATGAGAAGCTGAGATCGGACTCTGACACATGGACGATTGGTCCCTGGACCCTGTTTCATCGCTCAATATCTGTTTATGTGTGACGCGATTGCATAGCGGCTTTGTTCCCCAAGTCAAATGAGACCATCCTGATCACACAACGCTGCATGCGTATCGCCGTGAGAATCACGCCTTTATGCTCAAACATTTTTAAAATTAATATTTGAGGTGATGCTATAAACGTTGCACTCGGCCATTGGAATTTTGTAGGTATATAATAGTATATACGCATCATCAGACTGCGGCGAATACGTGAGATTCGTAAAGCATTTCTAGACTTGGCCAAGACGACTTATTTGGAGTATATACGAAAGCTTTAGAGGGATTGAAAGCAGGCCGGTTGAAGACTCATTCAAGTCATCACGAGACGTGTCACAGGATGGGAATGTTCCGGCTTTAGTAGGATGACTGTAGGATATTTTTGGCCTGACATTGTCCAGTAGAAGAGGCGTGTCTCGGCCGACTGTTGAGTATGATGAAACTCATCAAGATGTTTAGACGTCCCCGAGACAGCTGCTCGACATAACTCGGAATGACGATTTAAATTTTACGACAAAGACCGCGAGGCGTTTCAATCCAACAATCATTACAGACGATCATTAAAATTGACAAACTTTTGGTCTCGAAGAGGTTTTCATACTTCCAGCGATATGGGTTAAGGAAGTCAGTTTGCGTTGTTCGTAATTTTGCACGATCCATGGAGTTCGAGGAACTAGACCTACTTCTTCAACCGCAGACTCAAGATCTCGTCTCTCTCTCTCTCTTTTTCTCGAGGGGACTTTATCCGTCTTCCTTCCACCCCTGAAGTTCATTGGGTTGTTACCCCTTCCCCTGAAGTGTATTTGGTCACTTAAAATCGTCAAACATATCGAAATACAGGTATGTCTGAAAAACAAGTGAAAAGCTAGGCGACAGCCGATACTCGCGTAGCTTTGTTCTTGTATAAACATTTGCTCGGGTCATCAGCGAGGGCAGGGGAAGAGAATCGGAAGGGCCTGCCTGCGGTGCAGCACGGAGAACCTCCTCGGTGTGGTGAAGTGGAGATCGCTTGTCAACCGTGCCTTCCTTCCATGCCCGAGTCCGCCATATTGCACCGTCGGTTTAAAACACTCGATGTTCGAGTGGATAAAATGTTGCAAATCATCGACTACCTGTCGGCCACGCACGCTCTTCGGCCCCTCGCACAACCACGTCCACATCCACATCCACGTCACAGTGTGGGTATAGGTACTTAAACACCGGACGTTCCCCCCCCGTGTTAATATAGTGTTTTGTTTAATGCACTCTCGAGCTAACCACGAGCGAACCGTCATGCCTTCCTTTGGCTCTCCTTCGGGTAATCGCTTCAACAACTGCAGCGTCGGACGTCAAGTAAAACGACTTCATTACAGTCTGATCAATGCTCGGCATGCTCGGATGACGCGAGGTTCCAGCTTTTACGAAATATATTCTTTACGGAGTATTGAGTTCCCCTGGTGGTTACGCCGCGGTGCCCGGTTTTTATCCATTAAATTAAGCATTTTTGGTGGTGTGTGGTAATGCCTGGTGAGACAAAAAATTCTTACTCCAGATTCTGGGCGACAGCCCGTAAAACCCACAGCTCGTCTTCTCGGCTCGTGATGCCCTCGGGTATGTGAGTATAGACATACATCCGTGGTCGACTAAGAGTTAAGAAGTATGGGGTTTACCGTATCCTCAGCAGCAGCAGCACCAGCACTATCGGTGATGAGAGAGGTAAAAGAAAAATTGCGACATCGCCATTGACCGTTGAGCGGATGGTTCAGGGTATCGCTTTTCAAGGGAGTATATATATATGAATATTAATTTCTTCCTTCTTCTTGTTATTTATTTGTCGTACGATGCACTTGCAGTCTCTTGGACTCTGCGCTGCGCGGAGGATAAGAGAGAGAGAGAGAGAGAGAGAGAGAGAGAGAGAGAAGAAAAAAAGAAAACAGAAAATAAAACAAGCAAGAGTGAATATAACAAACAGGACAAAAAACTTATTACGGGTAAAAAAGACGTAAAGATCGTACGAGGTATAAGATTTCACACGCGGGGGATCAAATTGGTCGGAGTTGGCGGCTTAAGCCGTTGCAAATTACACCGTAAGCCTCCTCCTCGCCATCCTACGTCCATATTCGTCCTTTCCATACTCCATGGCTTACGACTCACCAGCACTCTAGTTTAGGTTGGTTTCGCTTCAGTTTAGAGGCTCGGTTAATTTGTACACTATAATGTGGTCTCGACCACCATCGTGCGGGCATGTCTGCAAGGGAAGGAAAGGAAAATGTCGGAGGTTGAGACGCGAGGGAGGAGTAGGAGGAGGAGGAGGAGGAAGAGGAGGGGGAGGTGACCTCGAGAACAGGGGATGCCGGCTGGCGTATGATCATTTTCTACCTCGGTAATAACGCGAAACCCCCACAGGGCTTAAGATTTCAATCCACCAAAGAGAATGTTCGTTTCTACAAAATTACTCGCTTCAGGTATACCAACACATCTACACCGATTCTCCCTACGAGCCCTCGTGACTAGCTCGGTATAACCTAACCTACTTGTTGTACCCTTGACTGGAATACGATGACGTAGCGAGGAGGAGAAATATCAACGAGCAAGAAAAGAAACGTCAAAAAGATTAAGGTAACCTTATCGATGTTCGCTAGTGGAATTCAACTTGTAATCGAGTCTCGCGACCATTAAAAAATTCCATTTCTTATACCAACAAAGAGGTTCAATGTACCATTTCACGCAATTCAACGTATTCCAATGTGAAATTCAATTCTGTGAGACAACTTCGCGTTTCCAATTATATCCGAGCATCGAACCAACGAGATCTGGAATCCACTCGAGGTTCGGATCTAGTCAAAATTCGAACGTTTGAAGAGTCTTCTCGCGATGGATTAACCTAGAAGTCCGTAATATTACTGCTTTTGAAATAATCGAGGACCTGCCTAAGACGAAGCTGGCTTTTTAGACGCGCGTGTATTCCAGTATCGAATTCGATCAGAATAGAAGAAGCGAGCTGGGTGGGGATCAATTTGTCGCAGCATCAAAAGACGACGAGCACCGTAGACGATGGGCTGCGTTATCCCCCGGGGGATTGACGTAACTAAAAATTTAAATTTAATGCAATTTCAGGCGATTACCCTTCCCAGTCTCTGATATACCAACCCCCCTTCCATCCCTCGTCTTGCCTCGCTTCGACTACGCCGCCGCCCGCGGGTCTTGATTGGCTTACATTGTCGATGCTCAACTGTTTCATGCTCCAGTGACCGACCGGGGGATATCAATGCGCGATAGGGGTACAATTTCATGCCCTCAGGCTCCGGCCTATGCAATGCCGGGATCCGGGGTGCCGTGCGTTGCTCTGACTTTGCTTTCGATCGGGTTACGACTAAACAAAATTTCGAAACAAACTAAACTCGGTATAGGGTAGGTGCACACCATTCGTTTGCTTACATTTTTGTGAAATTCTGCTTTCATTAGTTTCGATCTAATAAGGTCTTCGATTTGGTATCGAATTCTTGATTAAAATTCGACTTTTAACGAGTTTTGGTCAAGAGTTTTTATACTTGGCACACTTTGTTACCTCGAAAATAGTGTCTGCTCTGATGAAATTATCTCTATGTCATTTGTCTACGTAAGATCCGATCATACGGAACGAATATGGCTACGACTGGATCAAACCATGACTAAATGTGGTACCAAGATGACCAAAACCGCTGCATTCAACCCAAAGCATCTTTGACCATTCTCTTACAACATCGTCGTTCGGTAATTGAATATCTGAGTAGTTGGTCAATCCAGTCCTCCAATCTTCTGCGAAAGATCGATAGTTGATAGACTTCGAACTTCGAAACCTGCAACAGTATTTGACCAATTCCGAATTCCGGTCATAGAGGTTACACGTTCGTGGACCGCATGATGTTCATTATCAAATGCCTTCAAGTGTTCAAAGGAGTTGCTCGTCTATGCGACCATGAATTTGCTTGCATAGTACCACCTTTCATGTCTTCCACGTTAACGCGAGAAATATGAGGATACATTCAAAAGTTTTGAAATCGAAAAATGGATCAGTTAATGGTAAGAGGTCGTAAGTAATGTCGGTTATGTCCTTCCATCGAGAACTTTACGAAAAATAATCGCGTTCACTAATGATGTCAGGACACATCGGATCTCATACCGTTACATCCGATATTGTTTTTTGACAATAAAAACAAAAAAATTCAAACATTCTTTCCAAAATCAACGAATCTTTACGTTTCAAAGGTTTTTGCGTCGCTGACGATAAAGCCACAGGAATGGTGGACGCGACTTTGTGTCATTTATAAATTTGATGAATGGAAATATACTTTGCTTCCGAAAGGGCGTATCCATCACTGAATCCACTTTTCCATCCACTTTTTTAGCACACGCGATATATTCGTCTCGGCGATTTTATCCTCACGTGATATTTTTCGAAAATAAAACCCGCGTTCACATAGATTTTCTGCCACTTTTGCAGCGAGCACTGAAATAGTATAGTGCATATCGTGGCGTGCAGGATCACTAAGATCCTATCTTATTCAAGAACCAGGATCAGGATCAGGGCTGTGCCAGAGTGTTGCGTTACACCGGGGTAACTACCTTTATCCCTTCGTCTACCGGGTGCTTCCGAAATAACATGTTCGGTAACAAAATCGTCCGAAGAAAGATGTAAAATTTTTTCGTGTTTGCTGAACAGCGTTTCATAAAAAAGAATTGTACACTGATTGTGAGAAAAGAGTTTTTTTCTTCATTTCAAGAGTTCATCTTGTCTTCTTCCTGCCTTTTTTTGCAACTTTTTTAATAATGTTTGTTAATATTACGGTACGTAGGGCAAAAATTTTTTGTAAGGACTTACACTCTCGTGCGATCACGCCGAGCACTCGGGGTGTAAAACTGTGTTTTACGCTCTAGATACGTAAACTAATAAATTTATGTAAACAAGCGTATATTTGGATATGGCGAGATAAACGTTTCAGTATTAATATCAAATTTAAGCAGAATACGATTCGTTAACTAGGTATTAAAATTATTTTTATTACCGATCATTTTTTGGATCAACTAAAATTCAGGGTGGCTACTGGTCAGGGAATTCTGGAAAACCTGAAAATTTCATGGAATTCTGAAACTCTGAAATAGTCCCGGAAATTTCAGGGATTCGTTCACTAAATTTTTTTAAGCTTTAGATTTATTCAAATAAAAATTTTTTCACCACCACCTTCATAAGGTTCTCTTCAAATTTTCAATATTCCTAAATATTTCCTTACAAAGGATGGATGGGTGACAGTATCGTGTACTTCGTACTTTCATAAAACAAAAAAAATTACATGGAAAATACGAAAATTTTTTTCAAATTACTAAAACTGAAGTGAATTTCGTGACGGAGGTTTAGCGGGCACTCTATAAAATTTGTTAATAACAACGAAACATTTATACCGCTATATCGAAATATACGTTTTTTAATGTTTTAAATAAACCCTGTATCGAGTTGCGGTGGAAAAGGACGTCGACAATTTCACATCCGTGCGTAAAGGATTAGAATTCGCAATCCCATCTCTGCTCTGCTCAAGTCCATCTGTGATTTAATTATTCTTTGATTATCCAACGCCGTTTCTGCAGCGGGCAGTTTGTTCCCAGTCTGTTTCTAGTCTCCTTTCCTGATTACGTTTGTCTTTCGTAATCAGGTGCGCTGCCTGTGGGGCGTGGAAAATAAAAACGAATCCAAGGGGTAGGGCTCCGCGTGCCAAGCTGAGTTGACTCGGGGCTGTGCGGGCATAAATTAGCTAAACGAATATAAATTCTTTTCTTCCGGAAGGGGAAGGGCCGAGTTTTCTCTCTTTTCAAGACGCAATTGATGGTGCACGCCGTCCTAACTTCCGACTTAATAATTCTTTCGTTACACCGCGCTGTTGTACGTGTTATACATGGCTACTGCACAACGCGTATTAAGGTACGTTCCGGCTTTCCTCCTTATTTCTTCACTTGGTTTAACTCCGCCCTTCGAGGGTTGCGTTCGTCGCTCCTCAACTTCCCATCCTCGCTTCATTAATCGACGAGACAAATCTCACCCTCCGTTTCAGATTTCTCCAAGTGTTACGCAATACGGGCTTTTCGAGTCTGGGACATGAGAATCAGAAAAATAAAATACTCCGTGATTTTAATTCTTCATCTTCTGATCACACTCGATTCATTCTTCTTCTTCTTCTTCTTCTTCTTCTTCTTTTACCGAATGCCAAGATTCTTCACACGACGTGTGAATGTGCAGCGGTACAATAGCCAGGTTACGTATTCCCGTGGGAGTTTCGAATCAATCTCGATAACTTGTGACGTAAAAGTCTCTCATCGGGTATAACGGGAGGAGGATAGAATAGGAGAGGAGAGTAGAGGAGAGGAGAGGAGAGGTCGAGTCCGTAAATCAATTTCGGGCAATTTCCCAGCAAGAATAGACTCTCCTCTCGAACGACAACTAGAACGGAATTGACCTTCGAAGGACCTTTCAAATTTCAACCACTCCTTAAACCGCTCGTACAACAGAGACTCGGGAAATGAATGTCCCTCCTCTCTCTTTCTCTTTTTCTCTCTCTCTTACTCTCTCGAAGTCTGGACCCCTCCGTCGAAATCCCGCGGTCCAAATCGTTCTGAGTTTGCACGAACTCCGTTCTGTATATCGCGTTATATCGAGTCCCACTTCTTCGCCCGGAAATACCCCGTATCGTTTTGAGTATTTGAGAGTGACGTGGGTCACGGATGACGGAAAGATGGAAGAACGAAGAAGGAAAGAAAAACACACGGTCAAACAAAAAAAAAAAAAAAAAAAGGAAAAAGTCTGGAAAATACGTAAAATCGTTTGTAAATTTTTTTCTTTCTCTTCGGCTTGTTTCTTTTTGTATTACTTACACACGTTGCTGCGTAAAACAGGTGAAAATTTTTCATCCCCAAATGATAATATTTTCTTCCTCTAGAAAAAGGACCTTAAATTTTTTCAGAGAGTGTTTTCACGCGGTTTCACGGTGCGTGTAAATCTAGTATGTATATATATTATATATATATATGTATATTTGATTCCTGGGTCTGGAGAGTAAAATTAGACGAAGAGCTGCTGGATCGAGATCCCCGGGGACTTGGACTCGCTCTGCTCCATCACGCGGTCCGAAAACACCGAGGGGAAATCCCTAGCGATGGTGCTTCGAAGGACGGAATCATACGGCGGCCTCCTCGAGTGTCAAATTTAATAATCGAGCTATGTTTTAACAATAAGAACGACTTCCGAAGGACGACGACGATCTCGAGAATAATTTCAAGCTCCACTTAAGCCTCCCTCGCTGAGGGAAATACGAGGGAACTGGGACACCGGGAGATGGGATGAGAATATTTTTTACACAAATGTAAAGTTGTCAATGGTTTACGAATTTTAGTACTTTGAACAAATTTTCGTTTACCAAGTTCTACCGAAATCGGAATATTTTTTGTTTTTTTTTTTTTCATCATAATAGATCGCCATTTTGGATTTAGTAATCTGACTTTAGATTCGTGATCGGACCACAACGATCAGACAAATCGACGAGTACCAATTTTCATAAAAATAAATTTTTTTTTAGTACTTCTTCTGCTTACCTTATACGACAAATTTAAATTTTGCCTTTTTTTGGTACCAATTTTCGTTCGAATCTATTTATCCATTCTCAAAACGTAATTTTTATTTCGTTTTACGGAATTTTATTATTTAAATAATTGAAGAAGTACCGAACCGATAAGAGCCAAAATCTGATCAGTTCTAAGTTTTGAAAGGTGGCGTCGGTTGCTATCAAAATCATTGAAATCCGGTAACTCGTTCTCGAGATATCGTCGGACAAAAAAATTGATCGCATACGCAAAACGTACACACACAGCGTCCAGCTGAAAATGATCAGAGATGATCGAAACTCCAAAACGTGGAGATCTATCGAAAACTCAGATTTTCATTTTCGGGTTGATCACAACAACTTCCTTTTTTCTCTGAAAATAGCAAGAAGAAAAAGTTTCGTCCCAGAACCTCACGCAAACCTCAATTCCTTTTCTTATTGAATGAAACGGTATTTAATTTATTCGTATTTAATTTCTTCCACGGTAGACTAAGAACGGATTTACATCCAACGTGAATTTTCATCCCGAAGTTGAGTACAACAGACCCGTGTAATCACGATGTTAGATATCCGTCGAACAAAGTGCTTTGCCCTAAGCAGTGCGGCCAAGATGAATAAATGTAAATACGTGGCCGCAGGAAGGTAGGTAGGTAGGTAGGTAGGTAGGTAGTCGAGGTACCTACGGCCAACCCGTTGATAGATAGATAGATAGATCATAGATAGATAGATGTATTTGTACAGGTAAAGTGAGCTTTTTAAATTCCTTGCACGCGGCGGCTCCTGAGCGGAATGTCCGTGCGGTAAAAGTATAACCCTGAACAGGGATGAACGACACAAAGTATATATATATATATATATATATGTATATATAATGCATAAGCCGAGATCTTATCTTTCGCGTTTACACAAAAAGCCGAGAAGCCTTCCTGGCCTGCGCCAAATTGCCAGCTCGTCCTACGGGTGTTGTAATTACCTCGTTATCTGCAATCGTACGATTAATTTCACGTTTGAAAATTATAACCCCGTACGGAATGGTGTGCGCGGCCGTATGAAAGAGGCTTGAATTCCACACACATACGCATCGTGGAATCTCATTTTCCTCATTATACTTTTTTTCTTCTCAATTTTTGCATTTTTATTCTCATTCTTCCGTTCGTTCTTTCCTATCTTACAACTCGATCGTCGTCGTGTCGAGTTGTAAGTCGTATTAGGTTTACACGACGCGCGTACGGAGTTTGTGTGCGTTTTTCATAATCTTACATCCGCGAAATTAAGCCATTTATTATAACACCGAGGTCGTTTTATTATTCATTCATATTCAAGAATTCGAACGGTATAATATTGTACAAATAGCCCTTAATATTTCCACTATACATATATTTTATACACCTCTGAGGAAATGAAGAAAAAATTTTTACAATCGTACGGAAATGTCACGACGACGGTAGTTTGGATTTTTTTTTTTTTCTTCTTAGTATATGAATTATTAAAATCTAGATGCAAATTTTTCTTTTTATTCACCACTCGATTGAATTAACACTATTGCGTCAATCTTTTTGTAATAATCCGAGGAGGAAGCGACTGGTGTTCAGTTTTTACGCAAACTTGTACAATCGGTTCGATATATGATTATTTAGTTTCGATTTTGTTTTTTTTTTTAGAAATCGTGAGTTGAACGTTCCGAGATGCTAGTTAATCGATTCTCAAAGTCTCGACAGACCTGTCATACTCATATATATTCACCTGCGTCGTCTCTTTATAAGTATCGAATTATTTATTCCGTAACGCGTTAATCCGACAACGACCGGTTCTATAAGATTGTAATAAACACCGCCTTTCAAAGAGACGCTGACATTTAATTCAGGCGTATTATAACACCCAGCTAATCATCATCCACTACTTCGTTTTATATACGGTATTAATAACTCGCCGCGACGATTATCCACATCCTGAAAGAACGAGAGAAAAAAAAAACGAAGTAGGAAGATTTTTTTCCAATTGAAAACGCAAAAAAAAAAGAAAATAAATAAAAATAAAATAACGACAACTCCAGGAATTTCCATTTCTCGACCGATGTCAGCCATTTTGTGTCCGATCGAAATAAAACAATTCTCCAGGTTTATATAACAATTATCTTGTGTATATAGCTGAAATAAATTATTATACCATCTTTCTTACGTACATCCATGTAACTGTTTTCGGCGATCATCGCACTTACAACATATTAAATGTATATATATATATATATATATATCATATAAATGTATGTACGTATATATACATATACATACACCGCATATAAATATAATATTACTATACCTCGCGCTACTCCAAATGCGAAGCACTTTGGCTCCGCTGCCTATCAGTAGGGCACATCTCGTTGCCAGAAAGTGTCGCTTTTCCCCTCAAATTATAACCGGCGGCCATTTTTACTCCCGGATATGACGTGCCCCGGTGGACGCCCATACAGTTATTACCTCGTACCTACGCTGTGATATCACCTTCGGATCTCTGGCCTTATAGGTGTGCGGGTATAATACGCGACGTTTCTACCCGGGTTTTCTGTGAAACTGATCGCAATTCCGAATCACGGACAGAGGACATTTGCATGGGAAGAAGAAAATTTTCACGGGGACGGGAATCACGCGTAGCAGAAGGAAAAAGAGAGAGAGAGAGAGAGAGAGAATGGGGTGATCTTGGAATCGGGAATCGGGACTGACTTGGCGTTTTCACCGCTCGTTCGTTGAGTGTAATTTAAATAATTGTGTTATGCTTTTACTCGACTAAAATAGGCGGCGGCTACCGTAATTGCTCGGCCGAATTATCAAACGGATCTGAAACACAATGCCAGCCGTTACCTGGTCGGTCCTCTACTTCTCTATTCCCCTCTCTTCACCTTGTTAGATTGTTAGACTACCAACAGAGCCAACCACTCGTAGGTACCCACAAGGTAAGGTGAGCGTGTCTCTTTCTTTGGACAAGGCTAGTTAGCCAGTCCGTCTACCATTAACAATAACCACCCGGGGGAAACAAAACTGTAATATTCATGTCTGCAAGAGGATGCGCGACTTGGGACGAGCGATTTTTAAATTCAATCCAAACTCCTACGTCACCGTTGTTGTTTGTTCCGACCAAAATGAAATGGAATGGAATGGAATGTAAGTCATTCCTCGGCGATGTGTAATTCATCATTTCACCGACTCCACGTGACACCGCGGGGCAAAAACAATCAGGTGCCGCTGCCTTTCTCTCTTCCCTCTTCCGTCGTTCGAGATACTTACCGGGAGCACCTGGTTACCGTCTTCTACGGTTCAAACCACCGCGTCATTCGTAATTTTAACCTCAACTTTGCACCGCTGCACTGCAGTATGTATACAGTGTCGAAAGTAGTATGTGTTCGCATCATGCGCGTGTGTGTGTTTCGTGCAGAGGTGAAAGATGGATGGAATTTACAGATCGGTAACCGTACACTAGACACCGGTAATCACTGCATCGGTACCATCATTATAAAAGTCCGAAAGTGACGATGACTCGATATAAGTTTTTGCCATTTTTTATATCCTCATTTTTCGGTTCGATTTTCGTTCCAATTTTCGAAGGTGAAAATCAAAGGTGGGCTACAGGATTTGACCATATCAAATTAAATTTATCAGTGAAAGTATAATTGGAGAATGAAATCGTTGCTGTCGCCACATCGTATGTACGATGTTCGAATCTGCTAACCAGAGAGCATGCAATCAAAGGTGGCATTCGGCATCAGTATCCACAGCAGCAGTAGCAGCATAGCAGCAGCTGGCAGGTGTAGGTATTTATTTTGCGAGCGTGCAGCGGAGGAGCCGAAAGTTGACAAGCAAGATAAGCCCAGAGGCGTGTGAGAGAGGTGGTGGTATATAAGGTTATACGAGTCAGGAACCTCCTCAGCCCTCGTAAGGTGTAGTCGTCGACGATGTAAATCGCAAATTGGATTATAATTTGCTGGAGATAAGTCACGCTACTCCTTCTTGGACAGCTACAGTGGTAGGTTGGGTATATACAAGGTGTACGAGAAGGGGGAGGAATATCGAAGTCGGAGTGCTGCTCTCGCGACTCGGTAACACTGTTCGAATCGTGCAAATTCCACGTATAATGTCCGTCCGAAGGCATCCGCCGTCGTCACTCCTCTCTGCACCCTCTGCCTCTGCCAATTATTTAGTAATTGAATATACCGCGAGAAGCCGAGAGTCATCGTTTGAATTATCATTCCCGGAGCCGTGGCGATGCTGATTCGAACTGAGAAAAGTACATCGCACTTCCCGCCGCACTATCCACTTGGCCTCGTCGTTTGTCGGTGCATTTTTCAATTTTCGCATCGTCTTCTATATATATATATGTATACCCTATACAGACATTACCACGATTTCATTTCTGGCCGCGCTTCGACCGCTTTAGAAAAAATAAACGCACGATGCAGTCTTCGTCGTACCGGTTTTCTCGATGCACGGCAGCCATGTTCGTTTAATGACGTGGCAGAAAACGCGAGCACCGATCGTATATCATTAACATTAATTATTAAGTCACGGGTGAGGCTGCGCCGTCGAATTGAGCTCGTTAATGTCGGCAGCCTTGACTTTTGCGAGAATTAAAAAATCGACGATTCGAATCCTGATACGCGTAAAAATCACGAACCCCTTTCCCCCTCCCCCCTCGCAGTCTGATCCGAAGCTTTCGAAGTATCCTCTTACGCAGCCTGCGAAGAGTTTGTGAGTTAGATTTTTAGGTTAGGGTTGTTATCTCTCCCCTCCCCCCCCGTTTTGGGCGTCCGTGGATAGGGCTGCACGGGGATTAGCCCAAATGGTAATCCCGTAGGCAAAGGACTCCGCCATACACGGGGTATATGATGTTTTTATAGCGGGGTCGTAACCCCAACGCATAGCCGTATAGCCGGCTGTCACTTGTTTCATGTTTGCAGCCCGCTGCTGCAGCCTTGTTTGATCTTTGCACGCGCTTCAATTGTTTTTTTATTTGCCATCAACTAGACGGGTCTCTCTTTCTCGTTCTCTTTCTCTTTCTCCTTCTCTTTCTCTCTATCTACAAATGCCGTCGCTGCTGCCTGAGCAGCTTTACACACGTCTGTTTCTTCTTCAACTTTTCCGTTCTGGGTAGGTATACACATAATCTTGTACACAAAAATTTGTTTAACTTATCACGGGCTGCCTTTACCCATAAACAAAACCAAGTTACGTTCGCGTTTCACGATGTATAATATTAGTTATGCCTCTGTAATATTATTGAGGAAATAACACCAAGTGTCGAGGTATCGCAATGGGGTGAGAGAGAGCCAGCCGTCTCAGCACCGTCCGCGTCCCCTAGCAAATCGGACAAGGCAATTGTCATCATTTCTCAGATATTTCTTGCCATTTATTAGCCTGCGGGTAACGTTCGTCTTTTGTTGAAGAACGAGTAGCGGAATCGCATTGTGCCACGTTAATGACGTGTCGTCGTCGTCGTCGAATTGTTGTTGCTGTTGTTGTTGTTGTTGTTGTACGTTGTACCTGCCTATCGAAAAAGGCGACATTTCTTCTCCCCATTGATTTCCTCCTTTTCCTTCGTCCCTTATTACACACGTTCATATACCTACCAACCATTCCACTCACCTCACGTGCCAAACCCAACGGCTGACCCGCGGTTCGCCTCGCGGATTATTATGCTATTAATCAGCCTTGATGACACTTTACCGAGGCCACACACAACGCGCGGAGTCGAACCCTGCCGCCTTTCTCTCTATCTCTATCTCTCCCTTTCTCTCCTGCACTCTCCGCCTCTCTTCATATCTATTAACCTCGAAACAATTGCGAATCGACTGCCGCGGGTTACGGCGAGGCGCGAAATTCAAACGAATTTATCGTTATTTTATGTATTGCTCCGTTGCCTGCGGTACAATCTGTGCGTGATATTACAGCATACGGACTACTCGAACTCAGTTTCTATTCACGCGAGGACCCGTAACGTCAGTGCGGAAGCGTTGCGTGTGGAAAGATTTCGTGTGCAAGATCCTAATGGGTATAAAGAGATGTTGTACCTACGTGTTTGAGGTAAAAATTCAAGTGCCGAAAAAGATTAGTTACTTTTACACGTGTTCGGTATGATTATTGGCGCAGGTGCTCACGGACATATCTATAGTGTCTTATAATTCAATCGACAGAAGCTTCTGTTGATAGTCTTACAATTTTTCTTTTTCTTTCTCCCTGTACCGAGATGAGCAGCTGCTAACAAATCGAGCATATGAGAAAAATTGACTATGTATATATCGCTGGTAAATATATCGTTATTTGAGTTTATGCCTGCGCTCTCAACAAGTGTATATATATATATATATATATATATATACATATATATGTATGTATGTACATGTGTAAGATATTATATGTACATATGCCGCTGCTGTCAATTCGACGCTCCATTTTCAAATTCGGTAATACCAACGCCCGTATAACGTATAGTTGAGTAAATATTTACGATAATATAAATGTTGCTTGAACAATGAGCGTGTGCAGAATCTACACGTTATAATCAAATAGGCGATGTAGATGTTAGGTTGCCTCATGCTGCATGCAGAGCGCGGCGAAAAGTTTGGTAGAAATTTGTGTTTTTTCTATCCTTCTTGCTTCTTGCTTCTTGCTTCTTTTCCTCTTTTCCTCTTCCGTATGGACACATCCTGATGTCGTTTACGCGTGCTGGCTATGCTCGGCACCTCCTTATTTTCGAAAGCACTGCGGCAATTTCTTTCTACGTGCGACTCGACCGAGCCCGTGGCTAATTGACACGCGATACAAGAGGGTATCACGTCGTAGAAAACCAACGTAGGATACGTATACGTGTTCCGAATTACATTATAATTTATAATATACTCGTACAGTGTATACATGTATACATACATATATATATATATATATATATATATATATGTGTGTTTGTATATGTATATACATGACGAGCGGTGTTGCGGGTTATTGGGAAAAAGTTTTACCGTGATAAATCTGAAATTTAATTCGCCCCGGGCCTGCAGCGAAGGGTAACGAAAAAAGGATGAACAAAGGTAGAAAAACCCGGGCAGCAGTATTCGGTGGTTGAATTCAAATCCGTTAAAAACGTGTTATACTTATATATAGGTACCTACCTACCTACCTACCTACCTACCTACCGACGTACCTACACACGTTTACATGGACACGAAACGAGTATAATATACACGCGGGCTTAATTCCGTTTGAAACAAACATGAGGAATAATAACAATAGAAGACAAGAGCTGCCGTGAGAAGTTAATTTTTTAAAAACAAATTTTCGCTCTTCTCTTCAGCTTGTACCTACACCTACCTATATCTATGTGTAATACAACTCTGATCAAAATGAATTTTAATCAACGCCATCGCGGATGAAATCTGAGTTTGGATTGTACACATGCAGACAATGCGAAAGGAAGCTTATAAATACGGTGCGAATTTAATATTCCGTGAAAATCGTTGAATTGAAAAAAATCCCCCCCCCCTCCCCCCTCCCTCCTTTCGAGTTAAGTTGTCGGTGGCGCGCGCTAAGTCGATATAGTGTTTTGTTTGACCCCGAGACCCAACGAAGAGCGAATGCAGCTGTGTATGTGGGGGTGAGCTGCGAAGCAAAATACACTCTCGAGAGTCTCCGCGGGGGATGAATCGAGTGTCACTTGTTTTCACCATCGGGGCCAAAACTCCCGGGGGACACGTCGAAAATACCTATCGTTCTTCGGCGACGTTGGTGGTGGTGGTGGTGATGGTGGTAGAGGAGGTGGCCTGGAGGGCGGCGCCTGATCAAATCGATATATAGTGTTTTGTTTTTACGTCCTGCTAAAAGCTTCGAACCTTCCGTTCACTCCTTATCCTACATCCTTATATGCCGTTACTCCCTCTGCACTCGCCGGTAGGTTACGCGGTATTTGTTTTTTTTTTAACCCTGCAAACTCTCTCGCGGTCAAGAGAAGACCCTTTACCTTTTTTATCCAACTCTGTCTCTTCCTTGGCCCAATTTTCATGCGAGCATAAAACATAACCTATACGTGTGTAAGAAACAATCGAACAACGGAGGCGCTCGATCATTTCACTTCACACTTACTCATTCACTCTCTCCCTCTCTTTCTCGCTCTCTACGTGTTCCCTGTCCGTCTGTTCCGGCACTCAAATCTGCAGTCAATTGTTTCCAGCTAAACTGTTTGCTTTTTGGAGAGGAAGGGAGTGCGAGAGAAAGAGAAAGAGAGAGGGGGAATGAGGAGCAGTGTGAGAGGAGGACCGAGGGCAGCACCCCACGCTAAGCCGACGTGTTTACACAGCTAAATACTAGAGAGGAGAGAGAGACTGTTTGTAAATCAAGAATTTAAAAGAGAATGGGAAAGGAGGAGGAGCTGAGGGAAGAGGGAGGAAATCGTTTAGGCGAGAATCGGTATAAAGAATCGGTATACACATGTCTGCATGGTATAAGAAAAGGAAGAAGAAGAAGGAGAAGAAGGAGAAGAAGAAGAAGATGTAACCGGCGCGACGTGATGCCTGGATTCGAACGAGGTGTCCAGATTAAGATCCAATACAGATTAGGTCATCTAGTTATAAATTCTGCCGCGTAATGATTGCGCAGCGTGGATAGAATTTTCAATCTTCGTGCTCTCTTACCATAAGAGAGATATAATATACACCCTATACCTATAAAGATCTAGCTTATTACCCGGTTGTGTGTATTCGTGGGTCCGCGTAGCATGATCTCGCTTGTAGAAAACCGTCTCATGAAATTAAGACGCTTTCGTGAGATGGGTTTTCAATTTGAAAACAATTAATCATCGCCTTCCATACGTTACCAGGTAACGACTTAATTATAAAACAATCACGTGTGCCTTCGACGAAACAAAACACTCCATCGACGCGATCCGGCCCAGCTCGCGTCTCCTCTCCTCTCCTTTTCAGACTATGTGCTAAATCACCTTCGGGTCGTTTGTTACCCCAACCCATCTCTCTCACCCTCCCATTCTTCATTCTCTTTCTCTGTCTCGCGCGCTTTCTCTCCATCTCTGTATCCAGCATGAGAAAGAGAAGGAGAAAGAGAAGGAGAAAGAGACGAAACACGGTCATCCGAGGAAGAATTTCCCGAACGAAGAGAGGCCACGTAGTGAAATTGATCGTTTAGTTAAATCGGGATGAACTGCTAGATGGGTGCTCGGTTTCGTGTCCTTCTCCGTATATCGGCTCTGCAAGGAACCATTGTATAGCGTGGTCCTTCCTTACACACGTCAGTTATCCAAAAATCTCGAAAGGTATCCATCTCGGGATCTCGAACCTCCGCGCGGTGTCTTCATTCATGGTTGAAGAGATTTCTTCTGTTTACTATCCCGCACACAGGCGAACACCCACACACATCCACGGACGTGTGTTACACGTGCACATTACATCCCGTATATCGTGAAGATCGGGGACCTCCTGGCGGCCGCTTACTACCGCGGTCAGATTGTCAGTTGTTTAATTAACCATGAAACAAGGGAGGAGGGTAGGAGCGGACACCATAGACGAAACCGCATGGGACATTTGATACACCCTCATGCCCGGAGGCCCTTTATAAGGTAGTCCTTGGAAAACACCATCGGTAGGTACCTGAATCCTCGTAACCAGATACCGCATGATCTCGAACGTTCTTGGCTGGAAGTTGGAACCCTATATCACAGGTGCTGATGGCATTACATACACGCACGTTCCTTCGGACCTGGGAGGACGAGACGCAGGTAAAGCCAGGTAAGTAAGAGAGGCTGCACCGGAGCACCGTTTATCCCGCAAGAGAATAGGACGACGGACCAAACGACCCAGTAAAGACATCTGAACTAACCTCACAGCAGCCAGTCATTATCTAAAAGCTTCCGCTATTGATCAAGTAAACACAGATCGGAGTCGCTCTGCATGTGCAGGCGTTGCCCAGTCAGAGTGTGGTTCCCGGTCTTCTTCATAATACTTGTCATAAATCAGGCACTCACTTGGCCCTCTTACGCTCTGCATGCGTGTTTTTCTTTGCTCCTTGTTTCGAGTCATCTCAACGCATTTAACTCCGTCTCTATCTCTCTTTCTCTCTCTCTCTCTGTAGAACAGAGGAGAAGTCCACTACTCTCGGCCACGGTGAAAAATCGATACGTGCAATATTCTTCGGGGTGAGAAGACGAGTCATTAGCCTGCCAGGCTAATGTCTCAATCTCAGTAATTAGCGACCAGTCGACGGCAGTCCGGGTTATCGATGAGATAATGCGCAGTGTCAGGTTCCGAGACGTGAACTCGGTCCAGCGATCCCTAACGAGCCCAGATAACGAGGAGCATTACACCGGCGAATATCCCCTGCAATAACCCCTAGCTTTCTCCAGAAAACGACACTTGAACGCATTTCAGGCCAACTTCTAACTCGCGTGTCGAACGACGATACGATATTTACTTTCGAACAAACGGTACGCTCTACAACTTAGGACAAGGAAGAACCTGATCCCATCCAATTCGTTTCACACCTTTTTCCTACCATTTACAAAGTCTTGAACGTTATCAAGAACACGCGGGTTGTAAAAAAAAAAAATAAAAAAAAAAAAATAAAATAACAGATAGAAGATCACTCTCCAAACGTGCGTTGAGACCTAGTCACGTGTTTTCTCATAGTTCTCATAAGTATACTTCCTAATGTCTTATTCATTATATGCTTTATCAAGAATACATCGTCGATGGATTTAATAATAAGATAGCTAGAGTAAGTCGTTGCTTTATTTTCCGTAGACCCTGAAAGCTATACATCGATAAGATCATCACAGGTAGAACATCAAACGATTCGAGTTGTTTCACTGTGTTCTCTCTCTCTTTTTCTTCCTCTCTCTATTGCTCCTAGTCTTAAGTTTTTTCGGCTTCTCGATGAAGCCGATCATGTACCTCGCGTAGACGCTGTCTGGTTGTTATTCTGTGAAGAAAATCATGCGTGTAATTAGAATGGTGCAAGACGTTCCTTTGTTTCCTTGAGAAGTTGCTTTTTCGTTTTCATATTTCTCTTCACTCGGCCTTTACTTTCGGACACACTGCAGTACGAGGGGAGCTGTTCTTTCTCGGTCCCAATGAGAGAGACCGAGAGAGAAGAGAGAGAGGCTGCAGCTTCTAGGCGGTCTCGTGCGACGGAGCATGATTAATATGGAAGGTTCTAATATACGAAAGCAAAACGCCTAACGCGTCGGTAGGCCTCGCTCCTCGTCCCTTTCCCGCCGTCGCGGCATCCACGATATTTCATTCTATTCCAAGAACAATGTCGATGGAAGGTATCGGTTACCTTATGACCCTTTTATGCGCTGAGTACTCCTTTCAACGCCTCGAATCTTTTCTCCTTATTTCTTACCCGGCCTCGGGCTTTATCTTTCCTTTGTTTTCTTTCATTTTTTTCTTACCACCTAATTCCTCTCTCCCTCTCTCTCTCCCTCTCTCACACACACACTCATCCGTCCTCGATCTCTCCTATTTTCGTCGTCTCTATCACGATTCTTTCACTACTCATAATACCTCTGCCGCTAATGAGCACCGATTATTATGTCTCTCGCCTCCGGTATAACAATCGACCATCGGTCACCCTGCTCGCTCTCTGTGATCCGACGCTCGTTTATTTCGACCAAAACAAAAGAACTGACTGACGCGCCATGATAAAAGCTCGATGCAGGGGGGCAAGCTCATCTCATTCTTTCATCCTACCAGTTGATATATATATATAAACAATATTAGAAACATAAAGAATATTGCACAACTGATGGAATAATTTTTTTTCGCCAGAAACCCTTCGTCGGGGTGAGAAAACAATATCATATATCTATATATATATATATATATATATATACATAGATATATATGAAACGTGGGGTTAGGTGGGCACGGATACTTAAGCACGAAAAGGAACAAAGCGGGATCTGAGATGATCGCGGTAGAATGGAATCGGGTGCGTGGAATGGAACATGAAATAGAATTGCCAAACGCACGCCAAATGCTTCGAGGTAGGTACAATAATGCCAACCTCTACTCGCGGAGCTGAACCGAATCGATATTGTACCAGTATTACGTATATACGAGACAAATTAGTTGCTTGTGGTCCAATATTCCCCGCCCTAACCTTTCGCCCCATCGAGGTGCCGCCGGACCAGAACAGCCGGCGGGGGTTGCGAGAAGCGCCCCGTGGGGTTGGCGTGAAAACAACTCAACGCATCACGATCCGCGGACGTGAAACATAAACGGCGTGTGTGTAACAGTCTCGCGATTCTGTCGACGAAAGCTGGTGACAGCTGACGATGAACTCTGCCGGGGCGGAAACAACTTTTCTACGACTTAAGACGTGGAGGAATTGGCGGAATTGATGGACACGGAAAGGTTTCCTCCCTGCGGGCAATTACTCGCGATGGTCTCGAGGGTTGTTTCTCTTGTTTCCTCCTGTCCGCCGAAGCAGTTGTCCAGGTGGGTGAATAAAGGTGGCTAATTATTTCACAATCTATTAAGCGGTGGGCGGTCATTTTTCTTGGTTCGTAATATACGACGGGGGAGAGAAGGAGGTCGTGTAATGGGGTAAATTTGTTGGTGTTGTACCGTATTGATTTAGGGAGAATATGTGGTCTGAATTAATAGCAACCTGTCCCGTGGAAGCCTCGTGATGGATTACATTATATAGGCCGTCAATAGTGGCCGGGGTTCTTTGTTTAGCTAACGCGCGGGAATTCTGGACGATGATTTCCAACCCGCGCCCTTTGACGATGGAAAAAGTAATCGTTAACCACCATCGATTCGTATTGTTTGACCGGTAGTGGCGATATCAACCAAACGCCCCTTCTTATTCTCGTCATTCTACCGACTTCGTATACCTATATATATATATATATACAACATGGCGAACGTAGAAAGAGAGAAAAATAAAACGCGAACCTGCAGCCACACGCTTGTAGTTCCAAATCTACCGGCGGTTCTGTTGTTTTTGGAATTTATTTTTCATCCAACTGCACGCGGTCTGTACTACAAGAAACGCGCGCCGGATCTCAAAATGATTAAAAACTGAGACGGGTGCGGGACGCGGTTAGGCGGAGTAATTAATAAGGGAGAGTGAGGAAAAAAATTATATTAACGGGGGTGTCATTTATCACGGGGAACTCGTGCTATAGCGCAGGTGTCATCGTGGCTCGAAGCGAGAAGCGCTAATGACGACCGATGATGATGAACGTTATCCTGCACCATATATACCCCATGTGTTGATGCTTTGATGATAAATTAATTGACTGGTATTTTTGCATATGCCCTTACAGGTCCACGTATCACCGACCGTCTTGCAAAACGCGCTTACACAGGATTCGACGAGGGCCCGGAAGGTACGAGGGACACTGGCAAAGGGTAAGTCTTCTAATACACCTGGGAGTTTATCAAAATCTGATAAGACTGGGCAGCGGCAGTCCATTCCTTGTCCTAAGCCAGTGTTGCTTCGGGCCAAAACCCATCCGCCACGAAGCCCAGACTCAGCCCAGAGAGGAAGAGAGAGAGGGAGAAGGAGGGAGCGAGAAACCCGACCCAATCCAAGTCGACTAACCTGACCGAGCTCAACGCGGTGCACACATGCCAACGTTCCAGTGTCGAGGATCAGAGCTTGGGGAGAATGTGCGATGGTGTGTGACTCCACATCCCCATCCCCGGTTCTCCAACTCTACTTGTTCTCTCTCTCTCTCTCTCTCTCTCTCTTGCTCTCTGTGCGGCGGGTGCTTGCTTCATGCTTGGAGATTGCTTGGGGGCTTTTTGGGTTCGGTTATATTGAATAACTCGCTCGCTGGACCGCGAAAATATACGATGAATCCGTCGAGCGGAGCGGGGTGAGATGACTTCGTGTAGTGTATGCTGCATGGATTTGTTTTCCGTCAATACCCACCTTGTTGCCGATTTTGGTCCTGCGAGATCCGTCGCTCAGCCCCTCATATCCGTGTAATTTGAATCTAATATCTATTCGTAATCTGGAGGATGATTTACTCGATCACTCATCGCCACAGTGTCATTGGAATCTAACTATCGACGACACGAATCGACGGTTTTTATGACTCGTTTGAAGACCGATTCAGTAAGGACGGTCTTTGCCAATGCCTAAATTTACCCGGCAAGCCCACGGCGTTTTAGCTTTACTCATTCATAATCGTGAAAGGTCTTTCGTAAGAATAAATGCACTCCGTTTGAGCATCGATATTAACAATACATTAGAGTTTCAAGAGAATCCGAGGTTTCTCAACACGTCAGCAATGCCAGAAAGTGATTAGGGTCCTACTTTTGCTCTGTGGTCGCTTTAAAGTCTTTCGGAAGAATTGTATCGGCAGTGCAGTGAACAAGAATCGGAACATCGACATCTTGTGTTATCACTTCAAAGTTGGTTAGTGTTTTACGGTTGATGCTTTACTTTTATTCTCTTGAAACTAAGATAATTTTCCACTTGTCAGCCGGTATTAATCTTCCTTGATAAATTCAAGTCATCGTTGTGCTTTTGAACAGCACGCTTTCCGATCGAAATAAAAGTGTTTATACAGTGTTTCAGTATATCCGGCTGTCTCTTGTAAATTTAACTTTCCCCACCGATTTCAGCGCGTGTAACATAGAAATGTAGTAAGTAAGTACCTACCCGTAATTTGGGACAACGAATGGTGAAACACACGGGTGGCTATACGAGCTTACCGTTCCCGGTTTTCCCCAGAGTACCTACAGTAAATCTGTCGGTTAATTTACCAAGTGGATAATAGAACCGGCAAATTCCCGTTTGGCGAGATACCGTCTTACGCTTCTTCTTCTTTTTTGGACTTTGGTAACTTTCCAAGTCTGGAAATTCCGAACCAGCCGTTGATGCGGAAAGAAGCGAGCGGAGATAAGAGAGGGTTGAACTCAATGCTCGTTTAACGCTTTGAATGCCCATTAGCGATGGAGTCCAAACACAAGAAGTGAACGGTCTGATATATAACATCACGACAATGAAACCACCGGCAAAATGCTTACCACGCGTTTGTCCGAGTTGTCTATCCACCTAGCCACCCACCATCTCTACCCTTTCTCACCCTCCCCCCTCCTACCTGTCTACCTACTGACTAGCGGCAGTCAGTCGACAGGTGGTAATCTATGGAAACCATAGCACGGCGCTACGGGCTACCCGGTCTTTAATGCCCTTCTTGCGGGGGATTCACTCTAAGGAACACCCGGCAGCGAGTTCTCAGGTGTAAACGGTCCGATAGTAAAACGCGTGATATTACACTTAAGGCACGTTTCTGAATGTCGAGTTGAACAAGATAGGACCAAACGAGAGAGATAGTCCTTTATAGTTTTTAGAATTCTCTATTCATCTTGGAAGGCAGAAGCGGAACCAGAGACGAGGAGAGATTGGGGACGATGAAGGGATAGTGAGGAGCTTCGTCCGCCAAATGCGATTTCAGAGACGTAATTTGAAAATCGTCAAACCGACGGCAGCCGCGGCCCTCCCGGCGGCTCTGGTGAAATGAAATTACGCAACCCTCTTCCAGATTGTCCCTAGAGCGAACCGATGCGGAGAGAGAAAACCCTGCCACAAAGGCACCTCGTTTGCTCGGCACAACGTCGTAACAACAACAATTTGGCTAACCGCTAACTGGTATCAAATGCTCCGCTAATCGCTCCACGTCGTATTATAAGCGATACAAATATTCACCCTATGCGTAGATCGTTTAAACGAAATGCCTCTTATCACATACCCGCTTCGGTAGCTGGAATAGAATATCAAAAACTTTGCTATATTTGATAAACCCAAACGAAACGTCGCTGAAGTCACGATGATCTTCACGGAACAAAACAACGTCTTGATGTTTGAAAAACCGAGAGCCGATCTCTGGATACTTTTCCACCGTCGAATCGGTAAAATGTAAATTCCATCTTCTGATTTTCAGAGATTCGTCGAGTTTTTCAGCAACGCGAGTCGGTTACACAGTTTCAAAGAGACACTAGTGAGCGACTAGGGAAACAAGTAGCTTCTTCAAAAACACATGTTGAACTTCCGAAGTTCACTGTTTTTACACATGTCCCACCCAAGAGACCGTCGTCGCCGTTGTCGGAAAACCGTCCAACGAAAGCGACTAACAAAAGACCAAGAGAAGAAAAAAGTAAAAATAAAAAATGAAACAAAAACTCCGTAGAAAAACTTACCGATTCTTAGCGGCGGCAGCTCTGTCCCTCTGTCTTCGATTCTTGAACCAGTTTCCAACCTGCGTTGGTGTCAGTCCCGTCGCTTCGGCGAGTTCCCGCTTCTTTCCCGGATTCGGATAAGGATCCTGAAGGTACCACTCTCTGAGCAAGGACCTCGTGCGCTCCTTGAAGCAGTGGGTCTTCTGCTCACCGTCCCAGATGGTCCTGGGCAGGGGGAACTTCTTCCTCACCCTGTACTTGTCCACCGGACCCAACGGCCGTCCTCGCAGCTTCTCGGCCTCCTGATAGTGCGCCTCGAGCCACATCGCCTGGAGCTTTCCGTGCGAATCTTTCGTGAATTTATGCCGTTCAAGGATCGCGTAGAGCTCGCGAAAGTGGCCTGAATGGTAGGCAACTATCGCCCTGGCTCTCAGCACCGCCTCGCTCTGGTTCAGTTCCTGGATGTTCGGATGCGCTACCGGCAGACTCCACAAGAACCTCGCAAGCCTCTCGATGTCACCGCTTTCCTCGAGCGTTTCGCAGACCGTCGCTACCTGGCCAACCGTGAATGACAGCGGCAACGCGAACAGCGGCGCCGGGACGATCGGCCCACTGTTGTTCGACGTCGCACTTCCAGTACCAGCTGGAGCGACGGCTGACATCTCGGTTCTTGTTGCTGGTTGCGCCCTGGCCTCCCGGTTTTTAGCGACAGTCAAAATTCATTCGGGGAACGGGAATCTCGCCGCCAAATGCCGATTCGCTTCCTCGAGATCGAGAATTTATCGGAATTGCAGTTGGCTGAACGCGACTTGATCCGGAGGCCTTTTTTCGGGACGCTTTCAAAAATTCATCCGGGCTCGTAGGTGGTTCCAGAAACTTTATATTTTTATGGTAATGTTTATCGATGAACTTTTTTTCGATTCGTATCAACGATCTCGGCACATGGGGAAAAAGTTGAAGAGAATTAGTTTTCGCTAAGGGTGTTATGGATTATTAAAATTTTCATGTTACACTCGGCTTAGTACGTGATCATTTTTTTTTCTCTTCGTTTGATTTCTTCTAGTAATTTTACTCGGAATTATGAATTCCTGTTTACGACGCAGCGGCTTTTCCCGCGGCGTTAAAGTCACTTTAACAGCGATATCATAATCTCCGCATTCTACAGTCCGCCGGATTACACAATATTTTGTAAGACTTCCTCTAGAGCTTCGCATTTGTGGTATATTATCGGTGATCCGTAATTTCTCAATCACTAAAGTTTCCATAAAGTTCTTGAACATCCGTTAACCATCGCACTGACAAATGTTTCACTGTGTAACAATCCCTAAATGACAACTACCTTTCCATCTTTCAATTAATAACCGTTCAAACACTCTTGCAAACACCTTTAATTTCCGTTCTTCAATTTACGTCCCAAAACAGTTCCGATCACTTCTTCGAATTCAATTCTCACTCACATCCTGACTCGCTTAAATTTTTTCCTCATTCTTCCTCTTCATCCTCCCCGCACCTTGAAACGATCAACGAACTTCACTGCCACGTTTTACGAAAAGAGAGACGGAACAAAAACTCGCCTCTACGATGAACCAACAGACAACAAACAACAACACGTTCACTCATTGATACAAGTATCGATCAATTTTACCTGGATTATTCACGTTTATTTATCGTTTTATATCTACTTATTTACTCGTTTTTTCGTTATTGATTTCGATTTTTATACGGTCGTTTTTTTTCTTGGGCGGGTGTGTTTTATTTATTTTTTTTTTTATAGTTTTTTCGTTTTGTTTTCTTGCTTTTCTTTGACTGGCTGAGGAAGGCTTGCGGTTACCAGGGTGTAGGGGGCGGGGGGAGTCAGCGCATTATTATTTTTGGTTTTGATTCGGATCCGATTTTCGATATAGGAATTCGTAGTAGTGCTGCGCGGTGGTCTGCAGAGTCCAGTTTTTGGGCTGTTGCTTCGGTCGGATCAGATAGCAAACTGGTTTCGTTTACAAGCCGTCGTCCCTACCCCGGGTCTCCCCTGCATGATACGTTTGTCCGTGGACGGCACATCGTAGCCTCGGCACCAGGAGTCGGTGCTACCTACTCCTCAAAAACGCCGGCCAATACCAAGCCACGCCCACAAAGAGGATCACGATTGGCCCGATCCCATCCCCGTTCCCATGGCAACCTTTATTCGACCCCCGCCCTCCCCACCCCGCCGACCCATGCCGCCTCTCTCTGCACTTCCTCCGCACAAGTTTTGTGTTGGTTTAATTATCCCCACCCGTTTATACCGTCGGCGAATCCCCTCCCCCCCCCACCCCTTCTCGCTCCATGGCTCCCCTCAAAAACTCACTCCAACCATCCATCCATCCATCCCTCCGGCTAGGCTCTCCCGCAAAGTCGGAGTAACAACCCACGCCTTCCTTACTCGTTATACGTGCTGCGCTCAATGTAGATATAACATGCTCGCTGGGCGGGTACACTTAAAGTGCATCTGAAACAACCGACGAGATATCTTTCGGGCAACCTGTACAGCCACCCTGCCAGAGATACCGAGATGTTTGAGAAGTGAAAATTACTCCCCTATTCAAGGACGTTTGCAGAGTCGGTTTTCATTCTTTCATCAGGATTAATGGAAACCATGAAGGAATAAGGTTATGTGACAATTCTGTAAGCTAGTGTATGCCGTATTCAGGAAATTCAAAGTAAGCAATCGAATGCGAGATTTCTCGCACCTTGATCGTAATATGCAAGAATTTTGCCACGGCGTGGCAGGTGATAGCGCAGAAGCGTTCTTCAGGGCTTATTGAAAGTTGTCGAGCGCCGCCGGCGCATTTTGTACCTATCCTTGGTGGTTCGGTCTCTTCAGGCTTTGTACTCTCACGGAATGTGCGTATTTAAACAGGAACGTATGTTCCGATTGTGCAAACGACGCTACATCACATCTTCAATTTACTTCGACGCTGCGAGAAAAGGTACGACTCCAAGTATGTATGTACTCAGGGTAAAATGGCCGCCGAACTTTTTTACACAAGTTGTAATACTTAATCTCCGAAGCTCTTTCTCGCTTCCGTGAGGTCGTTTTTCATTCTGGGTTTTCCCAAATGTGAGGACAATCGCGGGGGGTCCTTCGAGTTGTTAAGAAGACACTGAGGTACCAGCAGGACTCTGCGGGACGCCGTCATCCTGATCGAGGTGTCTACGGACGGTCGTGCGTCCATCGTATTTATCCTCAGGTATGTATACATGGCTAGGTACTTACCCTGCACCGAGGGTCAAGAGGATGCCCAAGTCTAGGTTGGTGCATGCACAGTGCAGCGTACCTACACCTAAACCCCGCTCGGTATTGGGGCCAATTAGTCATTGGCTGGTGGTCGCATTCACTAGAACTATATACAGCTTTGGTACGACGACGGGTATTAGCCACGGCATGGGAAATTCCCGACGTCAATTCCGTTTCTCCGCAGTCTCGTAGCTGTGTCCTTATTATAACAGCTTTGTTGCACCGTTATCAGAAAATGGATTACCCACTTTAAGTTCTAAAACTTTTCAGTCTCTGCGACTTCGGTTAGAATTTAGGTATATTGCAGGTACACAATCGACTTTCAAACTAGAAATCTCGTTCTGTACTCGTGCAGGTTAAATTTTTCTCTTCTTTGGCTTCCAATACCGAGAGAATTGACACTGTGAAACGCTGATAGTAACTCATTATACAGAGCTATTTTCTTCACGGACTTTGATGGTCTGGTTTAAAGGTTCTCTTCGAGTAACTTTAAAGAGGCTCTAGTCTAACCGGCATTTTGTTCTTTCAAGTCGCATCGCTGGCTGTATATAACAGTAAGCAAAAGAGATAGGCGATCGTCGTCAGACGACTCAATATGGCGTATATAACTCGTACATTTCGCGCTTAGTATGAAAATAATCTGTCAGCGATATCATGAGCACGCTGGCGACAATGACGATGAAATTCGATACGAATTTGAAACAGGTAAATTCTGACAGTAGAGGATCACCTCGATAGGCTTCAAGAATAGGTAGCTATAGTATAAGTACCCTGCAACTGCGACATGCATTAAGCTACTGCAGCTGTACGCAGCCGACTGACTTTATGAATCAGGACGATTTCCGCATAACGTTTTATACAAATGCGTGAAAAACACACGTCTCATCTCGCAATTCGATTATCCTCCTAGCAGACCTTTTATTCCGTGTTCGGAACGCAGGAAATGATAGAAAAATAAAATCGAACGGGTGAGATGGATTCCTTCGACGTGTAACCGTGAATCCGGCATATTGATGAACGTTGCCGCCCATACAGTAGGGGGAAACTTGTGTACGACATGCACGACACCTTGGGGTCCACAATGGGGCTGGGATCGTTCGGTGTATCGCTGTGGGATAATCCTGTCCGATTTTTACGGCATCCAGATATTTTCTCCTCTCCTCTTCTCTCCTCTCCTTTCCTAGCTTCGCTCTGGGCTCTCTAATTCTACGTGTATGTTCCCCGCTAATACCGGCCTTCATGCTCGAGGTTGTTGTTTGGGTAGGTACACCCTGCATCTATGGGCGAAGTAAGGGTGAAGGCAGGACTCGGCGGGTAGGTATCTACGCTTACACCGTTGTAATACTCTCGCATTCTACCATCGCGAGCGTAGGGTAACAATATGGGTGATGTGTCCGCGCGGGCTAATGCGTGGTGCCATTATTATTGAACGGCGTACTAATGGGGTGTGATCCTCTTCCTCTCGTCACGCAACCGTCCCGTCATGAGAATTTAATGGTTTACGCAGCCTCCGCGCGTCCCTTCCTTTCGGGACAAAAAACGTTAATATATTTGTTTTCAAATTTGTCTGACAAGCAGTGACAAACATGGCGCAATGATGCGCGAAGTGATAAAAATTTGATTCACGGATTACGGTTTCACTTTTGTCTGGATTTGGGTTCTATACACATTCTTTAAACGTGCCAACGGTAGAAAATTATAGAAAACCTTGATCGTGCCAAAATCTGAAAGTCGCTGGTTATAAACTGGTGTCAAAGTCGCGAGGTGGAGTAAAATTGTCACCGACGGCAGCCATGTTCCGATTCGCTTTGTATCAACGTATTCATTTTTCTTTTCAGTATTCACACAAGTATTAACAGTTTTGAAAACCTTCTCAGAACACTGATCATCACGTTGGAGACAATCGGATGACGATTCACCTTTTTCTTCTCCTTTTTTATCGAGCCGGGATGGAGCTGAGGGTTGAAAATAATTGCTGCCGAAGCATAACGCGTGGGGATGCTGGGTCTGGTTTGAGATTTGAGAAGAGTGGCGCCAAGGAAGTCCTCCTTTGCGGCGAGGTGTTTACTCAGGAGTTGACGGGACGGGGTGCGCGGTAGAGATGGTGAAATTTGAGGTTCGTCCCGTTACTCGAGTAAGCGGCGCTGCAGGGAGGACGGAATCTTTCCGCCTCCAACCCGAGGCAGGCTCTTCCTCGGAGGATGACGAGGCGCATCTGGGCTGGCGCCATCTCGATTTGTTTGTTTTACTTCGCGGCGAACCACGCGGGATGGGCCAGTCAAACGCCCTACGCCGCACTAGACGAGCTTTCCCAATACACTTTCGTTCCCTTTTCTACCACTATACTACCACCGCGTCTACCTACCACTGAAACGCGAACGGATTCGGGGGTTAATGAGGTCGTTAGCGGACGTTTAACCCCCCGGCTGACTCAATCTTAACGTCCGACAACAAGGAGATGCAGCTTCTTTGACAGATGCATCTGTTATTCCTACAGACCAAAATATCACTTACTTCCGGCTATAGACGTCACCAGGGAAGATATTTAAATATCACGCAGCGTATGAAACACGTCGCTAAAATTGGGCTCTGCAAATTTTCTCACCACATATTTGTTTTCCATTTTTTGCATCGGTTTCTTTAGTTCTTAAATTTATTATTATAAGGTGAAAATCTCGTTGGAAGTGTCTTAAGGTATTCCGATCAAGGTTTTTTACCCGGCAACAATATATAACGATCATTTCGTCGTATATTATTACTATCACTATTTTTCCTCTTTTTCATCCTGGGAATATCCTTCTTTTTTTCAAACGCTTATCAGTATAGCAGTAGGCGGATGAAATTCGCGTCGTGGTGAGCGCGTTGGTTGTTAATTCGCGCGTCGAGTTAGCGCAACAATATAGTGCATAACGTCATTATTCAAACGGATCGTTAGCCAATTATCGAGTCATTTGCACTGCCGTGAATTGTTGGCAGAATACGCAACCGCTCCGCATCCCTGTGCTCGATCAGTATATTGTACTTGAATTTCGCGAATTATTCACCACGGTGAGCATATTTTACGCTCCCCTGATTCTGTTCCCAATCCCACTGCAGCTTTCGATCCTCTATACCCTGCATATGTGTCCAAATATATCCCTTGGATTTATCAGATTTACAACGTCCCCTCCTTCCACCTCTCGATGAAGTAAAAAGCGTCGCATAATTCGTTAATTATTTCGTGTTAATAATTCGCAACAAGGTTTCAAGTCTCCTTTTGCAATTCGGTACATTATTCGCTGTTTCGTTTTCTCTCTTCCCTTCTCTTTCTACCCGAAATTATCCCCCTGGACCTCCCTCATCTCGCGCAGCTCCGAGTAGGTACACCAAGTCTCTTTCTGACGGGTGAAAAGAGGCGACCGTACCTAAGTCAGAATGCACTTTCACATTAGAAGCGGATTCTGTGTTCGGTCGAGGCTGTTATTGCTGTCTCAGGGACGTCATGCGTCAGTCCGAGACGCGCGTCGCGACGCCTTCATGGGTCCCCGTCGTCTCAGCGCCGCAGGAAGCACCGGGAACTCGATATCGCGAGGAGGAGCTGATGCGACCGCATGCTACTAGCCACACGGCTCCAAGGTGTTTGTTGTTACGACTTCTGACAAACGACCAAACTCCGCCGCGCCGACACCCCGACACCCCGACACCCCGACACCCCCGCAAACCGTTTTCCCATCGATTCTTAATGGTCCTTCGAAGTGCGCCGCTTCCTTTCCTCCTAATCGACCTCAGTTTATTTTTACTCACCGTTTCAGCTGCGCTTTTTCACGTTTAACCATTCGATCCGACCGATATACACCCCGAGTTTTTGCAATCACGATGAGCTGGTGTCGTTTGGAGTCTAAAAGACAAAATTAGTCTCTTCTTCAAGCTGATATCGAACCCCAGGATCATCTTCCCGGTTCGGCATCAACAGAAGCGACGCATTGTTCAGAGGTTGAACGACAGGTTCCGCACTTGCAGTCGAGAGGTGTTGGTCGAAGGTCCTTAGTGTAGGCGGTATTACAGTAAGCAATAAATAATAAAATATGGAAATTCGTGAAGGATGATGGAGGATCGGCGGAAGAACGAAATCCAACATCTGGAAGTAATTATACGAGGCTCATTGGGTAGCTTTCGACGTGAATGTACACGTATATACCACCGGCCGGTTCCCTCAGGTGCAAAACTACAAGGACACCGATGAACCCACCAGCGCGAAACTGTACGTGACTATTCCTGAGGGTCAAGGATTAGCCCAGCCACTGCCCGTTACACTCGTCGTTCTTCCTTCACCAATTTTAGTTCCCGCACCTCCTCGATAGTTATATACCTCGTGTCACGACGATATCCTGTTTCTTCTTATTCCTCGTCACTTTATTTCACCGCAACATGTATAGCAAGAAATCAAAGGAACATCGATATTATACGCTATATTTTCTTTTCCTTCAATTCTCCTGTATATATGTATACTCTGCTATATTTGTATACCTACAGCTGGCATGATCGATTCGAAATGAGGCGATGATGCAGAGTCAATTTTTAAACAATATTGTGCTCATCTAACTGGCAGCTTACTTTTTCAATCGCCGACATTGCTCAGCCTCTTTGAAGTTTCATTTTATAATTCGGCTAGTGTTCCGAATTGGTATTTCAAAGATCTTTGCGAATAACAAGTCAATAATATGCTTCGAGCTTATTCAATTCACGTGAATCCTGATTATAGCGAAAGCGCCGGATCGGCATACTTCCGTTTCTAATACAGTGCATACCAAAGAGTCATTATATACAGGCTTATTCCGTATTATCACATGCATGCGCAGTAATGGATGTAAGAACTTGTTAAATGTTACTCGGAATTCCAAAGCGTCTATCGCACGGAACAGACCCCTTAGTTACAGTTGCCATAAGTCGAGTACTTACAGTAATCGATCGTAGTATCATTTTCCAAGTAATCCCATCGTCTTTATCACCGGAAATTGGCAATTACTCCACCCACCCCCATCCCCCCGAAAACCGCTAGGAATACCTAATTATATTGCGACTAGAAATTAACCGTCGCTAAAAATTCTCACGTTTTATTGGTCTTTGAATTAGGTACCTGTAGACTTGAAAAAACAGAAACCAGTTCTTGATAATCACACAAATCATATCTTTACAAATAATATATACCGTCTCTGGTGAATAAAGGGAATAAAAAATGTCAAGTCTTTACTATATTTTCGTAGAAAATCGTCAGTTGTAGAATTGTTTAAATCGTTTTTCTACAATCATTCCACGAACTTTATTCCCACAATTCGGCAACAATTGTAGATAAAGGATACACGTCGAAAAAGATTTTCGATAATATCTCGAACGTGCCTATTTCGAGGTGTGGCGGACTGTCCTTCCGGAAAGCCTCTGAAATCTGTTGGACGGCAAAGGTCCTGGTTAAGTAAAGTAGGTCCACTTACTAGTGGACAGTGCGTTTTGAGAACAAACTAGCCTGCGTCGATGAGGGTTCGGCTAATTCTCACCTGGTTTACCGGTTTCTTGATTCCAGTGCCGGGTTTCCACGGGATCGTTGCAACGACCGAACAAACGGTTCGACTGCACACCATCGCTGGTGAAATTTGCAGGACTACGCGACATAGATCGACGCCTTCGGATCTCGAGCTTAAGCAGCTTTTCTAAGAGGTGCAGAGAGAACTTTTGTTGAAAATAGGCTATATATGGAGGTATATATGTATACCTAGGTCAGGGAATATCCGGGTATTAACGTTTCAACGTGCATTACCTTCTAACGCCGCGCTTCATCAGCTACATAATAACATAATAGTCGATAGTCAGTGTGTTTTGCTTCTGTGCCTGTATTATATCGCTGCAGGGACCCAAAATCGCTCATTCACAACGGCCTACGGTTACTAATTACACAAATTCACACCTCGGCCATAGTGCAAGGTATTACAGGCGGTCTATGTGCCTGTGTGTTGGTCAAACTAATGCAATGCTTACTTGTGCCTTCTCCATCGCTCTTTCCTCCCTATTATTTTCTAATAAATTAACCTTTTACGTTACGCCATCCGAACTTAAATCTTGCGTTACACCGTCGTTATTTTCGTTTTTATACACGATGGAAACTTTATAAGCGAAAATACATTGTGCTTTAAGTTTTTTTCTTTTACTTTAATGTTTTTTTTTTTTTTTTGCTGTTGTTGCGAATGAATGGAAATTAAAAACTGGAATTTGATTTTTTTTCATCTGTAATTAAAAAACAAAGTGTCAAATGGTCAGAAGCAGTGACCGCATAAATTGTAAAATTCAACTAGATTTTCACAATTTTCAAACCTTAAATACAATAGTTTGGTATTTTTTTGTGACTAGAATTTTTAATTTTAATCTCTTTTTCAATCGATTCTACCGCATATTCTTACGCGTTCCAATTGTTCCCCCTCGTTGAAATTTTCACTCGATGACAATGAAATAAAAAAGTTTTCAGTCGGACTGCGTAAAATTATAGCCGATCTATAAAATGAATTCAGTACGCGGAGCTATCGCTGAAATATCTCTTACAATTAGCTATTACATCTTATAATATACGTTCTATAAATTCACAATCTATTCATTTGGTTTCAATAAACATCGATTGTTTCAAATCAGTTGCTTCCCGTTAAACTGAATGTATCTGCCATATTTTTTTCCTCTGTAAAATATTTTCTCGACCGCAATCGACAAAATTGAATAATTTTTCATTGGATAAAATTACGCATGAGAATATATTTCCCGAAAAACTGAATAAATTTCATTCATCATCTTGTTTAGTATTTTTTTTAAATCCTGAAAATTTTTATCTCAGTCTATACGTTACACTTCCGTTTACTAACACACGAAGTGTCGAGGTATACAAACTCGCGGTAGACCGCAAAGCGTTTCACTGAGGGTGTTATAACCCAACATATAAATTCATGCGTTACACCCATGAAGAACGCATTGATGCGTGCACGTAATCCTGGAGCAGGAGCAGGATCAGGATCGGGAAGGTGCGCACATCCACAGTCGACCTCGTACCTACTTAGCGATAGCATCGCTTATACATACGTACTGGGGTTGGTTATATTTTCGTTATTATTCATTTAGGCACACCCCGCATGCAACGGACCCCGGGATTACACGCCTCAACTAAACTTCGTACATCTATTCCCGTGTTTTCGTGTCTCCGAGGCCTTATCGCTCATCTTTACGATACCGATAATTGTTATTACTGTAATATAATGACATAATCCTCGATGACGTTGTCGGCTATTTTTATCTTGTTGTCTTTTATATAACTACCGTAACTTTGTCATAAATTTCAACTATTTATACTACATAATCCAAAATTTTTTCAAAGTTTTCATTCAAATTATTCAACCCATCATTATTTTATACCTACAATTTGTACGTTATAAAGTCAATTATTTTGAGCAAGTTTCGAATTTTTAAACTTAGAACTCGGACTACGAAACTTTGAAGATTGAAACGGTTTAAAAAATGGAAGAAAAATTCGGGATAATGATGTGTTCGACGAAAATGAAAGATTTTCACAACCGTATAAGGTATGCAAAAAATGTCTAATGTTTTTTGGCGGAAAACATTTGCTGAATAAAATTAAATTTCGTAATCAGTACCCGAATGGCGTTGGGCCGTTGTCCGTATTATGGGTAGGCAAGGACCTTATACTGTATTTGGTGTATCGGTGTAGAGCAAAAGCAGCGGCAACAGCAGCAGCCAGTGTGAAGCCGCAAGCCACAAGCGCATAAGAGTTCTTTTTCCGGAGCATTGGCTCTCGCCAAATTGCCTCCAATGAAATATCGTATTACAGACATCCAATATCTCTGGCTCCAGCTCGGTGTATAGCAAAGTAGTCTATAATATTCCATTCAGTGCGATCGCTATAATAAAGATACTATACATGGGCCTTTGGCCGCTATGTAGGTCTGCATATACCTACATATATATATGACACATGTATTATATACGTATAATATTCGCCTCGACGTTGAATCTCTATGGGGGTAGCTATAGGTGGGTATGGGTGTGTTTTATACCTCGTGCTGTAACTCAATAGCCTTCCGATGGAAAGATCATGGTCCCGGTACAAAGGCTGATCGCCGCATCACATGCGATCAAGAAGCACGTCAGGATCCCTGACGAGGCATTAAAACTGGCCCTCAAATTCGTAAAACTCCATGTATAAGTGCACATAAATATAACGCGATGGTAGTGGTTACGTTAATATGCTCCAGATATTTATTTTCGATTATTTATGCGACCAAAAACTTACCTTTTCTCGTCCTTAATTTGCTAAGGAAAAAAATTTCCGCTTCAATGTGAATCTTGTTTTCCAAAATTTCAATTTATATCTTACTTCAACCGTTATTTGTTGTTCTATTTGAAAAGTGTTCTTCTGTTTATTCGATTTATTGTAACAATTTGCTTTTCTTCTTCTTTCTATCCTTTGTATGAAAGAACACTCGAGTGCAACTCTTGACAATAACCCTTTCTCGTATAATTCTTTTCATTCCTTTTTTCGGACAAAAGGATGTATTATGAAAGCAAGTATCTTTTCATTTTTCATATACACAGCATCATTGGGAAGTAATGATGCGTATTATATCTGCCCAGTAGAGGTTTCTTATTTATTAACTAATAAGTTGTTATCATTCGATATCAAGTGACTTATTCGGTGGAATTATATATAATGAGAACAAAAAGCAAGAGAATGGAAATCCGATGCTTCTAATTTGTCGAATACTATCTTTAACAGAAGGGTTGAAAGTCTATACGTAAATTTATTTTTTATCCTTCTACAAAATATTCTTCTACAACTCATTCAATACAACAACAATAATAATAATAGTAATAATAATAATAATAATAATAATAATAATAATAATGATTCTTTTATTACTATCACCCAGTTTCATTTCTGGAATAAAAAAATATTACACTTAATTAACAATTGAACTTGATATTCGATGAAAGTGAAACGGAATAAAAAGAGGAGAGATATTAATTTATCACAACTGAACAACACTTAGTTAGAAAGATATGGAGAAGATACATGTGTAACCAACGTTTTTGATCATTTTCTACAGTGGTAAATATTTTTTTCCCTTATATACAGATGATACACGGTAATATATTACACTTGAAATAATTCTTTGACTACCTATCATCGCGTTGTTCAATTCACCTCAAAGATAAAACGTATCAACAGATTGGAAAGAATGACTCCTAACTCCATCACGAGTGATATTAAAATCGCTTAGGACATCCTGCGATTCTCGTCTCAGCCCTCCCTGTCGGTTCCCGCCTGTCGTTCGGCAGCCGGTGACACACGGTGCCGCTAAGGGTAGTCGGTAATGTCGCTGTGCTCGAGGATCTTGTCGTCGTCGTTCGACCGCGTCAACATATTCGAGTAAGAGACTGTGACTCCGCGTCTGAATCCCCTCGGACCGAAAGCCGCCCTCGTGCTGAAATACATTGCCGCGCTCATGCTGGCGAGAGACAAAAGTCCAAATGGTATCCAAAGGGTGAGCAAACGCTTGTAGTCGTTGCAGTCGTACTGATCGATGTCGAGCGCCTCGAAGAGGCGTCTACCCCGCATCTTGATCGGCGAGTTGCACCTGAAATAACGCGTAAAAAATTGGCGGGTTTGAAAAATGAGCCGATTAATCCTCGTCCTCACCTCAATTCATCCGAGTACTTCCTCATCGAATTAATCGAGACTATCCATTGCGTCTTGCAGTTACATTGCCACGGGTTTAGCTGCAGGTCGAGGTTCGATACGCGCAGCATCACCGGCCGTAGCTCACGCTCTACTCTGTCGATCGAACAGTTTCTTACGGAGAGCCGGTGCAGTTCCGGCAGCAGGTCCTCGGTGGGTGGCTGAACTGCGAGGCTGGTCAGCTTGGGGCAGTTATCGGCCGATAAGACAGTGAGGTTCCTTAGGTTCACGAGGTCCGTTAGGTTCAGGCACTCGAATTTGGGCATTTCGTTCATCCTCAGGATCCGCAGATGCGACGCGGCGATTTGACCCAGGCTAATTATGTTCGTTCGCGATATGTCCAGGACTTGTATACCGGCCGGTAACTCCGGTAAATGCTCGATAGGGTTCGAGCTCAGGGTAAGATGCCTTAGACTTACCAACGGAGTAAACAAACCCGCGGGAAAATTCGAACACGAGATGTTGTTCAAGTCGAGATCAATCAGCGAAACAAGATTTTTGAACGCATCTTCGTCTATGTTGTTGTTCAGTGGGTTTTCGTTGAGTTTGAGCACGTGCAACGCCTGGAAAACGGAAACGGCGACAGTCAGCTCGTGTCTAATTTATTTTCAAATCTGTTCATACTGGACCTTCATGTGCTCGAATGTCCAATGCGTTATGTGCTGCAGAACGTTGTAGGAAAGGTCGAGGACTTGCAGGTTCGATATCTGTGTCGTCAGCGCGGTGTCGTTCAGAAACGGCAACTGGTTGTGGCTGACGTTTAGTTTGGCCAGATTGTTCTTTGTACTACATTTGAAAAAGAAACGCTGCAGGTTGTTCTGCGAGAGGTCCAAGATCTCAAGCTTATCCAGGTACGCCGAACAGTCGGAAAAACTGTCGAAGAAATTACCCCGCAGGTTCAGCTCCGTCGCCTTTTCAACCTGGCTCGATACCGACCCGTTGCTATTCCTGAAGAACTTCTCCTTGGTCAAACCGCTCCATGACAAGTCCAACTGAAAGGAGCCAGGGTAATAAAAACGTATAAAAGCAAACCACGAACTGTTTGTGGTGAATAAGAATCGACGAATGAAAACGGGGAAATGATCAAACCTTGGACGTCGCTACTGCGAAATGCGCCACCGTCAGAACGAAAATGATGTTGACCCACATGTCGATGTTCAGCGAAAGTAATTACTGGCGATGGTTCCACAAGTGCGAGAAATCTGTGCAGTAGTTGCTGCTCTGAGTGAAACTGCACTAATGAGAAAAGTGGTGCTGCTAAGTCGTTGGTGGGTAGGCCAGCAGGATCATACGAACGGCGAAAGGTCAATGTCGAAAGGCTAATGCACCATTTTTTTATCGCCAGATAACAATGGAATATTGTAGTGAATGATAGATTATACCTAATCTACGAATCCTTGTTTTTTCTTTTACAAAACTCGATTTTATGTGTAGAATTTTACGTGACCCCAGTTTAATGTTGTTTTTTCAATTTTGAATTTGTTTGTCCCTCCACATTCTGTTTCTACGTCATGAATCTCAACCTACTTCATCGTATAAACTATCCTTAGTTCGCGTTAACCTATCAACAGTATATCAACACGTAACGAAAAATTCCGGTAATGGTAGAAACTGTTGAAAATATTATTCGTTGGAATCCGAAATCCTCTTTCGATTTTTAATTGTATTCAATCAGCTTCTGTGTGGCTGACGTGCCAATGCACTCTGCACTGCAAGACTGACGCTGCAGCAGCCTCATATGATGCAGCAGTGGCCGGAAAAAGACAAAAGAAATAAAAAAAAGGAAATGGTAAGTCAATGGAAACTCAGCCGACGATAAGCGATAAGTATCGCTAATAGTATCGCATAACACTGATATGGACAATTATTTGTAAGTATAATTTATGTGCACGTAACTATGTACATGCAATAACACTGTACGAATTTAACAGTGAGTGCGGTTGCACGCGTGTAACTCGGGAGAAGGATTTGTTGAGTTCATCACATATGTGATGAAAGAAATGATTTTTATATTTAAATCAGTGCTTCTTGATTTAACAGAAAGGTGTTCAAAACAATAATTTGCGTTAATAATTTTAAGTGAATCTGGATTTATTAACCGTATTTTAGAGCAATTTCTGGTAACTTAAATAAATCTATTTTTGTGTTATAAAATTGCAATTTACAAATCAACGATTATCCAATAGTTTTTCAATTTTTGAGAACAATGCTTTGTCATTGGTATATATTATTCGTTGAGTAGAATATCTTTCTCGGCCTCGAGTGAATACATTTATGCAAACAGAATTCTAATTAATAATAATGTTTATGAATAACTGCATCTTGAACTGAGAGAAATTTTATCGCTCAACTCGTCGTTTATCTGCGCAACGCCTCCGTCGAGGAGTTTTATGTATTTATATCCGTGGCTATAACACTCGCAGAGTTCATTCTGAGTAGGAGTCGAATTATCGCATGTCTACCGATATAAGCGTACGTGTGTGCAAAACGCGTGCAGAATTTAGATTATCATCACGCGCTAACTCTGACCGCATACTTCCGCCAATTTGATTCTCCGTTGTTGATACTTGTCTTGGCTGCGGTTACTTCAATTGCCATCAGGGACGAAGATTTAGCTTCTTGGATATTCGATCATAATCACACCTCATTACACAGCTAACTGGATCTGATTGCGCTTCTGCATGTGTATGAGAAAATATATTTGCAAGATTTGTATTATTTTTTTCATGGATATGATTTTTACCTCTTATTGTGACGGGATGTGTATACACTTTATCCACTATGTTGAAAATAATTACATTGTTTACTCGTTATTGATTTCGTGCTTTAATTATACTGGCGTGATCATGGCTTGCATATTTTTTCAATTCAGCAACAAAATATATTGACAAAGTGCGGTATTTATGCTTCCATTATTTACGAGCGATTGGGAAGAGAAAAATAATAAGCTGTGAATAATCAAGTCGTCGTGGGGTTGATAGATTCTGGGTTCATTACACAAATCAATCAACCTTTCAGCAAATATGCTTATAAATGTAATTTCAATATACATATTACAATCAGGTTTGATTGAAAGAATTATCTTTGCACAATGCAGATCATTTTTTCGGTGTTTGAAGAGTGTCGGTAGCTTTGAAGACGAGAGGATTCGACACTCGGAATATACTCGGCAACATTGTGGCCAAGGTTCCGAAAACTTCCTCGGACACTCCCTGCAATTTGATATATTTGATGCAATCATGTCAATACCCCCGATTTTGGTATAAAAAAATTCATAAAAAAATGCTGTGAACAACAGATTTGAAACTAGTTTAATCCTTCTTACCTTCGGGACCAAGAATTGTAAATTCTTTAACTCAGCACCTCCCCAAGACGCCATTTCGATCATGAAACCCTTGACACATTTGAAAACAAGTTCTGCTCGTTTCGTACACCAAGCCACAGTCATATCCTAATTGAAGGAAGAGTTCGAGTTACCGCAATTTTTAGTGATCAAGGCTTAACATAGTAACTCGAACATATGAAACATCAATAATTCGCATTTTACCCCAGACATTTCGTGGACCAATAAGACTGGTATGGTCAGAGTAGTGACGTCGTTGCTGCAGGCAGTTTTCAGTATGTTCCTTAGACCCAAGATCGCCGGGTGCCGGGAGTTGATTTCTCCTGAAATCATTACGTTCATTTTAGCTCGTCTTTGCGGCGGAGAACCACCTTATCGATTTATTTTCTAACCTGATCTTAAGGAGTCCTGAACCACCATGTGAAATACCACGTGAACCTGAGCTAGGTTTGAATGCCGCGTTATAAAAACGTCTCCAATTTGCAGGCTCTTACTTCCAGTTGATTTTTTAGCCTGAAAACAAAACGATAAGAAAATAGACAGAAATTCACGTGAAACGCTTGTCGAACTACGGCAGTGTACCGACATACTGAATTTACCTGGGGATCGCTTCCTTCCCTTTGGTGCGCCTGTCTCCATGCGACAACGTCCTTAACATCATCGCGAAGTTTTTCAAGCTGTTCATCAAAAGATGGGAAGTGAAATTCCGTGGTCATTTGACATATTGAGCAGAGTTCTGTAAAGCAACGATTAATTACGACTACGTATCGATTCGCCGTATCATACAATCGACGAATGAAAGTTCAACCAGACCTTTAGTTATTCCTGAATAACTAGCTACGTGATTGTCGGTCAAAAGTACGAGGCCACAGAGGTCGTTCGAATAGAGACCGAGAGCAGTCTGGAGTCTTTGCGGGGTGGGGTCCATTCTGGAGCAAAAAAGGTAGGAGGATGAACATCGGCGACAAAATCAAAGCAGCCAAGCTGAAAGATCCAAATTTTATCCCACACACCCCGAGTCTCCATGTTTAGTTTTGCAGAAGTCGAACACATCCCCCGTCATGATTCGTATGTTGTGCATCTGCTTCATCTGGGAGCCAAGGTGTATCGTGAAACTTTCTTCAAGCTGCGGGAAATCCACGGCTTCTTTGTCGTTCCGTTCGCCAAAGTCTCCGAGGGCCGCACGGAGCGGTGGCATCTGCATAATCGGGGAGCTTCTGCGGGATCAGAAGAAAACTGGTTCAAGGTGGAATTGAGATTAGCTACAGGATTATTGGCGGACTACCCACACTGGTGTCGGTAGCATGCTGGTCTGCTGCTCTTCCAGCAGACGCATGATCCAGTTTCGGTACTGCCTCCGCTGCTCAAGCTTCAGCGCGTCTACCCTGGAGCCCCAATGGCCTTGAAGCAGACTCTGTTCCTCGAAGTGTCTTCCAAGCATCTCGTTTATCGATCTTTCCGTGGACCCGGCCTCCAACGTCTCCACAGCCTCCTTGACCTCGTCGGTTTGCCTGAAAAGTGTTGTTTGCTACAAGATGGTTGCAGGGTCTTGACTAAGGTATTGGAGTGACCTATGTCACAGGGGTTCACAGCATCAGAAGAAAGTTGACATCTGAGTTGCTAAATTCTCAAGTCTTGCGGTGAATTCAAATGATATCAAATGACTTTAAATAAATTCACTTGACATCGCGCCAAATGCGTACAAGGCTTCAAGCATTGTCAACCCCTCGTGACAGAGGAAGCGGTACCAACTTTTGCGTCAGCTTCTCAAACTCCGCGTCCCTCATCTGAACAACCTCGGTCACCGCTCTGCCGAACTCGTGTTCAGCTTGAAGAATCGTTTCGAGAGAGGGCGAGTGCACCAGTCTGTGATAGGCACCAGCGAACAGCTCCTCGTCGGTGGTTCCGATGGGCTCGGCATAGGCGGTCGTCTTTTCCTTGTACAGTTTTTCCCAGCTTTTGATCACCTCGTCTACGTCGAGGTCGCCGGATTGCGCCGCCTTTATGAGGCGCTCCGATCTGTCGTCGTGGAATTCGAGAGTCCACCGTTTCACCGCGATCTCAAGAGCCTTGTGCAGGTCGTTTTCAACGTAGCAAGGCAGCTTAAAGGCGGAAATTATCCGGTGGGTTAGCTCTTCGATGCATCCGTCGTGTGGGATCTTCAGAGGAATCTCAAGCTCGTAGTCCTGACCCGTGGTGCAGGTCGGAAATTTAAATTTAAACACGCGCTCAACGCGTTCCTCGCCCATCTTGCTAGTCCCTCTTCCCTTTCGAATTTACCGCCTCGCTCAGAACGCTCTCGCCATCTGTGCGCAGCACCTGGAAGTACCAGATCAAAGCGCAAGGTCTCCAAATATTTGATCGACTTCCGTGGTCGTGCCGAAGAACATTTAGTGTCTTTTTACTGTCGAAGTTTGTAAAGTGGAAAATCCTCTGTCTTCGTTTTCTGCAACAAAAAACACTCAGTCAATACGTGCGTAACCAGTTGCCCGATCAAACGATAGATGACGCCCCGTGATGGAGAAACCACTGGCTGACTCGAACTCCAGAGCGAATAATTGATTAGGAAATAATTAATGGTCAATAGTAGCATTGCACGGTTTCTGAGCACTGTACAGCTTGATCACTGTACTCTCAAAACTTGCCAGACACTTCTTTTTAACACGAAATGCGATCCCTCGTATTTGCCCACCTTTCTCACTTCCTACGGTTTGCCTCCCCCTGTTTACACCAGTTGACAGTTTTGGTCAAAGTTTGTTCAGTATTTCAGGCTACTACATGAATTCGGCTCAAGCTGCAAGAGCCACCTAGTCGAGGCTTTGTAAAGCAGGCCTACGCAAGTTTTGATTTTTCTATTTTAGCTTATAGATGGATCGGAGAGTGAATTAACAAGGAATTCTTTTGAAAATTCGCGTAGAAAGAAATGTAGCGTTTATTAGACTGGTAAAAAATTTCTCCACCACAGAAGCATTATCAATACAAAAATTAAGATACCTCGTTAAACGGCTAGACGGTTGCTCTTGTGATTACAAAATAGAATGAAACTATTGAGCAACGATTTTTTTAAACTTAAAATCAAAGCTGATGGTAACTTTCCTGTTTTACCGACAAATTCAACAAACCGTATTTTCAACTGTTTTCTCTCTCAAGCGATAAAATGGCGTCAGACTTGGAGAGAATTAGGAGAATCAAAGGTTTTCAGAATCAATAGAGAGTCTCACGTATCTGGTCACTGTGAAATAATCAAGAAATTAATTCTCATTGTTAATTTCAAACATACCTTGCCGCGTCGTTTTGCCGTTGTTGGTCTCGCGAAGGAATCTGTGATAGTACAACCTTGGCAATCCAGCTCCCATCGAACTTCAGACGGTTCCATAAATCGATACTCGATAGTCTAGGATTTGCCACCACCATTTGCTAACGTCACTTCGCTTACCTTGTTTCCCCGCCTTCTCGATTTCTCGCGTGTGTTGTTTATTCTGCTCACTGTATTGATACGCTGCTTAATTTGCCGGTATCTTCTTGTCTTCAAGGAATCGAATCGTACGGTTGAATCGCAGAGCTTTCGTCATGATGACCGAGGAGCTTGACGGTAATATCATCCAGCTCACGGATGCCGAGGCTGAACTTTACGATAGACAGATTCGACTCTGGGGTCTCGAATCTCAGAAACGGTAAGTCAACTTAACCTAACCTATTTACCATAACCTCAAATCACATGTTCAATTAATAGAATGAAAGTAGTTACTTGTTTATGACGAGATAGAAATCAAATCATCGATTTGTTCTTCTTTTACTCGTCGATTTACTTGTTCATTAATTAATATCTTGCTGTTGTTTTCTTGATCGAAATTAGAAATTACAGAAATTCTGTGTTGCTTCTTCCGTGATATATTAAATTTTTCTTGTTTCAATTGGCAAGATTAAATGTCTACATTTTCTAACAAAGAAAACGATTCGAATATTCTCTCTAGAAGGCTGAAATATGTCTAAATATGCGTCTCGCTCATTTTAAACATTGCAGATTAAGGGCGGCTAAGATTCTACTCATCGGTTTAAATGGATTCGGAGCAGAAGTAGCGAAAAACATAATTTTGGCAGGTGTCAAGTCGATAACATTCCTAGACAACAGAGAACTATCACAGCTCGACTTATGTGCACAGTTTTTGGCGCCAAAAAATGCTATTGGGAAAAATGTAAGCTACAGCGATTAATTTATGAAAAACATTCAATGAACTGATCTTAAATAAAATGTTCCAGCGAGCCGAGGCATCATTAGAAAGAGCGCAGACCCTGAATCCGATGGTGGAAGTGGTTGTGGATACGGAGAGTGTCGATGACAAACCCGATAAGTTTTTCGAGAACTTTGACGTTGTGTGCGCGTCCCAATGCTCATTGACGCAGTTGAAACGAATAAATCGAGCCTGCCGTAAGAACGGGGTCAAATTCTTTGCCGGTGACGTTTGGGGAACCTTTGGGTACACCTTTGCAGATCTGGGAAAGCATGACTTTGTCGAGTAGGTTCAAGAGCGAAAAGATTTAATCTCACTACTGTCTTAAATTGTTTTTAAATTTCCAAATTTTCGGATCACAGGGACGTCGTTCAGTCGAAGAAAGTTCAGCCATCGGCGGCGGGTGAGCCGGCTAAAGAAAAATTCGAAAGTATTACGACGACTGTGAAAAAGTCGGTAACTTTTGTACCGTTCGAGAAGATACTCGATACCGATGACTTACCGCGAGATGGAGAGCCCTACTACTTGTTGAGGAGTGAGTACAAATTTTTATTATAATAACGACGATGATTGCTCTTTTTATTTTTATCATTGGTTTGAATTTGGGACCGTTGTATTTCTTGTTTTATTTAAACTATGTGTTGTTTATTTTTTAAGTATTACTCAATTATCGAGAGAAACATGGACACGATCCCTTACCGAGCGAGCGAGATAGCGACAGTTTGAAAAAGGAGGCAGCGGTCATCATCGACAAGTACAATCTTGGTGACAAAATCGATTATCTGATAAGGTAAGTGTTGAAATATTTGTATGACATTGAGAACAAATAACTGTGTAATATAAAAGGTCAAAATTTTGCGGTAATATTCGAAGGTTATCAGTCTCAGATACGAATTTATTCAGAGTTGATAATGCATGGCTATCGAACTCGATGGCTTCAATTTCTGATGCAATAAAGTAGAAAAAAATGTCTTTATAATCCGTATGATTCATAGTGTCAACGATGTTTCACGTAAAAACAGGTAGATGAGACTGCTGTTATTTTTCATACGTAATTTTGCGAAGTTCATCATACAGTGACCAAGAATTGTGGTGAAAACATTTATTTTTTTTCACCTTTCCTTAACGTATTTTCTATGCTTGTTATTTTTATACAAACCCTTCTGATAACGTGAAATGTTTTTCCATCCAGTGAGAATCTCTACGCGCAAATAAGTCCGGTTTGCGCGATCGTCGGCGGGGTAATGGCTCAGGAGATAATAAAAACCGTGTCGCAAAAACAATCGCCGCACAACAACCTCTTCCTTTTTAATCCCGAAACGATGTGCGGTAAGATCCTATGCTTGGGTCAGAAATAACATTTTTCCCTTCATTTCATTCGTCATTTTGAAAACTCACAATTTACTTTCTAGTTAGTGTGTCGTTCCAAAATCACACGCGGTTCATTTGTTTTTTTTCGTTTTAAATACAAATCCGAGGAATTAAACGAGACAATTTTTCTATCATTACAGTTTATTTTGTTTCAATTTTCGTTACTCTTGTACTTTCCGTACAGCACAATATTGATATCTTTAATGCAGTCATACCGTTGCTCTGCCTTTATGTCAATTTAATTTCTCCTATATTTGATGTTCTATGAAGGTCGCGTGTGGATAAGAAATGATTGATAATGATGATAATATAAGAAATTGGTGACATTAATGATAATTGAATATAACACATAAGAAAAATATTGATGTGTCAAATGTTTCAGTACATACTGCGTGCGCATATTTTTTTACATTACGAAAAACTCGCGATTTTTCATATTTGTACAAATATCGATTCACGTCTTCATTTTATTATTAGTTTCTAATTTTCCAATAAAAATACGATAAAGTAAAACATGATTGAAGCCATTGTGTAAAAAAGGAAAAAGAACACGATAATAACGATTACGTTATACCTCTTGAAATCCTTTCCTTGTTTTCCATATGTTGAGATTCGTTTTCCGTTTTTCTCTTGTTATATAACAATTCATAACAAGATTGAAGATGTGTATGAAACGAAATCGAAGATTATGGTACGTATGAAAAATAAAAAACAAAATAATGATAGCTAGTATAGGAAACGTGTCAAGTTCGGATTGATCAAATCTCCGTTAATAATCGTGGCGATTCATCAACGGTCAACTTCAATATCCATCACTTGGGCAAACTGTGCGCGTAACAATTTGAATAATATGTAATGGCAATGATCAGTGAAGTCTAAGTAATAATGAATAATTGTAGTGCCATGTAGTATTATTATGGTAATAATGGTAATAATGGGTAATAGAGTGAGCTGAAGGATAAAGAAAACAAGGAAACAATGTTATAAGGCAGTTTACTTATACATAGGAAAACGGGAAACGCTTGCGTGCTGATCGGAGCCGCTCGTATTAGGGAGCGTAAAAAGGGAGCGCAGGAAAGAAAGGTGAAAAAAGAGTGAAAAAAGAGAAACAAAAATCATTTCCGAACCGCGGACGAAGGAAGAAATGTGAGTAATAAATAATGAAAACAACCTGCCGATCGCATGGTTTATATCCTTCGAGCAGGATTATATTTACGCATGCGCTGTAACACACATATTTATACGTCCTGGAGGGTAAATTGATATATCTAGATAGACATACTATATTACATACCGGGTGTTTGGTAAAAAAAAAAAACGAAAAAGGAAACTGGTAAAAGGGAAAATATATATGAAAATCTAAGAAAACTAAGAAAATTGTAAAGAAAGTATATTCTTATCAGATTTCAAATTTTATTTACAATAATTAGTTCTAGGCACGGTTATCTATTGCTTTTTAGGAGATCCGAATGGTGGCAGTTTCTTCTATCGAAGCGCCCCGTATATATAAGGCATAGAAACGCCTCCAATGACCCCCCCATTAAACGTGTCACGAAACACGAATTGGGTCAAATAGCTAACAGGGTAAAATTCTCTTCTCGTACCTTATTCGTCACGGTCGTTACGATACGAAGCGTTACAAAAGGAGAGAAAAAAAGGATCACAGGTAGCCGGTGTGTATATATACATATATGTGTGTATGTACATATGTGCACGCATGCAAAGACTGCATCGCACGAAATCGTCCTGTCGTTTCCTCTGTCTATTATATTCCTGCCATTCATCGTTACTGATTCTTCCCTTATTTTCTTTTAGATATTTATTATATAAATATACATATTGTGTACAAATATTGAGCCGCGTTAGAGAAAGAAAAAATGTCGTTTTGAGATTAGGTCTTTTGTGATAGAAAATGCGTAAAAAATTTTTACTTATACAAAAAATTTTCACATCTTGCGAAATTCACGAAATTAAAATATTTTCCATTTTCTGTGTAATAGCAGATCTTTATAGAATAATTTTCTCTAAGTTGTATCTGCGGCGCCTCGATCTTTAACCAATTTCAATTTTATACACCGAAAATTTGGGCGAATTATATGAATCTTAAAAGCGAATCCCGTACGTGCTGTGAAAAATTTCATTTGTTTATAGTTACTAGAAAATTATAGTAAAATGGGTTTCATTGCATTAACAGTTTGTATATATATTTTTTCAATTTCAGGAAAATTTATCTTTTCGTTTTCAATGCGCATGCGCTACTATCTGAGAACGACTGTTTGCCAGGGTGACCAACCGTCGTAAAGGTAACCTCAAAAGTTTTGACCGTTGTCGGTGTTGAGCCCAACCGACAGCGTCAGTTGTCAAAATTTTTGAGGTTACCTTTACGACGGTTGGTCACCCTGGCAAACAGTCGTTCTCAGATAGTAGCGCATGCGCATTAAATTTTAGCAGATAACGAACCGTACAGTCGTTAGAAATTCACTCAGTGTACTAGATTTATTGGTTATAGCTAAGAAACCGATTTTCATTTTGTACTCGGAACAATATTTTTGTGGTCAAAAGTGAAAAGAAAACTGCACTTCGAGCCTTTTCATGACTGATGTATTCGACAATTTTCGCCAATTGGTCCCGAGTGAAATGGGACGTGAATCCTCGGCTCCTGTTGCAACGCAACGTGCAGCCTCAATATTGTAAAATATATTATTTCCGAGGGGGAGTCGTTGCATTTCTTGGGGGGTCGAGGCCCCGATTTCAGCCGCGAAGAGAAGATTATCGCAAAATTGTCGAGATCGCGGTTGACTGGATGAGTCAGATCCTCCGGAGTTCGTACCCGAAGGTAATTTAGAAAACCGCGCTTTGTGGACATTTCGTGTTCGACTGGGTGGAAAATTTCCCCTTCCTTCCGACCCTCCGAAAAAAACGAGAAAAAGATTCTAAACCGGGAATTGGAGAGAATTGAAAAATTGAAAATCTCCCTTCCGCCATACAACTTCTCTTGAATAGAATACGGTTACCCTTTATCGAGTTTCCGCTTGGCGTCTGTATACACTCGCATTGCCCAAAGGACAAATAGCTCCTGTACACCTCCCCCCCCCCCCTTCGCCCCCTTCACCCCTACCTCACCCTGATCGGAGAGAGAAAACCGAATGAGGAGAATAAATATTATCGGGGATAAAATGAAAAGGGTCGACGAATAGAAGCCCGAATCCGTGTGATTCTGCCAATACAGGCCAAATTCAGAAGAGACAAAAAAAAAAAAAAAAAAAAAAAAAAAAAAAAAAAAAAAAAAACTATTAACTTAGAATTGAATTTTTTTTTTTCAATGATTAAATTATACATAATTTTTTATTCCTACCGAAATATATCTACATTCAATCATGAGGGTAAACAGAATTCAATTCTCGTAGATAAATTTTTGAATATTTATTCTTCACATTTTCCAAAATTATATGTACATACATGTTAAAAACGTACAAAAACTAGACTCGTAGTATCGATGTATTAGTTTTAGGGTGTCCCTTATTTAGGGAGCTGACGAATTTTTGCCGCCCTAACCTCCAAATCAACTTCAAAGAATTCGAAAACAATGTGCATAATTTTTTCACATTTCTACCTCAACTTTGGGATATTCCGCTTTGTGGTCGAAGTTTCTTATGGAAATAACATGGGAAATACTTGTTTCCTCGGTATATATTTTCTTGCAAGATTAATAATATTATTGAAAAAAATCTGTAACTGCGAGATTTTAGTGGGCATTAGTGTTACTATCTGTAGAGAAAAAAAATTTATATCACGATACCAGCAAATCTAGACGAATTGCGTTTCCTCTAAACAAAAAAAGAAAGTTCAGATTTCGAGGGTGTGCAATTCGTCGATATTGCGTGAGATGATTATGTGAATTTTTTTCCAGACAGTAGCACTAATGCCGAGTGAAACCTCACGGTTACAATTTTTTTTTACAATTATTACTTTTACAATGAAATATATACTGAGAAAAAAAGTTTTTCCCATGTTATTTCCGGAAGAAACTTCGACCACAAAGCGGACTATCTTAGAGTTGAAGTAAAGATCTGAAAAAATTAGGTAATTGTTTTCTAATTATTTGAAGTTGATTTGGAGGGCGGGGCGGCAAAAATTCGTCAATACCTTAAATAAGGGACACCCTAATGAGTATTTTGCTAACTCTGTTCAAAACAAGCTAATTAATGTTCACCGACTAATCATTTTAAATTTCAATTCTCGATTATTTCTAACAGTGTTACTTTAGCGATCGATCGATCGATGATTGCGAGTCGTTTGCAGGTTCAGGTATATTAGGTGTGGTGACTCAGAATCGGGTGAAGAATAATTCAAGCCTCCCGAGGCAGCCGGGCACCTGTACATAACGACATTTATTGTCCGTTTACACGTATAAGTAGAGCGAAGTATTTCGCGTGCCGGTGTGACGAGCTGGAAACTCGGGAGGCTAAATCGATGCGACACGTGTACCCTGAGGAATTCCAGATCCATACAGAGATAATAAATTTTTATGTATGGCTCACGTGTCCAAATAGTGAATCAGACAAACGTGAATTATCCGCACTAACAAATTGTCTGTAATTTAATTTTCTCCCTATATCGTGTAGTCTTATCTACGATCTAGTTGTCGTTTCGTTGCTTAAAAGGACGCTGGAGTTTCTCTTTACCGACTGAGCTAATTGTCACTTATTTTCGTTATTGCCACAGCCTGCGGATCACTGATTTGAAAATGCTCAAAAACAGCTTTGTTTCGCGTAACTATAATGCCAGGGAATGTGTGTCTGTTATCAAATTATCACTAATTGTAGGAATACATTTCCTGGCTTATTATCGCGTGAAAGAAAAAAGTTTTTTTCATATTTTTCTTCGATATTACAAACGTAAAATTGGGCTAACTGCGGTGTTTTCACATAAGTGATACGTCGGGTTCTGATAATCGTAAAAAAGAGTCAAATTTTACTCTGTCGGTAAATACTGAGTACAGGCACCCTCTTAAGGGGAGAGGTAGACATCCTTTCGCGTTTTATTTTCAAGGATGTCAGAACTGATTCACTGACCAAAGGACGATACTTTTTCGATAATTTTGTTACGAGATAATTCTACATTGAGTATTTAACGAATTGTAATTTTCTCCGATTACCAAAATATCTTTGAAAATACGGAAATGGAAAATATAAAAATAATGAACTAAATTGCTTTAAAATTGTTAAAATCTAGCAGATTCCATCGATTTCACTTATAATGACGTAGAAAAATGCAGACTCGTCGAGAACTATATAAATTATAAATATAAATGTGTTTTAATCATCGTATAAAAAGTTAGAAGCTTTTATTACTTATATATTTCATATTTTAATTGGAATTCAAATATTCAATTTTATTCTTAACAATAATAAGCCTAAAAATTCTGGTTCGAATTAATTTAAATAAACTATAAGATAAATTAATATAATATCAATAATTTTTTAACGTGGATCAACAATGCAGGCTAAACTTAACTTAATAATCAAGCGTGAAAGTCGTTCTTATATTTTTGTGTCCTGACCAAAATGCGAATTCTGAAATTTTTCCAACGATTACTGATATAAAAAGTTTGCGGTTTTTTGAAAAATGTAATATTCATAAAAAGGTGGTATCAATAATTCCAGGTGAGACGACATCGGACGGAGCAATCGCCATTTTTCTAAACAGCAGGGTAACAGTTCGTTTGAAATTTAATTTGCTTGTGTGTCTGGACGTGCATCGGCAATGCTGCTTTTGGAAATTGCAACCGCATGGAAATGTTCAGGTGAGTGTTTGAAAAAAAAAAATCATTTTTTTCTTCACACTGAGCATGCGGTGGATATAAACGTCGCCCTTCTAGCAGCTCAAGTGTCTCAAGCTCGGTTTGCGGTGATTTATTGCCACCCATGCGCGTGCTATAGTGACAAAAAAATTATTGCCTCACCGTAAAAAGTACCTACCAGCCTAACAATCGCCTTAACTCATGGCCAGAGCTGAAGATGTGGGTATTATACCGTATGTATATATGAGGCATTCCATGCCAACTCAACTTGCCTCTCGATCCTTGACCTCTCTGATTTGGCTCTCGATTTTTTACACGATTGTTTTCGCTCTCGAATGAATTTTTTTAATTGATTTGAATTGTTTACAATATTGAAAAACGAATGCATTGATCGGCACAATTTGAAAATAATATTGAAATAATTCTTTGTACCGAAAACACCACTGGAATCGATGAGTATTGAACATTAAATAAAATATAAATTCTAATTGATATTTGATTCGATATACCGAAGTTGAAGTTCGCTTTCTTCACTCAAAAACCTTTTTTTTTTTCAAAGTTATCGAAACAGATTGTCTTCCTCTTCAGTAGTCAATTCAATATTGCAATTTCTAGATTATAACCAGTATCTGTGCGATTGTTACAAAATTAAACAGCGTTTCTGTGACTCCGTAGAAAATAATCTTTCGAACAAAACGAGCCTTTGGAGAGTCAATCCAAACTGATTTATTAGATTTTCAAGAATTTCGAATCGATTTGAAGCAAAGCACGATATCTAAATTTTCCATTTTCTTTTTTCTAAATTTTTTGAAAGATCTCCGCAGCTTACGAGTATAATAATTCGGTGAATACTCAGATCGGAACTATCTCGTAATGAATTTCCAAGAACCTACCGATATTCGGTGAACCAATCTCCTCAAAAGTGAATCGCCTTTGCGTGGAATACCCCATGTGGAGGGTACATAACCTCGACTAACAGGCTCTGGTCTTTTTGAACGAGAACGAGGGCTGAAGTCTTAAACGATGAAGCAGCTGAGAGGCGGGGTTGTATTTAAGCGGCAATTCGCGGTCGCAGAGTAAACCTCGGGGGCGGAAAGGGGAGAAGCGTAAGAATGCTGAAAGATTTGCGGAGTGTGCAGTGCGGACGCGTCTGCGGTTATAATGCACGTCAAATGTTTAAAATTGTTTTAATTTCTTTTCCTCTCTTTTCGTTCCCGTTTATTTTTTTATTTTATTTTATTTTTTTTTATTTTTTTTTCGTTTCACCATAAACAACCGTCTTCAGTTAACGCCTTTTCCACTTAACTTTAATCCCCTCGTGTTTAACAATGAAAACGACGCCGTTTTACGTCGATGAACGTCAAGAATATAACACGTTAAACGCTTCCCGGAGCTCTAAACCACCGGCACGCGTGCATCGCTTAGGCTTGTAGTCTCTTCACCGCAAATTTATATCGTTTTCGAAGCCTTTCCTTTCTCAAAGGGCCGGAGAAAAGCTGAGCGAGAGAGAGAGAGAGAGAGAGAGAAAAAGGCAGCGATTTTTGAACAGAAAAAAAATGAATAAATAATTTTCAACATTCGTTAATCAAATTTTGTCTGTTTGTTACCGATAAACTCGAGAACCAATGGACCGATTTAAATCAAACTTGCACCAAATTGTTTCTCACGTTTGCTCAAGTAACTTAGGCTACATAATTTATGCAAAATGAGTTTAATTAGTATGTTTATAAAAACCCCGGAAAATCGAGAGAGGCGTAAAGGGATGTGGAGAGAGATATCCTGGAAGGTTCTCATAACAACGAGAAGTTACTCTAAACGTCGATGTATAAAAATTGACGATTTCTGCAGAAAGAGATGATAAAATATTTGACGACGTTTTACCCATCTCCGAAGGAACTACATACCTATATGCATTAACGTTTGCAAGGAGTCGAGTCGAGTCGAGTTGAGTTGAGTTGAGTCGAGTCCTGTGTGGCTATATGGTAGCAATATAAACCGGCTAGCTATAATACAAACTCGTAGGCGTTTATACAATGTATGTTGCACTTACGAGAGTATAAAATGTCCCTCCCCACCTTTTAACATTTTACTTATATGTATACGTATATACGCAGGCATACATGGGGCATTCCGCATTCCATGCCTTGGTAATGCGAAATTTCTGCAAATTTTCAAGAAAAGATAATCATCAAGATTTCGCGATTTTACACGTAATAATAATTTTAACATTCGTTTCACATTAGAGTCGATTTTTTTTAAAACATAGATATTTAACCGTCTGCTCGAAATTTCAGTCACTCCGAATATAATACAGCAAAAATCGTTCGTAAATCAGATTTTCGAACGAAGTGGGTTTAGTTGAAGAAAAATGTCAATATTGAAGGTAGAGGAAAAAAAATATCTCAACTAACGATATAACCTCCAAGTACAAAGAATAGTTTTTGAACACTTTATTTGTATTTGGATAAAATAAAAAAAAATAAAAATTCTCTATATCGGTAAAACAATCTAATAAAAATATGGCAGAAATTTGAAATACCGAGGTTTAGAAATGTCAATCGAATTTCGAAGGAACGCCCCATATGCGCCGATATTTCCTGTCGTTCGAAGGACTGCGATGTTATATTGTGTATAATACATGTATATACATATCCATATACAAGAATCTCGCCGTTCGCATTAACAAAATAAGGTAATAAAATAAAGCAGTGAGAGAGTGAAGGAGGAATAAAGAGAGAAATTGGTATACCTATAGTATATATATGTATATATACGTACGTACATGCGGATCTCTATATGCATACAAAAGCCGTCGTAAAGTGCTTATATACATTGTTTGCACGTGAGTGAATAACCCGCACACGCTGCAATGAACTGAACTGCTTTGCTTATACTAGACCAACTCTGCTAGGTAGGTAGATAGGTGTAAGGTGTATGGATATATATATAGATATATATATATGCACCTTACACCTATTTATACACCCATGGATGTCTAGCTGCCTCTATTTCACCTTCCAAGGCAATGCGCGTCATTATTATTATTACTATTGTTATTATCATCATCCTAATCATCATTCAGATTCATGCGGTTTTTGTTATTATTATTGTTATTATTAATATTATTATTTGCGATCGTTGAGGTACCGTGGCGAAGAATGCTGCATATCTTGGCCGGCTGTAGAAAAATTGCATTTGAGCGACGAGGTTATAAACTTGGTAAAATATTAACCTCGTAAACGACCAACTATTCGAGTTATCTTCATGCTAAGAAATCACTCTGCGAATATGCAGGGATATTGTCATGCAATTTTTCGTTATTATTCTTTCAAGTATTCTGTTTCCGGTAGTTAGATTTTTGCAAAATTTAACGCATGAGTATAATGTTATCGTCAACTTTATCGTTGAGCTATTATTTTTATCAGGGTATTTGAAATGCTATCCGAAATTAACTTATTGCACCGCTAAAAAGTCCCTAGGAGAGAGGGAGAGCATTGCTGCGAAGTTGGCAACGCAAAAGATATAAAAGATTGTTCACAGGACTGAGAGGTAATTTGGGAACCCACGCTTAGATGAATACGTATAGAAAAGATGACAACTGATCGAAGAGGGTAATTAAAAAAGACTCTTTAAGAGCTACCTTTGTAAGAAAAAAAAAAAAAAAATGGCTCTGAAGAACGAACTTTCTTTTTTTAAATGATACCTTAGCCTTCTTTAATTCTGTATACTTTAAGAATTTGACACAAAAATCTTAACATCGTGGGTATGATAGATACTTCGGTAGAAAAAAACAAAAACAAATAAAAAATAAAAAAAACAATCATAAGCGGAATACAATGTAAAAGAAATGGGGAATTTTTAAATAACATTTAAATATGCTGAAAAAATTTATCCCCTCAAGGTATATACGCGAAATTTTATTATTCAGTCTACTTATCCGACTTGTAGGAGAGATCAACGGCGGTTGAACCGAGGCAATTATTACGGGCGAGTGGATGGTTGCCTCCCCCGTTTTGCCGTGCAGTATTCGCGGTTCTTTTGATACAGAAAAATTCTGTATTATATGGGCAGGAAGTGAAGCATATTTTTCTCCGGGGTTAAGGAAAAAAGCAGCCGAGTCGCGGAGAGGAAAGGAGAGGAGAGGAGAGGAATGGAACGGGACTCTACGAGCAATCCAAAAAGCATTTCGAGACATAACCTAAAATAATGCTCCCGCGGAATCGAACAAAAGCTTGAATTATTGCCCCTGGTGCCCTCAAACCGCATCGGCTCTATCCTTCGGTTACTTATGATACATTTCCTCCCCCTTCTCCTTGCAAGGGAAGAGAGAAGGAAAAAGAGAGAGAAAAAAGTTGCACAGCGAAAAAAAAAAAAAGGAAAAGGAAAACGCCGGAAAGACTGTCGCTTTACCGATTGCTCTTTTGTAGTAATTTAATAAATGCTCGAGAGCTAGGCGATCGAGATAAACGAGGCTAAAGTGGAAGAGAATAAGATTCATGCGCCTTTATCCAGAATAATTATTATATATATATATAAATTCAATTGAAGATTTTTGTGTTACCTAATGAAAAAATTTATTTTGAAAAACGATTAGCAAGTTTTTTTGATTGTTGGAATATTTTTTATCACGTGAAATAAATACCTTGGTACTTCTATAATTTCAGTAATTTTATACACGGGTTAATGATTTTTATGGGATTTAAAAGAGTAAATATCGGATGTAAATGAATATGCGAAGCGATTGATGAAATTAAAAAATCTTCGTGATTACTGAATTTCGGTTAATTTTCTTTCTCTTGATCTTTTTCACAGTTTTTCAGTTTAATTTTTGAATTAGTAATTTTCGTACGTTTATTTATACCAGTTCATTTGATTTGGCTTTTTTGAATCCTAGACTAAATTTTTTTTTCCACCAAATCAAATAGTCGGAATGATTTTCCATGTCCAGATGCAGAGGTTGATTTATGTTTTCTTTTCTTTTCTCATTTCCGAATTCTCTCTCTCGATTATTCGTCTTGTTTTCCCGCGGCAAAGTATAGTTATATATACCGGTGAATTCGAGGAGCACGCGACGCGGTTTGTTCCTAAGGCGGTTTTATTACAGTCGACTGCAACGTATAAACGAACCTCCGTCAGCTCGAAATGGGGAATTCTCAATTCATATTCATATAAAATTCAGTGATTCGGTTGTGTCCGCCTCGAGGCCGCGCGGGTAGAGAATCGGCGACCAAACCGAAGCCAAGCCGTATTTCCATGTGTAAAATGCCTCGCTGCGTGCATACAAGCCGCGGAAATTCTCTGCCGCAGGGTGACTAACGCGACTTAAGTAACACTTAGCGAGGCAGTAGTCCTCTAATATTCCAGACTTAAGTCGATCGATCTCAACCCGCCGTCTGGCTGTTGACCCTCTACCTCTCGTCGGTCAAATCGCCGTCATTTTTTACCCCGTTTTGCGAAGCTGCAGAAGTTGTGGTAAAAGTCGCGCGATTTTAGTAGAAATTTGGAATTGAGCTTAATTGCGTATGCAACTTTTGATTCGTCGAATATTTATACGGCCTTGTGGCGTATTGTGTAAATAATTCAGCAGATGTTTTTACTGCGTGTTATGAAAATATCACTTTGCAATTTTTCCCTTCCGTTCCGTTTTTTAAAGAATCAAATGATCCAAGGAATCTATGATTCAAGGAAACGAACGTCGAGTTAGGTTATATTATAGGTTAGGTATATATAAATTATGTTATAGGTTAGGTTATACACGATTTTGATTCAGCTTCTTTTCCTCCGCAAACTTCTTCAATGCGTGATTACACGTTTCATCTTCTTCAGTCAGAAAATCGACGGAGACAGAAGAATTTGCCAACTTCTCATTTTCTCCTTCTTCTTCCGGTTTAGTACTGGACTTCTTGCGACGAGTAGAGTGGATATAAGATCAATTGACATCAGTACTCCGACGAAGAAGGAGTCTAAGAAAAGTGGCGAGGTAATAAAATATGACGTTAGAAGATCGGTCTAGGTACAACATAACGGGGTGAGGCAAAAACGGTAAGAGCTGGTAAAGTGTTTCTGATGCCTGAAGCCCCGAGTTGAGTGGGTAGTTTAGAGTATTTTTTGGTAATATACCGAAGGTGCGGGAGCGGTGACTTATGGGTTCGGGAATTCGGCGTCTCTGCTACGAAACGGTGCATGTGCGTGCGTGTCTGTGTATCGCTTTTGAAAAGCGCGGAAAGCCATGGCGGCAGCTCCGATTCCGTTCCTCCGTCTCAGGATATCGCACATTGTGTTTTCTCCTTTCGTTCTTTTACCCGGAGTGATTTACGTCTCGGTATCTCGCCCCCTCCTCGCTGCAGCAGTCGTGCGGCCGCTACGCGACGTATAACGGCGACGCAAAGGGGGAGAGAAAGAGAAAAAAATAAAGAAAAGGCAGCCATGACTTCACCTAACCTCTTCTAACCCGCGCCTAAGAGCGCCAACGCGTTACATATTTATGGGATTTATGCTTCAGGCTGGTTCACTCGCTCCCGGCATAGAAATAAAAGGCAAAACAAATTTCGCCCGAAAAATCTGAATCTGAAATTGAACGTGGGAGCGTAAAGTTATTGAAATATTGCGAAACACGAAACGTACGTCGCGCCCTCTGGCCACGAATCTCCAACTTCCCCCTTCCTTTCGTTTCCACTCCGATTTCTGCCAACGTTTTTCACTCTCTCGCAGATTTTTAGGTTAACTTACATTTGGAAAGTATTCAACAAAAAAAAAAGAGAATAGAAACAACAAACATCCTGCAAATACGACGTCAGCATGTTTGCCAATACTTTATATACACACACGATGTTCTACCACGAATGAAAAAAACGATCAATCATTACTGCATGATGATAATCGCCGACCTCCAGCAGATAGCCCGAGTCAATATCTTCTGCTCGAGGAATACCGCACGAGTAGGTATTCCTCTGGTTGCCTACAATTATCAGAGTTACCCAGGGTATCACGTGTCCAATTAGGTCTGACCCTTGACACACCCTCGAGCCCTCCAGCTCTCGCCACGCTCCACACACGCCAACGTCCCGTATAACATACACAGTGCGTAACACGTAAAACGAAGGTTTCGTGCATATTACTTTGTCAAACGTAAGTTGAAAATTGGTGCACGGCGAGAACCTTGAAAATAAATTTTAAATTACAAGGCATTCTAAATCGATCAGGTAGCATTCATTTCGGTGCGAATGTCGTGATAAATTTATTGTAATAGTTCCGCAAACTGCCGCCAGACGGCGCGCAGTTCTCGCAGACAAAACCAATTCGCTTAGCTGTTAATAATTGTCGAGATACTGATGCCGTTCGGGGATTTCAGATTTTCGAAATTCTTCGAAAACTTTTGCACGAGGTTACTCGGCCCCTTATTACTTATAAGTTGTGAAATTTATTCAAGGATCTGAACTTCGGAGCATCGCTATTTCTTTTCACAGATTTTCTGCACGCTCCGATTCGAGTTTTTCGAAACACGCACAGAGCACTTCGCACTGTGTGATCTATGACCACGGCGGGATTCGTTATCATCGAGTTTTTTTATTGCTCACGCAGTCTCGATTTATTGATACATTTAGTTAATAAATTTATCGATATCTCTCCTCTTCACAGGACTCTATATGATGATACCGCAGCATGGGCAAGTTGAAATTAATGCGATAACGCGCCGAACGAGGCAGCGAATCTAATTATATTATATCTTGTGGTATATATACACACTTCACTCGTGTAGGTATATGGCGATAAAAAAAATTACGATTATATCAAGGCCCTACTATCGACAGACGTGTCTCGTTCGTGTATTTTACACGTTTATAATATGCGTCTATAACGGTCATTGACATTTGATGGATTATTCGTATAGAGACGTTTGATTAATTTTTAAGCACCACTTGAGACAATCGCGGTACCATTTCACGCCTCGGTCGAGGTACAATCGCTTTATAAGTGTATCTATAATTCTCAATCGCTGACGGCTGCGGGAATAAAATTGAACTAGCCCCCCTCTCCCCCGCCTAATTCTCTCTTTCTCTCTCTCTGTCTCTCTCGACGCGTTTGAATATATTTATAGGTAAAACGAGGGTGGAGGAAATGCTTGCAGAAATTGTTCGTTATCACACATGGGTGGATAAAAAATCTGAAAATGTCAGGAAAATCTTTTACTGAGAAAAGAAAAATTACACGTTCAGGAGGAATGAATTGATATTGTTTTTCCTCAAGCCATCACAAACGATAGTCAGGTAAAAATGAAACTTGAACTGTGAAAAGTTTGTAGAATATATCAAAATTTTTGAATAATGTCGATAATGACATCGTCTAGGCTCGATGAATTTTGTGTTTCCTGTTTCTTCCGTCGTCGATGAATCTCGATGTATCTGCACCCGGTATATCGATGGGATTTGTGATTTGTGCGAAACCGGAAGAGCTTAACCTCGATTTAGGCTCGTATATAGCCGACGTAACGTCCGTTCGCTTCCGATTTGATGCGCGTAATATTTTATGTATAGCTCAGAGCTCTCCTCATATTTGGGGTCAGTAAGCGACCCTCGGGCTCTAAGGGCGAACCTTTGTGGTCAAGGAAGGTTACTGAATATTGAGTAGAATTATGTCTATATTCCAGTACCGAATAGATACCACCGCCATGCGTTACGCCGCCCCATAGTCTTAGGGGACGACGACGCGTTCTAGATTTCTTTCTTTTTGATTCATAAATTTACTAAAATAATGCACGAACCAACGTATTTACCGTCATTTTTCCATCGAGCGAAAAAGATGAACGATCGCCTTTTGCTTTCTTAACTAATTGTGAGTCAATTTGTGGAAAAACCTAACGCAGGATCGACAGCTGAAAAAACACTACAAAGTTTTTTTCCCGTTTTGGATTGCATTTTTACAACCGTTCGTCGTAGACTTGAAACTGTTCAGAAAACTTCATTCTAGCGCGTTTTTAAAAGAGCCTTGATGTTGGTTTTTTGCGAAACTTGGAGTCCAGAAAGGACTGGTGGGATGCAAATTGTTCATATTCCTGTCATGATTTTACAGTTTCTAACCTCAAAATACGTGGTAAAAAGCTTTCACAGAATGAGATTCAGACGGTTGATTAATCTGAAGATGTGGAACATTTTTTCAAAATGAAAAGTGAAATGTATTTTGCACAAAGGTGTAAAATATTTTAGTTTTGCGCGTGGACGTTGGGGTGTTGCAGGTTGGCAAATTTGGCGTTTGAATTTTGAGTAGGTAGAGGGAAAACGCAGCATCGCGTTTCATCGAGATTTGTTAAGTGTCGCAAACACAAGTGGCACATCCCCTAATTCGCATAATAGCTCGCGGCTCGACGCGCCCCCGGGATGCCGTTTGTGAGCGTTATAAATACCTTAAACACACGCACACATACCGTCACACACGTGCACGGAATGCTGCGGGTATTAGCTGGATCTAAATTGAAGTCTAAAAGCTTTCGGCGTATATCCTCGACGGCATAAAGCCCTCTAAGTATGCCCGTTTTACCAAATAGATCCGCGAAGTGGTGTAGCTGTATAATTTTCGATTGCGTTTCAAGATGAAACGGAAATGAATAAGTAAGGAGATATTGACGCGATGCCGCGAGGGATTCGTCGCTCGGATTCTCTGTCCTCGACGAATCCTTTATCGTCTCTATTTCTCTCTCTCTCTCCCTTTACTCTCCAGGGATACGAATTTCTCAACCAATTAGGTAATTAAGACGCCTCAGGGTCTGCCGTTGCAGGAGCAGCAAACCCTCGCCCGTAATTCTCGGCTCCGATTAACCAAAGAAAATCTCAAAAGAAAGGGGCCTGCACTCCAACTATTTGTGGTTCTAAATGCCTCGTGAAAAATTAATAGCTATTCGCATGCTTTCAAGTCTAGATGAATTTTCTGTCTCGAACATCGTTCTTACCTTTGAAAATAATTTTTTATAATTCTCAGGGTTACCATATCCTGCCGGATTCGTTAATGTATCTTACGCAAAAAACTTATCAAAAGACGAATGATCTCTTCATCATACCTAATTCTCATTTGTAATTGAATAAGTTTAGGGCCAGTCTGACCCCAGTGTGGCAGCCGTGTGATTCCAGAGAGATGCGAAAGTTAAGGGTTAAGTTTCAACAATAATCAACAGACATGTACTTGGCGGTAGTATGTGATCTAAATCTTTTTTTGTACGAGGTGATTATATGCATAAATTTTTAATCAGAGAAGGTATTTTTCCGGGTGATGACCACATCTTTAATGTATTTGGTGAAAGGTCTTTTGAGGGTGATCCCTTTACACTCATATAATCGGATTGTTGAAATCCGACGGAAACGGGATCGATCGAAAATGCGGCAGAAGAACTTGAAGCGCGTCATCAGCATCTGGTGTTTATTTGCAATAATTTCGGAGATTTTGGTCCGCGGAGGAAAAGGTCGCTCAAGGCGTAGGTAGAAGAGCTGCCCGGAGGGACGGAATGGTTGGAAGTTCTCGGGGTGATATGGCGCGTGTCGGGATGGGCGATGGGGCCTCATTTGAATCCGAATGGAGACGATTTTGGGTGAAGAGGCTGTCATCGGCGCGGGAGAGGCGCACTACGGAGAAATGGCCCTCTCGTTCGGCACCCGGAGGGGTCATAGTCACTCAGACAACCGGCATCGCTTCACTTTTCCCGCCCAAGTGTGATGCGCCCAATATGTCAACGGCAGAAATTTCTATTCGGCACCCCATTCCTCGTTCTCTTTACCTCACTCTCTCTCTCTCTCCCCTTCTGTTGTCCTTCATATTTCCTTCTCTCTGATATCCCTCTCACTTTACCCAGTTTCCACTTCGCAAGAATCACACCGTCATGGAGACAACGAGTGAAAAGTACTTCAGAAACGTTAAATCTTTTCGCGCAGTAAACGCGAATGATGATACTCTTCCGATTTCATAAGTCCTAAAGATGGCGTTAACAATCATTCCACCGCAATATTTTTCTAAGTGTTCAGACCAGAAATTATATGATCGTATAGTGTCACTGTATGGCGTATGCTTTGTAACAGTATGTAACCTCTCTCTAAAGAAAAAAACTTTTGCGAAATGAAATGATCCTTTACGATTTGTACCGCAGCTTTGAACCACCGTTAAATTCTTGGTTTCGAATTGACGTGGTGTTGATGCATGTACATGATTGCAAATTCGGAAGGGTTGAGTTACATGGTGGAGAGCCTTGGGCGGATCGTCAACGTTTATTCGCGAACGCTGTAGAATAGACCTGAAGAATGCCCAGCAGCATAGCTTCCGATAGCTTTCTCCTTAAGCAGTATTATCCAAGGATTTTGTGCAGAAGGTTGCGAAGGAGGATCAGTTCACCGACTTTGGCACGCTCCATTAAAGTAATGAATACAGGAGCCGGTGTATGACGCCTGGAGCTGTGACGCTTCGAGTAAACTGTATAAGGAGCGAACTGGCGCAAAGAGGCGCCGGGAAATTCATCCCCCGAATCTCAGCGTCCTGAGAGAGAAAGAGAGAGAGCTGTTCGACTTGAAACAAACCGCCCATCCCTGGATCCGCGCTAATACTCACTTTCTTCTTCCTGCTTTCTAACCTTGTCTCCGAAATCCCGATGGGTTTTATTATTCATCTTCTATAAGTCAGGCCTGTTGATCTCCTCTCAAGTAAGAACCCTCAAGTAAGTACTCTCAACTCTTCTTTTCGCGGGTGTCTACAGCTTCACGTTGTTTCTCTTTCGTTTCTTTAAGGAGATCGGTACAATTATGACCTAACTTTTTCTGAAGATACTAAGAATTCAGGCTAAGATATTTCTTCACGTGCAAGAGGAAATCGTCCTTTTCAGTTGTGGTTTGGGATCGGTTTGAATCATTCCATTTCATGCGCCGTTATCGAACTCTTGGGGGACACGTATCGTCCGTAGCATTGATAGAGACCAAATGTGGATTCCATAAAAAAAAAAAAAAAACGATCCATTGGTCTTTCGGTAATAATTCCTCATCTCGGTCCGCGTTGAAAAATTTCTCAAATCGATGAGTAATTGAGGTACGGATCAGACCTAGACATATTAATTACACTTCCCACGCGTGTTTCTGAGTCCCTATGTGGCAGATATTAATCGAGGCACACTGCATTCACATCCATGCATATGTTTTCCATCCATCTTTGATTGTCAGTGTGGGTAATTGTCAAGAGAGTAGAAAAATGAATAGCTCTAGATGAGAGGGTATGAGGGGGAGTCATCAGCGTGACACTTTGACGCGATCAAAGTTCTGCTCTACATGCACTAAGTATAACATGTATGTACAGGGATGTAGTCATGTGTGCCAGCAGATGTCGCGCAGTCGCGTGCCTCCACGAGGGCTATCGTTAGTAATTATGTGCTCGACGAGTATAATGGCCTGCTAATAATTGTCCCTCCTCTTCCCCCAAGGAACTTATTGACTTTTCATTTTAAACGCACTACCGCATGTCATTCACGGGTGCATATACCGGTGCATTGTGTCGCGGGGATCGCGCTTTTGATTCGATTCGACGAAAAAAAAATAAAAGAAAAATAAATAAATAAATGTAAATAAAAAAAACGGAACCATTAGGTACACATCGCAGTGTGTTTCGTATAATTCGCACAATATCTACACAAACCGCATATATACATAACCCCTCGACTTCTGAGGCTTGTACGTAGGTATTCACCAGCGTTTTGTTGTTGTCAATTGCCAATTAACTTTCATTAAATGCATTTCGTACTGCAGTTATATGTATGTATATGCACTACGGTGCTCTCATTAATAACGTCACTGTACCGTGAAGTCCGGCAATGACCGCTCATGATAATTTCGAACAACGCATTTTTAATTTTCATTCATATTTTTTAATACACCGCAGTCGGTAGATACCACCTGTCAACTACCAACAATGGGACACGTGAAAAAAACACTCCAATTCATAATTATTGACGAAGAAAAGGAGAAGAAGAGAGGAAGAAAAAAAAAGAAAAGATTGCAATTTTGACAGTGTAATTACACACAATTACAGGCATCTGTTTTACAAATCGTTCAAAGGTAAAGGACGATGAGAAAGAAGACAATGTCAAAGGGAAAAAGTTACGAATAATGTTATGAATAAAATGAGGCGGGAGACTGACGTGCGGAGCGCACATTGGATTGGCAATTTGCGACTGAATCAAGTTTGTGTAAAGTTTTTTTAGCTGAGTTACCGACAGAGAATTATAAGCAACGCGGCGAATTAACGATCGACTGTGTCTGACATGTTTGCTCTGGTGCTTCGAGCCCCTCGAGTCCACCCATCGGCGGGTCGCTCCCATTCTTTTAGGCACCGTTCCATAGGGTGATAGAAAATTCAACTCCTTCTTTGAGAGGCCTGCAGAGTCCTCGCTGTGTATAGCGTGTAGCAGCAAACACTCGAGGTATGAAGCCAATTACATCTCCGTCGGATATAAAAGATGAACAAGATAAAAATTGAGGAAGAAAAGATTCGAGTTTTGATTAAACATCCCAGCGCTAATTGACAAACCTCTCACTCACTATCTCCCTCTCCCTCTCTCTCTCTCTCTCTCTCTCTCTCTCTCTTCAGATTGCGATTTGGATTTTTGGGAACAAAAGACACGGTTTGGTTCTGATGTTGCGGATGTTACAGACGAGATACTACCTGAGTAAATATAAGTATACGCCGTGCAGACAGGGGTTGCAGAGGGTAAACAGCCCCGGGTTAATGCGAGGCCGGGCGTAATTGATTACAACATCAAACTGACTTGTAGTTATGGATCCATGCGCAAAGTGCCACCCGAGGCGGCTGCCTTATACCCACCCATATACCTCATCCACCAGGAGGATAGATATTGATTATGGACACCGCGTATAATGTATTACTCGGTATAATACTCCTGCCGCATGCATGGATGTATCAGCTTCGTCTATGTACAGTAGTCAAGGCTTTGCCAGCGGCAATCATGGTTTCAAATTTTCGCCAATCGCAGTGAGGCGGCAATTCAAAACGACGCGGTGTCAGAAGACAGGGACTGCAATTGCATCGAAGTGCGGTTGAATCACTCAATTATTCCTGTGAAGTCATTGTAACATGACTGAAGTCGCCATGACTTGTTATATTTCTTCTATTTTGCAAAGGTGACTAGTACTGCTTGAAAATGGTAGTAAATCAGTTCAACAGCAGACAAGTCTGGAGGAGATAGTCGTGCATGCGAATCGCCTCATGTGAATTTATTGTCGAGCAGACTGGGCGCAATTTTCATCGTATACGTGAGCAAGTTTTATATACACTGCAAGGCAGTGGAGAAGCAAGTGCTCGACTCCTCGACGGCAAGGCATTGTAGAATCGGAAAATCGCAGAATAGAATGCCAGCGGCCATTGTGCGGCGCAATCTGACCGTGCGATATTGCTAGTTGTCGGGGCTGTTCATATTGCACCCTCAAATTTCACCCCAATTCTGCCTCACTCCGCGGTAGCTGAAGCATTCATGGAGGAACGTTTGCTGTTTGATTTTACACTCAGTTTTCGAAAAACTAAGGGATTATTGAGTCCTTCGAATCATCGGACTTCATCCACCAACGTCATCTTTGACGCTTATTTTCTTCCAGGGATTCCTCTGTTCGTAGTACATTTTTTACCTTGTGGCTTTTTATTCTTCTCCCTCGGGGCAAATGATCCTCGCCTATCATACCGCGGGTCGTTCTGCTAGTCGACCCGGGCACAGAATTGTCGATAAATTTTCGAGAGCCACTGGTTTTCGATAGCTTAATGCAGGGGAACGGAATTGAGTGGGTGCAATAGCGAGTGTAGCTTGGGAATGTGAGTACGTAGGATAGCCGGGAAAATAATGAGCGTAATAGTGAGCTGGTAGAAGTGAAAAATGCGAATAAGTACCCATCCTGCTGGGCGAGGAAGTATAGGAGGTAGGTAGGTACGTGGAGTTTTCTTTACTCATGAAAATAAAATTAAAACGAATTTAACAAAAGGATCCACGGATCAGAGATTCATTCGGCGAATACTTGGCAAGCGAAACTGGAAAGTTCCGCTGCTATGTGCTGCAGGGAATGTCCGGGGGAAGAAGGATCTTCCATTCCAGCCACAAGATGAGACATAACGTCGGGCAATAAAAGTCCTCGTTCCAGGCTTTTTTGACTCCTTAATTTTCCGACCTCGAGTGTGATCCAGCTCCGCATCAATCATGTCACCTATACTTACCGGGATGTAACGAAGGCTTGCGATATAGGTATGCAAGTGCAGATCTGGCGCATTATGCAGTTGCAGCGGTAGAAACCAATCAACCGATTTATATCGATCCGGTCAGTGTCCATCCGGTAATCCGTCGATTATAACGCATCGCTTCAGACCACGGCCCCTTCCATCGCGCACAAGACGAACCCAGAGACAGACGCGTTGCCGGATTCACCTCGTATGTATCCACGCGCCTATGTATAACCTTATGTGAACATGCATCCAATAATGGACGCACAGGGTGTCGTCGAATACCACCGATTTCGGGTTATTGATTGCCAATGAACGATGTCATGGTCATAGACGCTGGGTTGAGTGTCCAGACACAATGTCATTCAAGGAATTATTCGTCAACATCAGGCCTGATTTTATGGAACGAGATTAAAATTTTCAAATGATAGTTTAAATCCAGGTAACAGAAAACCTCGGGGACATTTTTGGTAATGAACTTGAACTACTCTGAAATTGAAACAGACGGAGTTTTCACCATTTGGGTTAGTTTAGTCCATTTATAACCATCTTCAGATACTCGGTAATTGCTCCCGTCCAAGTTTTGATTACATGGTAATATGATTTTTTGGCGTTCTGTCTGTTTAAAGTCACTTTCAAACGATTCGGTAATCGAATCTGAATCAGTCGGAATTTTCACCATTTGAAAATGTAGTTCTTGAAAGTTTGGTTCCATTTGAAACCACTTTAAACTGTGTACTCGGAAATCGAACCAGTCTGGAGTTTTCACCATTGGAAACGTTATCATTTAGACCAGTTCACTCCATTTAAAACCATTTTCAAATATAATTTGATTACAATATGTCCAGTCCAAGTTCTGACTAATTGAAAATGTGGTCCTCCGAAGTTTGGTTCCATTTGAAGTTACTTTGAACCATTCTAAAACTGAATCAGTCCAAGCTTCCACAACTTATGAATGCGACTCATTGGACATATCCTTACCACCTACTGTAAACTCCTACATCAACAACTAAAGATCCCAACCCAATGCACCGGTCACCAGAACCGACCGTCAAATGCGATCAACCCAAGAGAGAATTCGCCACTCACATGGTACCGTTTTTAGACATCAGCTATAAATCGGAGCTTGTAAGCTTTCTCGTCGGCCGGGAGCTATCACACGCAATTAACAATACACTCTGTACATGTGGCTGGTACATACAGTAGCGGGTTGCTACAGATCGCGAGGCGACATCTGTGTGGATACACGACGCCTCGACGTGTGTGCACGTATTTACGTCATTCGGTTGTTAGGGGGTGGGTTGGGGTGTAACTTGGCCCAGTAATTGCCGCAGCCAGTGCAGCTCCAGATGCTCCCCAATCAGCGAGTATCCGTCCTCTGCGGCCGTGCACCTCGGTGTTCAGACCGTCCGTCCGGAGAGTTCTGGCCGATCGGTGGTGCCTGCACGGATGACAGCCCCGTTTAATTGGCATTGAACACAATGGATTATGGGCAGAGATTCGTCGCGAAACTTTGACCACCGAAACCCGCCCGCGACACGAAATATTTTCCGCCTCCTGATCCTGACCCCTTAATCATCCATGACGGCACGTCAGAGGCCTCGATTATTTTCTTTCCAAATTCCGGAAACTCTCTTGCAATTTTTTTTCTGCGTTTTCTTTATTGGATTTACTCCGCCAAATTATGGTTTCCATGGATTTTCGTTCAGATATTCTCTTGCCAAAGTTTTACGATCGTTTACTCGACGTGCGGAATTCTTGCCTCGTAATGCAACTGCCGCGCGATTCCGACTTAATTGTACTTAATCTTCGTTCATCCATCATTCTCGCAATTGTTTCCAGGCATCGTTATATTGTGCTAATGAATACTGACAGAGTTTTCTGAATTATTTCATTCTTCGATTCAGCTGGTCAGATCAGTAAGGAGGCAATCTCTGCTTGTGTTTGATTGAAACATACATTTTTTGGTCAATACGTGCGCCGAAATTTATTATGTTTACTGAACATTTGAATTCCTGAGGCTTCTTTATCAGGATATAATTTTAGCATGTACCTTAATATCCTGTAATAACCAATTATACATGTAAATTTATCTTCCTAGATATTTTAAATACGTTTGATTTTGAAATCGACGTTTTTTTCACCATCGATTCAGGTTTCAAACAAATGAATAACTTCACAAATTCCAAAACTACTGATATTTGATAATGATGTTGGCCAAGTTTTAGATTTTCATAATTTTTGCGCAAACGCGACAATCGCGGCGGGAAATCTGCAGAGAATCGTAGAAAGTCAATATTTTTTTCTTCTTTTTCCTATTCCGTTTTATTCGTTTCCTCACCCCTGACTCACGCGGCAAGTTTTCGCTTCGTTTTTTTCTCTCCGCGTTAGTCTGGTCGTCATTTTACCGTGATAATTTCAATTCTTTGATTTTCTTTAGTCTCGCTGCGTTTCTTGTTTCTGAATTTTATTTTATCTTCTTTATCCTCTTCCTTCGCTCTTCTTCCACTCTTCGTCAACGATAAACGATTTTTTTTCCACCTCTCTCTCCTTCTCTTTCTCTCTCTCTCTCACTCTTCAGTCTCGACGATGTTTTGCCTTTTTTTTATCGTGTTGCTTTCAACGGTGGCTACACTCAGGTTTTGCTTATTTTATTATTACGGAACGGGTTTGTCAGCCTCATAGGCCTGCTACGACGGTCCTATATCCTATAAAGAGAGAAAATAAACCAACGAAATATACGTATTGCACACAATGTATGTACACATACATGCAGTGGAGCCGAGTGAAGGGGCGAAGAGAAGACAGGAGTAGGAGCAGGAGTAAAAAGAGAAAAGGAAAAAGTAAAGCAAAATAAAAATAATGATGAAAAAAAAAATCGAAAGACGAGAGAGAGAGAGAACATGAGAGGGAACCTTCGAAAGAAAGATATTCTGTCGGCTACTGTTCCAGGCACAAGCTCTGGCACACGCTCCAAGCCTCTCACTTCACCATACCTACCTTATACTCGATATTTCTTAGGACAATATCATCCTGGCATAATATTATATGTCATGTACATATATATATATATATATATATTGGTGTATAATTTTAACTTTTTCTTTTATTTATTTGTTGTTTTTTTTTTATTTTTTTTTATTTTTTAACGTTTCACATTACGCGTAGTAATTCTGTGAATTATTTGAACAGTGTGAGTTATAAAAATTGAAGAGCAGAATGAAAAAAAAATGCTGCGAGTGTCTGCAACTAAGAATTTTAACAAATGAAGAAAGACTTTTTTTTTTTTACATTATACATTTATTTATAGGTTAATTATTTTTTTTTTTCAAATGGCACTTTACAACCTTTTTTAATTCTTTCTTTCAATTGTTCTATTAAATTATGACACTCGATCTATGTTATAGTATACATAATAGGATTCGGCAACCGGATATGTTGATTCAAGTTTTTCTGCCTCTTGAGCAAGTGGTAAATGAATGAAAATTTTAAGAATCTCATAGACGGTGTTAAGTGAAAAAAAAAACAATTGTTATTTACACAGGAAAAAAAAAACGGAAGAGAATGTCATGGGTTTTGGATAAACACTGCCTTTAGATCAGCGATAAATTGGCCTATCTTGAACATCTTGGAATGTTTAAAGTTATCGACTCAGATGAGATTGACGACAAAAATTAATTACTAAGATTGTCGGTTCATATGGAATTAGTAGGTCAATTGAGTGAGTTATGATTCGCGAAAATTGGACGAACTATATCCCTCTAGCTTCGTTTAGTTTATTGAATTCTCTCGTGCCTAGTGTTCAAAAAATTGTTTTCCGTATGATCTACAGGATATTGAAATCGATTCATGATCAACATTAATTCGACGATTAAGTCGACTTGTATTTTTCATTTCTAATCAAAAACCACTACGTCTATGTAAAAAAGTTGATGAAAAAGTTGATTTTCATTCTCAATCGAAAATCAAAGAATTTCAAAAATATCAATATCTGTCATACAATTCCTGTCTAACGAATATAGACTTTTCTTGTTTCTTGAATTCTATATCGTGCAAATTATGCCGCAGCATGACGGTACATACATATTCACATATACCGTGTGTCCATGAAAAAAGTGCGCACTTTACGCGCGTGCGTCAAGTTGTTCAAATTTTATTGGCCGATAATTACCGCCTGATTGAGCAGCCGAAGTAATACCAATCGCGACTGTCAGAAAATGTCCCTAGGAGCCCACCTGTATGTCCTAAGGACATTTTCTATCAATAACTCTCGGCCAATAAGATTGGATTGACTTAACGCGCGCGCATAAGCTGCGCACTTTCCTCATGGACACTCGGTATATATATAAATACAAAGATCTTCATCTGCCCAGATGCTGCATGCATACATATACATATACATATATATCTATATAACAATACACACGTATGTACTGTGCATGTAAAAGACTAAAAAGGACGTCGCGGTAAGGTCAGTGCCGCGAAAATGATACATAGGTGAATATATATATATATATATATATATATATATATATATATATATATATATATATGGTATATATATGTATAAGTATATTATATACGTATATGGTTAGTGAACCGTGCTGTGACGTGTAGGACGTCGTGGTTCGACTCTCTGTACTTGCACCACGTGACCTCGCGATAAAATTGCTTCTGCTTCTGCTTCTGGTGGTTTTGTTGTTGCTTCTACTCTCCGCTGCTGCGGATACGTGTCGTCCTCCTTCTCGTCCTCGTCCTCGTCGTTGTCGTTGTCGTTGTCGTAATACACGACGCATACCCGTAAGCGGATGCCTGGAGGGAGGGGGGGTTGGTGGGTTACTACGCCTCGTAGTAGTAGTACTACGCCTCGCACTGTAGCACCTACGCTATCGCCTTTCACTGCGCTGCATCTACTCTACAGTATAAATGCAGCACATGCTCTCCTTTCTCTCTCTCCTCCTCTCTCTCATTCTCTTTCTCTCAATTCCTCGGCTATATTATACCACAAGCTGATGCAGAGTATTATTACATATATGCAGGATAAACAGGGGGATAGAGATTCGTCGAGGTGATATATATATATTTATTTATTTATTTATTTATTTTTTTTTTTTGCAAGCATGTCGTAACTACGTATCGTTGTTTATTTATTAGATTTGAAATCGGTATGTAAACCGTATGTATCGGATTATTTTTGATTATTTATTAAATTTTTCGTACCAAGAAATATCACCAGATTTTAGAAAGATACGTATCAACAAAAAATATCGTAATATTTTCTGAATATATGCATTTTATTAAATTTTCGAGGTTAGAAACGGTTGGTCACCCTGGCAGATAACCGTTCTCGGATTGTGGCGCGTCCGCATTAAAATCAGCAGACGACGGAGCGTGCAGTCCTTAGGAATTCACTTTCTGATTATTGAATATGAAATCCGTTTGTAATCAATGCGTGTAAGTTGGATTTTTTATGCGAAAGTCCAATCACGCGAGAAAGTTGATTCGCACCAGTCACGTGACGTTCGAAAATAATCTCCGGGAAAAAACGAAAACGATGCAAAAATTGAAGAAAAGAAAGATAACCGGAAAGAAATTCTTCCGATCCCGAGAGTGAGAATCCAGCTCCATAGCACTCGAAATTTATCCAGTGTTCATCGTTTTTTCGCTAAGATCCCTGATCGGAGATAGTTCAAAAGATCTGATTTCGGTCTGGGAGGTATAGAAATGAATATAATATGTCGATTCCATAAATCTCATTTATATATTACACGTGTAATAATTGCAAAAAGAAACGAACGAAAAAAAATAAACATATATAAAAAAAAAAAAAGAAAAAAATAAACAGCAATACAGAAGAAATTGTGAGGTTATAACATCAAGCATGCATGCATAACCATCAATCAATCGGACCGCAATTCCGTCGATACACGATAAAGAAAACATCCGATACGTATATGATTTGTAGCCAGAGCATTCGTGCCAACAGTCTTATAATAATAATAATAATAATAATAATAATAATAATAATAATAATGTAATTGCACAGTTTGTAATCTCATACGTGATAATGTAACGGTATTATATATAGGTATCTATTATATCAGGTGCATGAAGTGCTGAAGGTAAAAAAAATGATAAAATGAATAAAATAATCAACGAAACGAGGAAGAAGAGAAAAACGATTACGGTTTTGGTGGGGAAGGGCAGGAGGGGGAGGCTGAATAATGCATAATAATATATGTTGCATTGAAATAAAAGAATCGACTGCATTTTTACACGCTACGCAAAATCCCGTAACGGCTACGCTCCGCAGGAGCTACGGACTGTATACTATATCATCAGCTGTGGCGTATGCTGTATATGTATAATGTATATATACATATATACATGCTATGTGTTGTCTATGTGATACGTAAGTAGGTATATATAATTTACTCAATGTTGTAACCAAGAGCGAGGCGTTGCAGCACGCAGCATCTCTTCTCCTCGTCACCGGTTTTTCTTCCGTCTTCTTCTTTTTCTTCTTCATCATCATCGCATCATCTTTTTCTTCTTCTTCTTCTTCTTATTCTTCTTCTTCGTTTCATTTTCTTTCCTTATATACTTGTTTTCTATCTTTTTCTTTTTTCTCTTTTACTCTCAGTTCAAGATTGGTTTCTTTTTATGTTCTTCAACAGTGATATAATCTTCATCTTCCTCCTTTTCTCTCTCTCTCTCTCTCTCTCTCTCTCTCTCTCTTTTTTACTCTCGTTTTCTCAGATTATCTATATATATATATATATATATATATATATATATATACATGTATCTAATATACATGTGCTGCACCATTTACAGAAGAGCGATGCAGTTGCTTCTTTTTAGGGTACAGATGAGGGTGTCAATTTATATAAAAAAAAGAATCTGAAAAAACAAACGCACACGCACGCAGACAAATCTACTTTTGGTACAATATAACGATTTCGATAAAAAAAATTATGGAATAACTTGAAAAATCGACTTGTCGAAATCGAATTTGGAGACATTATTTCGATTTGAATAAAAAATTGTCTTAATTGATTACACAATTTTTAAATATCCGGATCGAAAATTCTATATAAAAAAAAAAACAAACAAACAATTAATTCAAATTAATGTCTTGGGTTGCATTTCGAATTACATCCATCCGGATAAAAGTTATATGACGTACTTATACAAGTCAGTTGCGTGGAAGGCGAAATAAATTGAAAAAATCTATCATTTCTTCGAGGATCATCGAATAGAGAAAAAACGGTGAAACAAAATTGGGTAAAAAATTAAATGAAAAATATTCCGGGAATGAAATAACGAACAGCAACAAATCGGAGAGAGCCTCAAGCTTCTTATCGCAGCGTGCCGGATGCATTCTTCGAGTTCCATAAAACACTGCACTTGTGGAAATTGTATACAATACGAGTGTATGTATGCACATGTATAAATATGGAAAGAGAGAGAGAGAGAGAGAGAGGGAGGGAGGAGGAGAACAAATAAGGGAATGATAATGGCAATCGTAATGACAACGGTAGTATAACAAGGAGTGACAAGCCTCGGTATCAAAGATGTACACACCGGATAATACGCATACAATGTAAGGAGAATTAGCGATGTGTGTGAGTGGCGTCCAGCGCTCGATTTCTTCCTTTTTCATCTCGTCGACTCTCCGCGCTTTTTATCCTTCCTTTTTCACTACGAGTACTTTTTATCAACTCTGGCTCGGCTGAAACGCAATTGCGCGTGTATTATAAAGCCACGATGACGAGGATTTGTATATTTTACTCAGTGATTGTAAAGCAGACTACGTATTATTGTTTTTTATTTTCTTTCTCTCTCTTTCTCTTTTTCTCCTTTGAAAAAGTCTAACTTGTACTAAATAAGATATTAGAATAATCAGGGAAACATGGTTAGGTTAATAGGTTCGAAAAGATTTTTTTATACTGAAATCGGTGATATTAAAATTAAATTTTTTGCATTAGAAATTGTTGGTAGTCGTGAGAAGTCATTTAGCGTTATAGAAATCGGTGGTTAAATAGCGTGTAATTTTTAACGTAAAATTAGCCGAATAAATAAATAAAGGTAAAGGGCCTTGTGTTGCTGTGTCATTTGTTTGCTCACTGAGTGAATCACTTCTTGAACCAAAGCCTTCTTCGTATTCACTTTTTGTGAAAGTTTAGCTAAAAATTTTTCGCTATATTGTAGTAAATTGATTTTCCTGCAGGTTAATGTACACAAAAAAGAATAAATTTACTTTTCTTACTTTTCTCTAATTCATCGTCGGTTTCAAGAAACTCGTGTTTAATATCAATTCTTCACAAAGAGATTAATTTTATCTGCGACAAATTCAACCTCATATTTTTTCAATATTCATTCTAACCTCGTTTCATCGAGTAAAAAATTGGAAAAATAAATTGCAATGAAAAAGAAACGTCGCAAAGGCGAGAATTTGGTTATAAAAAATGGGCGTAAAACTCGGAAGCCTAGCATCAATTTATATATATATATATATATATATATATATATATATATATATATATATATGTGTTAAAGGGTCAGTGCAACGTGGCAAAGGGCCTTGCTTGCGTTTTATACACCGCAGTCTTAATAATGCTGGTATTGTTGAGCTTATCAAGCGGAGCTAATTGGAGGCAAACAGCTGTAAGCATGGCTGTCACTTTGGCCCCGTCTTCGTCATTTTGCCTTCCTCTTCCTTCTATCTGTCTATCCATCCGTCTATCCGTCCATCTCTGTTCCTTTTCTTCTCTTCACTTCGCATTGATAATGTGATAGCTGCACTCATCCATCCATCCATCCATCCGTCCAGACGACAAAAGGTCTGATGAATTAATAGATTTGTCTTAAATTGTGTGGTTAATCTCAAAACAAATCAAAAAAATTCAGGTCGCGTTTTTTATCGAGTAGAATGTTAGAAAAAAACATGAAATGATTTCGAGATGGTCGGGGTTTAACCCTGGTCGAGTTGACGTGGAATACCCCATACATAATTATATATGTATGACATAAACAATCATCTAGTGTCTTTCACCCTTTTATTTTTTTTTATTTTTTTTTTTTTTTTATTTTTATTTGCCATATATATATTTTTTTTGAGAGGTTCATTTCCTTCGAACATCTTTATCCTCATGTACGAGGTATTCGTTTGAACTAGTCACTGAGTTATTGATGCGTTTATACTCGGAATGTTTATTTGCTCGTTACTAAAACTATTTTCTACCGTCTAATCTCATACCGTTCGAACCGTTTATCTGTCAAAATATGTACTCTTTTCTTCAAACTTCAAGTATGCAGTCTTATTTGTAGACAGATTAGATTGCGGAAAAGAAGATTTTGTCGAATAATCGGTTACTCTTTCAATTGTTTACATTTATTTCCCTCATTATTACATTTTCTCGATTATTGTTAGAAGAATGAAAGAAAGAAAAAACCTTCCAACTCGATTAAAATAAATAAATAAATAAAACAACAATACGTAACCAAGAGACTTTGCAATAAATCTCTGACGCAGTTTATTTTATCCTTATAATAGAATAGTTCCGCTGCTTTTTTTAATACCATAGATAATACGTACAATTAATCAGTGCGTAATAAATATTTACAAGGTTAATAATAAATTGTTGAACGATTATACGGATAATTGTAGAACCAAGGAAAAACCTAAATGCAGAGATAGAGAGAAAGAGAGAGATAGAGAGAGAGACGAGTTAATCAGGGACTCGTTCCGTAGTCTGATTTCTGTTTCACTAAAGTGAAACTAGATGGCGGCACGCGTTCCGCTGCCGAAGAGAAGCGAGACTGCGTGTGAAATTGCGTGGGGAAGATATGAAACGAGACAAAAGGAGGGGAAATAAGGCGAAAGAGAAAGAAAAAGGCTCGTATTAAAAGAGTAAAAAATACCATTTCCCGATAGCGATTATAAACTCTGGGTCGTTAACAGCATGGCGATCCGATAACGGCGGACCGTTATGACAGTAATTATAAACAGGGCAATGCTAAACGCGTAATGTTCAGCTATACCGTATCTTCGCCAATGTGATGCCGTCTGCTCTCGTCCGAGCTTCACAATTAATTACTCAATTAGTATATTTGCATTTTGCGCCGTCTCTCCATCTCCATCTCCCTCTCTCTCTCTCTTTCTCTCTCTCTTTCCTTATCCGCACGCTGTCTCGTGTAATGTCTGTTGTACACGGCGCAGCCTAGATATATACATTTTGTCATTGCGGTTATACACTCTTGAGGAATAGCCCGTCGTATGGTTAATAAATTGCGATTAAAATTACTCTGCACGATGTCCTAGCATCGGGGTTATGTTCCCTGAAGACGCGTGGCGTCGGTGTAAATATACCTTACACATACACATTTCTATTATCTATGTATCAGCGACATGCATAAGTTTATTGGAAAATGTCCTCATGACGTCAGAGCATGGTTGTCGGCGCCATTTTATCACCACATAACCTAAGTTTTTCATTTTAATGGAGGCAAATCGGAATTCTTCGGCTTTCAAATTACTCATGTCGCATAAATTAATGAAATGTAAGCAAGGATGTACCTGTTTTGCTATCTACACGAGAAAAAACACCGTCAACGATTAGCTTTTAGCCTGGTTGTATTAGTTTGTTTTTTTTTTCCACCAGGATGACGCATTGCAAAGTGACATTCTCAATATCAGCGAAAGCGTTTTGTCCTCAAGTCAAACAAACTCAAGCGAATCTTTGACTATCTTATATTTTTGTCACGATTAAAATTATTTCGCGAGTTTTCGTTCGCCATATGATTTCTAAGGTTATGAACTTCTGTGTTGGCGCACCAGATTTGCGGTTTTAGCGAGAAAAAAAAAACTCGGGATATTCACTTTTATGGTAATTGAACTGATTAGATACTGTTCGTCCGCTATATTGGAATAACGATTTTGAATTAACCTAGATTATCTAATTTGAGAACGGTCAGACTGGGTTTTCAGATTGGATTTCATTCTGAAAGTCTTATAGGATTTCAAGGGAGAAAAAAGATGGATGCTTTTTTTGTTGTTGATTTTACCATGTTTAATGTTATTTCCGATTACACAATAAATACAATCACTCGTGGTTAACTTTAAAGTCGAAAATCTAATCCATTAAAATATTCCATAGGTACACTTCTGCCTCGGGCAAAGTCAAAATTGAGTTAGAATTGTGCCGATATAAAAAGTAACTTCCATGATTCCGAGGAAAAATAAAAGTACGATTAAACCAGTTAAGAAAGTTAGAAAACTATTAAACTTGTAATCAAATCAGTGTGAAAGTGTTGTCCAGTCACATCACTATACATGGATTAAGATTATTCTCCATTTTTCCTTCTCTCCAATCGGACAGTCAATGGTACGTTAGTCGTGATTTCCATTGTAGTCATTGAATGAAGAAGGTTGATGGAGGGCTGGAGGAGTTACTCGCATCATTGAATCAATCCAGCGTTCCTTTTCTCCTTGGACTGGTACGATTATAAGTTTACTAGAACATAGTCAATCGACATATATATATATATATACGCAATTACGATACGTTACCTACCATTGCTGAAGAATGATTAATTATAGCCGCAGCGTAGTTTTGTGAGAGATAAGAGTGGACGTATGCATGGCTACATGGCCGGTTATCAGTTATTTTTATTAAGCAAGTCTGCACGTGTACCTTGTGTCATGCAGGCTTGAACAGGCATTGCTTCCATGGCTCTCCTACAGCGTATGTAAACCACACACCACACACTCTCGCTCCTTGAACTCTCTGTCCCTCCTCTCCTCATTAGCTCTCCGTATAACCCAACTCGAGCCAACCCGTTGAACGTGACAATAGTACGTATGGAACGTACACAACGCGTTTGTAGCTCCTGCTGCAATCTCTACGCAACTAGGTCACGTGATATAGAACAGCCCCCGGATCGTCGAGATGCTCTAAGTTCTTGCTATTGTTGTTGTTGTTGCACCACTTTTGGTAACCTAGAAACAGAACTTTTGTTCCATTGTAACGAACCATTAAGCGCAACTTCCTTGTAGAAAATGTGCTAAACGGATGAAAATAGTTGTAAATAATTATTGAAAGGACAGGAATTGTGTTGGAAAAAACTTCTGTAAAGGAACTTTTGCGAAAATGACGTCATGCTTATCGTTTGCGATATTAATTCGTCGGGTATATTCAACTGACCGTTTTAAATTGAATACGGAGTTAGAATCATCATCTTTGACTTGAGATTGTTGGATTAAAAAACGTTTGAAAATTGATATCCACGAAAGTCGTGCTAAAGAAAAAAAAAACTATACACCGTCAATGGTGAGTGAGTAATGGTTGCCGGACGCACGTTAAAGACGACTAATGATGAAAAAAAATTAGACCAGTTATAAGAGAGGAAAGTTGTTACTGGATGAGAAGTTTTTATTAATTTTCACGACCTTTCCGTATTTGAAATATGCAATTCGAAGTCTCGGGTCAAAAACCCTTGCAACGTGTCAACTACTAATAATACAACTGAAAAGTGGCCATGTGTAGAGGGAATGAAGCCGAAGCGAGAGAAAAAAATGAGGGAGGAAAAAACGAGAGAAAGGAGGTAAAAAATTGGTTCTCACCGCGTGAATCCGTTTCCCATGGCCAGACCACGTGGGGTCCCGCAAAACGCCCATGAGGCTAATAGTAAGTTGCAGGATAGGCGCGCATGGAGAGTCGGTGTCCGTACCGCCCCAAAGTCAACCCCAGTAATTTAATATGGCTAATGTCAAGCCTAGGCAGTTGTGAGCACTACTTTTACCGCGGCACAGCGGTCGCATGCGTTATAAGCTGGTGTATTTATTTATAACCACACTTGCGTAGCGGCGGCGCCTGTGCAGTATGACCATAATCAGGAAATCCACAGCACTCGGAATACTTGCACGAGGGCTGACGCGGGGTAATTTTAGTCGACAAAGGAGGTCTACACCTACAATGTGCACGGATTCTGAAAAGAAAAGAAACTACCATGCTTCACGGACTTTCGGCAGTGGCTTCGATAATGGTTGGGTTAACACTGCCGGCACGTGACCAGACAAAAGTTAATCATCGGTTACCGCCATCCCCCGAGGACCCTCAAACCCTGTCGCACAACATCTACCTCGTACGCATTTTACAGTTTCAGGTCAAAATTAATGTAATTACATAATATACCTCGCGTACACACTTTTCATGTAAATGGGTACTGCATGCAGTCCTCAACCACAAAATGCTTCCTACATTCGCTGGTGTAGTTATCGTAACGCGGTGCTGAACAAGCTGATCTGTGGATACTTTCTAGTCGACTAGGTAAAACAGCTTTGTTTGGTGGACTAAACCATCGTGCCTACATGCTTTTGGACATGTTGAATTCGAATCCGGTGTCAGTATTGCTCCATTACCCCGAGGTTTTGAGTTATATACGGAGTATTTCACTCTTCAGTAACCTACACCGAAAAATCTTGTATCGTTCGAGGTCGATGAACGAATATTCCAAGTCTGACTGATTCAGCATCTTCAAAAACTTAGAGGCACGGTAATCTAGTCACGATTTTTTGTGTGGCTGTGCAAAGATTCTGGTACTGTTGGATGGACGATACCCACGTGCTTGCATCTGTGATCAAATCATGCACCATTCGCAATCATCATAATCGTGAGACTCAGTGTTTGACTGTATCCTACGTTCGTAATATTATGGTTTCCTCGGTATCGATTATATTATCGATAGTTCTTCTACCGCTCGGTAGAAACGTAAACAAAGTCGAGAAGGCCGGTTCACCCAAGCAATTCGAAATTCAGTCTTAATTCCGAGCCGGCGGTGAACGGATCTCGCAAATTTCTAACCCGTGATTTCGGATGAATAATGGAATCTTGAGTGACGGTTGAACTGGTGATGCGTTGTGTCTCGAGTGTCTAAAACTGTGCTGTGTTACACGTGTCGATGTTCTGTTGCTTGTGCGTCTTGCATCGTGTTTGCTTTCTCTCCCTCTCTCTCTCTCTCTCTCCTACTGCTCTGTTGTTGCTGGTGACTGTTTACCAATAATCATCCGGAGACAATTGGCGATGGAATAAGGAGGGGAGCCTTGATCGCCAGGCAGGATACTTCAAGGTAATGAGTTCACGTAGATATTAGGTATGTGTGCGACTGGCAAATGGATTGCTGGCTATGCAAATCGTGGTAACGAATGCAGTAGAATATACGTGTCGCGATCAGTTCCTCATAGTTTTGAATGACGTCAAACCACATTTCACTTTAACTTGTCAGTGTTTTTGCGACAAGTTCACATGTTTTTACTACTTCCGTTTCTTACTGTGAGGTTTTTGGGGTCACTGATCACGAATTCAAAGTCAATGTTTCAAAATTTAAATTCATATTCGATATGCTGAAAAATGAACTAAGATTTTTACCGGATCTTGATGATTTTGGTATCAATCGATATGCGGCTTTTGTAAACTTAGAACTGATTAGATTTTATCTTTGATCGGTTTGGCACCTTTTCAATTATTTGAATAATAAAATTTCAAAAAATTAAATCAAAATAATGATATCTTGAGAATGGATAAACGGATTTGAATGAAAATTTATATCGGAAGGTTTTTTGGGGCGCTAATCACGAATCTAACGTCAGTTTGCGAAATCCAAAATACCGATCCAATATGGTGGAAAAAAAGTCTAAAAACATCCCGATTTTGATAGAAATTAGTAGGCGAAGTTTTTTTTTAATCTTGTCTGAATCCAAGACCAGACTTCCAAATTTGTTCTAGCGAATCCATTACAGTGTTTAAATATAAAAAAATCGTTATACGTTCATGTAATACGTTTATACCCAATGACTTTTGAATCGTGAATGACGAATCTGAATTTCGAAACTTGAATTAAATATCAATATTCCTCTGTTTCGTGAACTTGTAAATCGCGACTACATCAAGCAAAGCATTGAATTGAATCCTTATTTTCTTGCAAAAAAAAGAATTGTTGTAATTCAATTGTTGATCGCAGCTGAATACGAGATGATATTTTTTCGTCCGTATATAGTCTCGGTACCGAGTGATTCAATTAGGCGTTTATAATTCACGGTTAAATAATTAGACCTGAAATTGACTGCGGGATGATAAAGGGGTTACCCTCGCCTCTGAGACTACTGCATGCACGCACGCACGCACGCAGCCTTCTACGCACGCACGCACGGACAACCCTCGATGGCTTCGCCTCTAGCGTTTGTGTGCGTCTATACTCGTTGCGTGCAATTTCGTATATGCGCTTACCTACTGCCTGCCCGCGCACACGGGTTGCACTTCATCAGCTAAGTGCAATCCGAAGAGGAGAGGAGAGGAGAGGAGTTAGTTCTACGCGTATCCGCCTGTCCGTCCGCCCACCCCGCATGACCTGACCATCTATGCATGCACCCTTACCAATAGACCTACCCCTTCTTTTTCGCGGCGTTAAAATGGCACGTTTGCTCGCCAAATTGACGGTTAACACAAGGGAAACGAGAAAAAATAGAGAAAAAAATTGAACAACGAAAACAGAACCGCGAACCCACGGTGCCAAAAAAAAAAAAAAAAACAGACCATGTAGAAATTTTATAGTGCATGTTCATTTCGTGATTGAAAAATTGATACTTATTTTATATACGGAGATAAAATTTTGTTATTTGAAGTTTAAATTGTGGTAGTAACAAATAACAAATGATATTTAGTTTCATATAAGTTTTTTTTTTTTTTTTTTTTTTACCGTCTATTTAGAAGTTGTTTATACGTAGGGTAAATATTCTTTTCTCATTCAATAATTGTATCGTATAATGAACCTTTTTTTGATTCTAAACAATTTTTTGCTTTCTTGACAGAATTGTATATAAACGATTAAATAAAACGTTGATAAAATCAGTGATTCGGTTCTTTATCATATTTCAGGGAGAATTCTGTGAAAAGTTGGACCGAAATAACAATTTGAAAAGAAAAAATGTCTAATCTATTAACCAGTGCCTTAGATATTATTATTATTATTATTATTTTTTATTCCTTTAACATTTTCAATTTTAATCATGATTGCAAGTCCGCGTTTTATGATAATAACTACGACGATTAGGGGAAGCTTTATAAAGACACAGAATTGCGAATAGTTTTATGGGTGTTTGCAGGTTGGACTGTCGAGGCGATTCCCATGCAGGAAATTCTCTGATGGCGTGTTCAAAGGGGTGAACTTGCGCAGAGGGTATATTATATAGATGCGTGCGCGAAGGGTTAATTTAATACTGGTAAATTGCCCCCGGGTAGCAGGTAGACATGCATGCATGTTCCCGTAACCTTTTTATCCTCGTTACGCTGGTTGGAAGAAAAAAGAAAAAAAAAAATGACAAGTCGCGGTCACTAATTAGACTGATAAATTTCTTTTCTCGTTTGGTTTGATAAAAATTTCGCTTAAGATCGTATAAATTAATCAACACTTTTAACGATTGTACATCTTTTAAGTAACAAATATTTTATTATGGTGACGGAACGACGATTTATAATTTGTTTGATGTTTCATATTGTTTGATTAGCCAGATTTGATGAAAATTTTTTTTTTTTAAACCCGTTAAATTTAAGGACAAAATTTTTTACTTTCAACAATGACTGAAGTGTTCCACCCAATTTCTTTACATTATTCTTGAAAAACAAATGAATTTCAATTTCGGATCGTCGAGTTATGTTTTTCTTTTGCGATTTGTGAGGAGATGAAATTAGTTTTTTTTTTCTTTATATTGGAGACAGAAAAATTGTTTCCAAGGTAATAAAATGTCCTTCGATAAGAGATTTAAAGAGACGCGTCGTTTTGATTTTCAAAAACGAAATGCGTCGTGGATTTTTCTAATAAATTCATTTTTAATTTCAAACTTTTAATTTCTTTGTTTGCTGAATTGTTTTTTAAGGTGGAAAATATTTAATTTTCAAAAATTATAATGCAGGTATGCTATCGTGTGCAGTAAAAGTTGCAAAAAAAAAGAGTAGGTATAATCCTGCATCTCAGAAACGGTAAACCGAATCAAGTAACGAAAGCACATAAGTAGGTACGTAATCGGCGCAGGAGGGGTACAAGCTCGTTAAGGTTTATTAAAAGATCATCAGATCCACTTGTCGTTGGAGGCATTTGTTATATTGACCATGTCGCAGTTAATCATCATGATTTCTCGCGGGCATGCAGCATGTCAGGGCAGGTATTACGGCTGAGACGTTAAATAATTCAAGAATGACCGCGCGCCAAAATTCATTGGGCCAAAAGCTCGATCGCGTGCGTAAAATAACTTCAATTTGACGTATCAGACCCCAAACCCTTGCTCTCCTAGCGACACCTGCTTACTCCAAGTTTGTCAAACGATCCTCTACTCGAGGGTGAAACTGCAGGAGCGCGATGCGAACAAGTAAAAAGAATAAAATAAATTAAGGGGTCTCTTTAGTAAATCGCCTCGAAAAAAAAAACGCTAATTATGTCAATTTTTTTTATGACATTAGGAGCCATTAGTTAATTACGTAACTCGTAAGGACGATTTTAGCCATTTTTAACCCCCTCCCCCCTGCCCCCATGTAAAAACACATAAGATTTTTTGATCACCCCTCCGACTTCTTATACGTAAGATTTTACCCATAGTTTTCATTTATAAACTTCAAAGTGTGCAAATATGAACACATTTACGATTTTAAAAACTTATTATTGTGAAATAAAAAGTTTTACAATAACAATATATAAATGAAATTGTATATTAAAAATGAAAAAAATAGATCTTATAGTTTATGGAACGTCTGAATAGAAATTTTTTTTTTATAGATTTTCAAACTGCCCTTTAATTTTCTCTACGATTTTTGTTTCCTTAGACATTTTTTGTACGAAAATTTTGGAAAATTTCTGTTATGCACATTCCGAATTGCAAAATAGGTATACTTGTAAGAATAACTTTTACCCCTTTTTTTTAAGGATTTTGTTAAAAATGGCGTGAAAATTGAAAAGAAATAAAACAACTGATTGTTTGTTCAATTAAACATAGGGTGAAAAAGATTTCATGTGAAAATGACGAATCCTTGAAAATATTCTTTGTACCAACAGGTACTGCAATGTAAATTATTCAAACTCCAATTTAAGCTCCGTATTAATTATTTATCCCTGCATGGACATGCTCGAAAGCCAATGGTCGTCTATAACGTATACGACACGGTGAAAACGGAGGCCATAATTTGAGTGCATCATCCTGTTGTGCTAAGCGGAATGAGACCCCTTCGACACCCGGCAAACTTCACATTCGTACTAATCTGTTCGCTGCTCGTAAACCGTTTAATTTCGTTCAACGATAAACCGCCTGGCACAGGCCACTCGAGCTCTGTCTTTATTAGGCACCCACCGTATAACGCGTTGTTGTTTCCTAAATACATCACGCCTCGATATATATATTATTTACACGATGAAGAAATATTGTGAACGTACCGAGATATATATATATATACATTCATAACTTGTTAGACTTGGCGTGCAGGGGAAAAGCACGGTTTTTAATGGGGACATAAAACCGACTCGATTTGTGCAATAAAAATTTGTTTATTTTACACACGACGTTATTATTCTACGAATTCTTTGCTTATCTACTAATTTGGTATTTACATTTAAAACCAACGGCTTTAGACTGGCCGTAAGCGCCATCCCTCAAACTTCCCGCTCTTACACTGAAAAAGAAACGGAATATCCGATCCGAATTTTGAACAACAAATTCAGATTCTTGATTAACGATTTTAGAACCCTCGGATACCATGTTACATGAAATTTTGACGTTTTTTTTTATTTCCGCTATGAAATAATGGTTGAAAAATGAAAGAAATATAATAATATTTATATTATAAATATAAATATAACTTGACTAACAAAAAAAAAAAAATAGTAAACCCACCCTAGTACATATGATAATATTGAAAGCGGAATTAAGCTGCGAAATATTCGTAGGTCCGGGGATAATCTGGCTCGTCCGAGGTTCACGTCACTGATATATGTATACGCGGTGGCATCTATGGTGTAGATATGACATATATTTCCAGTTTTAATGGTGATCCCCGCAGCAATAACTCTGAGCTTATTGTTAACCATTGCATTCCGTGATCGTCGCACCCGCCCGAGGGATGTCTGATCACCAATCATCGGTTATGTCTCTTGTATAATTAACCGATGTTCTTCATCCCCTTCTCGAGTCAAAATTCACCCCTTCTCTGAACCAAATTGCGGGATCTCGTATAAACGTTGTGCTCGGTAGTCGAGCTGAAATTGTACAAAAATGCGATGCTGCTTTTGATTTCTCGTTAATTGACTCGAATTTGTTAAAATTTTTTCATTAAAGAAAAATTTTCAAATTTATATTTGATAAGTATTTTTACCACCTATTTTCTACCCATTTTTTTTTCTATTTAGAGAACTTTCAACATATTTCTTTGCGGTTTACTTGCTATTTCTGGTAGCATACTGATAGATTTTCAATATTCGAAAATAATTATTGCGATTTAATGTAAATTGGTATTGCTAGTAACAAATTGATTATACCTGCCTGCATACAGTTTTTAGACCGTACTCGATCAAATTTGAGATTTTCGTCCGCGATATTGAATCCGTTATCTTAAATTTTTTAAATCTGATTTACAGTTTCGTAATCAGCGAGCTTAAAAACCTCAGAATACTAATCTTACTACCTAACTTGACTCAGCACAACAACATCTGACTCAAAGGGTTAAACAGGTGCAAAAAAAATTTTCAATATCCCTGTTAAATTTTTCTATGAAATTATTTTTCTCCCGCATGAATAAAGGAGACTAGAGAATTACGAATCATAAATCGATCTGAGTTTGCGCTTCCTAATTACTGCATAAATATTTCAATTTCCTTATCGTCGATTGATCCCAGTTGATCTCTTCCTCCTCTACATTCGATATTCACAACGTGCTTTACGTCGGTGTAACGGCTATTGTACCGAGTATATTACCTCGCCCTGACCTCCGTCAACGACGGTTATACGTCCCTACATCCCTCCTTGAACGTAGGTATATACCGAGGGTGTGTTGGCGGGAAGAAGGAGAGTCGAAAGGGGGGCGGGGGGGGGGGGCGGCACTCTCGCAAATTACAGCACGTTTCAATTATAAACTGACAAATATCCCTTGTGGACGGCAATCATTATTCTCAACGTTATTTCGGTATTATATCTACGATGGTATGCAAAACGATATATATATATATATATATACAAAGGACTTACAGGTGACTTTTCATCTCATAGATTATCTCGAAAATTATTGATGCAAATTTTTTTTTTTATCCTGCAATTTCGTTCTGATTCACATATCATAAATTTAACCCGTATCAATAGGTTCGCGGATTCGTAATAATTTACCCAAATTAATAAGATTTATCGGAGTTTTAGTAAAAAATTCCTGAAATAATGAGAATTGACTGAGAATCAATTGAATTATTAAAAATTAATTTAAATAATGCGAATTCACTTTGAAATATCTGAATTGTGGAAAATTTAGTCAAGTTCATTCGAATTAGTTTCGATTATTATTATTTTTTATTTTATTTATTATTTTGAATTTTTTCATCGTATGCATCAAATAGTTATGTGAAATGTTAATTTTTTTCACTGAAATTACTTTTTTTTTTTACTCACTTTACAGGGTAATTTAGTTTTGTCAAATATATTTTACTTTCGGAATTTTTTTTTTTTTTTCCTCGGAAAAAACGGAATACTCCGTTTTACCCACAATAAATTTTTTTTTTCTTTCCCTTCTCACCAAAATCTGAAAATGTTTTTTATTTACTTTGGTTACAATTGAAAAAAAAAAGAAAAAAAAAAGATTCAGCGGTATTTGAGTCCTCGAAAATTAAGTATTCTTTAGGTATTCCGTTTTGCCCCCCTCCCCCTCCCTCTATACGTTTTAACGCGGAAGTGTAACCCCGTGCTGCAGAGGTCACAAAAGAATTACTGCGCAGCAAAAGAGAACGGGCATGGAAAGAGAGAGAAAAAAGAGAGATTCGAAAAGTTTTATGAGCTTTAATCAGACTCGCGATGCAGCGTATAAACGTGTGTGTATATATATACGTATATATAAGTATGTATGTACAGTATATAGGTATAAAGCCGTTGTGAGGCGGAGTTCATTTGCGCTAATGAAATCACTGTTATCTTCTACAAAGCTATATATTTTGCCCACGCTATGCATTTATATATACACATACATATATATTTGCCTTCGTGTTATATCTGCCCGAGCAGTCTCCTCGAGGATGGGCCATTTCTATGCACAGAACATACCTACTGTACTCTACGGCGTTATTCGTAAACTATGCATGTGTACCTACCTACGCTGGCATCTACGTGTAGATGTGCGCATGCGTGCGCAGTACCATCGAGCAGCGGTTCCCAAATCGATCTTCTTCGATTATTTTTTGCCAGATATTGTACGGAGAAAAAAGTGAAATAAAGACGAAACATGTTGATGTGCTATTCGAATTTTGATCTACGAAATTCAGATTCGTGATTGACGATTCAAAAGCCGTTTGATACTATGCTTGCTTAAAAATGTTACGATTTTTTTTTTGTTTTTTTTTTTATTAGTATAATTTGGATCCAATGTTATCAATTTTGGAATTCTGACCTTAGACTCGTTAGCGACGTCCCACAAAATATATATTATTTATTACTTATTTCCACCAATGTTCGAATATTTTTACATTTTTTTCCCATCACGTTGGATTTGTTTTACTGGATCTTGCAAATCTGACCTCAGATTCGTGATCCAATTTTCATCCGAATCCGTTCATCCGGTACAGATATTATAATTTTTATTTATTTTTTTCTTGTAAATTTGTTGTGTAAATGAAGAATAAAAGTGATATTCGATACGCGTCGATTAGTCGATATAAGGAAAGAAAATCGTCGCAAACAGATTGATCATTATTTTTCCTTTCTTCTTTATTTTGTCTTTAAATCGATTGTCAAGTTATTCATAATAAAGAAAAGATAATGTCTGATAATTGAACTACTTGTTGGATTATGGATGAATTTGGTTTTACACAATTTCGTTCTTCGGGGACTCATTATCTTTTAAACACCGGTCCACACGAATTTTGAGTCTGGGTTCTGGACGTCAAATTTTGATTTCTTTCGCATAACCAAGAAAAAAAAAAAAATAGTTTTATCAGATAAACTTTGCTTTTGAAATCAAAATTTGTCTTCCAAATATCCTGACTCAAAATTCCTGTTAACCGGTGATTATTTTTCAACGTAAAAAAAAAGCAAACTTTACAAGTAATAAATGAAGATTTTGGTTATTATTCGAAGGTTAGAATCAAAATTTATTCATTTAAATAATAAATTGATCAAGAAAAGAACAAAAAATTTCGCCAAGTTTAATTTCTACTAATCGATTTATTTCAATCCTGACAAAACAAACGTGATTGTCGATAATAATAATAATAATAATGACGAAAGAATCTATGGTCTATTTAGATTCTAAAATTGAATTGCATCTAATCGTCAATTGATGTGATGTACATATTTTTTCTCATTTACGTTTATTTCGTTTGTCATGGAATATGTCGAAAATTGAATCACTTGCATTTTGTTGACTCGCTTTTTTTTCTTTTTTTTTTTTTCTTTCGCAGACAAAGGGAAATAAATTTCACCATATTGCGTAGAGATATCGACTTTATCGTGGGTTGATGACCGCTGATGCACGATATTGCGGATTCATACGTTACACACATCAACTGCGTGTGGGAGGGGGGGGACGGAGGACACAAACGCGCAAGGTAGAGATTATACTGCATTGACTTGTATCCCGGGATCTGATTGCGGCGCTGCGCATAAGTTCACTTCCATCATATATAGCTATAGCTGTAAGGAGTTAATAGCCGATGTGATAAAGCCTTGGCCTTAACGAGATTCACCGTCGGGGTTTCGGATGTCATATACATTTTTACCACAATTCGTCACAGTTTGAGAAAACTTGTGAAATTTTTTTTTTTTGCGAATCGCTATTACTTTGATTTGCTTGTGAATTAGGCAATTGAATAGAACAAAAACAGCGAATTTTAGATCGATTCATTTATTTTTGTTTCCCAATGACTGTGTAAGGAAGAGTGGGGCAATGTGGGCACCCTAAAATTTTTTTTATCTCAATAAATTTGGGGGCAAAGTGGGCCTCCTGAAATTTTTAAAATAATAAGAATTATTCGGAAATCATAATTACTGTAAATATTTTATTCTGATTTTAGACATTATTTTTTTGAGGGGCCCACTTTGCCCCACCTTGCCCTAATTATCAGATTGAAAATTAACATTTATGTCAATTGACTGTTTAATTTGATATTTTTAACAACATAATATATCGTAATTAAATTCTTGAACGATTATCCATAAATTCATTTTGCATTAACGGTACGATGAATTCCTCAAGGATTGCTTAATTTCGTTGTTATTTCTCTGAGCATCTGATTACACATAGCCGCGTACGGGTTAAGCTCGACCAGCTGACTCTTGGCGAATTTCGAACCGCTTTTTGCAGCCTCCGAAAAATCCCTTCTGGCTTCGTCCAATTTATTATTTTTCCTTAACAAAATTCCTCTTTGACAAAGCGCGCGAATACCGGCTCTTCCTTGACCGTTGCTCAGCTCCACAGCCAAGTTTAAATCCTTCATTGCGTCTGCGTAAGACGGAAAATGAAATGAGCAAGAAACAAGTTATGTTTAGTAGTTGTTAGTCTTGTAGTAGTAGATATAAAAGCTGACCTTCATCCAGTCCCGCTAATCTGAGACACTGAGCTCTGTCGTTCAGAAGCGTTGCCGAGTTTGCGGATTTTTTCAAAGCCTCCGCGAAAAGCCTCAGAGCTTCATCGTGGTTTCCGGTTTCCGTTTCGCGAATCGCTCGTTTGTGTATCTCGGCAATTTCTGGTATCAAAACATCTTCCTTCGAATTTTCAGCTGAAACGTTATTTTGGAATCAATCATTACGATTGCTTGATATTTAAACGACAAGTTTTTATTAGTGTACTGGATCAGTTGCCTTATTATACATCGACTTGAGAAATATTTTGTATGTCTGCTTATCGATATTAATTTTTTAACTCACTCTCATCGTCAGTATTTGTTTCCTCAGAAAATACCCCTTCGCCCAACGGTGTCAGAGGATTGAAGATGCTGTTGAGGACAGCCTTGTCGTGTTCGCTGAGCTGATGCATTATTCGTACTGATTGCTGATTCGTGCTGAACGACGGTGAATCGAGTATCAAGTAATGTTGGGAAATAGTCGGGAACGGGTTTCTCTTCCACTTGTTTACCTTCTCTCAATCAAACCGGGTATGCAAATTTTTTGGTAACATACATATAAGATATAACGTTTACTAGCGTTCGTAACGCACAGAGTAAGTTCACAGCACACCTCTAAGAGATCTGATCGTGGGATTAGTTTCTCCTTTGAATATCTTTGTCCTCGTTTCAAGTGACAATCTTCAAACGCACACTGTTAAAAAAATGGTGCCGTTAAAACTGACCAAAAACAACCAGTGTGAACTACTGCAGAACAACTTTTACGGACAATTCAGATGGCCAACATCAGTCATCAAATTATGATCCACATAGAAGTCCACACTGACATCTTCATCACGGCGCATGAATGTGGAACCTGAATTCTGAAAAATATCTGGGAATCCTGGAAAAATTTCATGTCTTCATTTTCGCATTGTATTTAAAATTGGATTGAAAATGTTTCAGCTCCCATTATCATCATTAACACTAACCAAAAATCAACCGCTGTGAACCACTATACATACCAATTTTTGCGGTCACTTTGGATATCCAACGTCAGATGGCATTGAACTGACGTTAAATTATGGTGTACCTATACACTACACTAACGTTTTTGTATCGTTGAATGGACGTGGAAGCCCAATTCTGAAAATTTTTCACCTTTTCGTCTTCGTACCGTATTTGAAATTGGATCGAAAGTGTTTCAGCCCCTCAGCATCATCAGCAGCATTGCATTGGTCGATGCGGTTGGTGGGCATGCCTTATTACCATGCCGTCGGGAATATGAGCTGCAGCTGAGGACCGGCGTTCGCTCGAGGTGGATCAACGTGGCAGTGCAACCCCCGGGCAGAGCAATGCCTTTGGCTTTGATGTCACACGCGTGATGGGGCCGCGGGATAGGTGCCTATATCGTTGTTAATAGGTTAAGCCTTCCCGCACCCGATGCAGAGCATATCGGCTCGCGTATCAAGGCGTACGTCGATCTGTCCGGCATTCTGGAGCCCGGAGGATCCGCGAAGCTTCTGTTGGTACCCCGTAATCTATTTCCATCCCTCTCCCTCTCCCTCTCCCTCTCCCTCTCCCTCTCACTTCGTCTGTCGAATGCACCGCTCCTCTGTCCCATAGCCACATAATATATTCTCGAAATGCAATTACCAGTCGGGATTATGTGCTCGTCGTTCACCTGACAGGTGTCCGTCCGTCCTTTGCTCGACTCGGCAGGTTCTAAGCGTGGGTAATTAAACTGCAACGTTATAGACGCGGACCGCCTGCCTGCCTTGCACTGCTGATAAACGACCTGCTTGTGCTAGTCAGAAACTTCCTTATTTACATGCTTTGTTTTGGTATATTTTGTTTTTATCAGGTTGACGTGGTGAGCAGGAACAAATTCGTCATCCAACTTCTCTACAGGGATCGGTGAATCATTTCCAAATCACTGCTGGAGCTGCGTCTACACTCAAACAACTCATGAAGACTTCGCGGAGGATCCTTCATCCCAGACTACGGAATCTCCATCTTCTGGGACCTCAACGAATGAAGACCTAGAAAATTCTAACTTGCAGATTTCATTGATCCTACTTTTTTTCAGCACTAAAAGCGAAGAATCTTCATCTTGAAGTCCACTCGTGGTCTGATCAGATGACTCATTCATCGTTTTTCAACATTATCAATTCAATGCTGACATAATTTTACATTGATGGAATGAAAAACGTGATGTTCTCCAAATACAGTCTCTTACACTTCACTGATGGAAATTTTATGCATACATGATAATGAACAGTGAACTTGTTGAGCCCTAATTACGCTTTGGCTATTGTGCACCGCACTTTAGACCGTGAGACTGTCTGGGAAAAAGATGGGTTGCGGGTGAAGTTAAAAAAGAGAGGTTCCGACCCGTTCCGTCCGACGGTTTCAACATTTCGATTTGATCGCACCTTGTATACCTACTACGTATACCGCAAATAAAAACTCTTTCACTCAAGTTACCCTAGTGCGGCAGGAATCGAGCGGTTACTGGATGCGGCAAAAAACAGGCGGAGGTTCTTCCTTACGATTGGGGGAAAATTACCTAAACATCCGTAAGATCGAAAAGTTTCAAAAGATTGGGATGATCCGAAGATGCGATGAAGTTTATATAAGTTTCACTAAAAATACAAAAATTCATGTCTAATCAAACGATCTATAAGGTCTCTTACGGGGACCTTGAATGCTTCTTCTTATCATTAAAGCTCGGATTCATTTCTCACCGTGATTTCCGCAGCCCGGTAATCCGTCTTTCAACGGTACAGTATCGAGGTGGCTTCGATTTGATGGAATATCGACAAACCAAGCGGATTCCAGTCTCGTGTATACAGAGAGATACAGGATAGGAGGTGCCTTCGTGATTTGTGGACGTCAATACCGCGGTAGGGTTACGCCTGACGTATCTCACCGATCATAATTACCTCCTGTTCCCAGATATTTCGCCCGGCTTCGACCCCCGATAACGCCTCGAGAAATCCGTACTCCCTGCATCGGCTAACCACTGATTTACAACCACAGCTTACGCCTTGATGCCTAATAACTAGCGGCATCTATCGTGGGACGCATGCATGCAATCCTATGAATGAGGAAACGCTTGGTTTCGGAAAGTTCAGTTTCGGGTCAGGGTACCAATTGCAACTGCTATGGAAACTGAAAAGTTCATACATCGGGTGAAAAATAAGGTTACAATTGTTTTCAGCCATCATTTAAAGTCAAGCTAAGCCATGAAAATGGTAAAAACTACCATATTGGGCGTAAGTCAAACCATTAATCAAGGCTGAGGCCGTCCGTGGAACTATGCATGCAGTATGTTTTTCTTCCTTCAATATCGGTAGGTATCTATAACTCGTTAATCGCCAGACGCAGTTAGTTCGAGCTTAATGTCAACTGGAACTAGCCTGAAAAGAGGAAAAATGATATCGCGGTGGAGGTTCGTTGAACCAGGTCGTTGTCTCCCTGCAGTGGTTGGCGGAATCGCAGGTATATTTTTCCCACAGAGCATAATGCACCTAACCTGAATGTGAGGCGAGGTGGTATGCTTGTGTTCGAAAGTCGGTACAGTTCTGTCGGTCTGTCGGGCATCTCGTGCAATTCATAAAAAACGCTAAAGTATGAGTCACCATGCTGTCCGGTGGCAGCGTCGTTGCAGTATACCTGGTCAAGAGGGCGTAGTTGCAGTGGATCATCGTCATGGTATCTGCACGCAGGTGCCTCGGCGGCAGCTCTTGATTCTTGGTAGTAAAAAGTCATACCTGATTGAAAACGAGACGTAGAAAAAGCGTAATCGGAGACTGCGGAGGGAAATAAAGATCGAGTCAGACAATCACCGTCATCATTTACACACTCCTTGATCCGAAACTATTTTTTCACAACGCATCACTCGAACCCTGAACGCTCTCTTCATTGGGAATTCGAACTGCTCTCAGAAATAAAACGTGTCATTTTCACATATTCATTCTTATGTACCTCTCCTGCAGCCGCGCAGCTGTTTTACATAAACGTCCTGCACGATCCTAGATCAACTCGAATGGAAATGGGCAACGTGGATGCGGGGCTATTAGGTTAAATACGGTTATAATACAGGCAGGGGTTAAAGGGGTATAAACACTAAACAGCCAGTAAATCAGGACTTGGCTTTGGGCCTCAGGCCAAGGGTCAGTTGGGGGGCCATCGGGTGTGGCTCATGGATCGGCTTGCACGCGATCTCCGACGTTCTACTGCACTGCTCGATGTAACGATGATGCACTGTCACCGCCATGAGAGCCGCTGACCTGGAAACTATCCGTTCGCCATTCGGCGCATGGTCTTATGGTCGGAAGTGAGTCTGATTCCATGAACGAAACACTCATTTCTCGACTACTGGTAACACAAAGGTTGAATTTCGTTTCTCAAGTTTTTTTTTTCTCTTCTTCTGCGGAGGACCTCTGGAAGAGACGCGCGATTTCCTCATCATTCTTCATTTAGACTGCCAACCCCTCCTGACGTTGGGATATTTTTCACCCGCTTTATAGGTGGCTGGGTAGTACATACTACAGTGGAATTATAAGTTTGAGTTCATTGATTAAGCGGCGTTAGACCCTCTGGATAGTCACTCGGCCGAGGGTCGGTGGAGCGATCGGGGCGCATTAATCCGCCATTAATTTAATCCCGTTGTGTCCAGCCGAGTGAAAAGTGAGCGAGTGTTGACTTTTAAACAAGATTTGAACATTTTATAAATGACCGTTGCGTCCTGCACCGAGTATCCTCGTCGGACATAGAGGAGATCCTCGCGTGCATCGCACCGCGCTTAATACAGGGGCATGTATGCATACGGTTCGCACTGGCGATTAATGCCACTGTTGCAAGGGTTAAAATCTGGTCGATTTATCAAATCAAGGGTGGAAAAACAAGATAAAAGTCAAACTCGTGGAAAAGTCTCTTCGTTCGCGCCCCTATCCGGTCAAAGCTGACACTGGGTTTCAGCGTTAAGCACGTGAGAAATGACCCAGACCCACCTTTTGCCGGATGGATGAAATCGCTGTTGACCGTTGTTACAGCCTCGTCCTCGGCTCGAGGACTCGAGCACCAGAAGCCCTCAAATGTCACCATGTTAAAAATGACAGGCGTGACTTATCTTTATCTTGTCCTCGCTCAAAATATCAACTCCTGCTTCACAGGCTTGTGTACAATAACCTCGTCAAGCTTCTTGTACGAGTCCGCAAAAATAGTGAATGGGCATAGTGGACTAGCGCTGATGACACCGGATAGACCAGCTTCTCATGCACTCATCGTTTCTTTGCACATACATATGTACTCCGTCATATCCTTGATTTCTGAGAAGTCTCTCAATTCTACGCGCCAACACTCAATTCATCTCCTTGAATTCGAATTTCTCGAACTATTTCATTCAGTTCACTTGAAACGAAATTTTGCTCGAACCTTGTCAAGGAACAACCCTTCCAGTCTCCGTACACACCGTCAATTCGTATCTTGTAGATCGGTTATAGCATACCACAGAACCCCAAGAGTGTATTCGGTATGAGTTGGGCGACAGCGGGGTGTACAAGAACATATTCGCAAACATGCAAAATTCAAAGGACTCTCAGCTCGTTCGCGTAGTCGGGTTCGAGCCTGTGTTATATCTGATTTTACGACATAATTGAGCCTTCCTCGACGAAGCCCTTTCAACTGTGCTTATACACGTGTATCTTATACGTGTATGCAAATACAGATTGAGCATGATAAATTGCTGTTGTTAAGACACCCGGCATTTCGCACGAGTCAGTCACTCAGTCAGTCAGTCAGTCAGTCATTGAGCGAGTCGACATCACGGTGTAAACCTGTTCGGTCTTACTCGTCGTACAAAATGGTACTTTGAACGTAATTTCTCCAACGGTTTCGCACCTCCGGTTCGTTCCTTCACTCCTGCATACAAGCTGATTCATTTCTCTTAGCCGTCTCGACGGCGTTTCTCGCAGGCAGAAGAGCGTCGCTAAAGTTCTTTCCGTTTCTTTTTTTTTTTTACTTTTCTCGCTTGACCATCGGTGCGCACTGCGGAGTTTCTCTCTTTGGTGTCTGGCATTCGATCGTAAAGAGAAAAAAGTCTCCCCGTTGCTTTTCGCTGCATGGCTGCAGTAGCTACCCTGAAGAGAATATAACAAGGGACCAGTTGAAAAGCCGCGATGCAAATGAGCGTCGAGAGTTGACGATGAGGCGCGACCCCCCACGAATTTGGTAATGAGACGATTTAGTTACGAAATCGGCAGTAAAACTATCCGGCAAAGAATGGGACGTCGCCCGAATTACTTCGCCCGGGTTTCTCGCATTCCAAGGGATGTTCCGTCGGGACGAGCGAGAACTTGTAAGGACCGCTTCTCTTCCTCGGGGCGTCTCACCACCCGTCGAACCTTACGTGCAGCCCTTGCCTTATACACTCGTATTTACATACGGGGAGAATGGTAGGACTGGATCTGTTAAATGACGCAGAGGCCTTTCTACCGCTGCCACCCAAAACTGACTTGACAATAAGGAGAAGAGGCGTGATGTTGTGAATAGGTTGACAAAGGGCCAGATATATTACGTAACACGATCCAACAAACAGAAGCACAAGGCGCTGTTGTAAAAAGACGGTAAATTTATAAGAGAGGGCTTGACGAATGAACCATTGAAGTTTAAGAGGGAAATGGAAACTTCGTTCCGAACCGAAGGGACAATCAATACTTACTTTTCAGGTTCGGTCTACACGCTTCAAAGTTCTATGAAATTCTTATGGAATCCTTTAAATTTCGTTAAGTTTTACAACATTTCTTCAAGTTTGACGATAGTCTCGCTAATTTGCATTAGATTCTTACAAATCCGTCTTATGAAATTATTAAAAATCTGGTTGCTAATCATTCCACGTTTCACGAGGTTCTGTAGGTACAAAGCGATTTGCAACCTTACAAAGTTTGATAAAATTTTTTCGAAAATTCCAGTGCACTTCAATAAATCATTCCAACTCATACATGAAATCACGTGACATATTTTTCGAGGTTATGTCAACAATATAAAAAACTCCAAGCCAATAGAATTACACAAAATTTTCAACATCGTTCGCAGAGACCAGGTCGAAATACCTTTTTCCAAAGTGAATAATCCTCAGTTTCTAAATCCCTATCTTCAGCCCGTTGAGTTACTTTCCTACACACTTGAAGCCCTACGATTATACAACCTAAGATTTCAAGAACTTTTTCATACCTTTACTGTACGCAAGCGTTGAGGGTTGATTAATCGTCACGTTGTTGGTTGCGAATCGATGCGAAGAATCCGCGTCGCAGGTATATTACAGAGGGGTACACGCATTATATGTGTAAAAAGAAAGGAATCAAGGGAAGAGTGCAGACCCTCTATAGGGCGGATTGTGCAAGCTGCAGCGGTAATGCAAGGAGGGAAAGGACGTTGACCTGACCTGGTGATACACATACGGATCTGTCCTTACGCGCCTGTGAACGTCATTCAAATGGGGGAGGGGGGTGAAGAAAGAGAAGAAAAGAGAGAAAGAGAGAGAGAGAGGAATGCGAACCTGCGGATGCAGGGACGTTTTTGCACGCTGTGATGCTGCGGGGCTGCACCGCATTCGCGATTCGCGCGTTCATTGTGCCCCGTATTTACCCACCTTCTACGTACCTACACCTACACCTACACTTATACTCGTATAACCGCGGCCAAAGGAGAGCAAAGAGTCGACGAAGACAGCCGACACGCACTGCACGTTCAGGGATGAAGGGGGGGGCGAGGCAATAGCGGAGGGATAAAGTCACTGCGCTCCAAGGGGGCGGCGGGGAGGGGGGGGGGGGGGGGGAGGGGATCGAGGAGCTGCTGCAAGCCTCGCGATGCGGAAGACTTAATCCTGCCCTCCAACATCCTCGTGCATAACTCGCGTTCGGTTCACGGTAGGTATCAAAAGTGCTGCAGCCATTCTCGCTCGCTGCTCAACGGCGTAATCTTCTTGGGTTTTCCCGCACTCACTTTGATGCATAGCGATATCTTGTTTCGTGCAGGAAATGTGTCGCTTTCTCGAACTGGGATTATTGTTTTTTTTTCTTTCTTTTTTTTTTTTTTTTTTTTTTTAGGCTTCCGTACCTTACAGGGAAAAAATTTAACACTTATAGGATAATTTTGTTGTCCGTTTGTCTGTTAAGATACTTTTTTTAGGAACGGGTAGAGGTTTCACGTTGAAATTGATGTCGAATACCAAAGTCTCCGGTCCCTTGGAGGTGCAAATAATTCAAGCTTCAAAGTCAACGCAAGCAAAAGATACGATCATTTATGTCACGTATTTTGATACTCGCAAGCTCACAAATCGTAATCTATAGGGTACTTGCCGTTGACCTAGAATCATGAAATTTGGCGAGAAGCAAGGTTTCGCAGTAGAAGTAAAGGAAAAAGATCGAAGATGATTCATTTTTAGTTATAACGCATAAAAAAAAAAAATTAATTTTGTACGGAACCCTCAGGGTACGATTTTTCTTGTTTTCACTCAATGCAATAAAAATTTATTTATTAACAAGAAATTGGGCGTAAAAGGGGTGATTTTTTTTATCAAGAAACAGATTGTCAAGAATTGTATTTATACGTAACGATTTCACGTGTTCGAAGACCCGTAGATTCAAACTGCCAATCAATTGGAAATAAATTCTCCTTTCCTCGTAGATATCTCTGCAACTTTTATTTATTATTATTATTATTATTATCATTATTGTTGGTTTTTTTTTAAATTTTGTATCCCGCTGCCCCGTCGCCAGAGCGTCGCGACGCTGCGCCTGTTAGTGACACAATGAAGGATGTTTTCTCTATTTTACTTCGTTTCACCTTTTTATTTTGGAAAAAAGAAGGAAGAAACGCGGCATTGTTCCGTGACGTATGGTGCAGTATTATCTACGGATATTCTATAACAAGAATAACTACGGTCAGGTGAAGAAAAAAGCTTTGCATTATTCTGCTTGTGACGCGTGATCGCGTCAAATATTTTAAATCTTCATTTTTCAAAACTTCGTATGGGTGGGAATTTTTTAATCAGAAACAACTTCAAAGGCTGGGTTATAAAATTGAAAAGGTAATCAATAACAACGCGTTTCTCATCCTTAGCTAAATCTATTCGCGGTTCTGAATACCAGTGAAAAAGATAGAAAGAATTGTTAAATTATTGAGAGAAAACACGTTAACGTTAGCAAAGAAAAGTTGACTTGAAAATTTTTCAAGAATAGGTACGTACACAACTATTGAGATCATCGCACGCAAAGTCATTATTTTGAAAAAAAAAACGTCATAGAATTTTGATTACTTGAATTCCAAAACGAGAATTAGAAGTTGCGGTCCTTAGAAATGTTTTCGAGTTGAACAATATGCAATTTGAACAAATCACTCAACAAGCTTGCGATAGAAATTTGTATAAAACAATGGGAAGAACCCTGCATAAAATTTTGGAATGCTTTCCGGAGTCAGTTCAAGCGATTTTTTTTTTTTTTTTTTCTTATTACAGTGTTTTTTGAGGATATCTGGGCTTCTGCAGGGTGAGTTTCCTTTCGCAAACGTAACTCGGGGGGACAGAGAAACATAATGTAGCTAGTATATGCGCATCAGGGACTTGCGGCACCGCAATAAGTAACTAAAAAGACATAAAACTTGGTCTACGGCTCGTAAAACTGTGTAACTTTGTTAAGTTTCGGGGTGTTGGATTCGGCCACTGTGTATACAATGAGAGGCAACCCTTTAACCGCGAGTTATTATGCGAATTTTACCGACTTTCGCAGTACGGTTACATTAACTGTCGAGTTCAACACGTTCGAAATTCCCGCCTCGCAATGAATGCCGGGAAATTAACCTGACGAAGCCTCCCCGAAAGGACCACCTGCCATCCTGCCATCCACCTCCTCACCGCCACCGTCATGGCAATAATCGTGAACGTGAAATTTCATGCCTGCTCGATGCAATCCATTATAGATATTGCTCGTAAAGGGACGGTTCTGTCTCGTATCTACATAATGCGCTCATCCCGTTGCACACGTGTAATACCCATCCGCCATGTAGCAATTCGCCATTGTTTTGTTTCAAGCTTTCTGCAATCCCCTTCCCACGCCACTCTTTTAATCACCCGCCATTTTTCCTCCGTTATATTCGTTCGCAATTTTCCAACCAAACTGCATTTATCGTCATAGAATATAGACGGAAAAAATATATAAAAGAATAGAATAGAGAATACAAAATGCGATGATCGATGGGGCAGGAGAAAATAGTTGACGAAAATTATTACGAGGTTGAAGTTAGTAACGTTAATTTAACGATGCTTATTCGAGATGAAAACCGATACGTCGCAACTTCAGGATTGTTTGAAATTCAGTGATCCATAAATCGAAGCTAAATGTACCTCAAATTGTGCAGGCTAAACTTTTTCGAAATCTTCTTTAAAAAATAGTAAATTCACGACTTTTGTTGAGATGCTTTATTACATTCACTTTACTAACTTCAATACTCTAAATTATTGTAAATTTTGCGAAACTCTGAAACGATATGCAACAAACGCTAAAAAAAGAAGTTTCTGATAAAAATTTACTCTAGAAGTGTTTATTATAATAAAATCAATCTGTAATTTCATTTAAATATCGTACATATTATTTCCAACAATCCGATAGACTGCCAAGTGTAATAAATAAATTCTATTCAAGGTTCAATCGACGAGGGGAAAAAGTTATTTTTCCTCAATAAATTTATATCTTTCGGACATAATTTAACCCATTTATAAAATCCAACGACACTTACTTCGAAGTTAAATCTGTCTTGAGCTGTATATTTGACTTCATAAATTCAGTATAACTTGTTTGAGCGAATCAAGTGAACGGAATTTAATGTAACCTCCTCCTGTGCATTGTTATTTTGTTTATTTATTTGCTTCTTATCAAGTGCAGGGAGAGCAGATCGTGACGATGGCAACAATAATCCGAGTCCTATTATGAAAATGATTATTAAGGCAGGTTAATTTTTTTTATGGCGTTTTTTCTCCTCTCGACCAACTGCACGAAGGGTTGGAATAGCAGACGCGTTTCAAGCGTTATACCCACACTTATATGTATATATTATATATATATATATATATAATATATATATATATATATATATATATATATATATATATATGTGTGTGTGGATGTATGCATTGCTGCACTATGATGCAGGTAACGCTGCTGCAGCGAGAATTGCTGGAGCAATAGCATCCATGAACAAACATGGGCTCGTGATAATACAAGTACTAAACACTGCAGGTATCGCCCCGGTATTATTGCTTGCACTCTCGTTGCTGCTGCTGCTGATGTTGGTGTTGGGAAATTTTACTCTCTGTATTCACCTATTCGTGTAACCTTTGCCCAGCGGTCTGCGTTCACTGTTCAGAATTTTTTTTACACTCCTCCTTGCTTATGCTTTTTACTCTTCTCTTGTACTTCATTTTACTGACAGTCTATGTTAGTCGACGGGAAACTTGCTCCGTTGCAGTTTATTGCAAAAAGCGTTTGCAAAAAAAACCGAATATACTTCTGGTCTTGTATTTGTTATGCTTACGTTCAATTTTTTTCTATACTTTTTCACTTTGCGTTGGTAATTTGTCATGAATATAGTTCGCAAATACTCAATTTACTGGTATAAATTAAGTTTCATATTGAAATGAGATTTAGGGAACTGAAATTTCAAGATTCTAGATTATTCACGTCGGTCTTTGGGTTCCTGGGGTTGTAACAAAAAATGCCATGAATAAAAATAAAAAAAAAATTTACAATATCAATCCATGTCAAAAAACCCAACCATAAATTCTACCATAATTAAATAACCTACATGACAAAAAAAAAATTACGATCACATCAAAAATTACTTTTTTTTTTTTTTTTTTTTTTTCTTTTTCAAATGTTGATCAATGTAAATGCGATTACGGGAAAAGAACGATGCAAAGTTTTAAGTGGGGTACAAAGAGTAACACGAAAAAAAAAAACAATTTTTTTGTTCGTTAAACAACTTCATACGTAAAAGGTATAATCTATGAATGATTTTCCACGCACAATGCATTATAACGTTATTTTTTAACTATTTTTAACTAAATTAATTACAATTAAACCCCATAGACGCAAAAGACCATCACCAATAACTGTCAGAGGTTCCGAAGTTACCGCCCCATCAGCTCGTAGCAACAATGGTACGAAAAGAAATAAAAAAAATTTAAAAAACCAAATGGTTGAAATTCGATCGGTGTTAAATTTGGCAGTATATTTTTTTAGCGCACAGAGATGAAGCGTTACGGGGAGACAGGCTCTGTTTGGTCGGCAAACAAAGCCGTTCGTATAGCCGTCGATGCGAAACGAGTTGAAAATTTTGTGAAAATCCGTCGAACCGTGGAGGGTAGCGAAATGGGGGGGAGAGCCGGGGGCGGAAAGGTTTTAAGTGAATTTCGTAGCCAATACCGGCGGCGTAATGCGCGTGCAGTGGGTGTAGGTAGACGCGTCGACGGGGTTTTCACGGGTGCAGGATGCAGGATGCAGGACGCAGGACGCAGCAGCCAGGATGCGGGGTGAATCCTGACAACTCGGCAGGAGCGAGGCTCGCCAATATATCCGGCATGTTTTGGCGTTATAACGCTGTTAACACCCACGATTGCTTTCAATCCTCCCGGTTCATCATTCCCTTCCATCGGCATCGTTATACGCACACCGAAATCACCACATGTGCCAAATTATCTCGACGGAATTACTCGCACGGCGAGTAACAAGTTCACTCGTTTCATCCTCGACTAAAATTTGCAGAAAATACGACTCGAAATCGAGACCGAATCATCCTATACCGAAACCACCCTCATCGTCTTTAAACGTGGAACTCCACGGACCTCGTGGTTGTCCTTCTTAAGGATCAACACATTTTCAGCATTTTGATCGTATATGATCATGATTTTTTGCAAAAGTCTTCTCTGAGGTCTAAATATCGAGATTTTTTTCGGTACTTTTCTTGTAGTAGGGTGACTATATCAAGTTTTGTGCCGATTCAATGAAAAACCGCGAACTTAACCTAAAATAGTCGCCATATTCGGTCCGCCATCTTGAACTTCGCAATTCTGAAGTCAGGATCGTAATCAACGATCCGAAAAACCCTCAGATCACTTGTGATTTTGAAAATTTGTTCAATACAAAAACGTCCCTCTGAAAGGGTCAAAGGCGTTAAAAAATTTTTTTTTTATCACTCGTAATTCATTACCCCCCCCCCCCCCCCCCCCCCCTCCCTCCCCCCCACTATACCAAGTTTTGTTTCGTTTCAATGAAAAACCGCGAACTTAACCTCAAATACTCTGCCATCTTGAACTCTGCAATTCTGACGTCAGAATTGTAATCAGCGATCCGAAAAACGTTCAAATTACTTATGATTTTGAAAATTTATTGAATAGAAAAACGTGCCCCTCAAAGGTCTAAACATTCTCCAGATTCCTCAGAAACTTTTCGATGGAAGAAGAGCTCCGCAATTGTTTCAGGCGAATCGTTATCGTCGCGAGATCTTGAAGGGAAAATCCAAAGGTTGTGGAGTTGCGGTTTCGGGCTTTCGAGTCGGAGGATTGAACGGTGACAGTTTATGAGCGGTCTACACGCTCATTCGCGTATGACGCAATCACGGGGATGATCTCTGAATCAAATCGAGGTTTATACGCGGGGTTTCGTCCACCCTTATACGACCTGCACGAGAACCTCCACCTACACACTACAGGCCATACGGATGGATAGACGAGAGCAATTTCACAGGGCATGAAACGCTGACTTCATTATTCGGTTGTTAATTCGCCGCGTCGTTTCAAACGAACCGCATACATATACCTACGTATCTACATATATACATATAAATTCGGCGATGCGTTGATTTCGCAGATCAAGATATAGATATGCACGTGTTAGATCGATCGGCGGTTCACGATTTACTCTTTTCCGCACCTCAATTTATTTCAATAGTAAAACGAAAGGATGAAACTTAATCGATTTCGATAAAAAAAAAAGAGGAGAAAAGTTTCTGCTCGTGTGATTTAATTCGTTCACTTAAAAATCAAAATTTCAACTCAAAATGCGTTTATCCGAGTAAAGAAACGATATTTGGACAATTTTTTGACACGTTTCAGATATTTTTTCAGTCTCACTTACAGTAATTCTACAAACTAAATAGCGACGATCTATTTGTAAAAAAAATTTACCTCTATTTCATATATACTTGACAATTATTTATCATGCAGTATATTTCGAAAAAGTTGTCAAAAAGGACAATCAAGGTTGTACACCATAGTGAATGGTCGACCCGTTCAAATGAAAAGTATGTATAATCCGATCTAATCGAACTGAATAATCGATCCATTCAATTGTAAGCGAAAAACTAAAAAAAAAAAAAAAAAAAAAAAAACATTCCACATAACTTTCTTTTTTCTAAAATCGTCATTCATTATTAGAGTAATTTAAACTTTGAAATATTTGATCTGACTTACTTCAGTAAAAATTGGTATAATAAACCGTAAGCAAGGATCGTAATCAAATTTCTATCGTCCCAAAATATGAAAAAAGAAAGAAAAAAAAAAAAAAAAAATCGAATCAAAAAAGACCACACGCGACGGTTTATTTATCCCTGCTCAATCTGTGTCCGAGTAATCAGTAGAAGTACAACGGGACGTTGTCCCAGCTTCTAAACATCCTGACGACCGCAGGGACGCGTGTATGTCCCTTGTTTGATTTTCCGTCCTGTGTCTTCATCCTCTTGGTGGTGCATATTTTTCCCCCTGTTTCTTTCTTCCTTTTTTTATTTTTTTTATTTTTACTACCAAAGAGGGAGACATAATTATGCGCTGGTTTTCCTGTAGGCATAATAACGCGTGTATCTATACGTCAAGGATATGACGACGTAGTTTTTTAATTACTGCACGCCGCACCAGCGTGTGTGATGTATAATATGAATCTCTCTCACTCTCTCGAATTTTCTCCCTACCGCGTTTTTTTCAACCCGCATGCATTGATATTTCGTTTATTTTTTATGCGTAATATTTCTCCTCCTCTTCATCATTCTTTTATTTATATATTTTTTATTTTTTTCATAAATTTTTCTCTCTTGATCCCCGTTTCCAGGCTTCGCTATCGTCCCTCCACACGACGCACTTCGCAACCTTTATTCTCTATACTTTGTCTTTGTACTGCAGGAACGGCATGTGTATAGAAACGCAAGTTGGTAGAGGGCAAATCGCTTTTGTGTCCGGTTTGCCCGGTAATGGCGTACGGTTTATACCGTGTGTCGATCAGGAAAATGCGCATCTTATGCGCGTGTGTCAAATCGTTCGAATTTTATTGGCTGATAGTTACCACCTGATTGAACTGCTCACGCAATACCAATCGCGACTGTCAGAAAATTTCCCTAGGAGCCCACAGCTAACTGTCAGAAAATGTCCCTAGAAGCCCACAGCTAGCAGTAGCAGCATTTGACTAGACTAGTACCTACATGGATTACATATCGTTTCTTTGATTCTCCTGCCGTAAAAAGCGCACCGATTTCTGCCGCAAAATATCCACCGATAGGCCTGATTCAAATGAAAATCTGTTAAAATCCTTGACGTTTCGGTCCTTTGAGGGGCTGCTGTTTTTTTCGTTTCAAAAGTTTATTATGACTTTTTTGCACAATTCATGTATTTGATGTGAGATTGAAAATTTCTTTTTTTTGTCTGGTGCTTTTTTTCGCTTCTTCTGGTTATAAGTCCTCAAGGGGCGAAGCGTTAAGTATCTAATCGAGAGTTTTTCATTTGGACCCAAGACACCGAGAACCCAAATTCACATAGATTGGATAAGGGCGAAAAACACGTTATTAAGCTATAATTTTTACCCTTTGCCTGACGGAGGTGGCAAAAATGATGGGGGTTCGTCTTTAAGGGAGGACGTTGCACCCGCGTCAAGGGGCTTGATACCACTGGCATAGATGCATCGCGCGGATTTCGATGTGTGCACTCCGTCGCCCCCTCGCAATTCCACCTGGCGCCCCTTCGACAAGCGAGCAACGTGCAAGACGCCTTCCCCATATGCCCATTCCCATGCGCCCGTATTACATGCGCCTGTCGTATGGCTGCTGTGCATGGGCATGCCGAGCAACCCGCGTATAAATATCCCATGGCAGGCGCGGTCGCACCGCAGCACCCAGGGTGCAACAATAGGCTCTTAGCGGTCACCATAGCAACCCCATCATCAATGCCTTGGTAACAGCTCGACAGGATCTTGAAGGAGATCATCTACGAGATAGGTACTCGATGACGCTGACCTGTAGGTACCGGGGGCACCAAAGCGACACCTTGAAAAATGGGCAACTCTTGGTGTTAATTAACCCTTTGCGTCATGGTGCACTCTGAGAGGTACCACCTATAAATTTCATCACTTTTTGGACATTTATTCTATGATTAACGGATTTCTGTCGAGTCCTTTGCAGTTTGTTGGTAGCTGAGATCTTACGGAGTACAGAGAAATTTTCCTGCAAACACGAATATTTATTGCTATTGTTTCATAAACGAACGATTACAAACAGAAAGTGATTTTTTTGGAGTTATTCATTTTTAACGAGACTTTTCAGAATTTTTTCTTGGAAATCAGTACCATGTGGTTTTTGAGGGTGCTGATAGCAAATCTGCTATTAGATTTGCAAAATTCCTCATCCAAGATGGCGGATTCAATACGGCGGCCTGCAATTTTTTGCATTTTCAGAATCTAAGGTCAGATTCATTATCAGCGCCGGCAAAAACCTCTGTATACGAAGTTTCGCGGAAATATCTCAAATATAAAAATGTATGCTTCAAAGGGTTAAGGGGTGCATACCCTGTAGAACGCCAAATCCGAATCGATTTTCATGATTTTTTTTTCTCTCTTTAGAGGGTAAGAAATAAATCTTTTCAGGGTCATGAGTAGTTTTTATTACGTAATTCCAGTTTTCAAAATGATTTTTGTTTATTGAAAAGTGTGTAAAAATGGCGACGATGTAAACAGTCGCTGTTTTATCGTGTATTCCGATTTTCTACTCGTTGAGAAAAAAAAAAGGAAACACGTATTATTATATACTTACTCGCTCTTAAATTTTGATTCGAACCCAAAATTAAGTTTCAGGCATGATTTTAATAACGGAAAACTGACCGTTCTTCACATTTCGATGGTTCTTACCTGTAAAGGGTTGTAGGGTAACAAAATCGGTTAGACATTTTACCGTAACCTGACTTCGGCTGAAGTACCAACGATTAATCTTCCCATTCACGCCGTAATATTGCTGCACGCTTGATAAAACACGTCAAGTATATTACAACATTCTTTTTTATCGACTAATCGAGTATCTGCATATGTATACGATATATGTCTACGTATATGTTGGAAATAATCGTGAAACATATGGCAGGACTGACTAGCTAGCTGTCGGTACGGAATTGATTGTACAATATATAGGTAGAAAAAGTGGTATGTAGGTACAGGGTTAGAAACGATTGTTGAGCAAAAACAGCCCCCATAACGAATCGCGATTTGAACACCATTGTAAAGCATTTATCACTTTGTGTTTGACCGCAAATACTCGAGATACACCTTATATTCATTTTTGTAATATCCTCCACCTGTTCAGGAAACACAGTTTGATCTGAACTTCTCGGTATAATTCTGACCTACGGTAATTTTTTCCTTTCTCGATTTCCGGTCTGCACCCGTTGTTTTCATCCGGATGCAACGAACTTGCAATCAGTGCAATGTCGCTCGTGTCTTAGAAAAGGAGAAGCGAGAAATAGAGTAGATTCAGAGCTCTTTGAGTATTATTTTTAGTCAAGAAGGGGCGGGGTTGGAATTCCGAATTATAAAAGTTCCGGAAGCTTCTAATTCCGAATTATTTGGTCGCGATCAACGAAGTTTCAAAATGCAAGATTTCGAAAATTCAAGTTTCGAAAAGTAAAGTTCCGATAGAGCATTAAAAAAAGAGCAAACATATTACAAAAGCTTTCCGGAACGCCGTGAACGTGATGGAAATTTGAAACTTTTCTTTCTAGTATCCAATTAGAACCAATTAAACAGCGATTTGTCGAGGTGCCGGTGAACTTCTCGGTATATAGGAGAAAAAAATTTAATCATAATTTCGCTTTACGCGTATTGGTATGAACTGCATAAAGCCGTGAGTGAGAGACTCACTCGGATGAAATTGCAGGTTTGCACTTCACGACACGGAATTCAAGAATCAGAAAAACCCCGAGGGAGTCGATGAGATTAAAGGACATTGCAATAAGGGTAAAAAGTAGGTGCGATAGAGATCCAAATGCGCGGTTCAATTCCCAGCGACAATTTCGCTCATCGGAGATAATGACTAACCGTAGTGTTTCTGAATTTTCGAAAGTAGCTGCGGCAGCGAATTACTTACGCGGGCCCATTCGTTATACCGTGTGTCCATAAGGAAACTGCGCACCTTATTTTTTGATTTTTATTGTCCGTCAGTTACCGCCCGATTGAGCAGCCGATGCAATGCCAATCGGGATTGAAAAAAAATGTCCCTAGGAGCCCACCGTTAACTGTGAGCTCCTAGGGACATTTTCTGACAGTCGCGATTGGTATTGCGTCGGCTATTCAATCGGGCTTGCACTGCCGGCCAATAAAATTCGACCGACTTGACGCACGCGCATAAGGTGCGCACTTTCCTCATGGACACACGGTATAATAGGGAAAAAGGTGTAACGCGTGGTGCAGGGTATTTCTGGATATGCATCGCGGTTCGCGATGCAGTGGGCATTGATTAATGACACGCCTGTTGCAGTTTGGTCACAATGCAATTTCGACCCGCTGTCCACTCGTGTGTGTGTGTGAGAGAGAGAGAGAGAGAGAGAGAGAGAGAGAGAGAGAGAGAGAGAGAGAGTGTGTGTGCATGTGGTGGGCCATTCAGCTTCGGTGTTTGTACGAAGTGACAAAGCCCTGACAAGTGTGACACGGTGACATGCAACGCCCGTCCACCGACGACAACCAATTAATCACTATGTATACACTGCATACCCTCTCCCTGCACGCTGCACGATGTTTTACCGTATAAGGTGCAAGTACGTATGTATCCGATGGACGAGTTAAACCCTGGTGTGAGTATACATGGTGTGCCTAGGAGTGAAGGTTCTTTTTCCAAAAAAGTATCTCTCTCGCGCTGGATTGGACTTAAGTAAGATGTGTACCAACGGCGCCAAAATACCCTAGATCGCTGGTGATTAATTTTTGTGACGTTGAATCTGCGTGGGGAAAAATGAGCGAGACTTTAAATAACTCACACCTCAACTATACGTGATGGTATTAACGAGCAGGGCAGCGTTCGTCAGAAAAACAATTCCCTAAAAATATAGAGATTTCTTTAGACAGTTGGTACACATCTCACTTAAAGGATTTAACCTAAAAAAAAGGCGCGTGTCGTAGGGGTTTTAGGCGCACCATGTATACTCATACCACGAGCCAAACACAATGCGGAATTCGTACGTGGAGATCGGTATTAATATTCTAATATTCCCCAGTCCTCACCGATTTGCACTGTTATTAAGGAGTGCCCTGGTCGATTTCGACGTTAACGTGCATATCTCCAACTATCCAAGTCCACGTATCTCAAACCCGAAAAAGAACTTAATAGTAGAGTAAATTTTTTATCTGAATCATGATTCTATACACAATTCTGAACAAAAATACTCCAATTCATTTTCATTTGACGCATTTATAAAGAAATGGCACGGATTCTACGAAATGGCGATAGTGAATTCGTAGAATCCATGCCGATTCTTTACTTCGGTTCAGAATTGTGTATAGCTTTCAAGCCCCTTTTTCGCGTTTGAGATACGTGGACTTATATGGTCAGATGTCGATTAGCACTTATTTGTTTTTATCCAACTTGTTTTCACACCTCTTGCTAATTATCTAACCCAAACAATTATCAGGTGCGACGGAAACTTCAGCGAGTCTCGTTTATCATGACAATATTGCAGTTTTATGTTATACACGAACAGCGAAATGGATTAATGAATAGTTGATCTAGCCGCAAATCAGATCGTGTCTTATAGGTATAAGGGAGAGAGACGCGGGGCTGGAAAGTAGACAAATTCGTTTCTCTTTCGCGAAGAACTACGTGGAATGTGTATATATATACATACACATCTCCGTTCTTTATATCCTCGTCGGATAAACTATTGATATCGATTGTTCCCTAGGGTAAAACAGAGAGAGTTCCCAGGCGTTTTGGTGGAGAGATCACGAGCTTGACTTCACCCTCTTATCAGCTCGTTACTTCTGCAATGTGGCTGCCTGCCATTCAGGGTTTGAAATTCGTCCGAAATTCATGACTGCCAATATAATGCCAATATCTGAGAGCATTGTTTAGACGTGGATGTTTTAGGGTATTAGAAACTTTTTATTTTAACGTGTGCCACACAACATGGCGATCGGTAAAGAGAGCGTATTTCTTTTTGTGTACCTATAAGGTCAACCAATTTATAACTAGAGAACTAACTGGGAATTAAACATTTAGTTAGAAAGTAAAAGTTCTACACAAAAAAAAACACCCCGTCTTTCTTCTTCTTCTTCTTCTTGTTTTTGTCTACAGAACCCTGCTTGAAATATCCTGCGTTGTACAGAAATGGAATGGGACCGACAGGAAAGGAAAGGAAAGGAAAGAGAAGCGCAGGAAAACATCAGCTTCCACTCAATGATTACCAAAGTATATTTGCATAGGACGCGAGAGCCGCGATCACTTTCCTGCCGTACACATACTGTATACACATATATTTATATATATCTGTGTATATATATATGTATATATATATATATATATATACCCGATTTACATTTTATTTTAATCGCGGTAATCGATCCGGCAGTTTCGTCTCCGCACCGCACGGATATGCGGCCCTCGTCCTCCACCCCCACCTCCCCCTCCGCCTCTCCTCACCTACCTATGTATGTACCTCGGAATTAAACCTCCAGCGAGAGACTACTTTATTTTTATTTAAACTCCTCGCGGGCCTCCATTAGGCATTACCGGACGGGGAAACTACGCTCAACTTTTAACGATTCCGATATTCTAACTGCCAATCGACGACGCCGTTACCTATTCTGCAGGGGGGATGGAATTCTCACGATCTGTAGACTGCGGGGTGAGTTTAATTTATCAATCTGATTTCCGTTACGCTTCTCTCTGCTTATTGTGTCTCGTACGGATATCGCATGACTTTATTGCAGGCAATTGGAATTAGTTGAGCGGATTGAAAATGAAAATTATAGTACGATTTCTTATTATGCGTTGATTATTCAATCAATTGCTTTCATCAATTCGGACGAATTTTTTTTTTACGTTTAATCATATTTATATCTAAAAATTGATTGATTTTTTCTCCTGGAATAATTCAATTGCGTTCGTAAATCCATTTTCAAGAGTTTTTCGATTTACGTGATTATTGATTTTTTCATAATACTTTTCGATACGAATAACTAATCAAATCGAATTTTCGCACTGAAAAACGAAGACGTCTTCATAAATAAGTTGGCAAATGGGTTGAAAAAATTAATCATTTGTGGATCAACAATTTACTCAAATTCACTCAAAAAACAAAGTAGCTTAATTCAATCATCTTCTCACGAAAGCAATTTACTCCAGATTTAAAAATCGGTTACAAATCGGTTGCAGATATTTCCTATAAACTACATTCGATGAGAATTAAAAGCGCGGGGATTGTTGAGATGGACGCTAATCTATAGGTGTGCCAATTACGCAATAACGCTTGTCGAATTAGTTTTAGCCTGTATCTTTCAGCCGCGTATAGCGAGAGATAATTGAGGCACTTTAAGGGCGGCGCCATCAATATTCCAATAATTCACAGGCTTGGGCGACTGCAAGGGGTTGCGTATTCCATTCCCTCGGGTGTTAGTCCGGTCCTCCAGTTCTCCGGCAATACATCACACTGTCCACAGTACCGTAACTCACCCTGAACGCAGAACGCTCCATACACCAACCGATCCTGGTCAATAAACACACACACAAACACAAACACATACGCATCTGGATCCGCGTGTTAGTGAAGCAGATATACGACCGGGATCACCGAACGTAGCGTCTAATCTACCCCTAATTTTCCACGAGATGGGGAAAAACCCGCGATTCCGCTTTATTATCCCGTAATATCAATTTCATAAGTCGGCTATGTTCGCCTTTCTTGGTTATTATATCTGCGATGCTGCGTAACCAGGGGGAAAAAATGATCGAAAACTTATTCATTTCGATTTTGCTTTACCCGTTTTTTTTTTTTTTTTTTTTTTTCCATTCACTTCTCGCAATATTTATATATCGGTTATGATGGTGATTTTTGCTTCGCGATGCGTGAGATTTTTCGAAAAATTCTTACCGAGGTTTGCCGATTCGGTAATTTGTTACTGAGTATACAAATTAGATTCATCGTCAAGTTAGCCAGAACTAAGCTTGATGGTATGTTTTGGGCTTTCAACCCTCTTTCCCATAAATTCGTTCCGCCTACAGTTGAAATTGGTAGAATGTTTTTAATTAGCGTCGTTTTTATACTGGGCAGGTTTTATATCAGTTTAATTGAATCATTTCAAGTTTATGTGAAATTCTTATCGTTCTTATAAAGTATAGTAATACGGTTTTTCGTTTGAAACTTTCTCGTAGAAAAAAGAAACACTGGATCAACTATTCAACGTATTCAACTATTCAATTTATCGTCCTGATGATCAACTTTCGACATGAAGAAAAAAAATCCTCTTGAAAATAAGATGTCTCTACAAACGAATTTTACCCACGCGAAAATCTTCTTTTCACTTCTTCTTTACTTATGTTCATATCAATTGGAAAATTTGAATATCTCCATATATGTATGTATCTGTGAAAAAAAAAAAAAACAAAAAAAATTTCCTAAACGTATTCAGATTTGCATTGAGTGTTTCTAATCTATAATATGGAAGAAAAACCAAAAGAATAGAAAATGACAGAGAAAAACGATTTGACAAAAAATAGGCGAAGGAGGGAAATAAAGAGAATGAAGAGGGGAACAACGGCGTACGGATTTCAATTAAATTGAACGCCTCGATTTTCCCCGCGTGTTTCCCGACGCCGGGGGGCGTCGGTGCAGAAACCTGGAGCAATACCAGGCTCTGCACTAGGTTGGTGCACCCGTCGCGTCGCGTCGTCGCATCGAGTAGCAGCCGGACAATCGGGCGCAGCGGGAGTCCGGAACCCTTTTGGTCTGCTCGAGGCCGGGGTTATCGCTATCAATCTAGATCGTATAGCTTCGGGTCGTGTAAGGTATCGAAGTGAAATGATATAACCGCCACTGAAGTGTGGCGCGGTGAACGAAGTTGGATGTAACGAAGGCGAACGCATGCTGCATACGATGAAGAGGGTGCACGCAGGGAGCAAAGCGTCAGGCCGACTAATGACCAGGTTATAACTAATGTAAGTAAGCAATCCAGAACGCGTACCGAGCCGCGAAGATTTCATTTCAGGATAAAACCCGCATTTCTAGCATCTGGCGTCGCGACGCCCCGCGTCGCTTCTGATCACAGCAGTTCGGACAGCCACTTGCGCCTAGCCAACGGCCACCGGTTGGCCAGAGGTCGCCTAGCTCGCTAATCGCTTCGGAGGGTGTATCGTAGTTAGTACACTCTGGTTCAAGAAATTATGATCCAAAAAACTGGGTGATAATGGTGTAAAAACACCCCAAGGAATTTAAATTTACCGCCGCTAGAGAGCAGCTTATGTTTTCGACTCGAGACAACGACCCCGATTTTACTTCTTTGGAACTTGGGCGACAACTTTTTTTACCCACGTGATTCTTCGTTAAAAAAACCAAGAAAATGAGACCCCGTAGAACCCTTAACGATATGGTGTATCTAAGAGATGGAATTTGCAAGATTGGGACGTTTAGGTTATATTTATCTTGATTGGCATCTCAGCTTCCGGATCATGTTATTATATTTTTGTTCAGACTGTACGCCAGATAGGTCCTTAAATACTTTTAATGCATTTTGGTTATGCCCACCATTCGTGACGCGCCACGTATCCCCCCGGGTCAAACTGATCTCGAACGATTAATGCCGCATTATAACCCTTGAGCAGTAAAATGATGGCTCACGTGAAACTCGGGGCGTTTCATTGCTGCTTCATAACTAGAAAGCAAGAAAATAAAAGTAAAAAGCTACAGTGATGATGATAACAGCGCAATATACTAGCGGTAGTAAAATACCAAACGAAAATTTTTATGGAAAAATCTTTATTATTGAAACGAATTTGCGTCGACAGATTTTTCTTCAGTTCTTAATTCAATATCACCATTTGTTGACAGTAATCGATATGAATTAGTGATATGTTGTCGAATCGAGTGTTTTTCATGCAAAAATGATTTGAAAAAAGTGCTCTATAGTGAATTTGTAGGAAATAGTCTTGGGGATGAATTATCGAGCCATTGTAGAAGGCAATGGAACAAACATGATGGACTTTTAATCATTCTGTACCAATTCGAAACGAACCATCGATATCAGCATTTTTTTCTATCGATCACAGTATTTCTTATTTTTGTATTTTCAAAGAAATTCACGAAGCTTTCGGTATAAACTTTCGTCCAAGCAACCGCATTATTATTCTATTAGAATCGAAAACAGTATAACACCGAAAGGAAAATTGATGACAGAACGACCGAATCGTGCGGGTAATTGAGACGAGGAATTTGCTTCCTCTGTTTGAACACCGCAGGTGTGTTTTTTTACGATTGCAATTAGGTACCTGCGGTATAACCCGAGTAGCATTTAGGCGTATGTGAGCGCGCTTACACACGTGCGTGTATACATAGCTGGTGGATTTTGTCGCGGCGTAAAATTGATTACCAAATACCGTCGGAGGGACGGGACGGCGTGTACGTAAAGGGAGAAAGAGGGAGGGCGAGAAATTCCCCTCAAAACACCTAAATTATCGAACCGTGGGCAGCGGCACTGACCTACACCGCAATTCCCTCGGTCGATTGCATCGCTCTCATTCGGCCACGCCGGTGCCCCACTGCTGTAAATTGATACTCGTAATCACGTCTAATTGCTCTGCCGTTTCGGATCAGAGTTTAAACAAAAAAAAAAAAAAAACACAGGCAGAAAGCAAGGAAGAGAAGCTCCGGCATTGATTTTAATTATTCTTGTTCAATTCTTTTTTTCGTTTCTTCGACAAGTGCAAAATGAGGAATCAGATATTTTATTGATATTTGTACGGATTGACATGTAAAAAAGTATGTTTTCGCAAATGTGTTATAGTAAAATTGTTCAACTTCTTAATAGCTCGAATCATTGATGAAAACATTTGTGTATATTGTTGAAATTTCACTTTAATTTCTGTTTTAAAAATATATTATCAATCAAGGGTCGTTTTTGTATAATAGGGTATTGAAAAAATTCCTAGTGTACAGTTTAGAGACAATGAACTCAAATCAAAATGTTGACTATTGTACGTCAATATTGACAAAAAATTGTTTGATATAGCTTTAATTCGATCACCCGAAGTCGTCTTCTAATGTCACTTGAGTTCAAGTAAAGCTATTCTTTTTTCTTTGGTCAAAGCCATCGTAGTTGCGCAAAGTTTTCGCAGTCTTTCGAAGTTTTTAGAAGTAATGAAAACGTCGCCTGAATCAGGTAAATAATAATAAATCGTCGATTTGCACTTGAAAAAAGAAAAACTAATATTGAAGTCATTTAAATGGTAGTGAAATCAGGCTTACCTCGAACCCCTTATTATAAATAGAATACAATAAATAAATAAAAAAAATTCAAAATTAATCCTCGTACTGCACAGAAAAATTCTAAACGCTCAATTGATGATCAATTCAATATTTACGTCTTGCCCAATAATTAATCTCGACGATTTCCACTCCGGAGTACCTATAGTATATATATATATATATACATGCCTATGTGTATACCTATATATATATATATATATGTATAAAACGTTGTGCAGTGAACACAATAACTCGAAGGTACTTCATACTACATACGCATGTAATAATGCACAAAGAGGCGCATTAGTCACACACCATTTTGCCACCAGGCGTGACGACGCTAGGTGCTCTCACCCTCTCTCTCACTCTCTCTTTCTCTCTCTCCTCGGCTTTTTTCTGATCGTTAATTCAACGATCCCCTCACCCTTTCGTCCTGCCTGCCCGCAATGCCGGCTTCCCACCCCATTATGTCATCCCCGTTCGTCTTCTTTCCTCGCCTCGTGCGACTGCCCCTATTTTCCCGCGCATTTTAAAATACAACATGGCTGACGCTTCTGACGCGTGGTCACGTGGCTCTATAGGGGCCCCTTTCCGCCGCCCCCCTTTCCGTAATGCACTCCGTGTCCCTGCATTGTTCAAGGCTTTTGTATGATAAAAACAATAATAACAAGCGTCACTACGAAGTTGATAATTATTACGACGATAACAATGACATGGACTATTTTTTTATAACAACGTACTACGTGGTTTCAGTGATGATTGTAAAAAAAAAATATGTGTCACACAACATGTAAGATCATTGCCCGTGTGGATGTTATGTTTGAAAAATTTTCATACATTCATACTGGCACGATCTGATCTACCTGAATTTGGAACATTTTTTTGTCGTGGAGAAATCGACGAACCTGAACTTTCGGGGTCATGAAGGAAACAGAGAACAAATGTCCTCAGACAAAATGTGACAAAAATAACTGTTTCAGAATAAATAAAAAATCCTTATAAAACGTGTATAAAACATTGAAATTTATAGTTTGAAACCGAAAAAAATATCGCAGACAATATCGGGGTTGAAAAATTGTGATCAATTGTGTTTCGAACAGAAAATTACTCTCAAAGATATTACTTGTTGCTCGGTGTCTGAGTAAGAATCTTTTAAACTGTAACCTCTGATAAAAAATTTTATAAATGAAAGACCAATTATCTCAGAAATAACTGATAATATTTTCACGGATTCCATATTCCGGTTTCCTCTTCCGTTCGGATCAGATAATCAGTAGACGCTTCGCGGGGTCACACTCATTATATATATATATCTACGTAATTTGCTACCAGTGGTGTGAACAACGCACATAATATAACAATTATCGCGCCGTTAGCAGCGATAACAGTAATGGCAACGGTGATACACAGAGTGATTATGTAACGACCTCATGAACCATCGTCTCATAGAATGCAATGCGCATACGCTAAGATCCACGAGAAGTTGTTTGCCAGGGTGACCAACTGTCGTGAACATAACCTCAAAAATTTCACCACTCGTCGCTGGGAGTTGTGCTCAGCAACGTCAGCCATAAAAATTTTTGAGTTTACAATATACATCGCGTCGACGTGACATTTGAATTTACGACGGTTGGTAGCCCTGACAGAGCAACTGCTCTCGAATTTTAGCACATGCGCATTACATCGCAGCAGACGACGGGCCATTTTACCCTTAGATACAGTCACTCTGTATAGCAATAATGATAATAACAACGACAATAATGACGGGAACGGTAATGGCGTCGCGTGCTCTGGATGCCCGGGGCGTCTCGGTGACGTCGGGTGACATCAAAGTGACGCTATGTACCACAGCCTCCGCAACATGCGCCAAGGCAGAACTAATGAGATTCACGTTACCAAGGCTCGATGTATACCTACCGATGCTGCCGCTGCCGCTGCTGTGCTGCTGCTCCTTGAGAGAAGAAGAGCCGCGAGATGAATCCCGGGTTAATTTTTATGCCGTCTCCCCCCTTTTTTTTCTCCCCAATTGCAGATATCTTCCCGTCTCGAGGGCCCCCACCCCACCCTCGCTTTCATTTCCTCATCTTCGTTTTTCTTCCCTTTCACTTTTTCGTCAAAGTCAAAGAAACCTGTATTTTAATTCTTGCGTTTATCGATTCTGCAGGCTTACGGTCTTTACGCGATATTTGTAATTTACGAATGTCTGAATAGTTTGTTTTTTTTTGTTGATTTTTTCTTTTCCTACTAAATTTTCAAAACTTGCGTCACTTTTTGATTCTCCTTTTTACATTTCAATTCAAAACAATATCAAATACATTTTGCATAATCAACATGTATGACTTGTGGGGAAATATTTTTTACACTGCTTCCGGAACATTAAGACAGTTGTTTAACAGTTTCTCTTTTTTTCATTAACGAATAAATATCGAGACACGAAAATTACACAACAACGCGGAATTTTAAATGAAAAAGGTGAGGATTTTAATTTTGTAACACAGACAATGTGTTGAAAAATTCTCTCCTAATTCCGTATACATAATGCTTATGTATATCTGCATAACTATATGCAATGTACGTATGGCATATCTGTCCTTATGCGCGCATTAAGCGCCTATTACAATTCGCAATTGTGTAAAGTTGAAAAAACGTGGGGCGGACGCGAGCGCGCGCATTATTCAAAAGAGCTCTGGGGGTTACGTCGCATCGATAGCTTCGCATTTCCGGTTTCCGGTGTACGAACCCCGCGCAGGGAACTCCCGTCCCATAGAACATCACTTTGTATATACGTCTATGTATACGTGTATATGTATACAATAGTGTGTCGTATATATAGTTTCGTTACCCGAGCTATTATAAAAATCACCCTTCAAGTGCAACGGCATATTTATTGCCAACATCCGTTCAATTAGGGGCTGCTGATACTTCGCGAAGAGCCAACTTACACTGCGCGTAGGTATAGGTGTAATATATTATATACACCGACGCTTTTCCTTTTCGAAGGGGGTTTTGTGTACAATGTATACATCGTGTAACACAGTTGTAAAAAAAATTAAGATTCAAGTTTGGAAAGAACTTCACCGTATGATAAATTATAATTAGTTGTTAAATTTAGAAATCGAATTATTCGTAATTATTCAAGGTATTGAATAATTGCGGTAAAAATACTGATATCTTAGTGAAATTGATGAAATTATTTTTCAACGTGAAGAAGCAATAAGGAATTTCTTCGAATAAAACTCTGACTTGTTGCAAACAAATTTTCTCTTTCCGATTGATTATCGCACGATATCTTCATCATTTCTCAGTTCTTACACAATTGCATCCTGCGACAACGTTTGATACTCTATACTCCCAAACACAAAGAGACGTTCGATTTATTACTTTACTCGTCGATATCCCGTCATTTTAATTCTTAATTTATCTTCCCAGCAAGAGATAAGATTTCATAGTTAAATTATGCGTCTAATTATAGCTATTTGTGTGGTAAAAAAATAAAAAAAAAAAGAAGTACGATTAGAAAAAAAAAAGTAACGTTTAACCATTCCGAGAATCGAGCAGGCTTGTTTATTCAATTGCAGTAATGCATCTTATCTATTAAAGCATTCGAGGTTAAGTTAGGTTATCATAATATATTCTATATATACACATTCGATTTTATCGTTATTATTTCACAATATTCTTTTTTTTTTTCTCTACTTATTCGTCTTCGTGTATTGATATAAATGCCAAAGTGAGCGTGTTTGAACTATTTTATTTATTTTCGTCTAGTTTTGTAAAAATAAATTACCTACGATGTTTTCTCTCTTTGTATTAATTCTTATACAAACAGTTCGAACAGTTGAATATCGAGGTCCCATGGTGTAATGGTTAGCACTCTGGACTTTGAATCCAGCGATCCGAGTTCAAATCTCGGTGGGACCTTAGCAATATTTTTTTTCTATTTTATCTTTTTTTTTTCTTCTTTCAACCCAGCATTCCTTTATTTTATTAATTTTATCGCAGTAAAGAGAAACTGTGTATTATTAGGAAACGAAAAAAGCATCAAACTAAGTAAATCCTGATCTGTATACCTATATATATATATAGTAAAAAACTTGCACATATATTTATACGTTATATACGATATGGGTGAAATAGTTTCTCCGAATGATCTATTTTTCATTCTAAGATAATAATAGCAATTATAATGATAATGATAATAATAATAATAATAATAGTATAATAATTATTAAAATCACATCATGTCTGCAGCGTTTGTGATCGAGAACCTAAAGGAAGAGAAGAAAGGGATGAGGTATATTATAAAATTTTGCACACCTGGAGTCTCGAGGCCGTAATAAAACCGAGAGAGACAGAAAGAAAGAGAAAGAGAGAGAGAGAGAGAGATAGGGAGAGTTTATTGAAGATTTTTCTCTATAAAATTCAAGTCGACGTTATCGTAAACAGTTTTGAAAGATTATTACCGCTCTCAAGTTAGTTCATCAAGATGTGACAACAGCCCCATCAAAATCTCGCTTCGATCGTAAAATACTTTCCCAATTTAAATTTAAACGGCATCATCCCTCTTGCCTCTCGCAGTAAGGAATAGCACCGGTAGCACCAGCAGCATCGGTATAATAAGAGAGAAGTGCTCTACGCTGCGGTTAACGAGCAGAACTTCGCGTAACCGAGATGACGAGGAGAACCTCCAGGCGGACGTGAAGAGCCCTGAAGGTAGCCGAGTCGAAGAGGAAGAGGATGACGGTTTAAACAAAAAAATTGACAAAAAAAATTAAATAAATAAATAAATATCAAATAGAGGATTAGCAAAACGGGTCACGAACTACACTGACTGACAGTAATTATTTTCACCTGCATTATGGTTTATATACCTACATGCTCGAGTTGTGGGTTTTATATCAGTTTTATTGTACATCGGGTGGCGTTAAAATTGAAGCGAAATCGTTTAGAGCCCGGGAATATGGGCGAGCTCATCGTTTTCTCGGGGTGGAAGGGAAAGGGGACGAAGGGCATAACTAATTTAGAGCCCTTAGTTATGGAGCCCCGGCGGAGGTCTTATCCCCGAGATAATACGTTATACTGTCAGGTCTAAGATCGCTTTCTACAAATTCAGGGACATTAAAGACGGCGACTTGATTGGATAACAAACATTTTATTGAGTTTAATTTTCGAAGTGAAACGCGCGCCCTGCAATGCCATGCATACCTATATATGTGTATATATACATATACATATACATTATATATACATAGATGTATGTATATGGTATAAGAGGCGCTTCCTCTCGAAAACGTTAAACTTTAACAGCTTCTTAGCAATAAATAATATTATGCACACGAACATCCGCCGCCGACGCCGCCGCCGCCGCCGCCGCCGCCGCACCCCATAAGCCAAAGAAAAATCCTCATTCCACCCTAGCCGTGCAGGCAATTAAATAAAATGTGATACGTTCGAGTTATGACGCGAATCTTTATTGTTTATGACACAGAGGCTCGAGAGAGCCCCGCGGCTTTGGACTCCCTTGTATGCAAAGGCGTAAAAAAGTCACCCCGTCGTCTCAAGCACCGTGCGTTCTTCGAGTTCAATTCAATTGATTGCTTAGAGAAGAGAACGAAATCGCCCTGCAATCGTGGTTCCGTAAAATTGCTCAGTTTGTCCAGGCGTTTCGTGTTTCATGCCCTGAATGGCCAATGGGGGCGAAGGAGGCGCGTGGCCAGAAGCGCGGATTGGCTGATCGTCGAGAGTGGTTAGTTTGGCGTTCGAAAACCGCGGAAGCCTTGAATTTCTCGACGAGTTTTCCCGAGGAAGGGGTACTGAGATATTTTTAAACCGATCTCGCGTCTCCTCGAATATATTTCCAATAAATCCGTATAACATCTTGGGCCAATTTCCTCGCCCCCGGTTACCTCGAGTCATAAAAGTCTGATATTTAAGATTTACGTCCGTCACGGCAATTATAATGTCTTTTATTACACGACCCCTTACCCCCCTCCATCGCCATCTTAGATCTCTTCCTCCTGCTTTTCCTTCTTCCCCATTCTACAGCCGCTTGGAATAAGTTTCATCGTAAAAATGTTATTAGGCCACGCTTTCCAGTTTCCATCGACGAATGGGGGGCCGCCGTTTAAACAAGACGCGAAATTTTTATGCCCCAAACTCCTCCGGGCGTAAAAACGATCGCGTCTCGTCCCCCTCATCGGGGTTCGTAAAATCCATGTAACACGCACATGCCTGAAAACGTGCGTCGTGCATTGGTAGGTATATCGGATATGTCTGCACAAACCGGAAACGCGTCTCTAAGTTGCAACTCGGAATTGCTGACCCCTTGAATTATTCAAGGTAGGTCGGATCACGCTCTCTTATTTCCTCGTTAACGGATACGCAGCGCGCTGTAATTCGCTGTTTGAAAATGGCGCCAGATCTTACCGCTCGCTCGTTTCATGGCTGCGCCATTTGTTCCGCTCGCACATTCGCAGCCGGGATCAGCCGCTTGTTGGATTATTCATCGATGGCCGGTAATTAGGTGTTCAGAAAGTCGCATGTACGCGGATCAATTTTGCCGAGCAGTTAAGCCCCTTTTTCCCATTCACGACTAGTCGCCATCCCGAAAACACTAAAACACTACCCATCTCGATGATTTTACGACCCGTGGCCACGCTTTCCCGCTCTTTTTCATTCGGGCGAAAACGCGATTTAGGTATTTGTCTGTTTGTTTTTCTTCCACTCTCCGGATAACTCACGAAGTGAGCTATTTCATCGTCGTAACAAAAAGATTTCATCATACACGGATATTTCCACCGTTATCTGAGTTTAAAAGATAGGCGGCATCGACGAAGATAAAAATGGGTCGAACTTTTGATCGGTGAAACGGTGATGTCATCAATTTTGCCAAACTGTCATACAGCCTTCGATAGCTCAGTTGGTAGAGCGGTGGACTGTAGTTGGCACGATCATGAGAGACATCCATAGGTCGCTGGTTCAAATCCGGCTCGAAGGAGTAAATTTTTTTTTGGAACCCCGTCTGAGATCGTTTTTCATCCTTCGCTTTCTCGGCAAATTTATGGTTTACAACGAGTGAAAACCGGATTAATAATACAAAAAAATATTCTCCTTAAAGTGAAAGTATCGTGATAATATGTGTTTGTAGTTTTTTCTTACCATCGATTTATCTTCTTCCTAAACGTATTTTCCATTCTTCTTTCAATTCTAATCTTAATCCTCATCGCAATCGCATCGTAGGTGTATAATACGTCGCTAAACAGATACGAAGGGTGCGATGGGTGTCGGTTGAGATTCGTCGTGCGGCTTCAGCGAGAAGGAAAAACCACTCAAATTAATTTCAATTTGAAGAGGAGTTGGAAGGGGGCGCTGCATATTGTCCGCAGAGAGTGGATATATCCAAGTTGACATGTAATCAGTGGATCCCCTGTTTCGTTCGGATAGGGAGGAGGAGCTGCAGCGCGACGAAAATTCGGCAACACCCCAGCTTCTGTATTTCTATCTTCTCTTATATATTTCGTTTCTATATATGTATTATACGCACAATGGCCCTCTTATGGTTGGTTAACCTTTGACTGACACCCAACCCTCCTTCCAATATCCACTAGACTCTTCCGCTACGCCTGCAACACCCTCCCGTCCATGCTTGTCCGCACGTACAATCCGCACACTAGTTCGGTAAAGTTGTACATTTTTTTTACCCTGCAGTCCTGTTCCAATCCCCTCGACAAATCTCCGGATCTTTCCTATAATTGCTCGCAGTGATGTTTAAGGACATATTATTACTGTTATTATTATCGATTGTACGTCAGGCATGAAAATTGTGGTGAAAAAGTTGAGATGAAGTTAATGAAATGTTTTGAAATTATTACTCACCTGCAAAGCAAACAGATTTTTCTATTATTATTTAACACTTTCAGTCACACATTTTTCCACTCGATGTTTTGGACGGAATTTTGATACTCGGGGGTTTTTGGGGTCGAAAATCTATGATGGCGGATGAAATATGGCGAACGTCAAATCTAAAACAATATCAAAATTTGATGATTCTGACCGAAACTTGTTACTCAGGGTATATTTGATAATTTCGAATATCCAAGATGGCGGACGTAACATCGAAAACATTATCAAAATTTGATGATTCTGACCGAAAGTTGTTACTCGGGGGTTTTTGGGGTTATACGAAGTAAGAAAGATCATTTCGGTGAATCGGAAGAAAGTTTAGAGAGAAAAGGAAATCGGAAGCTTTTACTTAGCTCACACCTGTTAGCTACTCGATAACTACGGGGATTATTTTATCTCTTCGAGTATTTATTTTATTATATCCGATTTAGCCTAACCTGAGCCGGCGACATATGATGCTCGAGTCTTAATGCCGTTGGGGTTTCACACATCCTTAATTTTCATCCAACAGGGTGACGACGTCGCGTTGCAAAGTGCAACGGGCAGTGGCAGCTCGCTATTGTTGAATCGTTTTAGATTAAATCAGGGATGATTCAGATGGATTATATTCACGGTTGAGCGGCACTCAGTGCCGCCTCTCTGCGTCCGCCTCCCCATGACTGCGGCATGAATCGATTGGCGGCAAAAAAAACGGTGACACGAACTTGTCATAATCCTGCAGATTGCGGGCGGAGAACCGATCAAAGGAATCACGGGGTTAGGTTGGCGGAATGCGACAGGTGTTCCTTTCTCTCTTTATATATCCCACGCCATTTGCACTGTATCTAATTGTCGTTTATCAGGGTCGACCAGTTCTCGAGCCAAATACTGGTACCTACACTTGTTTACCCGAGCAAACAGGTGTTTTAGGTTAGGTATACGTAAGGCGAGAGAGTCGAGTCACCTTTCAGTCTTTACTCCTTTTACTGCCCTCCAGTTTCTAGGTTTCTCACTACTTTCCAACTACTTAATCCTCGAACGAGAATTCGTATTTTTCGGCTCAATCTACGCTTTGTGGAAGCCAATTCAATCCTCGGATCGTCGCTCTTTGAATCTAATTGGAAATTGCGTCTGAGGGTTGAAGGTTTAATGTTCATGCCTTTAGGGCGTTTCGTTGGAAAGCAAATTCCTTCTCCTCTTTTTCGAATGACATTTTCAAAACCTGTCATTTTATTCTCTACAAATTACTTCCGGGAACAAGATCATCTCATTGAATGCAGCTCTGTGATAACAATTTAAAAAATGATAGTAGGAATGAATTTGAATTCCGATGCTGACCTTAATTCAAAATTTAATTTACCAGATCTTCCGAAGATTTCATTTTTTTTTCGTATACACGTTTTTCAATCGAGAGCGAAAGCAATTTTGCCATCAACTGAAGGAAAGTGTATAAAACATTGAATCGAGGATTGCAACAATAATTTCCACGTTTCATGTTACCGACAACTTTTCCCAATTCGCCTACGGATGAAAGGCTGGTTTTTTTCAAAAGCGAGAGGTTGGCTTCTTGGTGCTTCTGACGGGGGTGGGTGCAGTCGGAACAGACGTAATCGATTCCGCAGGAAGCCGAGCGGAAATCGCTCTGTGACGTTCAGACGTTACCGGAGCGAGAAATTACTCATCGTTTCGATTGAGGTTAATTAATTAGATAATCAAGGGAATCCCGCCCATCTCACATTCAGACGTCTACTTTCTTCCCTGCTGTTTCGACGTCAGACATCCCTCTGATCCTCCGGGGACCAGGTACACACTTCGCAGAGTCACCTAAGGACACGCTTCGGGCTCATTCTGTGTTCTCCGTTATTGGATGAGAAGGATCGAGGAGTGGAAGGAGGAGAAAAATGAACTAGAAGAAAGTCATCGTTAATTAGTGGAAGTAACTAATTGGTGGACGCAGGTGGTCGGATTTTAATTTTTTCATTCATTATATCTATTTCTGCATCATTTTTTTTCCCACTGAGTTTAAATCCTATTTTTATATAAGTATTCAAGTGGAACGGGAAGCTTTGTATATTATATATTCGGGGGATGGAGATCGTTGATGAAATTTTTTGGCAAACGTGACTCATGATAAAGCAGGTGGTGAAAAACAAAGATATTACATTTCGTTCAGGGGCAATTTTTGTCCGATTCGATATGCATACGTAAATCCATACCTGTCTTTATCGCGGTGAAAATAATATAAGTGATGATGCGATGGTGCAGTCGATGCCGAGGAGAAAGAACTTGTTGATGTATGCACGCTGATTTAAAAGCGATACGAATATCCTTAGACCTCTTTACATGGCGTTTTACAAAACATCGGAAATAACACCGAATCACCGTGTTTTTCACAATTCTACAACGCCAAGTGTCTTCCCCTCATCCAGTTTGCCTCGTATTTATGATTGTCGAGTTGATGCGTATAGCCGTTCGTTTTCCTCGAGTGAAATTGAGTAGATCGATGCCAGAGATATGTTGAAACAATAGAATAGTAGAGAGAACCAGATAATCAAGAGAAGGAGTATAAACCGAAGAAAAAGAGAAACGTTTGAAAATTGCAATGTATGATCAGAAATGTCGCTATTCCGTAGCGTGGAATTATTCATATACAGAGTGTCCCTTTTTTTAACAATCTAAAAATCGACGAGATATGAAATTCTTTGAAATTTTCAATGAACTGATAAATATCTTGGGAAGTAGATTAGCTGCAGGATTTCTTTCAAAGATTTTCTTATTTGGTTACTCGAATTAAAACTTCAGATAATATTAGAGACCCTCAACATGATCCGTTTGTTTTCACTCTATCGTTAAAACAAATTTCTAATGGAATTAACCTACCCATTATATGTTAAACAATTCAAATAGTGACAGGAAATAAATATCGCACTCACAAGCTCGATACGACTTGTCGATTAAAATGAACAAAATCAGATCGACTCTACTTCGGAAATTTGACAGACAGTCGATTCTCTCGAAAACTGTCTTCTCCACTCTTCAAATCTTGGCTGTGTGACTTTTAGGCAGAGTATTTTTCTTCTCCCGATTTCCACAATCACCGGAATATTTCGGTTTGTTGTTATGTTCAAAACTGTATACCCTGTATACGCAACGTTAGAAGTTCGAAAGCGATTTCATCTTTATGGTTTTATAATCGTCGAGGCACTTTCGACCGTTGATAGTATCGTGGAAGCGGTTTGTTGGCTGCGTAAATATGTACATATGTACCTACTTGTTATACCTACCTGTAACTGCGATGCATGTTAAGCTGTCGCTGCTGCCGGTGCAGCATAGATCCAACTACTGCAATCATAGAAAATTGTACGATGAAAATTACAAGCGTATAACGCACGGTGCGCGAGGCGAGTCAATTATGATATTGGCGATGCGGAATTACCGCCTCCTTCATCAAACATTCAGACCAGCTAACATTAATTTCACCGTAATCGACGATACACACCCTGACCTAACAACCTCGCAGCTATCCGTAGTATATTCAGAATTTTCCGGCATATTTGCCTCTCGCGCGATGTCAAAATCGTCGTGATCGCAGCCACGAATTACTCGTAAAAACGCAGATTCGTAGTCCCAACGGTTTTTGAATTAGAGCGAGTCAAAGCAAGCCAATCGCGCTGCGGCGTCGCGTCACGTGCTCGCTGTTCATTGGCCGGCGCGGTGAGTGACCGTTAGAACTTCGATCGGCTGCCATTTGAAAACCGCTGAACCATCGCTCTTGGCGTTTCACCGAATCGCCTCGGTTTCTCGCTGGGATTTTCCATCACCAATCTTTGAATGATTTAGAAATATATCATTTCGACGCAGGTATTCGAATGCAATTATATTCCGGGATCGGGAGAGCGGCGGAATCTTGGAGTGTTTGAAAGCAGAGTTTCTAGTGTTTTGACAGTTGATCCGAATCGGCCGTCCCACCCTCGGCTTGTGCCGCGTTTAGGTCGCTCGGTATTTAGTTAGTCAACCCTGCCCGGAGGCTCGATGGGAGCCAGCAAGTGTCGCCGAGATAGAACCTTTCATGTGCTAATCTATATTGATTCAATCAAACGCCTGTTCAACGACCGCGGCTGAGTCGGCTTCCCTCTCATCCTCGCCTACCTCTGATCCTTCCTCGTCGTCCTGTGTTTTTCCTGTTCTGCATTTAGGAGTACAAAATTATAATATATCGTACGCATAACGATCACACGCGAAGGGCTTCACGACGACGATCGCGGATCAGTACATTAGAGCCCCGAAATTTGTCGGGTGTGCATTTATCGGCTTGCACAAACAGAACTATGTATATACATACATATACGTATATTTACCCTGAATTCATTCGAGACGGTGTAAATATTTACTCTTATATATTTACGTCTGTGTATATAATATGTGTACAATTCCTACGAACAAATTGCTGTGCAACCAGTTATTTTGTATTACACACCAGTATTTTTATCTGTATGAAACAAACGCGCGGGGTCATTTAGACGATATTTATATCCGTACAACCTGAACAAAATTGATTCGTATAGATATACTTTGAAATAGACTAATGGGTATGACGGGTAACTGCGCAATAAAATCTTTGTTCTCAATATCATTTATCACAAAGTAGAAAATGCAATTAACAGTCTTCCAATTTAATATAACCCGGCAAAACTCATCGACGTAAATTATAAATCAATTAGACCACAAATTTTATTGTAATGGATTCATAATCATTCAAACGAACCTTTGTTCTTCTAAACCGATTCGAAGAAATACAGTTTTTTTAGTGTAATAAAATACATTTGCGATCTGTAACGATTTTCAACAGTTTTTTATTCTGCCTGTATATTTCGGCCTGTTTCGACCGTCAAATTTTCGTTGCGACCTTCACGTCTGTGTGCGTTACGTGAAAACACGTAACGTGACAGGCGTAAATTATATCGCGATTTAGTGTCGTCATGTGAATTTGGTTTCTTTAATATAAAACTATTTTCTCTCACCCTCTCGCTTCTTTATCTTCCGTTATAGCGGAAATGTTTTCGATGGACGAATAAACGATTCTCAACATTCCGAAAGTATGTTTTACAGAAGACAAGGATATTACTATCGGCTTATCAAACATTTACCGTTTCTCAAGCATTTCGATATCTACGATCCTCAGGTAATCGTGATCGTAATCTTACCAACAGCATGGCTATTTTTATACCTCTTAGACTAATTCATTTACAGTTCTCTCCACTTTATCATCAGGTCTAACCTAAAACTTCGTCACACGCCTAATTCGTAAATCAATCATATTTATCATTATCGACTAATAACTTCTCATTGATATTAATATCCGACAGTCGTTTATCCGCGAAGATGTCCTGGATAACCTTGTCGTCTGCATGCTCGTCTACTGCCTTTTCTATTTCGGTCTTTGGTACGCCGACAAGGTACGACAAGGAACCAATTAGTCTCTAACCAATACAGAGAATACATTTACAACTTACATTTCATACTTCACCGTTTTTATTTTGAATTTTACATCCAGGTCATCAAACAAATCGAGAAAGTAAACGAGAAAATGGACGCGGTTGTACGTGATAATAAAACCGTACGTATAATTTATTGCAAATTACTTTCCCGCTGATTATTATCATTGTTATTTTTTGATCCTATTGGAAATGTAGAAGGATAAATGTCTGAACGATCGATACCGTAAATCACTACAGGGATTGAGTTCTAAGCATGGTGTGAGTATATATGGTGTGCCTAGAACTTTTACGACACGCCCCTTTTTTCAAGGTTGAAGCCTTTATGTCAGATGTGTACCAACTGTCTAAAGAAATTCCTATATTGCTAGGGAATTATTTTTCTGGCGAACGCTACCCTGCTCAGTAATGTATGGTTGTGGTGTGAGTTATTTAACAGATTCAACGTCACAACAATTAATCACCACCGATCTAGGGTATTTTGGCGCCGTTGGTAGAAATCTTACTTAAGTTCAGTGCAGGGCGAGAGAGAAACTTTTTTGGAGACAGAAGCTACACTCCTAGACCATGTATACTCACACCACGGTTATAGATAAGTATTTTTTCAGGCACTTGATACTCTTCGAAAAAAAAATCATTGTTGGTAGTTAAATAATAATGTGGATAAATAGTAATTTATCTCTGATTGTCGTATAAATAGAAAATATGGTTACAAAAGTCACCAGATCGCAGGTATTTGGAAAATTGTGAGAAATTAATTAGATTTGGTAATGTGTAGAATCTATTTGTAAAAGGTAAAATTCTCGTTTTGTTTAAAATCCGTAAACAGCACGAAGAGATTATAAATCGACAGGAATAGAGAGGTTAAGTAATAATAATAATGATAATAATGATAGAGAGAAGTGAGGAAACGAGAATGGCTCGAATTTGTTTGCTTGTATATAATATCGTTTTCCCCCTTTTCATTAACAATCGCGATATATATTCCCGATTTATCCACCATTATCATAACGATTAACGATTTTAGAAACTCGAGGACCTGAGCACCCTGAAAAAGAAACGGTTAGAGTACGAGGATGTGGTTGTCAAAACGGTGCGTAAAATCTTTGATGATCAAATCATACGAAAATGAAAGACGTAAATTAAAAAAATGAATGAGAAATTTGAAAATCGAAAAATCTATTTCCTGCTTTTCAATTATTGCAGAAGGGAGTACAGCGTCAGATCGAAACTTATCTAGACAACGAAGTGAGCGTCTACATTGAGGGGATGAGACAAAAATTTCAAACAAATTAAAAACGTAAACAAATAATAAAAACGTCGATAATTGTTTTTTCCTCAGCTGGAAAAATTGACCGCGGAACTGACAACGACGGAGCGGAAAATAGGCGATTTGGAAAAAGTGTTTGGAAAAGTAATCGCAAATATACTCAATAAAACGCATTCGCAATTTTTCAAACTTGCAAATTACACGTAACAGGTTATTTTCAGTGCAAATATGTGGGAAGCACTTTCAACACGGGAACACCCGTTTCCGGTCCGGAAGGCGAAATGGCGATCGAGGACGGTCAGATATCCTCGGAGGAAAAACCGGAAGACGTTAAGGTCCGCCATTTATACGTGACAAAAAATCATCATAACCTCAATTCTTCCGTAGATCAAGAAAAAATAATTCCTAATTCGATCAAAGAGAGAGAGAGAGAGCACAGAAAAAAATGTTGAAAAATAGATATCGTGCACATTTTTCTCCCCTGTATTAATCAAAAACCATTGGTACACCGAAAAAGAAAATTTTAAATCTCGGTCAAAATCAGTCCTCTTCTTGGATAAAAAAATTATTTCATCATCTTTACTAACCTCGCGACACTCTGAAATATTCAGGTATTGGAACCGTCGTTCCCGCCCCCCTTACCTCCCGAACCTCCACCCCGGAAGTACGGAATCTTCGTCGCCAGGCCACCCGGACATCGCGTCATCCCCGGATTTGGACCACCACCCCCTCCACCGCCCCCAAAAATCGGATTCAAGCTGCCTAGCGTCTGCTGAGCTTTCGGAATTCGGTTAGTTTTCTGATCTCGCCTGTCTCTGTTTCTGATACCCTCACCCCGGAGAATCAAAAAAATTCAGTTTTGCGAACACTGTAAGTTGTTCTCTGATTTTAGCTGCCGTGTCGGATTATTCCGAGAAAAAATCGCAAAATTTAGGAGCGAAATGGCCGATAGAAAATCGCAGTGCAGATATTTTCAGAAATTTATCACCGCTCACGAAGACACTTTTAAGGCTTGCGCCTATTCTGCTGTCTGAAGAATAAAATACGTCAAGTTGAACAGGTTCTTATTTTATACATACATATATAGCGGTGAATTGAGTGAAATTGAACGTTGTGAGAATAAATATACATTTATATTGAAGATAAATTATAATTTTCATTACTTTAATTAATTAGAAACAAAAAAAGTTGGGCTATTTAAATTAACGGGTTTATATTCCGTTTATAAAAATATTAATTTTTTATTTTCTTTTTCGCGTAATAGTTTGTAGGGATAATAAATATCTTTAGATAAATTTAATTTATTACTAGTTTTATTATAATTAAATCATGGACATCAGAATTATTTTCAAGGGAGATGTGAAGGATTTATTTTCTATTTTTTTTTATAATAATATTGGTCTTTTATTTGTTAAAGAAGTTTTGAATAAAATACAAATGTTTAATTTGCTTTTTGGGGCTTCTACGAGAATAATTAATTCGTCTGTTTACTATATTTATATGATTTTACTGAAAACGTAGTAAGAAATGGATTGTATTTTATTTCTCTTCGGTGTAACGCGATGTTACGTTTCTAGTGTATGATAATTTCTCACCGCAAGATCGGTATATGAATATACTGTACATAACGTGGAAGTCCCTAATTGAACTGAAAAGGGAAAGTCAAGACTTTCAGCTTCGGTTTACTTTGAGATGCAGAGTTTAATAACTCTGCTCGTGTTGACCCTGTGAAAATGCATTGGCAAATACGGGTCGCTGGCAATTAAACTTACGCAAGCCTGTCCAACGACAACAAAATATTCTTACGTCAGACAATCGATCATTCTTCATCGGTCATGCTTTGTTCCACTTAACAAATGGCTTCGCCAAATTCCGTTGCAATATTGGCGGTGTAATTTCACTCTAAAAGCATGACTGATTCACGAAGTTGTATCAAGTTTTAAGAGACTCAAAAAAAAAAAAAAAAAAAACCAAGTGAACAAATATTTTTAAATTTTGAGGATATATTTAGATACTTTTGATCAGTTAAGGCCTTACGTACGTCTACCAGTGCCAAAAAAGCGGTGGAAGAAAAAAATAAATAGTACACATTGTTTATTGGTATTTAAACTTTATAAGAAATTTTATTTCACTTTATTTTTACAAAAATTATTATATCAGAGATGACGTGATCCACAACACTAATTGTAAAAAAAAAAGTTGCTCCAAGGTCAGCATCATATCTCCAGTACATGTTGATCGATCTGCAAAATTTAAAAAAATTCTTGTAAAATAAAGTTTTAACTATAGTACATCGAGTCGGGATTTTGAATTTCGAAAAATTTAGCGATTTAGGGCAGTTTAAAAAAAAATTATGTGTTTTACGTCATATATTTTACACTTTAATTATTTTTATAAAATTTTAAATCGATTTTTTAAGTGCGTTTTGCTCGAAGTCGCGCGTAGCTAAAGCAAGATCTTTATGACTTTTTTTAATTTGTTTTGTCAACTTACGTTTAACCTCCCATTCCGGCTTCGTATTGCATGCCTTCCTTGTCGCTAGTTAATTGTTTTTGTTTATTTTTTTCTATTCGACGAGCTGTTCTGGCGCGTTTTTTGTCGCTTCAGTAGCATTGATTCGTGCGTGTTTTAACCGGTTCACATTTTCTACCATAAATTTGGATCTGTGGGGAATTTTTGCAATTGACTTTTACAGAAATAAGCCTGAAACTACAGAGAACAACAATCTGTTTAAAAAAAATCAATTCTTTGAAAATTCTGGACGTATGTAAAACTCAAAATACTAGTATCCGAAAGAAAGAAATATATTTTTTTGACCTTAAACTAGATGAAAAAGAAAACCAGAGGATTTGAAAAAATTCAGAAAACGAGAACTGCAGCGATGAAACATGATTTTGAGTTCGCAAGATACTTTTTTTTCGTTCTGCGCCACTGAAGATGAGCGTAATCATCAACAGCCCGATGAAATCTCTCGAAGGTTCGTGATGGTAGCTGGAGGAAGCAGAAGCGCCGACTGTTCGGTTCAACAAACTCCTTCTCGACCACAATAGTAAGTATTTTTCCTTTCTTCGCGTTACGCCACACTCTTGACTTTCACCCGAAACGAATCCCGACTCGGAATGATACATGTAGGTAATCGCTTTTCAATTCGTCATTTAATGGAGTCATTTAATAACGTGGGATTGACTCAACTTCATTTTACTTTCTTTTAAAAACTAAAACGTGTATCACATATACTAACAGTCTTGAAATACTTGTACAAGTAGTATTTTTTCTGTTTTCTTTTTTCTTTTCATTTCAATTTGACATTTGACTGGGATTAAAAAATTCATACTACTTGAAATCTTGTCTAAAATCTTTTTCACACCATTTCGATTCACCGTTATGAAATCTTCATCAATGATATAGCTCTTAAAGATACTCAAAACTTTTTATAGTTGACGAAAAATCATGATAATTATTGAGTGTTTCGACCAGGTTGTTGGTTTAAATTTAAGATTGAAAGTTTTTTGTGCTTATCGATGCGTAATGTGGTAGAAGTACTTAATGAAGCTTGATAATGAGTGGGCTAAAAGAAATTAACGATTTTAACAAATAGTCGGTATAAACACGTTGATTGTCCTCCATAGTGTTGGGTAATAAAATTACCGGTATTCGTCCACGCGGCAGATCGTTATTATATGCTCGAGGTTGATTTCAAAATTATATGTAAGTAATTATGATGCGAAGAAAACAATTCTTTGGATTTTCGAAAAAACACAACGCAAAAACAAAATACCCCCAAGCGCCGACGTTGATTAGTATCGATTTGTACATTTCGTTATTAGGATGGACGATTTTATCACCAGAAATCTTATTTCTCCTGCAACTCCTCTACAGGAGAAGAAATCGGCTATCGATCAACTTGAGACTTGACTCGCTTTACGGTTTTCCCTTGGTCCCCTTCGTCATTTGAGTGATAGAAAAATAAATTAATGTTCTCAGAAAACGATTGCAACACATCGCCGAGCGGGTATTTTACCGATCAGATGGATGCTCATGTAACAGTCACGTTTCCCTTGAGCAAATCGTGTGGGTGATTGGCTTGCTCAGGGTCGTCCGAATCGAGTTTCCTTATTTTTTTCACCTAGAAATGAGGCCAAGATTGCTCCGCGATGGCGGAGGTCAGGAAACGAAGACTCGATCGCAGCTTGGATCAGAAAATCGGTTGACAAGTCTTGACACTTGAACCAATTTCGACTCCGTTCGAGGCAAACGTCAGCATTTTTTCTCCCCTTCTTCTTGCCCCGTAAATTTGGCCGATCGCTTGCCGATTTATTCAACCGATCGAGTGCCGATTTATTACCGTAATGAAAAACGGTTCTGCCAGTTTGCTCAAAGTCGGCGTAAAACAGCTCCGAACAGCGTAACGCGGGAACTTTCACTGACTTCTGATCGTGAACGACCGGCTGCGCGGCTGGCAAGTTGTTCGGTTCGCGAAGAAGGCGAGAGAAGGCTGTGAACCGCCGTCTTTCCGCCTATTCATTTCGTATCCAGTCATTCTCTGGCACCGAGACTCGCCGGTTGAGCTCCTGGTTCGTCTCAGCCGCTGTTAACAGACAAATTCATTGAGACGGTAGCGCGCGTCAACCGGTGGAGGAAAAAATCGGTTTCGGTTATTTTGTTTTTTATTCTTCTTCTGTTAAATCTTTTTTAACTTTCGACGAGAGACAAGTGATTGAAAATCGGGGAACTGTCGAGTCCGTTCTGTCGTAAACGAGGTTTGCGATCGGTTTTTAAAAATCGCCAAAACTTTGAACACCTGCCGGTGATCAAGTCACGACATCTCGAAATTCGAACCACCGATTTTCGAAATCAGTCGTAAAATATCGGGACGATCTTGCAACTGAGATGTGTATTTCTTAATACGAAATATATTATTAATTCAAAGACGAATAACGACGATAAAAATAAATTGAATTGCCTTTTCTCAAAAAATTTTTCTCATTCGAATAAATCCAACGCTGATAGACATATTGCAAAATTTTTAATACACCAAGTGACCGACAGTCGAAGGTGTGTAAACAGCTGAGATAACAGTTGAAAGATCAGATCTTGAAAACTGTCTGGTACCGGTATTATAAAAAAGAACATGGAATAAAAAAAAAAAAAAAAAAAAAAAAAACGAGACTGCAAATAAAATAAAAATAGACCAAAGTGTGAAGAAAATAGCAAGCTAAAGACAGTATATTTTTTCTAAGCCTTACCATTGGAAAACAATTATCATCACTGCCAGCTACGGTATTATTACTATCACTATCATCATTCTTCTCAACGCGATTGAAAAGTGAACGATAATTCTGCTTTAATTCGTGACATAAGTGAAAGATTTAAAGGCAATAAGTACGTAGAAATAAAGTAAAAGGAACTTGAGTAAATAAAAAATTTGAAAAAAATAAAAATAAAAAAAAAACATTAAATATGGATACGGGAACCGTTCGTCTAGTAATTTTCTTGGGGATGTTCCTCGTGTTCGCTGGTGATTACACGGCTCTGATGTCGACGATATTCGGCATTAACGGTGATAAAAATGGCACAACGTCTCTCACCAAGCGGCCGCAAAACTCGCCGAAGGATTCGCCACGTGGTCAGTCGCTGTCGGAGGAGGAAAATTTTTTGGAGGATAACGGTGAGCCCCCTTCTCCTCCTCCTCCCCCTCCTTTCAAGAAAAGGAGGATAATTCTGATCCAAATTCTATTTGTTTCGTTAGATCCTTGGAATAGATCACGATTACTTTGAAACAATAATGAGATGCAGACAATTCTAGAATACCAGTACGATTCTTGATTTCCTTAATTCTATGCGCATACGCTCAACGACAAGTCACTGTCTGTAAGATCATACAAGAAGCGAAGCGCATTATACGTTGGTGTAATACATCAGACGGAAGCTTCATTGAAATTCCCACAGCGTAATCGCTGTATAGAACATGTATCGTACAAGATTGGGTACGTTTATACATATCATAAACCGTGTACCTACTTCACAACGATTTCGACGTAAATTTAAACCATTCGATCGTCATGCGAGTGCCGCATGAACCAATATAATGAACCTATATGGGTATAGATTTTACAACTAGACATTATAGGCTCATCGGTGTAATTTATCCAGACTGTAAACGATTCGTCTGAAAAGCGGTAAATGAATATTAGGGACACACGAAAAACAAAAACAAAAAACAAACAAAATTGTTGATTCTACGACCACACATGGATTCAAATATGGCGAATGAAACCGTCTTCTTATGCAAATGTAACCATTTTTTTATCCGATAATACAGGTTGTTGTAATTACGATCACTTTGTTTGTCGTATAAAATTATACTTTTATTTCAGTCGTAAAAATATTTTTCTTTCCATATTTTGTAAAACGAAGAAATTCCTTCTCAGTGTGTAGAGAAATTTTTCACTCCTTATTATTTTCCACCGAATCAAGTTCACGGAAATCGTGAAGATTTTCTTCTGTGAAACCCATGATATTTATTCGATTTTTTATTACTTGACGATATTTTGTCTACGTTAATCGATCGAAAATCGATTCACCTTCCTTTTTATTCAACGTTATTTCCCTGTGGTTTTATTTTCTTATTCACCTTCGGGATTTCCATTTTGTTTGCTCAATCATTCGGCGGATCGGTTAGTTTTAAGTTTTTTAATTAACCTTCTGGTAACCGATTCCAAGTTTTTGTCCATGAAGCGAATACGCGAGCGACTTCAGCGGCATTTTATAAATCGTTTCGGGGGACTCGGTTAATCTTGTTTTAATTTAATCCCACGATTCCGCCTTGGAATGAATTCAAAATTCTAAGGACCCTCAGATTCACTATTCAAAGGTCATCGGCCAACGCCCTGCCTGAACTGGCAACTGGCGAAATCACAAGTATATCATCATCGCGCAAATGTGGCGCGTGTTTCGCGCTAAAACTTACCGATCAAAAAACCGGCATTCGTTCCGCGAAAGCTTGAGCTTGGATTTTTGCATATATATATACGGATTGAATAAAGTAATTTTTTTCTCCCCTCGAGTCGGCGATCCGATTTCTCTGACCGATTCGCACGAATGATGAAATTTCGCGAATTCTCATTCATCGTATTCCGCTTTTGACCTCCTCCTCTCCTTTTTAATTTGGGGCATGTATTCAACGGTATCGGTAAAAATTATTATACCTCATTACATCCTAGATTTGACTGGCGTGAATTTCATTCATGTAATCATTTAATCGGCACGAATGCGGATGCGAAATAATAAAATTCAGCTTTAATAATCCGACACGATATTATACAATTTGGTGTTGAATAAAAAATTACATAATCAAGTACTCCCAAGTGTATTATACATGTAATTGGCAAAAAAATTCATACTCGATCCTTTTATTTCGATGCTTAATCCCGGTGGGAATACAGCGTTGCGAATACACAGCGACGGTTAATAATAATTGTAAAACTGAACCCGCGGTTTTTGATTCTCGAGAACAAAAACTAGACTGCTGCAAGGCTGCCGTTTCCAATGACGTAACCCACGCGGTTGATTTGAATAATGGAATAGGTGCACGAGGCTGTGTGTACATTGAAATGAAATCCTCGTTCTCTGAAAAAGCGGCGGGGAAAAAAAACCAGAGACAAAGGTAGAAAAAGAGAGACGAAAACATATTATTTGAAAAAGTCTAGAAAATGTTTACTGCACACCTGACTCGCGTACATAATAAATATTAATATATTAATCATTGTTATTGATCTTACATCGTCAATTGACTAGCCAGTGTGATCATGTTTCCGATAAACAGCCACAAATTTTCGAATTTAAAAAAATAATACGCTGCTATCCTTGAACCAGTTACATACCCATAAACGCTGTTATAAAAGTATGCAAAAACGAAATGCAGTTCAGTTGCAGTTAAAATTATCTCTTTTTTTTTTCTTTGAGTTCACGTCGCAGCAACATCTCGGCAGCTCAAAATCGTTAATTTGTTTTCACTGTTTGTACTTGTTCTTTTCTTTTTCTTACTTCGTTTTTGACATTTTTTTTTCTTTGAGTTCACGTCGCAGCAACATCTCGGCAGCTCAAAATCGTTAATTTGTTTTCACTATTTGTACTTGTTCTTTTCTTTTTCTTACTTCGTTTTTGACATTTTTTGTTTTATTCAAACGAATCCATTTATTCGTCCAAGTTGACGACGTCAAAACTAAATATGCTGTCAATTACTGACCAACTTTGACGGAAAAATTGATTCATTTAAATAATTCCTGCTCACGAACTCACAAAAATTATTCTTTTTTGTATTTCTTTCTTCACAGGAATATCTGAGAAAGCGAAGCTCATGTCAACGATAAAAAGCGCCTGCCTGCCGAAATTGATTTGCGAACTTACAGCATCGACGAATCAGGATCAGCTCAGCGACATGGAAAGATCACTCCTTAATCTGATAAGGTGAGGATTAAGGCAAGGGTAGAAAAAAAATGAGGTTTTCTGTTTCATTTTTTATTTTTTCTTTGTCATTTTTCTTTCGCACAGTTTTTATTTGTCCACATTTCTTCTATACATACGATCAATTTGCAATGTCGAATATTATTTTTCTCTTGTCCTCGGTTTCGTTTGAATTTGAAATCAGAATTAATTTTTACCTCTCTGGTTTTTTTTTACTTTTACAATTCTATCGACATTCCGTCTTTTCTTGTTGTTATTTTTCATTTTATTTCTATCAGTTTGCAAGGAATTATCAAAGATATTATCTTGCTTGGTATTGACTGAAATTTGACATCAAAGGATATCGTCATAACCTTTATTAGTCCCGGTTACGAAATCCGACGTTTATTTATTCGTATCTCCCGTTCACGTATCTCAATTGCCTCGAGCGGTTTTCAACGTTTCAATTCACGGAAGTGGCCATTCTACATGCGAGTATAAAAATCGATCAACAAAACTCGAACGGACAAGTCCAACCTCCGTGAAACCACAAGATGAATCGATGCCGCATTTTACCGATTAACGCTACCCGAGGCCAAATATATTGGAGATTCAGTTACAATACAGACATGGCTGCATATCCACCTTTCATGTATGACCCAGAGATCGATGGTTCTTGAACTTTAAAAAAGGACACGCTCTAGCATATCGGTCAAGGCACTTCCGGGCTAGAATTACAGCTAAAAGATACGATGCGAGTGGACCGAATCGAAGGATAACTTCCTAGCTTCTTTCTGCTTCTTTTTTTTTTGCGTCTTCTTTTCTTTTTTTTTTTACAGTCCAATAAATCTGGCCTTACACTTGCGGCCAAATATAGTTTCCACTTCCCCTCATCTCAACACGCTTCTTGCAACTCGTTATTTCTGCCTATATACAAATCCGGGAAGTACTTTCACGGAACTTTCATTTTTGCCTTGCGGTAGAAATTAGAATTCTATGTTTTTACCTTGTAACCGTACTCGATCGTCTCATGTGTCAATTTGTGTTTTAATCTTGAAACAGGACCTCATTAAACCAGAGTTAATACGTCTACAAACCTAAGAAGAAAAAATGGCGATAAACATATATTGTGTTAAGGGGTTATATACAGTCAGGAGGCCCAGAAAAAATCGATTTTTAAAAAGTAAAAACCTTCGATTAATTACTAAGAAACATACTTAAATATTTTGTTTTAAATCTTGCTCACCGACTTTAAAAACCCAATTTTGAAAAGAAAACGTTTATAGTTTCAGAAGCACTTTACATGTAGTAGAAATTTTTTTTTCCAACTTACATCGAGTCATCAATATTAGTCAGATTGACAAGAAATTTTCTGTGTCTGTGTACTCAAATCCATGTACACTACGAAAATAAAATGATACAGAAATCAATTTTTTGAAAATTTTAACTGTATATTACCCCTTAATAGTACGTATTTTCATTTGTCATTGAATTTTGCGATCAAGGTTGTGATGTGGTATAATTTTTAAATATCACTACAGAGTGTATTACAAGGCAATACATCCTTTTCTTTGTTAGTCTTTTCATAACCACGCCCAAATCCTTACGCGTGCAGTATAATCAATTTTGCGTAATGCGTGTAAAATGAATATTTATACACGGTAGTCAGCCTTTCGATTTCAAGCGTTGTTACCTAACTATAAAGCCCGCCACTTTCTCCCGCGACTTAAACGAGCATATAATACACAGGACTTGGTTTCCCCCTCCTCCTCTCTCTCTCTTTCTCTCTGTCTGTCTTTGTCTTCGTACTTGAGAGTAAGAAAGAAAGAGGATCATTGAATAGCCGGCGATAACGCGTGAGTTGCATCGCCTTTCACAACGATTCTGTAACACGTCTGTTTGTTCGTACGAAAATCGATTGGTATGCGAAGAACAGTAACTCGACGTTGCAGGCAGGTACCTTGTACTCGCAAATACTCATTCAGGCACGAGTCCAAGTACCTACGTAAGTACTTAGGGTGTCATTGCGTCAGAGTTAACGATTTCGATGATTGCTTGTAACATTAATTGGCGAAGCGCGTGACGTCATACGTATATACAGGCTGGAGTCACGGTTTTCGCTTTTGCCCGATCGACTAACGGAATGAATTAACCACGTGGTTAGAAAATTTGCGAAAAACTTAATAACAAGACTTGATTACGCAGCATCCTCCTAAATATCAATATCGAAACTGATAACTGCGTTTTTTTTTTTTTTTTTTTTTTTTATTGCGAACGTGCCGCAAGGAATCGAAGATGGAATTTAACGCTCTCGAAGATTTGCCGGAAAGCTTTTCCGCGATGATAAATGCGGCGAAGAGCAGTCTGCAGATAAAGACTTTCCGCAAACAGATATACCGACACGATCCGGCACTTGGTTCGACTGCATATATCGACCTCCGCGAATCTTGCAGTGGCTGCTGCAACGGCACCAAAATGGCGCGACGGTATCTGGTATCCGCGGGTGACAAGCGAATTGGGAAAAAGGAAGAAGAGCTTCTGGATCGCCAATTTCCCGTCTGTCTCTCAGCTTCTTACCGCCCACCGATCCAGGAATCGCACTATAAACACCGGATATCTTTCCTGCAGAGCTCAGATCTCGCTGCGGATATAGGGGGGGACCCTTCCTATTTGCGCCACTTTTAAATCCCCCAACTTTACACCGGATCAGATAAACGCTACTCGGCTTTCTGCTGCACCGCCTTTTGCTTCTGCATCCGAGCTCTCCGTATCTATCGAATTATTATTACCTCTTGAGTCAACAATAATCAGCACGTCCGGATTTAACCTCTTCAACCACGGTGGGATGCTCAAAATTTCCATGTCCTAACCTTAAAATGATTTTTGTTACTTCGCATAACCCCATAAACCACCGAGTAAGAAAATTCGCAGTAAAATGTTGAGTTGAAAAATGTCTGACTGAAAGGATTAAGCGCTTGTTTTACTAAAACTATTGCAGTTGGCTGCGAAGTTGCTGAATTCCATCATGTGTAGTTTTTCAAATTTTATCGAATAATCTTTCACCTTAATTTCACTATCGTATAAAAAAATTCTTACACCTCTGCTTGTTCGAATTTTAAAAAATCGGTCCAGTTTTTTTTACCGCGAATATCTAACGTCGTTGTGTCTGAACCAATTTGCAGTTTCTTCTAAGAGCATTAGACACACACACACACAAACCATCGCGCAGTTGTACTTTCACCGAAAATCATCACTTTCTAGCGATTGCCTCGTTGAGTGCATCAATTCTCGAACTGGTACTGCAGAGGTTCCTAAATCGACAGGGTGCCTAATCTTTTCGGTGTATTTATAGTCTTGCGCCTCTCTCTTAATCCCACAATCTTGACTTTTATTGAGGGAAAGCCGTGAATATTATAGAGTATCCCACAGTGTTACCAGTAGCAGCGCATTCTCTGGGCAGTTATAGTTGTGGATGTATCCAGTGCATAAACTACCGACTCGAGACAAGTTATAACAGGCTTTCGAGTTGTTTCCCACCCTCGAAGTACCTGATTATAGAAAGTGAACGCGTCGCCTTCTTACCTTGTGCTTGTTCCCCTCGCGTGACTTGCTGCTAACTTTTTACTTCTCTTCGTTATGCGAGAACGAGACACACGGGCCACTCCCCGTTCACGATCGCCTGTCACGATTTACGCGTTGCTTTATAATAACAAAAATAGAAAATCCCCATTTTTTTTATCGGAATCTCAAACAATTACCATTGATCGAAACGTGCAAATCGAATATCAAAACCGCAGCCTGTACACAAAGCCCTGCGTTTTACCACATCCAGATATTGGATAAAGGAACGTATATAAACCGTTGAAACCCGATCCGTTGACCCGATTTTATTTTTCCACGAGGTGCAGGCCATGTGCAGAGCAATAAAACCGCGCCTTATCTTATATCTCGGAGAACTGCAGTTTGTCCCGATTTTTCGCGACGGACTGGGTACGGCGGGGGGAGGAGAGGGGGGGGGGGGAGAGGAGGGAGGCAATCACTGAATTGTAGAGCGATATCTCATTCCGTGCTACCTATGCAAAATTACTACATACTCCGCGTCGTTGTCGTCGTTGTCTCTTGGGAATTGCGAGAGGGAAGAGATTTATGGGGCAAAAAGAGTTCCCAACTTGGATGGCAGGGACCCGAGAGTTGCCTGTTATATCCGGTTGTCTTGAGCTCCGAGACTTGAGCGGCGGCGAAAACTGGGTGGGAAGTAACAATTATTCACCGGATAATGGTTGTTTTAGACTTGTGGCAAGGCGATGTTTTTTATTTATTTTATTTTTTTTTTTTTTCTTCTACTTGCGATTGCGAATTGGCGTTTCTTAAACCCAAAACCTAACGTAATAACTAATGGTTAATTGTTTTTTTCGCAGAGACACCAGTCTCAGCACAACAGCCGAGGTCGCATCGAGGTATCATTTTGCCGCTCACATGGGTCAGCTGATTTCCGGTCTCGAGGGTCAAGGCTGCCACAATTTTTACCCGACCTGTCCTTTTCCCGGTTCGACTGTTCTCAGCATGATGAAGAAGGTCCGGATGCGCTGATCGAGGAATAAGAAACGTCCGTAACTTCCCGCACTGGGGATGAAGTGGATGGAGAGTTTTCTGGATTCGCAAAGTTGCGTTGAATTCGGACGAGAAATTAACCAACAGTTGAATGTTGGGCAGATTCTGATGTAAATTGAGCGAAAATTTATGTTACAAAATCTTTTTTTTTTTTTTTTTTTTTTTTTTTTTTTTGGCGAAGTGTAGATCGCGATGCGTGCAAAGACTGAGGATACCTAAATTGTTTTCTGTAGGGATACGAAATCTAAATTGTAATATGATGGAAGAAAGGAAGTTGTAATAATACTCAATTATGTTGTTACGAATTGTTATAGACCATATACACTTTGTTTTCCGTACACCAGGAGCGAAATTTTTTTTTCCCTTTGCTTTTGTTTTATGTACGCTAATTAACAATTACGCCGTGTGATTTTTTTTATATATAATATATATATATATACCTATTCTACATGATGAGTGATATATTGTAGATATGTTTAAGATAGCGAAGCTAGTCTGACTTGACGTGAATAAAATGAACGATCTGAATCGTTGACTCGTATTTGTACAGTGCATTATTTTCGTCTTTAGTTTCATTTCGGAATTTCTAGCCGTTTAATATAAGTATACATACATATATATGTATACTAACCATTTTTTGTATTTACGATTTATTTAAACATACCCGTTTTACATGTGTAATTAAGATTATTCCTTACTGTAATATCTAGTTACATATAAATTGATATATCACACATACTTATCATGTATCTATATACGTGTATATCACATATGATTATCTTGTATGTATCAAATAATTGTAACTCGTGTGTAAATAAAATTCCAACATTTTAAACTTATCAGATTTTAATCGGTGTTAAAAATTGTCGTAAGAACTTTTTACTGAACAATTATGTGCACGTCTGAACGATCTTTTGTTTCGGGTCATAGACGAGGAATAAAAATATGGCGCCTCCTTCCAATTCTCACATCGCGATTTTGTCATAATTTCCTCGTTTGATAAGGTTAGATTTTTTAAAAACATGATCCTTCGCAAGATTTCCGTCGATGGCACTGCGGAAATTGTCAATATCTTGTTACAAAACTGCCTGAATGAAAGATTCTAAGAATAGACTGGAAAAATGAATGAAACAGTGTAACGAAATACTTAAAGTTCGAAAGTTAGCTGCGACAAGTGTTGGGATAAAAAAAAAAAAAAAAATAAATAAACAAGTAAACCTAAAAAATGGTTTGTAACTAGTATTTTCCGAGCGGATTTTTCCAAGGTGAAAAAATGGTGTGCCTTGTGACACGTACGCGCGAAAGTTGAGGATGAGCGCGACGCGACGTGACGACACGACGTAGTCCGATGGTGCTAACGGTCGAAACATGCTGAGTCTGAACGCTGATGGCAAGTGTTCTCTACGGTGGTTTTCGTCTACGTCATACGTTACACAGACTCGATTTCAACCCGGTGTGTTGCAACGCGTTGCCAGACTACCTGACCAAGGTTTGCGCGGGGGGATTCGACTTCACTTTCTCTCAGCTTATGAACGGCACCGAGTCGAAACCCCGCCACTTGAACAGCCCGACCATAGGCATCGGGGGACATTCAACGGCTAGTTTTTAACACAGGAAGACACAAGGGACCCGCGCTCCGCGGACGGGAAACAGTTATTTCGCCAAGAACTGAACCTCGTCACGTGAGTACAAATAAAACCCGTCGTCGTATCGGTAGAATCTAATCAAGAACATCATTGCGATGTGTGGTATATTACATGTGTAGCAAAAACCATGTTCGTGGAATACAAAGCATAATAGTGTAGGGCATTCGCATTGGAGATGGGTGCAAGGTCATCCTGAACGCACTCCTTCAGGAGCGATAACTGCCGATAATTGTGAAAATATTAAGCTGGCTTAACAACTCAGCTCTGATTTCCATCAGCAATCGTTCTGCACCCTTGAGCTATGGAACTCCGGAGGACAGTCGTAATTCTAGGACTCTGCTTCCTGGCCATGCAGTCTACAACGGCAGCGCCGAGCCCTCAGGAACCAGCGTTTGAAATTCCGGTTCAGCTGGTCGGGTTCCCGGTCATCATAGCCGCGGTCAGACTGACAAACTTCGTAAAGAAGCTCGCCTACTCTCTGAATCCAGGTGAGACTTGGTCGTGATAACTCTTTTACCCCTTTTTTAACCCTTCTTTCTCATCACACGCTCATCATTTCTAACTCAATTCAATTGCATCAGAGACCTACGTTAGTCGCGCGAGACGATCCGCCATTCGGGCTGTTGACGAGGAGCTCCTGGACGTCGGTGAGGTCGAGAAACGACTGGTCGAGGAGCTGGGAAGTGGCGTTTGCGTTTACGAAAGGGTCTGCTCAAGGTACGCGACCAAAACTCTCCAGCGGCGTGGCAGAGAGCGAGCATTGGACTGGGACCACGTCTTCAGGTGATTATCAATCCATTTACGATTAATTTTCACTTAGTAGAAGGGATAATGAAGAGCCTCTCTCTCTCGCTCTTCCCCTCTATATTTCGCAACCAAATTTCTACAATGCACATATTCTGAGAGTTAACGACGATCATCAACAAGTGAAACTGCGTCACTTTCGAAGTTCCCGTCCGTTGCGTTCGATCATCAACAGGTCGCGTTGAGTGGACTCGGTAAACCCGTTTGACATTCCGTCAACGTTTTGCGTCAACAATCAGTGTGTGTAGCGCGAAGAGTACAAGCGCCAGTCGTTTCTTTGTCGTATCTCGAGCCAGTGCGGGAATAAATTATCTACAGACCGCAAAGTCCTTGTCCAGTTATTGAAACGCCCAAGAGTGCTGCGCAATTGCTTCGTCCTTATAACCGACACTCTTTAATACCTTGAACCGATAGACTCTCGTCACTTTCTTCACGCCCATTAGACTCGTGTTTATTTCCACATTATCGTGGCTTAGTAGGTATTACACATAATCGTATGGTACTCTAGAGACGCAAAGCTGTTATGGTCTACAAGTGCATGATGGACTGTCAAAGGCGGGTTTGGACGGTAATGTGTGGTCCTTGTGGTCACTGAGGGCCGAGAATTAGTCGAAGTTTAATGGACTCAGCCACCGTTCAAGTGTCTTGTCTCGCTGGCAAACGGCTCTGCTTTGGAAGCCTAGAATTCAATCCTGGTCTTCACGAGTGCATTTCCCCAAACCAACATCGTTTAATCTGAAATCCGGCGTCAGAATGCTCGGTCTGGACGATGGGCTGATTGGAAGGACCCGAACCACTAGATCGACCATCGAGTGGCCAAAGTATCTTACCGCAATTACTTAGAAGTAATAACCGAGAGTTTTAGTGGCCTGAGTCTGGACAGCCTTTAGAGTAGCGTTCATTTTCCCGGTGAATAGTCGATTACAAAGTGTAACAGGTGAGCGCGTGGATCCCGTCAGGAGTCGTAACGGGGAACAGACGGACGATGGAGCGTTAAAAGCTGGTGCCATCAATGGGCGGGTCTTCGGACGACTAAAAGCTGAGAGTTAGTTGGATTTTAATAGTTTCGGCTACTGTCCGAGTACCCTTTCTTTTAGTCCCTTATCTGCCCAGCGCGTGCATGGCACCAAGTTTCAGCCTGAGTGTCTCGCCGCGGAGATAAGACCCTGGAGTCTTAATAGCCGCGGCTCGTGCGCACTAATGCACCGGCTGGTATTCCGCGTTCGCGTCTCTTCTTCGTGGCTGACCTCTCGCTCTGCGCTGTCCTTTCTTTGAACACAAGTATTCGAATCCGTGACTCTATCTCGCGCCGAGAAACCCCCTCCAGGAGATATCGAGCGCGTGCCACCGCGGTCCTAACCTCAAACTGCGTTCCAAATGTCCTTCGGTCATACTGACAGCTAAAGTGATCCATCTGCGCACACAGCCGTGAGCTTGACCCTTCGTTTCTTTCTGTTCCTCGCTACTCGACTGTCTTGACGAAAAATTCTTTTGGCGCCAAATAAGACCGGTCAGATAAATATTGGTCTAGACGGATTTAAAGGCCGGGGCGACGCAGATGTAATCTTTGGAACGTGACGTCCTCATGCCTGACTCTCTAATCGCTCGTCTGCGCTCTTTTTCTATTTCCCTTTCTACGCCTGCCTATAACAAAGTGTTAATGTCTGATAAGACGTCCGCTGGTATTCTTTCACACTCCAACATCTTTCTGCGGGATATCCGTATTATACGAGTCACAAGATATTATCTAAAGTCCATATTGTTCGTCGGAGAATGTCGACTTTTGAAGGTCTCGTCAACCAAACTACGCCAGTTGGAATGCGATAAAAAAAATTACACGACAAGTCTTATTTTTGTGGTTGGGTAAATCGTTTCATCTATTCGTGGTTAAAAAAAAGCGTTTTCTTTTCATTTTTTCAGTCAGTACAAAGTCTCACCGGATCCTATGAAGGAAAATTACCTCCTAAGTGTGTTTTTGGGCAACATAGTTGGTAGCCCGCGACTCTGTCATCAGTTGGCGAAACGAGGACGAGCCTGCGACGAGAGCACCCTGCAGTCAGAATAAACGGACGAAGAATGAAGATGTCCATTGAAAAGTTTCAATTGTACATATTCATATGATATTCATTCATCACTTTTTCTGTATTACATATCATTATTGTTATAGCAATGAAGCTGTGAATAGAGCGTTACGCGGTTTTGTATAGAATATATTTTTCTACTGTCATGTATTATTATCGAGCCGATGAAGCTTTCGTCGTCGCTTTCGAATGGTTGTGTAATAAAATATGTTTGAATTATCGAATGTTTTCCCTCTTCGCTCCAAACTCTTCGGTCATTTCAAATGATTCTCCTGACTGACTTTCTCTAATTATATTTTCTCAACTCGTTCAGCATTTTGTTTCTCGTTATAATTTAATCGTAACACTCTATCCTCAACTTTCTCTCACCTCCGTCGTGGTATACGCCTATTTACAAAAAAAGCAGAATGCAATCTCGAGTCCCTTGACCCTGTGCAGCGGCGTGATTGATATGAAATTTTCATACGTTCTTACGGGTTTTATATTCGCGGAGTGAAATTAGCATTCGACAATACTTCATGAGTGGGCATCCACGCAGTGTTAGCGGAGAGTCGATGAGAGAATCGATTTCGCAACATACGTAAGCGGTTAATAAGCACACATCTTCTAGCGTGAATACCATTGATTTTGCATGCGTATATTTGTTACTTAGCTACGGCCGTAGGCTGCCTCTGACGACGTCTGACCAAATCTGGGTCCGCTGGAGAGAGTTGAGTGAAGCAGCCGCACACCAGCAATGCATATACGTGCATGTGTCAACCCACGCAAATCTGCGAAAAGTCTTACAGACAGCTCGTTGTCCGGCAGGTACAGTTTCGCAGAACTCTTCGTGCCGATTGCTTCGCTAACACGTTCGATACGAGCCGTAATAAATTGTGGACTCTTAATTACGGTGATGCCAATTTTGTTTTGAATATATCTTGACTGAAAAAGTGGGATAAGGGTATAGTTGAACAAGACAGTGCAGCACATGGTCAAGATCAAGATTATCAATACTCATAGCGTGACGATTAACGGTGATAGTGTAAAGTGCTTGAAAACACAAAGAAAGAGTCAATGAAATATTGACTCTAGGATATTGATCAATCACGGAAAGACTGTACCTACTGAAAAATGTACTCGTGGTCAAGAATGACGTCGACTCTTTTTTGGATTGGGATTATATCCCTGGTCGTACTTTGCGGTGAGCGAACCACTTCAGCAGTGTCAGTAAAGAAGGAGCGCGAATCATCCCGACAAGAACCGTCGGGGTTGAACCCCTGCAATTTTAACTGGGAGGTAGAGACCAACAGTGTTTCAGATCTGCTGAAGTAAGTATTTGGAAAAGTAATTTTGACAGATCTAGGCCGGTCTTTTAAATGGATTGCCTTGACATACGGAGCGAAATATTGATGACGATTATCTTCTGATCCCAAGATGCATAGAGAACCTCGCCGAGGATTCGAAGTCGACGTCATTAGCATTCCCCAAGGATCAGGAAACCCAGGCTCGTCAACGTCCTGGTTCCTATGAATTCAGCAACGGAGGACTTGGCAATGCTCCTTACCGACCCAGCAGACCGGTAAGCAGCTGGTTAACCACTCTTTTCGACTTATCACGCTTGTTTCAATGCCCAAAAATTAAACACCCACGATTCCCGTAGAAAGATCCTCCGCAATATCCGTTCGGATCTGGGCCTTACGGTTCTGAGGGATTTCCGGAGTCCTCTGATCTGGGCCTAGCCGATGCCCTGACGTCTATAAGCCAGTACGACGACCTGAAGTGCGTGCCGCGTCTTTTGTGCGAAATCGCCGGAGGCTCAAAGCCGGGAGGCGGCGACTACAAGGCGTCAAGTCCTGGCAGTTTTGGCATGAACACAGTACTCGGGTGGGTAGAGAGCGCAGTGCCTTAGGCTAATTGCAATTAACATAAGGTGGGCCGAGCTCGAGAGTCTATGAGTGAAAGTAAATTCGCGGATCTTCAGCGATTTTTCCCCCACTTGAACCATATCGATTGGGATTTTTCTCTATATCAATTCTGGTCAATCTCGCTGGGGTATTTCTGCGCACAATGAGTTGGCACACAGGTGACTCACTGCGAAGGATAATGAAAACTCATTTACTTTATCACCTGCCACACAGACTCCTGACAGGCTATAATTTCGAGGAGGCATCACCGCTCCTGGGCTTCGCAAAGGCGGCGCTTCTCGGTTACTCGAACAAGGGCGACCCCTCCGTCTGCTACGAGGAGTACGTCAGGTGCCCGAAAAACCCTCGAGCTCTTGTCCACTACCTGAACAACCACAACGGGGGGTTTTTCAGGTTCTTCCAAAACACTCGGAACTCAAATGGTGCGTATTTGCGACTGGAAAAATGTTGTCCATTTCGATCTGGGACTAATGTCAGCGTCTCTGTTTTAGTAGCTGAGAGTTCAAACGGGATTGGGTACGCCAGGAAGCGGCCAGCTCTTCCCCCAGGACTCTCTGGACCAGAATCCGACCGCACTGGAACTGGCGAGCTCAAGTTCGACAACCTGGAATCGTTGCTGCGACAGGACGAGATGGAACGCATCCTGCATCCTTTCAACGAACATTCCAAGGTTGTTTTTCCAGAGGATGAAAAGCCCGGCACCAGGGTGTCGAAGTCGTTGCAGTCGAACCCGTCGTCGGCATTCTTTCCGTCCACTTCGAAGGACCAATCACTCTTCTTTCCACTCCAAGTGCGTTGCGTAACTTCTCGTTGATGAGGAAGGGAGTAAAGACAGGAATTCAACGACTAACTTCTCGTTATTTTCCTCCAACAGAACGACGATGAGAGCTTAGAGGAGAACAATATCGTGGCGTTCGAGAGTGCCGAGGACTCCCAGGGTCTGCGGAATTACAATTCGTATTCGAAGTACGGAAAACGATTACGCCTGCTAGTTCCTGATCAAGTAAAAGACCCCCAATCCATCGTCGTCTTCCCTGACGATCGCGATGAGCGCAGGGTGAGGTTCGTTAGTCCCGAATTTTCAAACAACCCATCGTCGTATGACAGACGCGCCAAAATATCCGAGAGGAGTTATTCCAGTGATGAACGGATCTCGACTTCAGAGAGTCAAGCACCAGTAGAAGAAGCAAAGAAAAACCAAGAACTTTCCTCGGACAATCATCAATCCCATTCGATTTGACGGAAAGACTATTTTTCTTTGCGCATCGACTTAAATTCAACAGCATATCGTCGGCTGAAAAGCAGTGTTAAACACTTTATTTGGTCTACTAATGTTCACTTATTGTCAGCATCGGTGAAATTATTTCGAAAAAATGGACTGATAAAGTTCAAGAAAAATGAATAATAAAAATTTGGTATACCAATTCCAGAGAGTAAAATTATTTGAAAAAAATCTAACCGAGTGAAATACCAAATCAAGTCGTTTCCCAAAGGCCTGACACGTGCAAGTTCACAGGTTATTCATACTGCCGTCAAATTGTCCGTAGGTCAGTAAAGTTCGGCGTCTGGAGGACAGCGTTCAAACAAGTTGCAGGGCGCTGCAGGCCACGATGATTAGATACCTATCACCGTGAGGTGAAAGGCTACCATGTAATTATTTCATCCGTTGTGGCGTGTAATTCTCTCTTCTAGTATCACCGGGACGGCCAGGGGTTGGGGTGGAAATTTTCGACGGGGTGAACCGTGAGCCGTTTGCCGAAGGGCGTGTGGCCTGGACAGCGCCAAGGGGTGTGCTGCTGACAGGAGGAGACAATTGGCCTTCCAATACACGCCGCCATCCTCCTCGACCGCGAGTCACTTTGTACCAATAATTCTCAAGGCCCTTCTCCTTCACAGTCCGTGTCTCGGTCATGCGGAAGAAGCGAGTTCGTCTTTCCGATTTCCTATTACCGCTTCTCCTGTTTCCAGGATGAATTCGGCTGAGACGCGGAAACTGCACGACGCTGCGCTTCTTCTTTTTTTTCTTTTTCTTCGTCTTTCGCGCAGTGGATGTATGAACATAATCTTATTCCATTAGGGTGGTTTTGTCGGCATTATTTTCCCCAAGCGGTGAACCGCCGTCAAAAGAGGATCCTGCATATCGTATTACCGTCATAATTCCCTGTTATTAGGATCCGCTGCCGGTTTCATGTCGGCTTACCACACCCCAAGTGAACCGCCAAATCCCTTTGAATTGAAACGGGTGCGAGAAGAAGCAGCCGAGCTCAGTGCTCCGCGACAAAGCAGCTCTAAGGCAAAACTAAAAAACTCATTACGCAAAATCGGGGCGAATATACCACAGCTGAAAAGGGCCATTTAACATTCACTCGCTACACCCGAAGGTGTGCACCTGAAATTACGGACTAAAGATGTCCGTCGCTGACTTTCGGCTAACCAGTCGACGTCTCTTCACGGTGTCTTTTTCTTCCTGTTCTCGGTTTTTGACGGATCTCGATCCAGGCTCAGCAGCCTGACGATGAAATAACGGGCTTAGCGAGCGTCAGTTGTCGCCGGGTGGAAACTAATCTACTAGCCATTTCAAATCGCCTATAAATATCGCGTTTGGTATCGCCCAATGCCCGATGGGACGTCAGTCATCCGCGTTGATTGCAGCATTGAAGTCACGTGCCGCGGATCAGCTAGGAAGCGGGCGTCCTGGTCGCGTGTCCATATTTTTGTACCGTTGCCGGCGGGGATTTTTTTCTTTCTTCTTCTTCTTTCCTTTTTCATTCTCATTATTGTTATTATTATTGTATACTCGACGGCGTGTCACGCCGCCCGTCTCTGCGACCCCATGATGCGAAATGAATTTAGAGGCAGATCAAACATGCGCGTATAATGCGGGATGTTGGTTATTAAAATGCAAAGATCTCCGGCGCATTGAATGGGCCAGATAAGCGATATCTCGGGCTAAAACTTGAGACTAGCCAGTGGTGAAAGGGCAAATATTTGCTCACGGTTAAGTGCGGAAAGGGAGCTTTGGATACCTGCGGCATAAATACGATTCCTTGCTCGTCAACGACGATTCCCTTGTCTTCCGTGTCCATTTTCCAATCCCGCAGATCGTCACGGGAGAGAAGACAGCGCGGATTATGTCCACGGACTCCGGATCTATGTCCTCGGATTTTCTGATAAAAATCTGTCTTCCGTCAAGCCTGGCCCTTCGGGGTCTTCCAAGAGGTTGCCAATTTATATGTTGATTCACCAGTGTCCGCGGTCACTATAACCGAGGGGACAGATCACGATATCTTCCCGCAGCTTTGTAGCCCCTCGAAAATGTTCGCCGGTAAATATTGAATACTAGCCCGCATCGGCAAAGAGGAGGAGGAGGAGGAGGAGGAGGAGGAGAATTTTTCCTCGGTACTTAGATTTTCCTACTCCTCTTCCTGTAAGCCGCTCTTCACTCGATAAGCATCCGCATTTCCCTACGTTTTGTTACTCGTTTTTTCATCCATGGGCGTGAATCATTTCCAGACATTGACCGAGATGTGATTATATGGTGTCAGTGGCGCAGCTATGGTGCAGCCACTGCCTACCTCTTCCGCGTTCCTCCCCTCGGCACTTTCGGCTACCGTGGGGTATTATTAAGCCGACAATACGTGGGGTTACACTGCGGCTAGCCTAGCCATGCAAGGGTTGAAATTCGACTCCCATGAGCCACGGGCGTCACAAATGCATTACGGCGTCAACGGGTCTGACATCCAAATACCTGACAATTACAGCGAGCGTGCTCACTGCGGATTTGTACAACTGGTTTTATTCTACCCATGAAAAATTCAGAAGATACGAATTGATCGAGAGGAAGCACAGCTTGATTGGGGAGTGAACGTGATCCGCAACTCAATCACTGTGGTGGATAACTTACCTTCGATATGGTGGTCTAATGAATATCCGCGTAGCCTTTTGTGAATGTAACTGACAACGAGGCATTTCGAAGTAGTGAACCATTGGTAAAATGGTTTTATTTCTACGTATCTGACGTGATGAGTATGGTGAGAGATGAAACAGATCAGAACAGTTAGTATAAGAACCCGGTTTTTTTGTACGATGAACCTACAACCGTGAGTTTGCGATTTTGAGGGGTGTTTTCTTTGCCTCTGCAGTGGGGTAATTAATATCACTTGAACCAGAACAGTGTTTGACACCGCATTAATTCACCGGTTGAATAATTTCACCCATAATTCAACCCTTCCGCTCGTAACTCATTTCACCGAGGCAAGTAGTCGTTGCTCCATGCCAAGTGACTTGCGGTATGCTAATAGGTCACCGATGCAAATTCAGGGCGTGAACCACGGCGAAAATAAACTATGTGTACTCACCGAGCGCTTCTCTAATCGGAAGAAACGAGCTGATGAGATGGAGATCTTCCGCATACTAAACCATTGAAAGGTTGCGGTGTTTTATGTATAGACAGGAAAATAGATCATAGGCATCAAGAACAGCTGAAAGATAAAAGTTGAAATATATGTTTGATATGAATTTGTGAGGAATAAAATGCGAAGGAATCACGTTCGATTTTGTTGTATTTGAGACCGAACAAACTTGAAAAATACGAATTCATATCTTATTACCCCTTCAGTTTCTCACTGAATACTGCGGTACCTAGGATATATCCCTAATGAGATACGATGTTTTAGATATCCTTTGTGGCTTTTTCAATAAGATAATTCAACGAGGGGCCTGATTATCGATTGTGGAACACGAAGTTTTTTAAACGGTAATCACAGAAAGGTAGGCATATTCCAAAGATAGGCAGCCCAAAGATGTATGATATTCTCCGTATTTCAGGAGTTGTTCCAACGATGCCTGAAATGCCTTTCTTGAAATTTTTGGGATCCAGTTAGTCTAGAAATAGTCGTCTGAATCGATTCTCAGACGAAAAGGCTTTCAGCCAAAAAAAAGAGAGGTTAACCTCTACAGATTTCATCGGACCATTTTAGGCGAATTTGGAAATTGTTAGGATCAATTAATCATCCCTGTATCTATAGCGCACAGGCTTGACACGCTGCGGGAAACAAATCAAAACTCACTGCCGAGAAATATCAAACTTGTACCGGGTTTTCAACGCATAACTACAGAGTTTCAGTTCCACTTTATTTAATATGCCTTAGTTCTACTACATGTGTTCAGGTTTTTGTGTACGTTACTTTACCAAGTTTGAGAAGAGTGAAATTGAAATATGTTGTACTAATACTTTAAACGAATGATGCTCTGTCATACCATTGGTCATTATAATATTATATCAATAATTACGACAGTATACTAATTAATATGATGGATACGATATTTTGAATAGAGTAGAAATTAGAAACGTAAGGATATTTAATGCATTCAACGATTATTACATGGAAAGTCTGACTACCATTAGTGAGTAAGAAACTGCGATATACATTGTATTCTGCAGAATGAGAACAATATTATATGAAATAGTTATTATTGTAGTTTGTAGGTGCACATTGCAAGTGCGATAACTTTGAAAGATACCAGAAGTGTGATATTGGATTGTTCGCATTTGACGTGAAACAGGGAACAATAAATAATACCTGAATGAATTGATCCGCAGTTGTTTTGTATCTTTTCACGTGCTAGTCTCGCTATGCTCCGGATACCTCTTCTCCAATCCTTAGGATCCTGAGAGTCCGGAAAGTGTTGGGTGAAACAATTGTGGAGAGTTTTGGTTCGCAAGAAACTGAAAAAATAACCACTAAGACAAAATTGATAGATAGCGCACAGTCCGAATACAATGCAAGGAACGTATCAAGAGTGACGGCCAAAAAATGAAAAATTTTCGTTGAAATTTCGCTGCTGTTGATCCTACGATATTTTTTGTGTCTTTTTCGGAAGCCCGAAGGTTCAATAAGTCGTAAAAGAGTCCTGCAAAACGATGACCAGACGGTAGGTTTTCGAGCTCTAAGAATCGCAAAAAAGCAAGGCTAACCCCTTTGAATTTTTAACGAAAGATTCGACGGTTTTGGAAAGTGCTGCAATTAATTTTGCGAGGCACTATTCCGACGTAATTTTGCGAGAGAAATCGATTGAGCGCAGTCCCAATAGGCTGCGAGCAACGGCTGAAAAGTTACAGCCAAAAAACTGCAGATTTTTATCGTCATTTCTCTGCTGTTGGTCCTACGCTCTTTTTTGTGTGTTTTTTGAGTTCCTGGTGGTCCAATTACTCGGGAAAGGGTCATACTAATCGATTCAGGGACGAAAAATTTCCGGCTCCGAAAATCACGAAAAAACTAAGGCTAACCCCTTTGGATTTTTGGCGAGAATTTCGACGGTTTTGAAAAGTGCTGCAATTAATTTTGCGAGGCACTATTCCGACGTGATTTTGCAAGAGGAATCGATTAAGCGCAGTCCCAATAGGCTGCGAGCAACGGCTGAAAAGTTACAGCCGAAAAACTGCAGATTTTTATCGTCATTTCTCTGCTGTTGGTCCTACGCTCTTTTTTGTGTGTTTTTTGAGTTCCTGGTGGTCCAATTACTCGGGAAAGGGTCATACTAATCGATTCGGAAACGGAAAATTTCCGGCTCCGAAAATCACGAAAAAACTAAGGCTAATCCCTTTGGATTTTTGGCGAAAATTTCGACGGTTTTGGAAAGTGCTGCAATTAATTTTGCGAGGCACTATTCCGACGTGATTTTGCGAGAGAAATCGATTAACCGCAGTCCCAATAGGCTGCGAGCAACGGCTGAAAAGTTACAGCCGAAAAACTGCAGATTTTTATCGTCATTTCTCTGCTGTTGGTCGTACGCTCTATTTTATGTGTTTTTTGAGTTCCTGGTGGTCCAGATACTCCAGAAAGGGTCATACTAATCGATTCGGAGACAAAAAATTTCCGGCTCCGAAAATCACGAAAAAACTAAGGCTAACCCCTTTGGATTTTTGGCGAAAATTTCGACAGTTTTGGAAAGTGCTGCAATTAATTTTGCGAGGCACTATTCCGACGTGATTTTGCGAGAGGAATCGATTAAGCGCAGTCCCAATAGGCTGCGAGCAACGGCTGAAAAGTTACAGTCAAAAAACTGCAGATTTTTATCGTCATTTCTCTGCTGTTGGTCCTACGCTCTTTTTTGTGTGTTTTTTGAGTTCCTGGTGGTCCAATTACTCGGGAGAGGGTCATACTAATCGATTCGGAGACGAAAAATTTCCGGCTCCGAAAATCACGAAAAAACTAAGGCTAACCCCTTTGGATTTTTAGCGAAAATTTCGACGGTTTTGGAAAGTGCTGCAATTAATTTTGCGAGGCACTATTCCGACGTGATTTTGCAAGAGGAATCGATTAAGCGCAGTCCCAATAGGCTGCGAGCAACGGCTGAAAAGTTACAGCCGAAAAACTGGAGATTTTTATCGTCATTTCTCTGCTGTTGGTCCTACGCTCTTTTTTATGAGTTTTTTGAGTTCCTGGTGGTCCAATTACTCCGGAAAGGGTCATACTAATCGATTCAGAGACGAAAAATTTCCGGCTCCGAAAATCACGAAAAAACTAAGGCTAACCCCTTTGGATTTTTGGCAAAAATTTCGACGGTTTTGGAAAGTGCTGCAATTAATTTTGCAGGGCACTATTCCGACGTAATTTTGCGAGAGAAATCGATTGAGCGCAGTCCCAATAGGCTGCGAGCAACGGCTGAAAAGTTACAGCCGAAAAACTGCAGATTTTTATCGTCATTTCTCTGCTGTTGGTCCTACGCTCTTTTTTATGTGTTTTTTGAGTTCCTGGTGGTCCAATTACTCCGGAAAGGGTCATACTAATCGATTCAGAGACGAAAAATTTCCGGCTCCGAAAATCACGAAAAAACTAAGGCTAACCCCTTTGGATTTTTGGCGAAAATTTCGACGGTTTTGGAAAGTGCTGCAATTAATTTTGCAGGGCACTATTCCGACGTAATTTTGCGAGAGAAATCGATTGAGCGCAGTCCCAATAGGCTGCGAGCAACGGCTGAAAAGTTACAGCCGAAAAACTGGAGATTTTTATCGTCATTTCTCTGCTGTTGGTCCTACGCTCTTTTTTATGAGTTTTTTGAGTTCCTGGTGGTCCAATTACTCCGGAAAGGGTCATACTAATCGATTCAGAGACGAAAAATTTCCGGCTCCGAAAATCACGAAAAAACTAAGGCTAACCCCTTTGGATTTTTGGCAAAAATTTCGACGGTTTTGGAAAGTGCTGCAATTAATTTTGCAGGGCACTATTCCGACGTAATTTTGCGAGAGAAATCGATTGAGCGCAGTCCCAATAGGCTGCGAGCAACGGCTGAAAAGTTACAGCCAAAAAACTGCAGATTTTTATCGTCATTTCTCTGCTGTTGGTCGTACGCTCTTTTTTGTGTGTTTTTTGAGTTCCTGGTGGTCCAATTACTCGGGAGAGGGTCATACTAATCGATTCGGAGACGAAAAATTTCCGGCTGCGAAAATCACGAAAAAACTAAGGCTAACCCCTTTGGATTTTTGGCGAAAATTTCGACGGTTTTGGAAAGTGCTGCAATTAATTTTGCGAGGCACTATTCCGACGTGATTTTGCAAAAGGAATCGATTAAGCGCAGTCCCAATAGGCTGCGAGCAACGGCTGAAAAGTTACAGCCGAAAAACTGCAGATTTTTATCGTCATTTCTCTGCTGTTGGTCCTACGCTCTTTTTTATGTGTTTTTTGAGTTCCTGGTGGTCCAATTACTCCGGAAAGGGTCATACTAATCGATTCAGAGACGAAAAATTTCCGGCTCCGAAAATCACGAAAAAACTAAGGCTAACCCCTTTGGATTTTTGGCGAAAATTTCGACGGTTTTGGAAAGTGCTGCAATTAATTTTGCAGGGCACTATTCCGACGTAATTTTGCGAGAGAAATCGATTGAGCGCAGTCCCAATAGGCTGCGAGCAACGGCTGAAAAGTTACAGCCGAAAAACTGCAGATTTTTATCGTCATTTCTCTGCTGTTGGTCCTACGCTCTTTTTTATGTGTTTTTTGAGTTCCTGGTGGTCCAATTACTCCGGAAAGGGTCATACTAATCGATTCAGAGACGAAAAATTTCCGGCTCCGAAAATCACGAAAAAACTAAGGCTAACCCCTTTGGATTTTTGGCGAAAATTTCGACGGTTTTGAAAAGTGCTGCAATTAATTTTGCGAGGCACTATTCCGACGTGATTTCGCAAGAGGAATCGATTAAGCGCAGTCCCAATAGGCTGCGAGCAACGGCTGAAAAGTTACAGCCGAAAAACTGCAGATTTTTATCGTCATTTCTCTGCTGTTGGTCCTACGCTCTTTTTTGTGTGTTTTTTGAGTTCCTGGTGGTCCAATTACTCGGGAAAGGGTCATACTAATCGATTCGGAAACGAAAAATTTCCGGCTCCGAAAATCACGAAAAAACTAAGGCTAATCCCTTTGGATTTTTGGCGAAAATTTCGACGGTTTTGGAAAGTGCTGCAATTAATTTTGCGAGGCACTATTCCGACGTGATTTTGCGAGAGAAATCGATTAACCGCAGTCCCAATAGGCTGCGAGCAACGGCTGAAAAGTTACAGCCGAAAAACTGCAGATGTTTATCGTCATTTCTCTGCTGTTGGTCGTACGCTCTATTTTATGTGTTTTTTGAGTTCCTGGTGGTCCAATTACTCCAGAAAGGGTCATACTAATCGATTCGGAGACAAAAAATTTCCGGCTCCGAAAATCACGAAAAAACTAAGGCTAACCCCTTTGGATTTTTGGCGAAAATTTCGACAGTTTTGGAAAGTGCTGCAATTAATTTTGCGAGGCACTATTCCGACGTGATTTTGCGAGAGGAATCGATTAAGCGCAGTCCCAATAGGCTGCGAGCAACGGCTGAAAAGTTACAGTCAAAAAACTGCAGATTTTTATCGTCATTTCTCTGCTGTTGGTCCTACGCTCTTTTTTGTGTGTTTTTTGAGTTCCTGGTGGTCCAATTACTCGGGAGAGGGTCATACTAATCGATTCGGAGACGAAAAATTTCCGGCTCCGAAAATCACGAAAAAACTAAGGCTAACCCCTTTGGATTTTTAGCGAAAATTTCGACGGTTTTGGAAAGTGCTGCAATTAATTTTGCGAGGCACTATTCCGACGTGATTTTGCAATAGAAATCGATTAAGCGCAGTCCCAATAGGCTGCGAGCAACGGCTGAAAAGTTACAGCCGAAAAACTGGAGATTTTTATCGTCATTTCTCTGCTGTTGGTCCTACGCTCTTTTTTATGAGTCTTTTGAGTTCCTGGTGGTCCAATTACTCCGGAAAGGGTCATACTAATCGATTCAGAGACGAAAAATTTCCGGCTCCGAAAATCACGAAAAAACTAAGGCTAACCCCTTTGGATTTTTGGCAAAAATTTCGACGGTTTTGGAAAGTGCTGCAATTAATTTTGCAGGGCACTATTCCGACGTAATTTTGCGAGAGAAATCGATTGAGCGCAGTCCCAATAGGCTGCGAGCAACGGCTGAAAAGTTACAGCCAAAAAACTGCAGATTTTTATCGTCATTTCTCTGCTGTTGGTCGTACGCTCTTTTTTGTGTGTTTTTTGAGTTCCTGGTGGTCCAATTACTCGGGAGAGGGTCATACTAATCGATTCGGAGACGAAAAATTTCCGGCTGCGAAAATCACGAAAAAACTAAGGCTAACCACTTTGGATTTTTGGCGAAAATTTCGACGGTTTTGGAAAGTGCTGCAATTAATTTTGCGAGGCACTATTCCGACGTGATTTTGCGAAAGGAATCGATTAAGCGCAGTCCCAATAGGCTGCGAGCAACGGCTGAAAAGTTACAGCCGAAAAACTGCAGATTTTTATCGTCATTTCTCTGCTGTTGGTCCTACGCTCTTTTTTATGTGTTTTTTGAGTTCCTGGTGGTCCAATTACTCCGGAAAGGGTCATACTAATCGATTCAGAGACGAAAAATTTCCGGCTCCGAAAATCACGAAAAAACTAAGGCTAACCCCTTTGGATTTTTGGCGAAAATTTCGACGGTTTTGGAAAGTGCTGCAATTAATTTTGCAGGGCACTATTCCGACGTAATTTTGCGAGAGAAATCGATTGAGCGCAGTCCCAATAGGCTGCGAGCAACGGCTGAAAAGTTACAGCCAAAAAACTGCAGATTTTTATCGTCATTTCTCTGCTGTTGGTCCTACGCTCTTTTTTGTGTGTTTTTTGAGTTCCTGGTGGTCCAATTACTCGGGAAAGGGTCATACTAATCGATTCAGGGACGAAAAATTTCCGGCTCCGAAAATCACGAAAAAACTAAGGCTAACCCCTTTGGATTTTTGGCGAGAATTTCGACGGTTTTGAAAAGTGCTGCAATTAATTTTGCGAGGCACTATTCCGACGTGATTTTGCAAGAGGAATCGATTAAGCGCAGTCCCAATAGGCTGCGAGCAACGGCTGAAAAGTTACAGCCGAAAAACTGCAGATTTTTATCGTCATTTCTCTGCTGTTGGTCCTACGCTCTTTTTTGTGTGTTTTTTGAGTTCCTGGTGGTCCAATGACTCGGGAAAGGGTCATACTAATCGATTCGGAAACGAAAAATTTCCGGCTCCGAAAATCACGAAAAAACTAAGGCTAATCCCTTTGGATTTTTGGCGAAAATTTCGACGGTTTTGGAAAGTGCTGCAATTAATTTTGCGAGGCACTATTCCGACGTGATTTTGCGAGAGAAATCGATTAACCGCAGTCCCAATAGGCTGCGAGCAACGGCTGAAAAGTTACAGCCGAAAAACTGCAGATTTTTATCGTCATTTCTCTGCTGTTGGTCGTACGCTCTATTTTATGTGTTTTTTGAGTTCCTGGTGGTCCAATTACTCCAGAAAGGGTCATACTAATCGATTCGGAGACAAAAAATTTCCGGCTCCGAAAATCACGAAAAAACTAAGGCTAACCCCTTTGGATTTTTGGCGAAAATTTCGACAGTTTTGGAAAGTGCTGCAATTAATTTTGCGAGGCACTATTCCGACGTGATTTTGCGAGAGGATTCGATTAAGCGCAGTCCCAATAGGCTGCGAGCAACGGCTGAAAAGTTACAGTCAAAAAACTGCAGATTTTTATCGTCATTTCTCTGCTGTTGGTCCTACGCTCTTTTTTGTGTGTTTTTTGAGTTCCTGGTGGTCCAATTACTCGGGAGAGGGTCATACTAATCGATTCGGAGACGAAAAATTTCCGGCTCCGAAAATCACGAAAAAACTAAGGCTAACCCCTTTGGATTTTTAGCGAAAATTTCGACGGTTTTGGAAAGTGCTGCAATTAATTTTGCGAGGCACTATTCCGACGTGATTTTGCAAGAGGAATCGATTAAGCGCAGTCCCAATAGGCTGCGAGCAACGGCTGAAAAGTTACAGCCGAAAAACTGGAGATTTTTATCGTCATTTCTCTGCTGTTGGTCCTACGCTCTTTTTTATGAGTTTTTTGAGTTCCTGGTGGTCCAATTACTCCGGAAAGGGTCATACTAATCGATTCAGAGACGAAAAATTTCCGGCTCCGAAAATCACGAAAAAACTAAGGCTAACCCCTTTGGATTTTTGGCAAAAATTTCGACGGTTTTGGAAAGTGCTGCAATTAATTTTGCAGGGCACTATTCCGACGTAATTTTGCGAGAGAAATCGATTGAGCGCAGTCCCAATAGGCTGCGAGCAACGGCTGAAAAGTTACAGCCGAAAAACTGCAGATTTTTATCGTCATTTCTCTGCTGTTGGTCCTACGCTCTTTTTTATGTGTTTTTTGAGTTCCTGGTGGTCCAATTACTCCGGAAAGGGTCATACTAATCGATTCAGAGACGAAAAATTTCCGGCTCCGAAAATCACGAAAAAACTAAGGCTAACCCCTTTGGATTTTTGGCGAAAATTTCGACGGTTTTGGAAAGTGCTGCAATTAATTTGGCAGGGCACTATTCCGACGTAATTTTGCGAGAGAAATCGATTGAGCGCAGTCCCAATAGGCTGCGAGCAACGGCTGAAAAGTTACAGCCGAAAAACTGGAGATTTTTATCGTCATTTCTCTGCTGTTGGTCCTACGCTCTTTTTTATGAGTTTTTTGAGTTCCTGGTGGTCCAATTACTCCGGAAAGGGTCATACTAATCGATTCAGAGACGAAAAATTTCCGGCTCCGAAAATCACGGAAAAACTAAGGCTAACCCCTTTGGATTTTTGGCAAAAATTTCGACGGTTTTGGAAAGTGCTGCAATTAATTTTGCAGGGCACTATTCCGACGTAATTTTGCGAGAGAAATCGATTGAGCGCAGTCCCAATAGGCTGCGAGCAACGGCTGAAAAGTTACAGCCAAAAAACTGCAGATTTTTATCGTCATTTCTCTGCTGTTGGTCCTACGCTCTTCTTTGTGTGTTTTTTGAGTTCCTGGTGGTCCAATTACTCGGGGGAGGGTCATACTAATCGATTCGGAGACGAAAAATTTCCGGCTCCGAAAATCACGAAAAAACTAAGGCTAACCCCTTTGGATTTTTGGCGAAAATTTCGACGGTTTTGGAAAGTGCTGCAATTAATTTTGCGAGGCACTATTCCGACGTGATTTTGCGAGAGAAATCGATTAACCGCAGTCCCAATAGGCTGCGAGCAACAGCTGAAAAGTTACAGCCGAAAAACTGCAGATTTTTATCGTCATTTCTCTGCTGTTGGTCCTACGCTCTTTTTTGTGTGTTTTTTGAGTTCCTGGTGGTCCAATTACTCGGGAGAGGGTCATACTAATCGATTCGGAGACGAAAAATTTCCGGCTCCGAAAATCACGAAAAAACTAAGGCTAACCCCTTTGGATTTTTAGCGAAAATTTCGACGGTTTTGGAAAGTGCTGCAATTAATTTTGCGAGGCACTATTCCGACGTGATTTTGCGAGAGGAATCGATTAAGCGCAGTCCCAATAGGCTGCGAGCAACGGCTGAAAAGTTACAGCCGAAAAACTGGAGATTTTTATCGTCATTTCTCTGCTGTTGGTCCTACGCTCTTTTTTGTGTGTTTTTTGAGTTCCTGGTGGTCCAATTACTCGGGAGAGGGTCATACTAATCGATTCGGAGACGAAAAATTTCCGGCTCCGAAAATCACGAAAAAACTAAGGCTAACCCCTTTGGATTTTTGGCGAAAATTTCGACGGTTTTGGAAAGTGCTGCAATTAATTTTGCGAGGCACTATTCCGACGTGATTTTGCAAGAGGAATCGATTAAGCGCAGTCCCAATAGGCTGCGAGCAACGGCTGAAAAGTTACAGCCGAAAAACTGGAGATTTTTATCGTCATTTCTCTGCTGTTGGTCCTACGCTCTTTTTTATGAGTTTTTTGAGTTCCTGGTGGTCCAATTACTCCAAAAAGGGTCATACTAATCCATTCAGAGACGAGAAATTTCCGGCTCTGAAAATCACGAAAAAACTAAGGCTAACCCCTTTGGATTTTTGACGAAAATTTCGACGGTTTTGGAAAGTGCTGCAATTAATTTTGCAGGGCACTATTCCGACGTAATTTTGCGAGAGAAACCGATTGAGCGCAGTCCCAATAGGCTGCGAGCAACGGCTGAAAAGTTACAGCCAAAAAACTGCAGATTTTTATCGTCATTTCTCTGCTGTTGGTCCTACGCTCTTCTTTGTGTGTTTTTTGAGTTCCTGGTGGTCCAATTACTCGGGAGAGGGTCATACTAATCGATTCGGAGACGAAAAATTTCCGGCTCCGAAAATCACGAAAAAACTAAGGCTAACCCCTTTGGATTTTTGGCGAAAATTTCGACGGTTTTGAAAAGTGCTGCAATTAATTTTGCGAGGCACTATTCCGACGTGATTTTGCGAGAGAAATCGATTAACCGCAGTCCCAATAGGCTGCGAGCAACGGCTGAAAAGTTACAGCCGAAAAACTGCAGATGTTTATCGTCATTTCTCTGCTGTTGGTCGTACGCTCTATTTTATGTGTTTTTTGAGTTCCTGGTGGTCCAATTACTCCAGAAAGGGTCATACTAATCGATTCGGAGACAAAAAATTTCCGGCTCCGAAAATCACGAAAAAACTAAGGCTAACCCCTTTGGATTTTTGTCGAAAATTTCGACAGTTTTGGAAAGTGCTGCAATTAATTTTGCGAGGCACTATTCCGACGTGATTTTGCGAGAGGAATCGATTAAGCGCAGTCCCAATAGGCTGCGAGCAACGGCTGAAAAGTTACAGTCAAAAAACTGCAGATTTTTATCGTCATTTCTCTGCTGTTGGTCCTACGCTCTTTTTTGTGTGTTTTTTGAGTTCCTGGTGGTCCAATTACTCGGGAGAGGGTCATACTAATCGATTCGGAGACGAAAAATTTCCGGCTCCGAAAATCACGAAAAAACTAAGGCTAACCCCTTTGGATTTTTGGCGAAAATTTCGACGGTTTTGGAAAGTGCTGCAATTAATTTTGCGAGGCACTATTCCGACGTGATTTTGCAAGAGGAATCGATTAAGCGCAGTCCCAATAGGCTGCGAGCAACGGCTGAAAAGTTACAGCCGAAAAACTGGAGATTTTTATCGTCATTTCTCTGCTGTTGGTCCTACGCTCTTTTTTATGAGTTTTTTGAGTTCCTGGTGGTCCAATTACTCCGGAAAGGGTCATACTAATCGATTCAGAGACGAAAAATTTCCGGCTCCGAAAATCACGAAAAAACTAAGGCTAACCCCTTTGGATTTTTGGCGAAAATTTCGACGGTTTTGGAAAGTGCTGCAATTAATTTGGCAGGGCACTATTCCGACGTAATTTTGCGAGAGAAATCGATTGAGCGCAGTCCCAATAGGCTGCGAGCAACGGCTGAAAAGTTACAGCCAAAAAACTGCAGATTTTTATCGTCATTTCTCTGCTGTTGGTCGTACGCTCTTTTTTGTGTGTTTTTTGAGTTCCTGGTGGTCCAATTACTCGGGAGAGGGTCATACTAATCGATTCGGAGACGAAAAATTTCCGGCTGCGAAAATCACGAAAAAACTAAGGCTAACCCCTCTGGATTTTTGGCGAAAATTTCGACGGTTTTGGAAAGTGCTGCAATTAATTTTGCGAGGCACTATTCCGACGTGATTTTGCGAAAGGAATCGATTAAGCGCAGTCCCAATAGGCTGCGAGCAACGGCTGAAAAGTTACAGCCGAAAAACTGCAGATTTTTATCGTCATTTCTCTGCTGTTGGTCCTACGCTCTTTTTTATGTGTTTTTTGAGTTCCTGGTGGTCCAATTACTCCGGAAAGGGTCATACTAATCGATTCAGAGACGAAAAATTTCCGGCTCCGAAAATCACGAAAAAACTAAGGCTAACCCCTTTGGATTTTTGGCGAAAATTTCGACGGTTTTGGAAAGTGCTGCAATTAATTTTGCAGGGCACTATTCCGACGTAATTTTGCGAGAGAAATCGATTGAGCGCAGTCCCAATAGGCTGCGAGCAACGGCTGAAAAGTTACAGCCAAAAAACTGCAGATTTTTATCGTCATTTCTCTGCTGTTGGTCCTACGCTCTTCTTTGTGTGTTTTTTGAGTTCCTGGTGGTCCAATTACTCGGGAGAGGGTCATACTAATCGATTCGGAGACGAAAAATTTCCGGCTCCGAAAATCACGAAAAAACTAAGGCTAACCCCTTTGGGAAGCGCGGGGTGACATAGATGGTGTCAGGATAGAGAGTGTCACGCTGTCAGTCGATAGGAGTAGGATAGGGTCGCCCCGGCCATGCTTCCTCTTCCTCTTCCTCTTCCTCTCCTTCTTCTTCGGCCTCCGACTCCCTGGGACGGTGGATGGAACGGCCGCGCCGGACCCATTACTACCTCGTACTCGCGTGGGAGGGGTGCTCGGTCAAAGCAACACGAGCACTAAGTGGGGGTCACCATACGCTGAGCGGCTCCGCTGAGCGGAGCCCAGGCTACAGCGCTGAACAGGGACCATCCACCATCGGGCAGGGACGCATTCACCGATGTTTTATCGGTGGATTGGGGAAGGCGAAAATATATTAGGATATGATATACGTATGTGAGCGTGTGTGTGTGTGTGTATGTGTGTGAATGTATGAATGTATGTATGTGTATGGACGTGTACTATATGTATATATATATATACATAGTGGGGTGGGACGGGAGGCGCAACTCCCAATTAGGCGTTAGAGGTAGGTCCGCACGAATGCGGTAGGTGCCGGGGGGCTCCCCGAGGTTATGCCTCGTGCGGTTCCGGGGAGTCCCCTACCCGTACCAGGGTGGCCGCTGGTTTTTTAGTGGGTGCGAGTCCCACACTACCCTGGAGTTTCTTGCGCGAAACTCCAGGGTGTGCATAAAGCATTTTTACCAGCGATAACAAAAAAAAAAAAAAAAAAAAAAGGCTAACCCCTTTGGATTTTTGGCGAAAATTTCGACGGTTTTGAAAAGTGCTGCAATTAATTTTGCGAGGCACTATTCCGACGTCATTTTGCGAAAGGAATCGATTAAGCGCAGTCCCAATAGGCTGCGAGCAACGGCTGAAAAGTTACAGCCGAAAAACTGCAGATTTTTATCGTCATTTCTCTGCTGTTGGTCCTACGCTCTTTTTTGTGTGTTTTTTGAGTTCCTGGTGGTCCAATTACTCGGGAGAGGGTCATACTAATCGATTCGAAGACGAAAAATTTCCGGCTCCGGAAATCACGAAAAAACTAAGGCTAACCCCTTTGGATTTTTGGCGAAAATTTCGACGGTTTTGGAAAGTGCTGCAATTAATTCTGCGAGGCACTATTCCGACGTGATTTTGCGGGAGGAATCGATTAAGCGCAGTCCCAATAGGCTGCGAGCAACGGCTGAAAAGTAACAGCCAAAAAACTGCAGAATTTCCCCGTTATTTCTCTGCTGTTGGTCCTACGCTCTTTTTTATGTGTTTTTTGAGTTCCTAGTGGTCCAATTACTCCAGAAAGGGTCATACTAATCGATTCGGAGACGAAAAATTTCCAGCTCCGAAAATCACGAAAAAACTGAGGCTAACCCCTTTGGATTTTTGGCGAAAATTTCGACGGTTTTGAAAACTGCTGCAATTAATTTTGCGAGGCACTATTCCGACGTGATTTTGCGAGAGGAATCGATTAAGCGCAGTCCCAGTAGGCTGCGAGCAACGGCTGAAAAGTTACAGCCGAAAAACTGGAGATTTGTAACGTCATTTCTCTGCTGTTGGTCCTACGCTCTTTTTTATGTGTTTTTTGAGTTCCTGGTGGTCCAATTACTCCGGAAAGGGTCATACTAATCGATTCAGAGACGAAAAATTTCCGGCTTCGAAAATCACGAAAAAACTAAGGCTAACCCCTTTGGATTTTTGGCGAAAATTTCGACGGTTTTGGAAAGTGCTGCAATTAATTTTGCAGGGCACTATTCCGACGTAATTTTGCGAGAGAAATCGATTGAGCGCAGTCCCAATAGGCTGCGAGCAACGGCTGAAAAGTTACAGCCAAAAAACTTCAGATTTTTATCGTCATTTCTCTGCTGTCGGTCCTACGCTCTTTTTCATGTGTTTTTTGAGTTCCTGGTGGTCCAATTACTCGGGGGAGGGTCATACTAATCGATTCGGAGACGAAAAATTTCCGGCTCCGAAAATCACGAAAAAACTAAGGCTAACCCCTTTGGATTTTTGGCGAAAATTTCGACGGTTTGGAAAGTGCTGCAATTAATTTTGCGAGGCACTATTCCGACGTGATTTTGCAAGAGGAATCGATTAAGCGCAGTCCCAATAGGCTGCGAGCAACGGCTGAAAAGTTACAGCCGAAAAACTGGAGATTTTTATCGTCATTTCTCTGCTGTTGGTCGTACGCTCTTTTTTGTGTGTTTTTTGAGTTCCTGGTGGTCCAATTACTCGGGAGAGGGTCATACTAATCGATTCGGAGACGAAAAATTTCCGGCTCCGAAAATCACGAAAAAACTAAGGCTAACCCCTTTGGATTTTTGGCGAAAATTTCGACGGTTTTGGAAAGTGCTGCAATTAATTTTGCAGGGCACTATTCCGACGTAATTTTGCGAGAGAAATCGATTGAGCGCAGTCCCAATAGGCTGCGAGCAACGGCTGAAAAGTTACAGCCAAAAAACTTCAGATTTTTATCGTCATTTCTCTGCTGTCGGTCCTACGCTCTTTTTCATGTGTTTTTTGAGTTCCTGGTGGTCCAATTACTCCAGAAAGGGTCATACTAATCCATTCAGAGACGAGAAATTTCCGGCTCTGAAAATCACGAAAAAACTAAGGCTAACCCCTTTGGATTTTTGACGAAAATTTCGACGGTTTTGGAAAGTGCTGCAATTAATTTCGCAGGGCACTATTCCGACGTAATTTTGCGAAAGAAATCGATTGAGCGCAGTCCCAATAGGCTGCGAGCTACGGCTGAAAAGTTACAGCCGAAAAACTGCAGTTTTTCATCGTTATTTCTCTGCTGTTGGTCCTACGCTCTTTTTTATGTGTTTTTTGAGTTCCTGGTGGTCCAATTACTCCAGTAAGGGTCATACTAATCGATTCGGAGACGAAAAATTTCCAGCTCCGAAAATCACGAGAAAACTGAGGCTAACCCCTTTGGATTTTTGGCGAAAATTTCGAAGGTTTTGGAAAGTGCTGCAATTTATTTTGCGAGGCTCTATTCCGACGTGATTTTGCGAGAGGAATCGATTAGGCGCAGTCCCAATAGGCTGCGAGCAACGGCTGAAAAGTTACAGCCGAAAAACTGCAGATTTTTATCGTCATTTCTCTGCTGTTGGTCCTACGCTCTTTTTTGTGTGTTTTTTGAGTTCCTGGTGGTCCAATTACTCGGGAGAGGGTCATACTAATCGATTCGGAGACGAAAAATTTCCGGCTCCGAAAATCACGAAAAAACTAAGGCTAACCCCTTTGGATTTTTGGCGAAAATTTCGAAGGTTTTGGAAAGTGCTGCAATTAATTTTGCGAGGCACTATTCCGACGTGATTTTGCGAGAGGAATCGATTAAGCGCAGTCTCAATAGGCTGCGAGCAACGGCTGAAAAGTTACAGCCGAAAAACTGCAGATTTTTATCGTCATTTCTCTGCTGTTGGTCCTACGCTCTTTTTTATGTGTTTTTTGAGTTCCTGGTAATCCAATTACTCGGGAGAGGGTCATACTAATCGATTCGAAGACGAAAAATTTCCGGCTCCGGAAATCACGAAAAAACTAAGGCTAACCCCTTTGGATTTTTGGCGAAAATTTCGACGGTTTTGGAAAGTGCTGCAATTAATTCTGCGAGGCACTATTCCGACGTGATTTTGCGGGAGGAATCGATTAAGCGCAGTCCCAATAGGCTGCGAGCAACGGCTGAAAAGTAACAGCCAAAAAACTGCAGAATTTCCCCGTTATTTCTCTGCTGTTGGTCCTACGCTCTTTTTTATGTGTTTTTTGAGTTCCTAGTGGTCCAATTACTCCAGAAAGGGTCATACTAATCGATTCGGAGACGAAAAATTTCCAGCTCCGAAAATCACGAAAAAACTGAGGCTAACCCCTTTGGATTTTTGGCGAAAATTTCGACGGTTTTGAAAACTGCTGCAATTAATTTTGCGAGGCACTATTCCGACGTGCCTTTGCGAGAGGAATCGATTAAGCGCAGTCCCAGTAGGCTGCGAGCAACGGCTGAAAAGTTACAGCCGAAAAACTGGAGATTTGTAACGTCATTTCTCTGCTGTTGGTCCTACGCTCTTTTTTATGTGTTTTTTGAGTTCCTGGTGGTCCAATTACTCCGGAAAGGGTCATACTAATCGATTCAGAGACGAAAAATTTCCGGCTTCGAAAATCACGAAAAAACTAAGGCTAACCCCTTTGGATTTTTGGCGAAAATTTCGACGGTTTTGGAAAGTGCTGCAATTAATTTTGCAGAGCACTATTCCGACGTAATTTTGCGAGAGAAATCGATTGAGCGCAGTCCCAATAGGCTGCGAGCAACGGCTGAAAAGTTACAGCCAAAAAACTTCAGATTTTTATCGTCATTTCTCTGCTGTCGGTCCTACGCTCTTTTTCATGTGTTTTTCGAGTTCCTGGTGGTCCAATTACTCCAGAAAGGGTCATACTAATCAATTCAGAGACGAGCAATTTCCGGCTCTGAAAATCACGAAAAAACTAAGGCTAACCCCTTTGGATTTTTGGCGAAAATTTCGACGGTTTTGGAAAGTGCTGCATTTAATTTCGCAGGGCACTATTCCGACGTAATTTTGCGAAAGAAATCGATTGAGCGCAGTCTCAATAGGCTGCGAGCTACGGCTGAAAAGTTACAGCCGAAAAACTGCAGATTTTCATCGTTATTTCTCTGCTGTTGGTCCTACGCTCTTTTTTATGTGTTTTTTGAGTTCCTGGTGGTCCAATTACTCCAGTAAGGGTCATACTAATCGATTCGGAGACGAAAAATTTCCAGCTCCGAAAATCACGAGAAAACTGAGGCCAACCCCTTTGGATTTTTGGCGAAAATTTCGAAGGTTTTGGAAAGTGCTGCAATTTATTTTGCGAGGCTCTATTCCGACGTGATTTTGCGAGAGGAATCGATTAGGCGCAGTCCCAATAGGCTGCGAGCAACGGCTGAAAAGTTACAGCCGAAAAACTGCAGATTTTTATCGTCATTTCTCTGCTGTTGGTCATACGCTCTTTTTTGTGTGTTTTTTGAGTTCCTGGTGGTCCAATTACTCGGGAGAGGGTCATACTAATCGATTCGGAGACGAAAAATTTCCGGCTCCGAAAATCACGAAAAAACTAAGGCTAACCCCTTTGGATTTTTGGCGAAAATTTCGAAGGTTTTGGAAAGTGCTGCAATTAATTTTGCGAGGCACTATTCCGACGTGATTTTGCGAGAGGAATCGATTAAGCGCAGTCTCAATAGGCTGCGAGCAACGGCTGAAAAGTTACAGCCGAAAAACTGCAGATTTTTATCGTCATTTCTCTGCTGTTGGTCCTACGCTCTTTTTTGTGTGTTTTTTGAGTTCCTGGTGGTCCAATTACTCGGGAGAGGGTCATACTAATCGATTCGAAGACGAAAAATTTCCGGCTCCGGAAATCACGAAAAAACTAAGGCTAACCCCTTTGGATTTTTGGCGAAAATTTCGACGGTTTTGGAAAGTGCTGCAATTAATTCTGCGAGGCACTATTCCGACGTGATTTTGCGAAAGAAATCGATTGAGCGCAGTCTCAATAGGCTGCGAGCTACGGCTGAAAAGTTACAGCCGAAAAACTGCAGATTTTTATCGTTATTTCTCTGCTGTTGGTCCTACGCTCTTTTTTATGTGTTTTTTGAGTTCCTGGTGGTCCAATTACTCCAGTAAGGGTCATACTAATCGATTCGGAGACGAAAAAATTCCAGCTCCGAAAATCACGAAAAAACTGAGGCTAACCCCTTTCGATTTTTGGTGAAAATTTCGAAGGTTTTGAAAAGTGCTGCAATTAATTTTGCGAGGCTCTATTCCGACGTGATTTTACGAGAGGAATCGATTAGGCGCAGTCCCAATAGGCTGCGAGCAACGGCTGAAAAGTTACAGCCGAAAAACTGCAGATTCTTATCGTCATTTCTCTGCTGTTGGTCCTACGCTCTTTTTTGTGTGTTTTTTGAGTTCCTGGTGGTCCAATTACTCGGGAGAGGGTCATACTAATCGATTCGGAGACGAAAAATTTCCGGCTCCGAAAATCACGAAAAAACTAAGGCTAACCTCTTTGGATTTTTGGCGAAAATTTCGACGGTTTTGGAAAGTGCTGCAATTAATTTTGCAGGGCACTATTCCGACGTAATTTTGCGAGAGAAATCGATTGAGCGCAGTCCCAATAGGCTGCGAGCAACGGCTGAAAAGTTACAGCCAAAAAACTGCAGATTTTTATCGTCATTTCTCTGCTGTTGGTCGTACGCTCTTTTTTGTGTGTTTTTTGAGTTCCTGGTGGTCCAATTACTCGGGAGAGGGTCATACTAATCGATTCGGAGACGAAAAATTTCCGGCTCCGAAAATCACGAAAAAACTAAGGCTAACCCCTTTGGATTTTTGGCGAAAATTTCGACGGTTTTGGAAAGTGCTGCAATTAATTTTGCGAGGCACTATTCCGACGTGATTTTGCGAGAGAAATCGATTAACCGCAGTCCCAATAGGCTGCGAGCAACGGCTGAAAAGTTACAGCCGAAAAACTGCAGATTTTTATCGTCATTTCTCTGCTGTTGGTCCTACGCTCTTTTTTGTGTGTTTTTTGAGTTCCTGGTGGTCCAATTACTCGGGAGAGGGTCATACTAATCGATTCGGAGACGAAAAATTTCCGGCTCCGAAAATCACGAAAAAACTAAGGCTAACCCCTTTGGATTTTTGGCGAAAATTTCGACGGTTTGGAAAGTGCTGCAATTAATTTTGCGAGGCACTATTCCGACGTGATTTTGCAAGAGGAATCGATTAAGCGCAGTCCCAATAGGCTGCGAGCAACGGCTGAAAAGTTACAGCCGAAAAACTGGAGATTTTTATCGTCATTTCTCTGCTGTTGGTCGTACGCTCTTTTTTGTGTGTTTTTTGAGTTCCTGGTGGTCCAATTACTCGGGAGAGGGTCATACTAATCGATTCGGAGACGAAAAATTTCCGGCTCCGAAAATCACGAAAAAACTAAGGCTAACCCCTTTGGATTTTTGGCGAAAATTTCGACGGTTTTGGAAAGTGCTGCATTTAATTTCGCAGGGCACTATTCCGACGTAATTTTGCGAAAGAAATCGATTGAGCGCAGTCCCAATAGGCTGCGAGCTACGGCTGAAAAGTTACAGCCGAAAAACTGCAGATTTTTATCGTTATTTCTCTGCTGTTGGTCCTACGCTCTTTTTTATGTGTTTTTTGAGTTCCTGGTGGTCCAATTACTCCAGTAAGGGTCATACTAATCGATTCGGAGACGAAAAATTTCCAGCTCCGAAAATCACGAAAAAACTGAGGCTAACCCCTTTGGATTTTTGGCGAAAATTTCGAAGGTTTTGAAAAGTGCTGCAATCAATTTTGCGAGGCTCTATTCCGACGTGATTTTACGAGAGGATCCGATTAGGCGCAGTCCCAATAGGCTGCGAGCAACGGCTGAAAAGTTACAGCCGAAAAACTGCAGATTCTTATCGTCATTTCTCTGCTGTTGGTCCTACGCTCTTTTTTGTGTGTTTTTTGAGTTCCTGGTGGTCCAATTACTCGGGAGAGGGTCATACTAATCGATTCGGAGACGAAAAATTTCCGGCTCCGAAAATCACGAAAAAACTAAGGCTAACCCCTTTGGATTTTTGGCGAAAATTTCGACGGTTTTGGAAAGTGCTGCAGTTAATTTTGCAGGGCACTATTCCGACGTAATTTTGCGAGAGAAATCGATTGAGCGCAGTCCCAATAGGCTGCGAGCAACGGCTGAAAAGTTACAGCCAAAAAACTGCAGATTTTTATCGTCATTTCTCTGCTGTTGGTCGTACGCTCTTTTTTGTGTGTTTTTTGAGTTCCTGGTGGTCCAATTACTCGGGAGAGGGTCATACTAATCGATTCGGAGACGAAAAATTTCCGGCTCCGAAAATCACGAAAAAACTAAGGCTAACCCCTTTGGATTTTTGGCGAAAATTTCGACGGTTTTGGAAAGTGCTGCAATTAATTTTGCGAGGCACTATTCCGACGTGATTTTGCGAGAGAAATCGATTAACCGCAGTCCCAATAGGCTGCGAGCAACGGCTGAAAAGTTACAGCCGAAAAACTGCAGATTTTTATCGTCATTTCTCTGCTGTTGGTCCTACGCTCTTTTTTGTGTGTTTTTTGAGTTCCTGGTGGTCCAATTACTCGGGAGAGGGTCATACTAATCGATTCGGAGACGAAAAATTTCCGGCTCCGAAAATCACGAAAAAACTAAGGCTAACCCCTTTGGATTTTTGGCGAAAATTTCGACGGTTTGGAAAGTGCTGCAATTAATTTTGCGAGGCACTATTCCGACGTGATTTTGCAAGAGGAATCGATTAAGCGCAGTCCCAATAGGCTGCGAGCAACGGCTGAAAAGTTACAGCCGAAAAACTGGAGATTTTTATCGTCATTTCTCTGCTGTTGGTCGTACGCTCTTTTTTGTGTGTTTTTTGAGTTCCTGGTGGTCCAATTACTCGGGAGAGGGTCATACCAATCGATTCGGAGACGAAAAATTTCCGGCTCCGAAAATCACGAAAAAACTAAGGCTAACCCCTTTGGATTTTTGGCGAAAATTTCGACGGTTTTGGAAAGTGCTGCAATTAATTTTGCGAGGCACTATTCCGACGTCATTTTGCGAAAGGAATCGATTAAGCGCAGTCCCAATAGGCTGCGAGCAACGGCTGAAAAGTTACAGCCGAAAAACTGGAGATTTTTATCGTCATTTCTCTGCTGTTGGTCCTACGCTCTTTTTTATGTGTTTTTTGAGTTCCTGGTGGTCCAATTACTCCGGAAAGGGTCATACTAATCGATTCAGAGACGAAAAATTTCCGGCTCCGAAAATCACGAAAAAACTAAGGCTAACCCCTTTGGATTTTTGGCGAAAATTTCGACGGTTTTGGAAAGTGCTGCAATTAATTTTGCAGGGCACTATTCCGACGTAATTTTGCGAGAGAAATCGATTGAGCGCAGTCCCAATAGGCTGCGAGCAACGGCTGAAAAGTGACAGCCAAAAAACTGCAGATTTTTATCGTCATTTCTCTGCTGTTGGTCCTACGCTCTTCTTTGTGTGTTTTTTGAGTTCCTGGTGGTTCAATTACTCGGGAGAGGGTCATACTAATCGATTCGGAGACGAAAAATTTCCGGCTCCGAAAATCACGAAAAAACTAAGGCTAACCCCTTTGGATTTTTGGCGAAAATTTCGACGGTTTTGGAAAGTGCTGCGATTAATTTTGCAGGGCACTATTCCGACGTAATTTTGCAAGAGAAATCGATTGAGCGCAGTCCCAATAGGCTGCGAGCAACGGCTGAAGAGTTACAGCCAAAAAACTGCAGATTTTTATCGTCATTTCTCTGCTGTTGGTCCTACGCTCTTTTTTGTGTGTTTTTTGAGTTCCTGGTGGTCCAATTACTCGGGAAAGGGTCATACTAATCGATTCAGAGACGAAAAATTCCCGGCTCCGAAAATCACAAAAAAACTAAGGCTAACCCCTTTGGATTTTTGGCGAAAATTTCGACGGTTTTGGAAAGTGCTGCAATTACATTTGCGAGGCACTCTTCCGACGTGATTTTGCGAGAGAAATCGATTAAGCGCAGTCCCAATAGGCTGCGAGCAACGGCTGAAAAGTTACAGCCAAAAAACTGCAGATTTTTATCGTCATTTCTCTGCTGTTGGGACTACGCTCTTTTTTGTGTGTTTTTTGAGTTCCTGGTGGTCCAATTACTCGGGAAAGGGTCATACTAATCGATTCGGAGCCAAAAAATTTCCAGTTCCGAAAATCACGAAAAAACTAAGGCTAACCCCTTTGGATTTTTGGCGAAAACTTCGACGGTTTTGAAAAGTGCTGCAATTAATTTTGCGAGGCACTATTCCGACGTGATTTTGCGAGAGGAATCGATTAAGCGCAGTCCCAGTAGGCTGCGAGCAACGGCTGAAAAGTTACAGCCGAAAAACTGGAGATTTGTATCGTCATTTCTCTGCTGTTGGTCCTACGCTCTTTTTTATGTGTTTTTTGAGTTCCTGGTGGTCCAATTACTCCGGAAAGGGTCATACTAATCGATTCAGAGACGAAAAATTTCCGGCTCCGAAAATCACGAAAAAACTAAGGCTAACCCCTTTGGATTTTTGGCGAAAATTTCGACGGTTACGGAAAGTGCTGCAATTAATTTTGCGACGCACTATTCCGACGTAATTTTGCGAGAGAAATCGATTAAGCCCAGTCCCAATAGGCTGCGAGCAACGGCTGAAAAGTTACAGCCGAAAAACTGCAGATTTTTATCGTCATTTCTCTGCCGTTGGTCCTGCGCTATTTTTCATGTGTTTTACAAGTTCCTGGGGGTCCAATGAGCCGGAAAAGTGTACTGCAAAACGATTTTCAGACGAAAAACTCTCGAGCTGTGAAAATCGCAAAACCAAGCCTTATCCCTCTGGATATGCTAGGAAACTTACAGCTGTAAAATCATCTGAATTCTGTAATGGGGTTCTCAATACCGAAGAAAAATATCACATATCCATAGCTGCAAAGTTTGAGATGCAGTTTATTCAACAAGCCTTATTCCTTGTACAATTGTTCAAATGTCAGGATATACCACTTAACAAGTTTTTGAGCAGTGCAATTTAATGTCATACTCATACGTAAAACTAATAATGATGTATCATACCAATAATTTATATCATAATTAACGGATTGACGTAACAAGTATGATCTTCTTAAGAGTATTCGAGTTAAACACACAAAAAATTGCAATCTAGAGAACGAACAATGCATAAGACGACTGACTAGTATAAAGGAAACAAAATAGCGATGAACATTGCATTAAGCAGAATATGAAAAATGTTGTACGAGATAGTTATAATCATGCTTCGGAAGCGTACTTCAAATTCCGGTCCGAGTACACGTGTCACCTTCGCAGTGTACGAAATGTACAATATCGTGTGTCACTTATTTGCGTCGTCTGGAATAACATGAATAATAACTACGTATATCAATTTGTATCTTCATCGTATCTTCACAGGTGTTGGTCCTCCGATGCTCAAAGTACCTGTTTTGCAATCATTGAGGTCCAATTAGTCTAAAAGAAGTCTTCTGAATTGACTCTGAAACAAAAAGTTTTTCGCACGAAAAAAAGAAAGGCCAACCCCTCCTGATTTTTTCTCTTGAATTTTGGCCTATCGTAAAGAAAGTCTAATCAATCCTTTGGCGCACTATATCTTCGCTATTTCAAGAGAGGAATCTACTTTGCGCAGTTCGAATATCCTCCAATACAACGTATCGAGAGTCACATGCGAAAAGCAGAAGATATCCTTCTTTTTCTACACTTCTGGGGGTCCAATTAGTGGAAAAAGTTAAGAATTATCACATCATAAGGATAACCTAATATAAAAGGAGAGAGTTGCTACTTTCTCAATTTCACCATTACAGTGAAGGTTCTAATATTTTGATATATACGAGAGTGTTTTGTTCCATCCGGTTTACCCAAGTACAGGCAATTTGAAAATCGCGAAGTAACGGGTTTATTTTCAGCATGATATATTACGATAACATTTTTAGTTTTAAGATGATTATTACGGTATCATTTTTAGAAATAAATAAATTCATTGTGGTCTTGAGCTGCTAGGATGAATGCTATAGAAATTTATTTTTTCGCACTTCCGTGTAATGCGTCTATATAGTGTACGAAGGTTCATACAAACCGTTTCGGTAACGAAAAATTTCCGGATTCACAAATTGCATAAAGAAACAAGGCTAACTCCGCCACATTTTTCTAACCATACCTCTGCTGAAATTTTGTTATAAAAATTTTTGAGGTTATGTAAATCTCGGCGAGCTGTCATCCGAATTCATGACGGTTGGCTGCCCTGAAAAACAACTGCTTTTGAATTTCACCGTCTACGAATTACGGTGTAGCAGACGACGGATCATTTGGCCGTTCGATAATCACTCCGCATATATTCCTGTAATCGATTCAAAGCAGCTGCCTGAAGGTAGCAGAATATCAACTGGCGGCAAATTAAAATCAAATAACTTTTATATGCATTATATGAAACCTAACAACTGTATCGCGACATTTCGAGGCGACCTTGTTGCGGCTAGACTGATTCCACGACTTCGCGTAATCAGCTCCTTGATAAGCGTTCCTCATCTAAACCCTGGCGAGGTTGAAAGCTTATCGTGCAAGATAAGCTGCTGTGGTTGAAACACGTGGTGCTCGAGGAGAAGCGGCCACCATCCGCACTCTGTGCCGTAAGTGCGGGGCTTACCTGTTGCATACCGTCTTACGCGTATGATTCTCGGCAGTTCCGCTATGCGCACGTAACTCTGTGACACCTTCGAACGAGTCCCGGCTCAGCCCTGTTCAGGGTTACGGCAGCAGGTGCGTGCGCAAGGTGAGCGCCTATCGGTGGCCCAGACCGCGTGTCGCCGTCTCGCTGCTGCCGCGGAGCCTTATCACCTATTTTCAGTTCTTATCGCCGCCGAGGTGAGTCGCCAGGTTCCATTCATGACTCATCGTGACTCGCGATGCATCGATCAAATGCGGTTCCGTTATACAGACAAGGTGTCCAGTTATTTGTGAAAACGTAATTCCCTGAGAATTCCAGGTTTTCCAGAAAAGATACATTATTTATTCGGTTTGTAGTCACGTACACAATAAATGAAAAACATAATAGTCAGACGAACAGGAATATTTTATATTTGACTAGAGCATAGCTCAATCTCAGGCAAATTCGTAAGACTTTGCTAGCACGTACAATTTTTAATAAATCAGAGCTTGATTCGTGACCGTTGCCCGAAAGCTGAAAGGAAAATTTTTTTCATCCGATCAAATGGCTAAATTTTTATGAACCCAGGATGAAAATTAGTATATTGCATATACCACCTGAAATTCCCTGAGATTTCAAGCTTTTTTCCAGGTGATATCAAATTTCCTGAGCATTCCCTGACTCCATAATTTCCATAAATACTTGACACCGTGTACAGAAATCAGTCCTACAGGTCAAATGTTCTATAGAATATTTTTCCACAGAACGGAATTCAAGATTCACATAAGAAATAATCCTGCATCAACTTATTCCACAGGATAACTGTTCTACATAATAATTTATTCAGGAATCCCGAATTCCTTTCTAGTGTAGCAAAATATTTCTATCGAAACGAGTCGGTAGAACATATTCTGTAGAACATTGACCGTGTAGAACTCATTTTTTTAGAATCGATCCTCCTCCCATCGATTATCGTAGATAATTCCGAAAAATCAAGTAGCCTCGCTCATGCGCTAAAGCTAATTGTTCAGTTCGTTTATTCCACTTGTTTAGCATTCCCGCTCTGTGCTGTTGATTCCCTGACCTGCCGCAATCTCGACGACATCAGCCGACAACACTGATTATATCAATAGTATTTTGCATCGTACCCTGGTTGTACACTTCCGTCTTCTACGCCACATGATTCCGGTACGGTTCTTTGTTCTATCCTTTTTCTTCTCCGTTGCGTTGTTACTTTATTTTTAGCATTTCACTTCGTACGCCGCATTTTACTTCCATGTGGTGAAAGTATTTCAGTTCCTTCAACCGTCATATTTTCCGTTCGTCCGACACTCAAGAGTCGCGATTTGAGTCGAATTATTTAAACTGAAGCGACAGAAACCATTATAAATTTAATTGCCGATCCCCCCCCCCCCCCCCCCCCCAGCCATAAAATCTGTCAAGTTAAGACAAATAATCGAGTAAAATCTGCTCAATTTTATAAAAATAAATGAAAATCGAATCGGAGCGAATAAATTCTACCCGAAATGTGGAATTCGGTTCAATAAAATATTTGCACGTTTGTGATACACGTGTCTCACCTCTGCGCTGAAGAAACGATTGGTAAGGTCAGCTCCCACATAATTGAGTTATCTGGTTCATACACTCTTTGTTGAGCGTGAGTTTATCTCAAGGCGATAATGCGTATCTAACGAGTATTACGCGTCGCGTCGTACAGTCTAGTCAGTGCAACTAGCACACATAGATCAAGTCGCACATTGCATAGTATTTGCGGTGGTTTTAAAAACACGTAGATATATAAACATATGATGCGCGCGATATGCGTGCGCGTTATCTTGGAAATTGTTATCGTGCTCGTTGTCGGAATTAGTAACTCAACTCACCACACGCTTAACGAGCATCGTACACATGTAGAGTGATACCATAAACCACGTTTTTCTGCCTTTTTTTATCCTGTTTTACACAGCTTAAATACAGCTTTCATGCCGCAGCCACTGTGCTGTATATATACCCGTACAACCGACGCAATATCTTGTTTCAATGAATTTGTCATGCGTCCGAGTATGCGCCACGGGTAAAGCCGAAGAGTTGACAGCTCATCGGTTCTCCGGTACGCGCAAAAGGGCGCGAAAAAAATTCCGAAATAATTCCAGAGACTAGACAGAATTTTACCGGCTGACGCGACGCTTATCCTCGAGAGGTGGTCAACCCCTCGGATAAAGTAATTGAACATTATACCGCCTGAAGAATTATCAATCGTGTAAATATGTACCCACACTGGGAACACGGGGTTGCAGGGTGAAAAATATCGGGTGAATAACGAGCGCCGGTTCAGTTGATCCCGATGCATGCACGTGCATTGAGTTACATTTTTCGTGCCCTTTCTTTTTTCCGGTTGTTCAGCGTACCTGCATAAATGCGGTCAATAATTCACGGCTGGATTGTTTCGCGCATACATCCCTCTTTCATTAATATCGCATGAGTATTATGAGAGGTGCAATGGACGAGCAATATTTCACGATCGGAAGCCTCCAATAAAGCACACCACGCCAACTTGGCTGGCCAGGGATCACGACACGCGCCCTTTGTGGTCTGACTCATTGTTCTTTTCCGCGAAATCTAATCAGGACTTTATCAGCGTTGCAGTCCCGATTCTGCTGCTGGAAAACCGCTTTCGGTCTTCGACTACAATGAGCCCAATCAAGGGTCATCGATCGTCACGCCTTGAAGGAAACCGGTTCAATTCGTTAAAACTCACGTGTCTTTTTTATTCCGGGCTAGAAACCGTCCAGGACCGTGAAGATCGGATTTTTTTTTGCTCTCGCTTGGATCACCATTTCAGGGATGTTTGTATTTCGAAGCTTTTTCGACTGGGCGCATTCGAGTTTGGCAAGTGTTATCTACACGGCGATTAATGTTTCAACGCTATATTCCTCCCAGTACTCGTATGTATCTAGCATTCCGGCCTCGGTTCACGGCTCAATTATTCAGTGGGTATAAGCCCGAGTAGTTGAAGTGTATAGAGAACAGTTTGAGAAGCCGCAAACTCTTGAATAGCCTCCACCGACCGCAGTTCTCGCCATTGTCCCTACAGAGCTTTCAACGAAATTAACTCAAGTATTACACAGAGCAATGAATTGCTCGGAGAGATTCTGTTCAAATTTGTTTTTTCTTACCGTTTCAGCACCTAACAAATAGTCAAGGAAGCATCGGGCGCAGAATGGAAAGAAAATCAAGTCTGACTGTGATGGAATTTGCGATTTTGACGAGAGAATCATTCAATAGAATTCGACTGAATCAACTTCATCTTCGGTACTTTAAGACCGATTTTTTATCGTCATTTGTTTTAGACAGTTTTTTTGCCGGACTGTACGGCCGATGCATTCCCAATCAAGATTCAACTCATTGTTCCAATCAGGTCTTATTCGATTATACTAATTGTGGAGGGTAATTGATTCGGGCTACATCTCCGACTTAATTATCAGAATTATTCTCTTCGTTCATCTTCCGCCACGAGAGAGTCCGATGATCGATGGTCTTCCGTAGGTCGTAAGCGTGCCCCGCAGAAGCCAGTTGTCGATGGGGGAGCCAACCGCGTTGGAAACCAGGAAGCCCGTATCTAGTATGGTTTAATAGTTAACGATCGATGAATTCAGGTGTCTGCAGAAGAGGAGCAGCACGTATGCAGCCCAGTTCAACTTGGCTATACCCTCACAGAGGGAAACACAGGTATACAGGCTCCTCGCACAAGTGTCGAATGCTAGTCACGGGTGATTCAGAGCTTCGTACCGCGATGTGTCACGAGCTTATAGACCAGGTGGCAAACTAGCTGCACAAGTAAATGTAATAATAAAAGAAATAGACAAGAGAGAAGGAGAAAAACGAAAAGAAACAGCTACGATGAAACAGACAAAATGCATGGAGAAAATAAAACGAGTGACTGCCAGTTGCACGCGGAACTTATAACTCCCTTGTACTTTTCCTTACCGGGTTAAATCCGCTTCGAAATTGATCGGTTAGTCAGTCCTCGGCATTCCTACTTGACTGCTTAACAATGCCTTCGTTTTTTTCCCTCCTCATGTCAGAAAAATCGGAGGAGTATCAAGCCTTGAGATTCTTCATCTCTGTGCAATTTTGCTCATCGTGTGAACCAGAAGCGACGAAGAGACGGTTTGTCGGTTTACCACGAACGTTTCACCTTATTTGGAAATGAAGATCTCAGTAATTCAATCAGACATTTTGTACATCGGACTGGGAAGGACAAACTGATACATTTTATGACATGTATCGCGAAAACTCGTTTTGTATTTATCGTTTATCATAAATGTATATCAAAAATTGATAGAAGTTGGACTGAGTCTGAGTTCTTTTCAGGGGAGAAGCAGAACTTTCGGGAATATCGGGGATATCGTAATCAAGGAATTAGTTCCCGTGATTAAGATGCCTCTTCTGAAGAGTCAGAGGCATTATTATAATCAAATTCTGGTAGTCAATAGCCTGTGTAGTATGAGTTTCGCGCATTCACAGAGTCCTTAATTAGAGTCTAAAAAAAAGTGTCAAAAACGTAACAAGTTTCCAGAATAAATCCCGACGGGTTATCCCTGTCTTTTTTCAAGAATGCAGGGAGCACAGTGGAAACAACGAAACGGCGATTACGTATTGGAAGTATGTAAAATACATTCACCCGAATATTTCCGTTCTTCGTTTTTCTTTTATCTCGGTTAAAATCGTACCATCGAAAATCCGTATCGCGTAGGTATGCAAATATAAGCGTAATCTGGTGTCAGCGGTGGGACCAATAACGTCAATCACGCACAACGCTGCAGTGCAGCGTCAGGTTGCATCGCGTGCGGGTGCAGCAGTTTGTGCCGTGGTTCGCGGAGGCTCAAAATCAACAGAGGGATGCGAGAGTTGCGGAAAAGGAGGATGAGGATGAGGAGGAGGAGGAGGAGGAGGAGGAGAAGAGGAGATGAGAGGAGAAGCGAGTGCAGGGGTGTCAGAGAGGGCTTCCAGAACGGGAAACGTATGCAGTATGTAAATGTTGTCATATCGTTGCGATCTGCATATGGATGTGCACCGGATAGCCAGGCGGACAAGGTTAGGTTGCACAATGCTATGAAAAGCGAAGCTCTGACACGCCACCCCCGCTGTGACATGAGCAGTCCGTGCTGTTCGGACCACGTTTCGCCCGAAAAACCACATAGCAGTGGTTAGGGTTATTGGAAAATAATACACAGCACGGAAATTCGCAGTTAAATCGAGAACCCTGCATCGCCGCAAATCAGGCCTTCGGCACTTCGAAGTCCCCCAAGCCCATCCCCCTTCCTCCACAGCCTTCCGACTTTCGGAAGTCCGTATTCACGATCGGGTTCCCCACCGAGTTCGTAGGACGACGGATGCACGGCTCAATCGGTAATTTGCGACGGGTGTCTTGCGGTCCGGAGACTCGATCGCACCGAGGATGAAGTCGAGGTAGATGCGGAGGCGGAGGAGGAGGACAAGGAGGAGGAGTAGATTGGTTTGCGGTCACATCTCTAGTAATGAGATGCCCAGATGCTGCTGTTGCCGCTGTTGCGTCTCGGGAAACCCATTAGCCCCCCTTCCCCCCCTTCCTCTCCAACCCCCTTCACATCGTCTAAACACTCGCGACTGCCTAGACGATCAGTGCACCTGTATACAGTTCGCATGCACAGCACCTTGACATATGCATGGGTAAACAGATATATGTTTGCGTCAACATTTCGATCCACATGGTGCATATGCTGTAGCTACACCAGATTGCACGATGGTCGAACAAGGACCACGGGATCATTGACGTTGTCGTTCGAATATGAATTCTGAATTATTTGCATTTTTATTCTCTGATTGATGTATCTTTATCCAGCGTATTTTTTAGCAACGCTCCGAGTAGTGTTGCTACACCGAAATGTTTCGCAAGAAATTAATATGGCCGTCGCAGTCAAGTTTACGCTCCACTTCGCGACTTTGGACAGAATTTTCTACTTACCGTGATTTGGATTTGATGATTTTCAAACGTTCCGAAGTTTCCTTCCTTATGCACACTTTATAAACGTCGATACTTTTTTTTTCATGAAATTACAGGAGTTAAATTCACATCGAAACCGTACCAAGAATTCATACTTTACGGTTCAGTGTTTGAATGAATTACTTGTGCAGAAACAAGTGAAAGAATGTACAGGACGCTCACGGTGAGAGGAGAAACAAAATTGTTGTTGTAAGCTTAGATTAGTGTAAATGAAAAAACAAAAAAAATTACGGAAATGATATATGATTCGTAGGAAATAAAATAACTTGTGTATACTGTATATTAATATTTTTATATAAATATACATATATATACATATATATATGTATATATATACATGTATATACGATTCGTCATGTTCACATTTATTTAATTATATAAAAATGAAGTACAAGGTAATAATAATAATAATAATAATAATAGTAATAATTGATACAAGACGACAAAAAATTGGCGAGTTGTCGTCGATAATGCATTTTAAATCACAAGTAATACAAATGATAAACGATTATAATACTAATAATAATGGTAATAATAATGATAATTATAATAATAATAATAATAACACCACGTTTGTATACGTATACCTATATATGTATAAGACTGAAAGATATCATCGCATTTGACGATAATGCAATAATGATAGAAATCACAACAATAATCATATGAATCATGAAAGACTTGCGGGCAGCGAAGAGATGCGTTTACTTACGTACGTATATTTAATATTTTACTGCAGCAGCACCAACAGCAGCTACTTTATATATTCACATATACATGTATAGATACGTATATATTTTCATATATCACGCCGCGACTGACGGATTTTGACATTGGGCAAAATACCTATGCTAAGGAGAAACGGTAAGAGTTTAAAATAAGTAATGAGGAAATTTACAAACTAGGGTATAACGACTGGGGCAAGTTCTCAGTTCGTTGTCAGCACTTTATCTTGGCAAATAGGTGACACATCGTTTATAGACGTTACATGTACATACGTATAATTGAAGAAATATAGTCTTAAGAAATAAAAAGTTCAATAGCTAAGTGGCGGTAATAATTAAATATAATAATTATAATAGTAATAATAACAAACGAATTAGAACCATCGGGTTGAACAGCACGGAATTGGATAACGTAGATGTATGCTATTTACGTACGAACATATGTATAATTGTCAATAATAATCTATAAAAGTAACAAACAAGTAGAAAGAATACGCATACTAAGAAGAAAATATCAAAATATATACAGTCGCCTCTATTTACGTTGTGGCGCGCATAAAAACGTTCCTGCAAAATGAAAAAATTATTTTTTCTAAAAAATTATATCTCGTATTTTGAATTTGAAATCGTATTGAATATTCGTAGTAAAAAATGAAAACTTTTCAATTAATTCGTTGTTTACTCGTTTTCCGTTATAAAGACGTCGTTCGATTTAAAAATCCTGTCTTCAACTTTATTAACGACATATATAACGACTTTTCGCGCTTTAGAGCGGCGTTAAGAGATCCGAAACACCGACGGCAACGTAAATTAAGAGCAAAATAATTGTCCGAATTCGATCGTTAATGAGGGGAAGTGGCAAGGTAAAAAGAGAAAGGTAAGCAGAGGCGACTATGTACGTATGTTGTATATATAAAATGGAACGAAATATAATATAATTAGGTGGTATGGTAATGATAATATTAATGATTAAATTAATAACGAAAATATTCGGATAAAATAATTCATGTAGCAATAAAACATGAGCCGTAAATATTGTATATGTGTATTACATATGTATAGAATTATAAGAAGTGACTTAAAAATATAACACAGCATCGTATGAATTTTATAATATTTCAGTCCCAGCACGAAAGCCTAAGAACCAAATTATAAACTTTATCTATCGTACTGTGAGTTTGAAAAATCAAAAAAATAATGATATTCGAAATAAGAATTGGACCCAATTTCAGTTTGTTCCATCATTCGGTTATTCAATTTTTCATTCGTTAGTTTCATTCAAAACACTTGTGAGCATCTCGGAAATTTGCCAGACCGCTTAGTGACAAAAGTCTGAGATACTCGAAATTCCAAAGTTTTCCGATAGTTTTTATTGGGTCGAATTCCGTGGTGTAGAAAAACTTTTCTCTTTTATCATAATGACGATAATAAATACAAGATAAGAATAAAAGTAAAAAATTATACATTAATAATAATAATAATAATAATAATGATAATTAAAGTACCATTTCAATTGTATATCCTGCTTGCGAAAACGTATTTTTATATTATTATATATTGTATTATATTATATTATGTTATATTATCGTGTACGTTACGTTATATTACTATTATTATGTATATCACGTGAGCGTCACTTATTACAGTTTTCTGCTTTACATATATATACATATATAGTATATATATATATATATATATATATATATATATAGTAATATATCATATATGGTAATAAAATAGAGATGGAAAAAAAAAACGTTAAAAAAAAGAAGTTTAAAAACAAAGATTAAAAAAATATCAATCGGCCAGTCGAGAAAAGAATTTTATTGTTAGTATTACAAAACAGCATCTCTAGCAATGTGCATCGACTCTCGCAAAAAATCGTTCCCCTTTAATTATTTGGTCACTTCTTTGGATTGGTCAGCTGGACGAAAAATATTATAATACAATATATAGTTTATAGAATAAATACATCTCAAAATAAACTTTTCACTCTCTCCCTCTCTCTCTCTCTCTCCATTTTCCCCATTTTCACCTCAAATTTTTTCTGTTTATAATATTTACTCGATATTATCATGTCTTTATTATTTGCATTCCGTTTTTTTTTTTTTTTTTTTTTTTTTTTTTACATTCTAGTCCTTGACAAATTTTGGAGAAAAGAAGTGAAAGAAAAAAAAAAAAAAAAAAAAAACAAGCAAAAAAAAAACAAAGAAAAAAGAAAAAAAATACTGCATATAAAACGGCTTAGAGAGTCCAGACTCTATCACAAGGCAAATGCGAGCTCGTTGCACAAGGCGTGAGATGTTACAAATGTTTCATCAATCAATTATTCTCATCGTATAGTATTATATTATATATCCGTGATTTATTCGATTCAATTTCTCTCTTTGTTCTTCGATACATCTACGTATATATTTGTTGTAAAAATTTCTTTGCTTTACAAGTGGCGAGTATAGGGGAGACGTTCGGAAAAACCGATACAACTATAGTAATATACGGTCGAAATAATATATAAGCATGTAATTCAATTACGTGGTCCATATATATATATAAGCATTATATCGCGAACATTTGGCTAGAGGTAACATTTTTCAAGCATTTCTTCAATTTATCGTAAATATAAAAATTGGAAGGAGAGATATTGTGAAAAAAAAAAAAAAAAAATAAATCATCAAAAAAGAAAATTAATCAAATCATTTTAAATCGATTATTATATAAAATTAACATTGTATCTTTGTGGTGGTATGCGGAAAAATTAATGATACAAAAGTTATTTCACAATGAAAATTGGCACTGTGATCAATTGGAGTATAAGATTAATATCCATTTGGTTGGAACAAAAAAAAAAAAAATATACATATAGTAAATGTGAAAACCAATAAGAAACGATCTGCTAAAAATTTTCGGTGAATGGGTTTTTTTTTTGTTTTGTTTTTTTTTTTTTCCTCTTCACCACAATTTCACCATTGTATCGCCAATGAAATTTTTTTTTTTTTTTTTTGTTTTGTTTTAAGTTCAAGTTATAACGGGTATAAAATAATTATCGCAATAATAAAATGACAGCAGTAGTAATAATAACAATAAAAAGTATGATCATCAATGTACAATTGAATTGATTCGAAAAGTCATGATTAAACACAGATAAAAACAAATATGGCAAACTTAGAACGTACAGTCAGACATGAGCAAATAATATGCAAAAAAAAGAGCATTTTCATTATACGTATAATAATATGATAATAAACCGTTGATATATAAGGTATATCGAGGCTATATTAAGTGAGCAGCGAGTCGCATACTCGGCAGCATTGTGTTAGTTGGTTTAAAAGAACAAAAACAAAAATACTTACTAACGAAAAAAAAGTTGAATTAATAAGAAAAAAAATTTTTTTTTTTTTTTTTCTCTTCTATGTTTATACATATATATATAATATGTATATATGTATATTCATACACGTACATATTTATACTGGTACAAAACAATCTCAACGCTCAATAATAATTGGTCCGGTAAAGACTAGTCGGTTATTATTATTATTATTATTTTCTTTACAAATACACGACAATTAATAATAATCATTACACGTTCCACGGGGGACAGAGCCTTTGTTTTTTTATGTTTCCATTTTTATACACGTATAATCACAAAAGATAAATTATTAATTAAAAAATAAGAATAACTACTATACGAAATCGACTATAATACGTAATATATATATGTATATATATATATATAAGGCAAGTAATAACACGAAGAAGAATAAACGAGACAAGAAAATCGCAATATTAATTTACGAGACATGCGTATTTGCATGAATGAGCATTAAGTATCATTTCATAATATTACGTGTATTCTGGATGTCTGTAAAGGTTGTCCCGGAATCGCGATATTCAATGGAGATCATTCGAAAGGTGATAATAATATTTCAGGATAACTACGACAATAATAATGATAATAACAATAGTAATGATAATGATAATAGTATCACTAACCACGAATAAGGTTAAATGATGAAGAATCGGGATGAGATAACGAAAAGTGTACAAAAAAAAATAAAACAAACTAATAATAAACAAATAAATAAAACGAAATAGAAACGTACACGACGTATAATAGTTGTCTTCAGGTTATAATGTGTTAACTGATTATGTATAGGCGCATATTCATGTACCGATAAAGATACTGACAATGAGAGAGAAACACAGCACGTTGTATGCCTGAACAATGTATATATATGTATATATATATATATATAAATAATATACACATATACGTATTTATGCAGTAATTAATTTGCGGGTTACAATTATTAATACGATTAATCATAATATAAGTAGGTAGTTATGTATAATAATTAATTGTTATTATTGTTATTATTATTAATATTATTGGATATTTTTCTCTTAAATTATTATTATTATTATTATTATTATTATTATTATGAGATCACAGTGACGCTTTGACGCGCGGGGATCTCGGGCGGGCGGGCTGTTCTATTTTGTTTCATTTTCTGTTTCATTTTTTGGTTTTTCTTTGTCCTTCACTATGCTCATTTATTTATTATTTCATTCCTTTCGCTATTTTTCTATTTTTTTATTTTTACATTATTTCCCTTCGATATATATTTGTATATACATATATATATTATATTTGTCTCTATTTTTTTTTTTCATCTATTTTCTTTCATTAATAATTCTCTCGACTTGTTTTTGCATCGTCATTCACACGTCAATTCTACCGTTTAGTCAATTTTTTAACATAGTAAGATAAAATGTCAATTGGTAACAATTCAAAGGATAGTGACGCAGTCGATTTCGATATTGTGCGTAAACGGAAGAAAAACTTCGTTGTGATTGTTGAAGACAAGGCTTTTGACAGATTGCGAAAAGAGAGAAGAATTTTTTGTTTCTTATCTCACTACATTTACTCAGTTGAAAATGGATACGAAATTTTTTTAACCACAAGATGCTAAATCGAGGTGAAAATGGCGACCGCGGTTCGATTCTCGGTCGTCACCTCGCGATTTTGACCGTTATTCTTTATGAGCCATAGTTGAATATCAAACCAGTTTTAGTTTTAGGTGATTATTTATCGGCGGCACGATTAAAAAACGTTAATTTCACCTTCGATATTGTGTCGAGTTAACGAAAATTCTTCGAACCTCGTGATCGCCGTTTTGCGCATGCATGCAGGTGTCGAAATAACAGCGTCAACTATCCCCTTTGGTTATTATCTATATGTATACATAAATGCAAGACACACGCGTCGAGTGAATATCATTATTAGTATTATTTTTATCAACAATTCAAAATCCAAACAATATAAATTTTCACAGCCTGCCCCCCACGATCCACAATGTCACAGTTACAGCTTATATCTTTCACATTCCCTCTCCCCTTTCCATAGCAACTCTGGCGGTAGTAAAGCGAAAAAAAAAACAAAACAAAAAAAAAACAATTAAGTAGTGATAATAATAATAAATAAATAAAAACAAATCATCGAGAGATACCTTTGACATCAGATACAATGAACGATATGGAAAAAATTGAATATTCCAAAGCTGCTTTCTCCTCGGGTGAAGTAAAGAGAAAAGATTGAAAATAAAAGAGTAAAAAAAACAAAAAAATAAAAAAATAAAAAGGAAAACAACCATCACCCCGTTTCACACTCCTGCAGAGCTTTTGTTTGCTAACGATCTACAGAGCTCCAATTCGTCACACTTCATATTTCGAAAATGACCGTACGGCTCGTTTCCGGTCAAGTCTTTCGATAAATTAATTACATATATTCTTTATATTAAAACGCGAGCTTTTCCTCTTGCTTTCGCGTAATTCTCGTTTGCAATACATTCGACATATATATATATAGATATATATGTATATTTATAAATAATTGTAGTGCTCCTCTACAACCGTCAAAATAAAATGCTGCATTGCATATGTCATGTACATAATTTAAAATATATATGTATATGTCATTCGTTATAATATATTCTACGGATTGTTATTAATATTATTATTATTATTATTTCATTGTTTTTAATGTTATCAGCATCAGCTTTATTATTATCATCATTATTAATATGAATATTATATATTACTACTGCTAATACTACCGTACTAATATTATTTATACTTTTATGATTATTCATGTAGTGTTATTATTAACATTATTAACCATATCACGACTATTTCTAGAATTATTATTATTGTTACCGAAGTATTAGGTTATTTTAAATATGGCTGATTAAAGTCTAAAATGCTTGTATAAGTTTGCCGTTTATTTGTTAGAAAAGAAAAAAGGTAATGAAAAAGCAAAGTTTAAAATCTTATAGTTACCACACTGTTATTATATTATTTTTGTATAAAGTATTACCGTTATAATTAATATGTTTATTACTCTTTATTTTCATTTCTGGCAAAATTATTATGCAGTTTATTTTTAAGATTATCATTATTGTTATTATTAGCCTTATTACTATCATCATTCGCGTTATGTAAAATTATCAAAAAGCAATTATTTACAGGCAGATTTTTCTTCTTCATCTCGCGGGAATGTCGCGTTACCGAGAACTTCGGAGATCATTTCATTGTTTCAGTTACGGTTAAAAAATAAAAAAATCTTTTTCAAACTTGTATAAAAAAATGCGCAAACGATTTGTTTATAAAATTTAGTATGTATCAAAATCCACACGCGGCGATATACCACCCGGTGATAAAGTATCTTTAAAAAAAGGAAATCTAAGGACGAAACCAATTTATTTTTATTTAGAATCTTGACGTCGAAGAAATATGATATCCCTTAAATCGCGGTTCTTGTCAATGGCAGTGGATATTATATAGTAGATATATACATTGTATGTACGTGAAAATATGTTTGAAAAATGGATGGTGAAACTCGTTGAATTTTTTTTTTTTTTTCTTCTTTCCTCCTCATAACTTCGTTTAAAATTTTTAATTCTTACACTCGCATTTAGCATTAGTGTCTAGACGCTGGAATATTTTTTCAACTACTTTTCCATTTCGACTTCGGTCGGATGCAATTTATACGTACGCAAAAATTTTCGACATTCGATGCCGAAGAAATGTTTTTTTTATTGTGCTATACGATGTTTAATTTTCATATTGTTCTATCGTTACCTATTATTATACAATTATTATTATTGTTGTTATTATTACTGTGATTAGTAAATTACGAAAATTAAGGTTCAATTTAATTGCTGAAAAATTCATTTTTCAATTGTCCATACTTGACTTGTCTTTTTCACTTATCCGCGAGAAGTTCGAATTTCCCCCAAAAAACAGAACAAAAAAAAGAAAAGTAAATTAATAGCCAGTTTTACTAAACGTGATCTAAAAATTTATAGTATATACGTTAGTATAAATGAATTTTTATTTTTTCCTTATTCAATTGTGTCTCTTTATTATTACTTTATTTTTCATATCATTTTTACCGCGACGTAACGCTGATTGTCGCGTGAACACAGTCATTTCAAATTGCTTTCAATTTTTTTTTTATCAACATCTTGTCAATTATTAATTTTCAATTCTTTTTTTTTTTACTTTGAAATGTGATTTCAAAAGTCGAAACATAAAAAAAGAAAAAAAAAATTTTTTTTTCATCGTATATTACAATGTTTACTAAACGTTATTTAGTTACCAACGCCTATAAATTCTTCAAAAAACACACACATACTTATCAATACAAACATGCGTCTATCGGTGCGAGATACTATAACTTCATTACTTAGCTGTACAATTTGGAAATTGGATATTCTGAATCCGGATATAATTTCATAATAATCGTCATATTATTTTCTTATAAAATTCGATATATAAAAAAAAAAGGTTAATAGTAGGCTTCGTAAAAAAAAATATGTAAAAATTTGACAGCAACTTATTGCTTATGCTAAACGTTACAAGCTGAGAAGAGAAAACAAAAAAAAAAAAAAAAAAAAAAAAAAATACAAAAGGTGATCCTGAAATAAGAAAAAGAAAAAATTTCAAAAAAATCTCAAAATACGTACAAATGACATAGATATAATAATATAATATAATTAGACGCCACTCCCAAATTAGGTAGTTATTATAAACAGTCTCCCGCTGGAGATGAGCGTCGTCACTAATAGCTAATCTACCGGAGATCATTTGAAAACTGTCCACGGGACTCGCAGCTAGCCAATCAGATGCTGCGATCCTCGGTCTCTACATTACATCAATTACGGGATATCTATTTTAATCGTTTATTACACCTCGACTTATTACTCATTTATTACTTTATACGATTGTTCGTGTTTTTTTTTTTTTTTTTTTTTTTTTTTTTGTTTTTTTTTCCCTCATTTATCTTTCCTACAAATATCTATAGTACCTCAGAGTATACCTATAATGATATACTTTTAAGCACAGACGCGTAATCTTGTTTTCTTTCCTTTCCTTTTTCCTTCACCCGTATTTCATTGTGTGTATATATATATATATATATATATGTATATATATATCATAGATTTCGAATTACACGACTTTACCTAAACAATGATTTTATATGTTTAAAATTTTTTCACGAATATTCGATAATTATTGTTATTATTATTATTATTTTATGCACAAATATAGCGATTCCCCGTGAATATATTTACAATCATACGTGCGTGTGTATATATATATATATATATATACATTGTATATATATATATATACAATGATGTAAAACGGGTAGCGACTAAGACGCTTCTACGCTCGCTGCTCTTGATAATCACGGGTAATACACGCACTTTTTATCATGCACATCGTGTATCATTATTATCATTATTATTACTATATTGCCGTATCATTATGTCGATATAGCATACAAGAACGTCTATACGTATATATGATTATAATTAAGATTACCGTTATAACGATTATTTTTTTTTTTTATATATGTCATTATTATTATTATGAATGTTTTATTGTTTCTATCATTATTATTTACTATCAAACACCGAACGCCGATTGGTGTATTTTCGATCGCCCTTCTGCCAAATACAGTTCCAAGAAGTAAATGAAGCACATTCATTGAATTGTGTTTCGTTTTTTTTTTTTTTTTTTTTTTTTTGTTTTTTTGCTCCCTTCGTTTCGAATTCGCAAATTTATATCACACGAATTTTCACGCATTGCCCAAACTGCTTCTGATGTAATGCACGAGCGTTTATTATACGTGTACACAAAATTTTAATAACAACTAATGAGGGATCGATTGGAAAAATTATAAGAAAGCGTCGGGCGAGGGCATACGATCGTTAAATGTCTACATAAATTTTAACTGTTCGAAAAAATTTATGCATATGTGTGTATATGTGTATATATGTATAAATATATATATTTACACACATATGTGTATGTACGTGTATGTAATTAATTAATTAATACATCAATTAATTGATCATTAATTTTTATTTATTCGTAATGAGATCATCGTTTGATTATTCAGTAAAGTCCTCTTTGGATCTTGCCATTGTTTATTCGATCGGCAACAAGTAGATCATATACTTTGTTGTAACCACTTGCGGTGAAAAATGAGTAGATTCGAAATTATGATACATGCGCACGCGTTTGTGTGTTTACGTGTAAATGCTTCTCATTTTCACTGTTAGGTAGATAATGCGTTCAATTCTTATCTCTTCCTCTCCTTCCTCTCTTCCTTTCACTTTTCCTGTACGTAAAGTGATAATAAGAGAGAACAAGAAAAGATGACATTGAATGATAAAGAAAAACACACACTCGCGTGTTGTAAATTTGTTTGTCAAAATTTTTTTTCACCTATGTGAAAATTATATTTTCCTATGTTTCTTTTTTGTTGTTTTTTTTTTTTTTTTTTCTCATCACCTTCGAAACACCGCGAAGAACACAGAGTTCAAAAGTCGCGAAAGAAGCACAATACCATCAAATCCGTTCGCTCTTGCGAAAAAGAAGTATTTTTAAGTGAAGAAAACTTTTAAAATGAGTATAAAAGTTAGGCGACAACTTTTGGCTTCGGTTGTTATTTATTCGGTGAGGTGATGAAAAAAAAGAAAATAAAAATAAACAACAAAGAAAGATTGTGAAACACGATTAAGTGGAAACAACGTGACGTATATTACATTATTATGTAAAACCGAATGCGAATTATTTCCAGAGAGAGATGTTTTTTTCTCACCGTTAAATATAAGTTAAATTATAGGTACTTAATAACGCACCTTTAAGATGTATATATAATTATATATATACACATATAAATGTATAATAATAATTGCGTAATATTCGCGTCCGCTAAACCTAAAACATACTCATGTATATAAATCGGGGTGGTTATACAATTATATCCGTATTATCTCATATCAATAATAACATTATATATCCGATGGTTGCTATAATCCCTAGTTCGTTTGTTATCCAATAATATCGTAATGCAATTGATTTATTCACTTATATTCAATTATTTAATAAGCTTCAATTATTTACTTCATCAATTTATTTACTCATCGATTTACTTATTTTTTTTTTTTTTGTCATTTCATTCACCGTCCGTCGTCGGCCCGCGTCCAGCGGCGCGCCTCGCGTTTCGAATTTCGCAATTGCGGACGATTTTCGAACCGCCATAATTATAGCCGACATTTGATTCCTCCGTATCAACATTCGCCACCGCTAATTATCACCGGCGAAGAGGAATCGTAGTCATGGGCTAGGACTGACCTGGATCTGAGATCTGTGGCCAAGCTGCGTGCAGCCTCTCAACACGTCCGGCTCTTCTTCCTCTTCTTATTTCTCTCTTCCTACTCCTTCTCCTCCTCTTCTTCTTTTTCTGCTACTTATTCTCCAAGAGCTTCCTCTGGCGGTTGACGAGAAAAAACAAAATCAGCAAACATTCCGGCGTAAGGAGACGCCGTCTTCTCCGCGAACCGCTGCTCCAGGGTTCTATCGCAAATGGGACACCAATCGCCATCCCAAATACAACGCGACTGTCGTCCAGAGCGTTTCTCGGAGCGGTGCCGGGATCAAAAGTGACAAGAAACTATCCGCCGACGAGTCATCGCCACCGATAACCGGTAGACTCGATTTCTCGGCCTGGGAATCCTGGAAAATAGCAAAGCAAACGAAAAAAGAACATTATTAAGAGCCAATCGATTTCACGATCGGACCAAAATTATTCACAAGGTTTTCGAAAATCCAATTTTCAATTCTATACTAACGATTTTTTTTCAAGCTTCATCAATTTTTTTTTTTTTTTTTTTATTCATCCATCGAAGATCAATTTTCATTTTCACCACCGCATCGCTATGGTGTATACCTATATATAACATATTAGGATGAAAGAATTAAACACGGGCAATTAAATGCGCCGTGATGTCTGGGGATGAGTTCCCTTTGTGCAGGACTTATATCTTGACCCCATTCTTAGTTTCCGATGCCCATTGCCGTTGTCTTAATCTATATACACGCGAGGGCATGGGTATAATAAATAAAGAAATAAGAAGAATAGAAGGCGGAGAGAGCCCAATCTCCGGCGGTGCTTTTATGGCCGACCATAATATCTGGTCAGGACCCTTCGCCCCGATCGAGAATACCGACTTGGCCTACCACCCCACAACATTCGGCCGGGTCACACCGTCCGAGAAAAGATTATCACGCTTCTACACGTGGAAATGAAGCTTCGCATTAACCGAGAATTATGGGCCGCTTCTATTCCCTCCTCGAATACTATAATACACATCACAAGGGGGGAGAAAAAGCCGTGAAACTTTCTGTTAATTATTTACAGCCATCCCTCCTGGATATCGTGTCGTAAATATACATATACACACGACTTCTGAAATGGCTGAGGAAAATATCTCCTTAAGACTTTCACGCGTGCATGGTGTGGTGGAAATTGGTGGTAAGACAAGTGCGGAAACACAGAGATCCATCCAACGTGCACTTAGCAGTTACACGAGAAACTCTCGAGTACGGAAGGAGAATGTAAGGTGCACAGAAAGAAGCTAGGAAGTTGACTGACATCGGCACAAAGAAGATCTCAAGATAGAAGGACACTTCTGATGAAATTGGTTAGATCCGAGTGTCTCTGGATTAACAGTCTCCGGAATTAAACGGGGCTTGAGGTGGCACCCTTTTCTTTTGTGGGAGAGAAGATTGTTAATCGAAAAATCTCTTCTTCTTTCTCTTCTCCTTTCCGTTGTATAGGGTACTCCAGAGTGAAGTGTTCCCCTCTCTTCAATTAGACGACGACACACTTAATTCCTCAATTATCGGTTCATAGCCAGATCGAGTTTTATACTCAATCCTCAGATGTAGGTACCGGAGAAACTTCATCATCCCCAATTGTCAGACGGATGATGCGGATCGTCTTTAATCTCGGCACCCCATCATTGGTCTCTTCGACTTCGTTCGTTCGTTCTTTCCTTTTTTCATCATCGACTACCGCAAACAAGCGGGAGAAGAGAAAATCCGATGTTATCGAGGGGGGAGAAGAGAAACGGGCCTTGCGTCTTAACCGAGCTCGATACATATTTGATCAAACGACCCCGTCGCTACCGCAGAGACTTTGACAAAGTGTGGGATTCGCGGGTCACCGCAACGCCGGAACGGTGGTTGCCACCATGGGATATTTATTGCGCCCCGGGGATCAGAGGGTGATAACTAAATTCGCATTTATGGCCGTAAGTTCACGCCCCGACAAACCCTCCGCAAGCGATTCTTGTCGCCGGACAAAAACGACGACTCCGTACCTGATCGTGAGTGAGTTGGTGTGAAAGACCGACTGCTGGACTAGGAAAAAGACGCTTGCTACTGTCCGACATCGAAAGTGCATCTAGCCGTCCTATAGGCACTCGATTGCCAAGTTCTAGCCGTGATGCAATCCAAGAACTGACCAATCCATTATCCAACTTCGAAAGTAGGTATCAGGTATAGACCAGATCGAAAGGCACGGTGTCCAGGACGATTTAAGAGTCCCCGCGGTGAAAAATGTACTTGAAAACCAATCGGTGGACTTACCTTGTTCTTAGAAGCGTGAAAGTCATCGGCGATGTTCCTGAGGTTGGCGCCAACGCTTGCCCACTCGTTCTCATCGGCGACATTGCCATTCAGGGAGTAACTGGTGCTCGGTTGTTCCTTCTTGAGTGCCGAGTTTTCGGACACTAGACGTCGTCTCCGGGGACGAGGTCTTGGACTGGGTACAGGAGCCGAAGGGTTCAGCTCCGGGAATTGAAAGGCAACGTCCCTCGTCGGGCTGCTCGGAGCAGAGGCTGTGACCTGGGGCATCGGGGGTGGGAGTTGTTCGATGGCCGATGAAACGAGGTCCGGCAATGGCAAACGGGAAAGGTCCGAATCCACCAGGACAACAGGGGGTTCTCGCGATCCTGGAACCTCACCGGATCGCCGGTTTACTCGGTCTGAAATCACAAGAAGAGAATACGACTGGTTAAAAGTTGTCTTTCCTTTCATTTTTTTTCGCAGGGAAAATGGTTTCCAAAAGATGAGCGTTACACGTGAGTGGCTTTATAGTTCAATACTCTTATCAACACGTAACGAACTTTGATTACAGTTGGTTTGGAACTTCGTAAAGAAAGTTCCGATCATACTCTGAAGTAAGGTGTAGAACTATATTCAGGGATCAAATTGCTATCTCATTGTGCATAAGGACCAGCCAATCCTGAGTTCGAGGACTCTATAACGTCATGACGAACCGTGGGTCAGTTTCGGGTGAGGATGGGTACATATTTGGTGTTTGCATGCCCTGCACAAGCGTTACGGTATATGCTCAACGAGTCGGTATACACGCATGTATACAGAGCATAAGTATGATACATGGTGGTGGGTTTTGGATGAGGTTCTTTGTTTGTAAAGCACATTGAGAATGAGGTAGAGGATAAGGATGAGGACGAAGATGAGGTCGGCTTTGGCTCACACAATCAGTGAGTTTGTAGACAGCGAGTCTCGCCTGGCTACCGCTTTATCTAAAGTTCCAGAGTAAACTGAGAGGACGGATTCGAGCGCTAACCGCTGCCGTCTCGTCGTCAAACTTGCACGATAGCGTGCGCCGGCAGGCAAGGTATATGTACACAGCGAAGAGAAGAGAAGAAAGGAGAGGAGAGGAAAGAAAAAGTAGAAGATAAGTTTATCGCGCTAGCTGGCGAGCTCAGCGCTCGTCCTTACATGCACCACACCACCAATTTTCCACGCAGCTGACACAATGATCGGTGAGGATGCTTTTTCCGATAAACAATTATTCTTTTAATATTTTCATTCCAATTTTCAATCCGACGATCCTTATATATTATTGTCTACGCGAGAATCCTGCAATATTTTATACACTGCACCAGGCGTGTGCAACGCACATTGCATGGTAGGTAGTGCCTAGCTTGGTGTGTATATATCGGAGTCCAAATCCATCCTTGACATTTAAGATCATAGAAAATACTCCAGCATGAATGCATTGACGACGTCTCTCTTTCACTTGTGCAACTCCAACTGTGCAACGGCTTCTACGGTACAACAGCAACCATGACACCGTCATACTACTTATAATATATATGGGCTACTACTACACAGGCTTGAACTGCTGCTTTTGCTGCTGCTGCCTGTTGTGTTCACAGTTGCGTCGATTTGTAAATAGAAGGTTTATGCCTCTCGGAGATATGTGTAAACACACCCACACCCACTCACACGCTAAGTACAACACGTTGCACACAAATCGATTCATCCTATAACGCGGCGGCGATTACGCACACCGCATAAATCGCGTACAGGGGAATACACGGTTCTTTGTCCTGGGCTCGGTGACACCGCACGTTCCATCATGTATAATACATCCCTACGACCATCTAAACACGCATACCTACAACAGGTTAGTGCTACGATTTTTTGATTAGCGTAAAGCATGGTTTCGTTTCTGTATAATATGATCCCCCATCTTTTTTTTTTGGATCATCGAATTTCGGTTCTTCAAAGCGCTTTTTCGCCAAAAAAAGTGTATAGTTGAGATAATTTGTGCAATTCCAGACAGAATGAGAAGTAAACTGAGCCATCGTGAGACTGTTTTCATGCAATATTCAGGTCGTTAGTCGGAAGAACGATGCACCGTCGAAATTTGAATACTTTCCGTTCGTTTGTTTATTTGTGATATATAAAGAAAAGGGGTGAGTTTCCTCGGTCGGTAAGGACAGGAGTACTAAATACCCTTAATACACACACGAGAGTCAAAGAGAGGTATCGCTGCAACGTGACACGAACTAACCCAATGCATGAACCCTAAGGACGGAGGGTGAGTGAGTGAGTGAGTGAGTGAGTGAGTGAGTTGCGTTGGTGGAAGTATACCACCAGCGGCACCATGACTGCGGCAATAAAAGGCAAGCGAAACAAAAGTCGAGCAAAAAGTGCACCAGCACGCACGTGGCAGGCACCCGCATGTGCACTTTGGCTTCGTGTGTCTTACAAGCCGCACGTATAAGCTTATGATACTACCAATACTGTATACACAATGCGTGTACATGTGTGTATACATTTATATATATATATACATGATCCACACATGTACAATATCTGTAACCCTAACGTAAGTGAAAAAGAGGCTAAAACGGTGATTGAAAAAGAAAGAAGAAACGGAGATAAATAACAAGAAGCGTGCTTGTGTGCGTACTACCAGACCCTTTCCTTTGTCCACGACCTGCGCACACAGAATCGCGTGTAATTATACTCTGTCAACGAAAATCGTGGCAAACGATTGTCTGTGTTTAGTTTCTGATGTCCGATAGTAAGAGTCAGCTCTAGCTCTCGCTGCGAGGTAAAAAGAGCGTCAAACTGACCGTCGCACACACACGGTATAGAGTTGTAGCTGTGTGATAGACTCAAAGAGAGACAGAGGAGAGGGAGTAATCTAACTTCGGATGTTATACCTATGCGTGGTACCAACGACGCGACATATGACATACTTATACTTGTGTGCGGAGGTTAGCCATGGAAATGCAGCAGCAATGAGCTAACTGTGATCACAGGCGGTGGAGGAGGGGGAGGAGGAGGTAGAGGACTGGAGTGGAGAGCGAGCAGACAAGTGACTGCATCGAGATCGGTTGATGCAGAGAGGCAGGCGGCCTAGCGTTGGATCGAGGAAAGAAGGGAGAAAAGCACAAAGAACTGCAGTAGCCAACTTCAAGGCCGTTAAGAAGTCGTGTATGATATATACACTTTCGCCGTCGACTGTGTGTGCGGCGCAGAAGATTCTTCTTTTTTATTTTTGAGCGGCGCACCTGCAGCACACAGCATCCCTAAATTTTTCAATATCAACGTCTCTTGTCCAATTGTCGAATATATTTTGTTTTTTTGTTTTTTTATAACAGGTTCTTGCTTATTTGTTTCACGGTAGAAGTTACAAGGATCATCGATATGTTAGACGTGCCAAATGAAACTATAACTTGGTTTCTATTTATTTACTTTTTTTTTTTTGTTTTCTTTCGATTTTATCTTATTCTTACAAATAACGTCATCGAGAATTTTTTTTTTTCATCGCAACGACAACGGTGAAAATTATCACGCTTGACGAGAAACGAACGAACGAACTACGCAGTCGATTTTTCCAATATTACGTAGAGGTACAAAGAACGTTCAACCTCAAGGATACGAATTATTCTCGCACTCGAAACCGTATGTGTACCTACATACTCACGCCGATATATATATATGTATACACCAATAACACTTAACGCGGGTAGACACTGCAGTACTTAGCGAGTGAGTGACTGATGCAATTAAAAAAGGCTGCAAGTACCCTTAGCCAAAAATTAAAAAAAAAAAAAAAACGGAGGTAAAAAATTGTTTTTTTTTCATTGCATGTGTAGTTAAATATCTGTTGAATTCATCTCTGAAGAAAAATGATACTTACACAGAAGTTTTTAATTCTCCACTTCAATTATATAAGAAACGGTGTATTATTCTTCCGCATCGAATCGTCGTGCAAAATATAATTCAATCGTACTAATAATAAACTTCCCCCTGAACGGAATTGAATTATTCATTCGTGTTTCTACTTTTTCTTTTTCTTTGTGTACTTTTTTTTGCGACAAATAATATATTTATATAAATACTTACGAGATACAAGATATGTAAACGAATGAAAAATGAAAATAAAACAACTTCAGTCTCTCCAATACCAATACTTATATAATTTGAAGTTGATATTAATACGCGCAAATAAAAATCCCACCGTCTATAACGTATAACCACGGTAACTTTTATTCATCGTTTGTGTGGGTTTGGAATTGAATAATGTGGGTCGTGGAACCGTCAGTGGATATCCCCCGAGAATCTGATGACTCCAATGACACACAGAGCTGGCTAATAAGCCGAAAAATTTCCTGACTGCATTTGAATGAATATTCGACTCTATTTATTCCTCAAGAATTATACAAATTGGCGAAATCGCACGGTATAGATAAAAGACTGATTGTGAGCTGACAATTCGTTATGTTATGGTCGTTTGTAATTAAGATCGTGTTTTATACTTGTATTTTATACCTACGTCAATCTGTTATCTGTAAATATATAAATAAAAGGCTACCATGTATTTTATTTATATACATGAAAGATAAGAAATCAATATTGAGTCACGCTCGGTGTGGTTACATCACGATTCATTTTCTCTTCTTTTTGTTTCTTATCTCATATTTTTCGAATATATTTTATCGGATCAATTGTGCTGGACAAATTATTCAATTAATGAATCAACAATAAAGTGAATGAAATCGAATTACTCATCACGCGAGCATGTCACTGCGCAAACGATAATAAAAAACACACAATAAAACGGGACAGCGAAAAAAAAACAAACAAACAAATGAAAAAATGGATCGCAAGTGATAATAATAACAATAATAAATATAATGATATAAACACTGCGTTAATTGACGCATTGGATTACGTAGCGAGTTGTATGGCTGGCATAGTGGGTCATCGTACAGCAGTAGTCACAGCAGCAGCAGCGATCACACACACACACACACACAAAAATCTATGAATGTATGGATACGTAGGTGTGTAATAATCAATCGTTGCACAAGACGTGGGTACAGTTTTTTCAGTTAGTCATTGAAACTTCCGCTTAAGCATGTAGGTACCATAAACATAGCTGCAGCAGAGCAGTTCGTCGTACACACACGTAATACGCGCATAAATAGCATAAGAGAGTTTTGCACTTGTGCAAATAATAGACTGCTGCAGAGGTTTTGTTGTAATTTTCATCATTTTTCATTTGCCTTTAATTTTTCTTTTTCCTAAAGAATAGGCATTTACCCCCCCCCCCCCCCCCCCCCCGGCAAGTTTCTCTTCTCTTTTCATCGCTTTTTCCTCGCAGGAGTTTGTGTTCTACGTATTGCAATATTACGCGTACAACGCCAATGCGCGAATCCTACGCAAAACTTGCCATCGGTGTGTCGCGCACAGCTGTTTCTATTAATATATCAAACTGCTATACATACTCACACAGAATCTGATGCAACAGTTCGAGCAAAGTTAGCGCGTTTGCTTTTCTCGCCTCGCTGCTAGTATAAAACCGCGATACCATAATTCCCGTGTGGAAAATCTCGCCTGATTGAGAGTCAACGCGTTTCGAATCGCGATCACGCTTTATATTGCAGACGATAACCGGAAGAAAGAATAAGAAGAAAGAAAGACGGAAAGGAAAAAATAGACAAAATCTAAATAGAAACGAATATTACCTTATTCTTTACACCTCGAGCAGGCGTCGATTTTTCAATTTTTTCTTCAAGACTATAAGAAGAATCGAATTTGCGCCGCCGTTTCTTTCCGTCGCGCGGTCGCTGAATTTACATAAATTATCATATTGAAAATATCGGTAGAGAAAGCGGGAGGAGGAGCAGTCGAGGCGAGTTCGAGAATGAATCACGATTTTTAAATCGTCAATACTACGTTTCTGATAGTCTTTAAAAATTCATCTCACAAAAAGGGCTGTCGCTACAGAAAATCGTCAACAATTCCGCCGAATTCTGCCTCCCCAGGATTTTTTCCGCCCCACACGAACCGATCTGAAAAATTCTCATAACGTGGCTCGAATTGTCGGAAACACAAAGAGCGAGTTTGAATTTCGCGCCATCGTTCCCGGGTCAGCGACCTTCGAAGGTCGAGTCTTCGCGTCGTCTCGAGCTGGGCCACGCTGCACTGTTCCACCGAATCCTCTCTGCCCCTCCTCTCTTTCTCTCTTGAAGTGAATAACGACGTACCCACTGGTTCCTATTCTCTTTCCTCCGCGTCAGCAGTCAAGAGTCGCACCGCTAGATCACGCCATTTGCATCATCCGAACTCGGAATGGCGTGTGGAACTTCTCTTGAACGGTGAAAACGGCGATAGGAACAACCTAACGGCTACGTGCACATGGTCAATACCGGAGCGCGCGCGGTCACCAACTTGTTCGAAAGAACCTCCTTTCCTCGGGAGAGAAAAAGAGAAAAAGAGAGAGAGGAGAGAGAGAGAGAGAGAGAGAGAGGGTCATGGTCGGACAACGTCTGCCGCGCTGGTTCCTCACGCCCACACTACCAGCGAAGGCGACGAGCATCCATGCCCTTCGTTGTTGGTGCTCATTTTATTGCACAACATTTGTTAACGTGCCAATTTTTCATTGGCAAAATCGGCTGGGTAATCCTCGATCGCGAATCCGGCGAATCCTGTAGTGATTACGAGGAGACAAAAACCGTTCGTTTCTGCGACACTCGAGTTCACGTTATAGACTGGCAAAGAGAAGGTGGACGATGACACGAGTACCAGTTCGGTTCGTTAATCGTCATTCGATCACCTATGGTGGACAATGGATTCATTATGAACGGGACCAATCGTGGAAGCGGTGAAATGGATGATGTGACATCAACTTTTCGCAGCAAAACTACTCTGTTGTTGTAACTAGGTTTCAACTTCTGAAGTTGGATGAGTTGTTTAGAGTGGGACGTTTAACTATATTGTGTAACTTTTACAAAGCGAAGACTCTGCCGGATGAATCCATGGGAAGTTTCGATTGAAACTTTTTCATGAAATTTATTACTTTTCGGAACATTATTGGGAGCTTCTTTTATTGAGAGTTTCAGATAGTGTGGAACCGTGTTCTGTTACGGTTTACTGAATTTCAAACAATTCCAAAATCGCGGAGTAACGATGTTTCCTAATCATAAATCGTTACGATAACGTTAGTAACCTCAATATGGTTGAGATTCGTGATGTTGAAGTTAGTAACGTTGCTGTAACGATGCATTGTTAGGAAAAATCGTTGCTTCGCACCTTTAGGATTGTCTAAAACTTAGTAAAGCATAATAAACCAAACATACTCTAAACTACTTGAAAAGCCAACTTCTAGAGAGTCATTTTAAAATTGCAAAATAATGAACTCTTCTCTTACGTTTCGGTGCGTTGATGTTCCTAACTTCAACCTCGTTGAGATTCTTCGTCGAATTTGACCTCTTTTTTCATTCCGTGTATTACATACATTGTTTTTATTGTTGCGTGCTGAGTTTATTCGGAATCAAACAATTCTGGGAAAAATCACACGAAGGATGATTCTGCGAAGCAGAAAAATCCGATCAAACGGATAACTTTCAACGGATCGTGTTCTCGATCAGTAAGGACTGCAGTCGACGATGAATCGATTAAAAATCGTAAGCGTATCTATTAAATATTCTGTTTTAGATAGAAACGATGAACTAAACAAAAATATTTGTATAGTCACGAAACTGAATAGCGCGAATGTCACGATTTTGTACGACGATGAAACTTCCTCAGAATATCAATCGAGATTTCGCATTAGTTTGAAAGCATTTCGTTTACGTTGTTCAACTAGACTTAATGCTTGATAAAAACCAAAATATTGTTTTACTCACGAGAATTTCGAGAGTAAAACTTTTCGTCAAGCAGCAGCGACAAAACTTGATAACAAAGTTTGCGATAAGCTGGCTGCACGATGTATCAAACTCATCCTCGACTTAGAAAGTGGAAGCCATACTTTAATCTGTATGAAAATTAAAACTGATTACAAGCTACCAAGATAAAAAAAGTACGTTAGAATCGAGTGTTAAAATTCCAACGTCTGACTAGCAGTGAATAAAAAAAAATCAAATTAGCGTGTATATTTTTTTCAGTAAGAATGCAACATCCATAACGATGTGTGTCCAGGAAAAAACTAAACCATGACAAATAAAATGTACTAATATTTTGCAGAACCAACTCTTTGAAAGTCATTCTAAGAATGCGCAATAATGACTTTTTCCCTGATATTTCGGTTAAGTTACCCTCACTAACTTCAGCCTCGTCATGTTTCTGCTCAGGAATATCATCCGCCTATTTTGGCGATATAACGCGATGACGTCCGCGTCACGTCACAAGAAAATACAAGCATGTTACAAAGCGTCGTCGTGCGAGTGGAATGCGGGTCAACGAAATGAAACAACGACCCCAATATGCATATATATATATATATACACACAAGGCTCGGAATGAATGTAGGTAGGATTATAGGTACTTTGAACCGGGCTCGCGTTTGAAATTTTTTACAGGTGATTCACGGCCCCACGTGGTCGAGAAGAGCGTCTCTCCTCTCAATCCTTTTCCTCTCCTCCGGCTCTCCATCAGCCTGAATCTTGTTTTCTATTTGTCAATCTGATGCAACCGACGATGATCGTGATGATCAGCAATGACACGTCATCGATAACCGTTAAGCACCAACGTGCCGGAGACTTGGAACGGTTCTTCTTTCCACGTAATTCGTAATTCGTAATTCGTGATTCGTTTTTGTTTTGGAACACCGTAACAGTCCAACCGCATAATCAACCGACGAAAGAGAAGACGGGGGCATGTTTTACTCTTAAACTACGATGTTTGGAGTCTCGTTTTTGCGGAACCGAGAACGAAACAGTGCATGGATTACATATATAAATAAACTCACGGTTCTGTCCTGGATTCTGGTAGCTCCTCATCCGTATAACCTGTTGCAGGATGCCGTAAACGTCGAGCAGCAGACCCTGCAGGCGTCGCTCTTGAGCCTCGGCTTCGTCTTCGCTCGGTAGAGCGAACGGTATGGCCATGGTCGTAATTATTCGATGATGAACAAGGCCAAGAAATTTGGTAAAATGAAGCGTTGTGGTTCACGAAGTTATTAAAATCGCCTAGTTTTTCCGCCACTAGGGGGGATACAAAGACAACTGCGATCTAAATACAGATTTCGATTTTGTTTATATTAGTCCGTCGAAATCCCGAGATGTTTTTCTTTTATTTTTATTACTTTTTCTTATCTTTTAGTGGCGTTCTTTTAATTTCACTTATCAAACGACGCGGATTATTTATATATAATTGTTCAAAATCACTGATGTTTCGATCCGATAAATTCACTGCTCCAAAGATCGACGTTTCGATCTCGCGTAAGGTGGGTCTTCAAAAGGTCCTCTGTCCATAGGTGCTGCTTCCTCGGCGTATTTCGTCACTCGATATTATCTCTCTCTCTTTTTCCCCGGATTTTCCAACTTCCGGAAACGGTAGTTACTGTCTTTTCACTTGTTTTCAAACCGGCTTCGGATCGTGGAACACTTTTTCTTCTGCGGATCGAATTCTTGATTTCGATCGATCAAACTGTCAAGAAACTGTTGAATTTGGTCCTCGACGTTGATTGCGGCACGGATTTTTCTTCGTCCGCGGTTATCACAGCTGAGAGGTTGACGGACTGGCGGAAAATCGAATTTTCGTAAAGGGTTCAAGAATCAGCGACGATCTCACAGACGACGTTGCAACGAACTTGCAATGGCAGAATAAGAGAGAGACAGTAAAAAATCGAGCGCCAAAAGGAAAGAGTAATAATCAGACGTTCCTCGTGCTGTGCGGGTAATCGCTGTTCTTTTTCCTGCGGCTCTTCTCGTTACTATCGAAAACCGCAAGAAGCGATTAAAAATAAAAAAAACGAAACTTTTCACAGTGTTAAAACCGCATCGGCAACTCAAACTCGTTGTGTAACACAGGAGTTGGATGTAACGGCGAGATATAATTGTCCTTTCGAAGAATCTCACGTGTACAAATTTCAACCCTTGAAGTGTCTCGAAAACTGTTCTTCAACGAAGAAAGGAAAAACAAAAACAACAACAACAACAATAGCAACAACAAGAACAAAACGAAACAAGAGCCGAATACGCTAAACCGAAAAAGTTCCCTTTTACGGTCAAACAAACGGTCAACGAAACCGAGCGGTACTGCATAAAAAAAACTTGGGATATCCCCGTGGATTTTCTTCTTCGTCGATATCAATTTTAGACGTGTGATGATAATAATGATGATGATGTATAAGGCACGGGGGTAGTTCGGATCTCGACTGAGCTTCGGGTAAAAGAAAAACACGACTATTCTCCTCGAGTTCTGGTGTGCTAATGCTTGAGTCGCGCGGGTCGCGGCTCACGCTGCCCGCCACACGAGCCTGTCGTGCCGTCGCGATGGTGGGGGTCAGAGTGTGTGGGGGGGGGGGGGGGGGGGGGGAGTCACGCGTGGTGGGGGGACTGCGCGCGTAGCTTGCGCACAGGCTCAACGCGCTCGTAGAGTCCCCCCAGAAATGCATCTCGACGGGTTCTGCGACGAACGCATGCGGTTCTCTCGCTTGCTCGCAGGTGCGAAATGGGGATGCACGTGTGGCGGGACGCCTCTCTCTCGCACCCCCCCTCCCCCTTGCACCGTTCAGGCTCGCTCTTCCCCCCCCCTCTCGGTCCTTAGCCCCTCCACTGAGGTCTATCGCTCTATCTTTTCTCCTGTTTATACATGCTTCGATGTTTTCATGTTCGAACCTGTACGGTCCGCCCCCACTATACCTACCGCTCCTTCTTCTTTGGACGTGAAAAATCCCGCGAAACACCAGAGACCCGCGGGTTCTCTGTACGCACGAACGATTCAATTCAGGTTAATTTGGTTTTTTCGTTTGCTCTATCTTTCTTGTTCTCTGTTTCTCTCTCTCTCTCGGTCCGACGGATTTTATCGGGGATTGATAATTTCGGGATGTTTCTTGTTTCTTTGCAGTTTGGGCTGGAAGGTGTTTGTCTACAACTATGCTAAGGGAAACAAAACTGAAATCGATCATGATTAATAAAAGGTAAACTTATTTCAGAAACTCAGCACACAAAATTATGCTGCGAAATATACTTTACACGTGTCAATTATTGTGAAAAAGAAATTTTGCAGCATAAGGGTTATGTAAAGTAACTTCATGAATTTTATAGGCGTGCATGTCTATAACTTGCAGAAGGTTAATATTAGTAGAGACTCGAGCTCCGGTCGCGGTTCTTTACTCTTTCAGATTTTTCATGTTTTACAAACAAACTTCGTTACAATTAGAATAACATGTGAAATTCCGCAATCGTAAGAACATAAGGAAGTTTTACGTATTTGAGAATTGGATGCTTACGAGAAACCACAGCATAGTAGATAAATAAAAAAATGTTTGTTTATTTTTTTCCTACCGCATTTCGACATTACCGCAAACAATTTTTATATCCACTAGGTGGTACTTCACGCAATGGTAGCGGATTGCCCAACCTGAATTCCCAGATCCCAAGCTCAGACTATTCTTGCTACCATTTTGTCTGTCGCGAAATAGCTTTGGATAACTACTCACAATCGCTGGAAGCGATCTTGTAGCCTAAATGTAATAGCAATTGTGCACGTTCGGCGGCCATATTGACCTTGGCTTTTATCATACCTTCCAATTTTGTGTAGATTTAAACCAGAACTATAGCACTTTGGTCTCGAGATCATGCGATTCGGATTATCGCTTAGAACGGAAACAGTAATCGAATCTGATTGAGGCGAGTATCGAATCGGTGACAGTGATAGGGACTCCTGCACCTTCGATTCGCCATTTGATCTGCACTCCCTGGAAAAAGATTGCACGGTGCAATATTTATAACACGGTATACGGTTTGATCACAGTCGATTGGTGAGAGTAAAGTGACGGATGTGTCTTTAGCAGTGACTATGGTCGCTTTGCAGGAGGAAACCAAACCCCTCAAAAGAAAAAAGAGTCAAGACAATTGGCGCATCCGCGGTTTGATCGGTTCTTCGAAAATGGTCTACTTATGGCTCACCTCAAAAGCATATTTTCACTGTATTGAATCATAATTATCTAAAACACGAGATTGCAGGATAAGATTTCAGAGAATCTAAGAGTAATGAAATCAGTCGAAAATATGCGTTACTGTAATTTACGTCTACTCAACGACAACTGCAAACATAATCTTTGAGAGCATTGTGACAGCTGAATGCATCAACGACAAAAAATATCGTGCAAAACTGATCCGTTCAAGAAGTTCCAATGACGATAATTTTGCATAAGAGAGATACACTCCACTCATACCTTATTGTTACGTAGTTATTAATACACGCGCATGAACCTCGGATCCTCGAGGAGCCAAAGAGCTCCTTGGTAGCAGGTATCCGGTAATTTCATCGCTGCACGCGCCTCCGCAGTAAATACGTGACGTATGTTCGGCGAGCGACGAGACGCTCAACCGATGTACGCGCCTTCTTATCGCCTCGGCTGACAGCGAGCAGCGGATGGATGGGACAGCAACGAGAAACGGGAAGTCGAGGCGACGGGGAAGGACGAGGATCTACGTATTACGTTGCGACCAAAGGCAGTGCGTGCGTAAAAAATTGAGCGCACTCAAAACTTCAAGTTACATGTCTGTCGAACCTGGATAGAGAAAAAAATTTTGCCCTTGACGATGAAAAATTTTTATTTTTATCAGACGTGCGTAAAAAGTTAAGCTTTGCGTAGCAGTTTCGCGGAACGAAAGTAGCCGATTTCATCTCAATGTCGTAAAAATAGGTTCGTGCATGCGCGGTCCACAATTGCTTCACTTTTGTCCCTACGGAGAAGAATCGACTACGCGCATCCCGCAAAACTACCACGCAAAGCCCCACCACGTTTCATTCGCTTGTTATAAAAACTATCGCGTGTGACTCGGGCCAAAAATTGGCGATCGCGACGCGTGTGATTGCAAACTTCACGCTCGTCGCAATCGCCAAATTTCATCCCTTGTCACGCAATGTACTATTTTACAACACCTGCTTGGAAAGTTTGAGTTACGAAGTTTGTGGAGCCTGCGTATAGTGTCCCACTTTCAATCAGTGCGGCAAAACGATGCTGACGCATGCGCGTAACTGAAATGCTTCATTTTACACACTAGAGTTGTTTTTGGCGCAGGCGCATCTCCAATGACTCAATCTTACGCGCTGTATCATTTGGTGTAAGTTACATAACCGCAAGTTTGCGCGTGCAAGCGCAAACTTTACTGCATCGCAATCAGCCGCTTTCCTCGTGTGTAACACGTGTGTACTATTGTTTTATTGCGAATAAATCTATTTATAAAGATTCAAGGACTTTTAGTAGAGGGGTTGTGATTGCGTCCATCTTAAATATAAACAAGTTTTAATCAGCCACGTAATGCTACACAACCGCATGGTCGCGGCTTTACGCGCAACATTTATACCGCACCCGATTCCGTCGTTCCTATATCATCGTGTTTCATCATTTCCTCGGACCGCGCAAACTTGAAGTCCAACAAGATTATAATATAATTTCCGACGCCGAGGTTTCGCAAGCAATACGTGGTTGAATTTGAAAAGCGATTACACATAACCATCCGCGAGATGTGCTTTCGGCTTCCCGCAAGCTCGAGTGTCATAAACCAACGGATCTGACGGAGAAGTTGATGTTACGCGGTGATACGTAAGTTACTACGTTACAATGCATCGTGGCTTCGACGATGCGCCGGCTACTTGGATTTTTTTCTTGTTGTTTTCATTCTTCCCTGAATGTTAATTAAATGAATTTGGTAAAAATTTAACCAGTTCCGAACGAGAAGGAACAGCATTAATCGAAACTAAAATCGTAGAAGTCCATTCATTTATTATTCAGGTATATACCATCCGAAAAAGTCGATTAAGCACACGCACACACACACGAGATGAATTTTCATGCATGAAACACTCATCCGATGATTTTCATGGTGAATACAATAACTTCCCTCTCTTTTTGGAATATTCAGAGAATCAAGGGGGAGTTTCAGAAAATGTATCATTTATATGAGAGGTATGAAGTACAAGAATAGGTATCTTCTTTTGTGAAACATCGGTGGAATGAACGTGTAAAGTCCATATAAGGTGCACGGAACAGAGATCCGATTAGGGAATATCAGCAAACACCACCACCATATTCTGCACTTTATATCAACCATATAGGCGCTATATACAACGGAAGCGTAACTTAACAGCGTATCGAAGATAACGACACAACTAATGTCACGCCACGCAGTCACACACATGTACATGTATGTGAGGTGTTTTATTCGTGCCGCCATCTGCCTAATAACGTGTTATTGGCGTAACCATTACTAACCGTGTTAAACACACACACACACACACACACACACATACAGAGTTGAAAATATTTAGCAAGTGATGAAGCACGGATATATTTTCTTCTTTTTCTCTATTTTTATTAATACCGTCGTTATCTCTAGGCCACTTCCGTGCCAGAATACAACGGTTCGCTCGTTTCTCTTTTCTCAGCAATGTTTTTTCTTCAACTAATTGGTACTTGGAATTCCGGGTGGACATAGATGAGGAAATCATAATCCGATGAAAATTATCTCGATTACAAAATCGTTTCGTGTAATTGTTTTCACGTCAGATTATCATTATTTGCATCCCTTTGCCAAGTTCTCCTTCTCTTTGTAGGATTCAATGACTTCATCACGTCTGTGTTTATAAGTATGTCAAGCTTGATATAATATATTATACTGGAGTTCTGTGGTGCGATCAATTCCGTCGCGGTGTTAAATTGTCTAAAACCATTTTTCAACCGAGTTAAAAATTATCGGATGAGTTTCAGCTCCGAAGGTTCCTATCATCTTGTGTATTACATATAATATATATTATGTATCCATACAACGATGTACTGCGCAGTTGTCTAACCATAACTGTTGGTGTCTAACTGCGCAAAATAAAGAAAGAAAAACGAATCTTGTCAACAATTATTGCCATATTATAATGTATAGCGATCGGTGAGAATTCCGGGTGGATTTATTATGTATCGCTGGATTTTCTTATCTCTAAAGCCTCTCTGTGTTACTTTTCATCGAGAAAAATGTGGAAAAGACATGTATATCTACTATGTTCATCGAAAACGTGAGAAAAATATGACAACATAAATTCATCACTGTTTATACAATTGCGTCGGGTAAGCGATATTTTTATCAGATGGATGTACGTCGATTTTACTGTATGGGTTTTTCCCTCTATAATAACCCGAATTCGTAAGTATCTTCCTGCATTCACACCACTTTGCGTCATCATCAAGATATAATTATTCGGTGAGTCTTGGAAATCGGTGATTAACGCTTAAAATCTGCAAGCGTGTTTATTGATTAAAACCATTTTATGCAACTTTTCTCGTATTGTCACAAATTTGGTATCATATCAGAATCGTTGTGACATATGGGTGCCGAGACGAGTTATATCGTTCGGGTAAATCTTACCTACAATGGGAATAACTGGTATTATAGAAAGAATCGTACGTTACAGCGAAAGTTGAATTTTCGTGGAACTGCGTTAACTGAAATCAGCATTAAACAAAGACGAATATTGTCGAACTCGTCATTGTTACAATCTGCATCATGCTGTATGTCTTCGCGGAAAAAAATAACAAGTTGATTCAACGCAAGCAAGCTAAACACGTCTCCGAACTTTCACATCACCTCAGTTTTTTTTTGCATTGTCACGACGTAAGTTACTTCCCGATTTTTGAAATAGACTGAAAAAAAATGGTAATTTCTATTATTTATTTGGCCAGTTATAGTCCGGTGCAGCGGTTATCGAAACCACTCGTCAAGGATGACTAGAAAATAGTTTTAAAAAAAGCTGAAAGATACAAAAATTCGACTTTGTTTTTCCAAATTTTCTTCGAGGTGTAGTGGCACAAGACTATAAAAAAAAAAATTTTGCCTGACTTTCGCTCATTTGCTTGAACAAGATGATTAACTGATTATTCTTTCACGCGTTATCGTCCGCTAACGAAAATATATATATATATATATATATGTATGTATATTTTCTGATATTTTCTAAACCGTTTAATTTCGTCTTTTGCCGCAACTGAACGCTGCCGCAATGGTAGCCACTTGCATTGTTGCACGGTAAGTACAACATGGATATCGAATTACACAGCAGCCTCATTACGCGTAGGTACCTATACAACACATATCGACGCAATGAAGAATATTCCAAGAACTAATATGTGTGTCGACTAACAGGCGTAGCAACATCACACACGTAAATCCTGTTAAAATAAGGGACACACATGAACGGTAACGAGTGTGCGTTGTGTGCGAGAACGCGATAAGAAGAATTCAGTCGTGCAGGCTTAGGCAGGCTACGTAGGGAGGGCGAAGGAGGGGGGAGAGGAGAAAAAAAATGGAGAAACAAGATAAAAATAAAATAGAGAAGAAAAAAAAGTAAATAAAGTGAAAAATGAAATGAAAACAAATGTAAACAAATAAAGGAAATATAATTTCTGTTGCCACTCGCGAAGCTGTCGCCCCGCGCAGCCTTCGGATTGGTCATCAGCTGTAGTCCAGAGATCAGGCGAGTTCGCAGAACCAATAGGAGCCCCGTACGGAGTCCAGGGACAAGGAATCGCGAACCTGGTTCCTGGGACCCGACTTTTACGAGGTCCCCGCATGGGTTTGATCTTTTCACCCACTCGGGAAGGAGTGTTTTCGACTTCTCACTTTTTCCTTCTTCTTGTTTATGTTTTTTGTTTTCCATTGCGCAACGGCGACGATCGTCACTCCTCTGTCACACAACACAACCCGGCTCAAGAGCAGAGACCCCTTGGAGCTACCACGTTGAATCATTTCACAGGCACCGGTGGAATGGTGATTCACCCGGAGTGGGACTCCGCAGGCATCGACTCAGGTGAATTGACCCGTGCCCTCCGCATATGCCTGATGTCGCTCGTTTAATGGAATCCGGGTATCTATCGAGCGAAAAAAGTATTTCATTTCAGTCGTAATTGCGACGGTTGATAATGAAATTTTTTGCCAAGCCCAACGGTGAATTGATGGTTTAGTTGGAATCTGATTTTCGTTCTTTGGAAAATGGCGTGAAAATCTTATTTAATATTTCACTAGTCATGACAGAGGAAAGTTGGGGAATTTCGAGTCTCAGTTTTCCTGTTCCTGTATACAAAATCACGTACTATGTCAGAAGATGGTGAAAGGTGTCTAAGAGTAAGGAAAAAGATAGCGAAACTGAACATCTTTGTATAATAGTGGCAACATTCCTCGGTTAGCAATTTACGTATGCTATGATGAACGCATTCTAAAATCACGTATTAAGGAATTTACGAGTGTCTGTTATACTTGAAATCTGGACGCGCGGTTAACTGTACAAATTGAGTCATGTTTCAGCGAGGAGGGGGTATAAAAAACAAAGCGCAATACCGATAAGGTGGGGGGAGAGTTGCTACCTGGTGGGGAGGCTGCAGCAGCACCAAAAAAATCGACCCACTTAGTCAGAAGCCCAAGCCTTGGGCACCACCTATAAGTGAGTCACTAGAATTTTCCTTTTTTTCTCTCCTCTTTCTCTCTCATCTTTTTTTCACAAATAGCGGAGAGACACGTACGCGGATTGACCGAATGCGGTGGCAGCTGCCTTTCTTGAAGATTAGGTACACACGTGTAATTTCCGTTATCTTCAGCGAGCTTTTGTACACGATCCTTGCAGAAAAGTCACTGTATTTTCATGGTTGAAACTTGGCTCGAATTGATGAAAAAACATATGTAGGTAATTGGATTCCACAGCGAGCGCGCATTACGGTGAACCTGTGCGGAGATTTGGAGGAAGGAAATTGGACGGACCTGCCTCAAGCGATGAGTCACTGATTCGGTCCGAGCATCATATGTACAGCTATTTCAGATACTGGCTGCAGTATCGTGCACCCGGCGTGTATCGACCGAGGATTAAAAGGCCTGTGTAAGCAGCCGGGAATCGAATGAAAATAAAACGGGGCAATAATGGTGATAAGAGTAAAAGAGAGGTAGCGGGTGGGAGGAGGAGAAAAAATAGAATAAAAATAGCCGTGTAAAAACCATGAAATGAAAAACGTGGTAGCGAAAAAAAAATCCAAAGTAAATAAACGAATGAACAAACATAAGCGTGGTCTCAATTCACCTTATCTCTTTATACAGTCGTCCAAGCAGACTACGCGTGAGATGACATACCGTGATTCTTATCAATTTCTGTGGTATAACATTCATCCTTACTCCGCGTACGCTCGCATCCGTATGGCTTGTGTTTTAGCCGGAATCAAGACGAATCCAACGACACCCCACAACGCACCATGGCTATAAGGCGATGACGAGATATCGCGCGTTGAAATAATGGCGCGATAGCTGCGCGCCGCTGCTGCGGCGGAGCGCTGAGCTCACAGCGCTACTGCAGTTTATAACGCAGTACGTCTAGTTATCGGATAATCGAAATGATACCGTGTTTGGTGTCGTTGGATCGGTCTCGCTGCCGGCTACGCAATGAGCTCGACGAAAATGAGAAATCCGGAGGTCGGGGTTTGTCGTATGTCGAAATCACTGATTCAAATTCGGAGAGTACATTTGCTGAATCTAGAACGCATGCTGCGACGGATATTGAGCTCGACGGGCTTTCCTGCCACGCGAAGAAAACAATTTCGCGTCAACGAATTCAAGGATTATTATTGTCATTTCGCTCAGTGATCAAATTATAAGTCACGCCGGGATAAAATACTCGGTTAATACGCCGAGAATTTATGACCGGAAGTGGAATACGGTTGCAGCCGAGAATCGCGCGGTCAGTAAGACCGATGTGCGGCATACCGCTTCCCTTCAATTGGATGAAACCTCATCACCCGAGTAACTCGGTGAACAAGATTCGAATGATCGGATCGAAAATTGTGCGCAATTTGTACTTGTTGAACATAGGCTAAAATAGAGCGAATTGAAAACACCGCTCGGTAAACATACCCGCGGTCAGCCAGATAAGAAATGAAAATATTCTTTTCCTAGTCGCTTTTTCCTGCTGGCGTTATATGTTTTATTTTAGTCAGTCCTTGATTTTATTTTTCTATAGGTCCGTTTACCATCAACCGTATAGACTGCCGTGGTTTTCTGATTTCATCAACACGCTGTACGATATTACGCACAATCAGTATACACGATAGGCCAATTATAGATGACCGACAAATGATCTGAAAAATACTGTTGAAAACTTCGAAAGCATAAGTCCATACTACTGTACACACAAATTATTTATTCATCGACCCTCGACCATTTCTGACGAAACAGGATTACGACGCTTGAATAACGCCACGCGTGCGTTCCGTCTGGAAAGTAAAAGTTTGAGCACAGCATACTTCGAGTTGACCGTTATCGAGTCTCGTTGGGCATTGAGTCATCAGACCGATGTTTCGACAGCCAACGTTACTCGTCCTCGCTTAATTTTAGCTACACATTTCATTTCATATCATGCCATGACGAATCTGTGTTACGTTACACGTACTACAAATATAATAACTTGAAAAAATATAAGGTATGAAAAATTAGAGCGTTGGAAGAAGTTCAAGTTCGAACGGGAACAAAAAGAGCATTGCAAAAATATGCTGGAATATTCAACCAGGCGTACGATGACGTTTCAATTTCTCTTTTTGTATTTCCACTCAATTTCATTCCGCTACCCGAGGGAATTGAGACAGTGTGTCGTATCCTGTACGTGCGTCGTTACAAGTGTGCACGGAGTTTACAGGGTAATTAGCCAGTGCAGTACGGATGCATCAAGAAGAGAAGCGTGACACGTCACTGCGCGTTGCACGTTCGAGCCGAGTATAAACTGACAAATAAATATGACCAGCGGAAGTCCGTCGAGGAGTTTAATGCCTCTTGTAAGTGAAGTACATACGGTACACATATAACGAGCAGTTTGTAATCGGAAAAATCTCTCCCGGTTTCTGTAAACGAGAACAAGCATTAAGTGTATTACAAAGTGTCTAATATAGAGCAAGCATACGCCCAGCAAAAAAAAAAAAAATCCGACTCCAGAATAATGGTCATTCTTTAAAATGGTATAAGAATATTGTACACACCTATACTATTGCTATATATTGCGGGAGAAAAGAGACCAGAGATAAATTATAATGTTTCAGGTGCACGTATGCAGCACAACACAACGATATAAGGGTTCGCGTCGATGTGCAGCCCACATGGAAACACGTGCATTGTAGTTTCGTCGTCCCTTTCACCTTTTGCTCTTTTATTTTCGTTATCCACGTCTTTTTTTCTCTCCACCTTATTATTGTTATTTCTTTTTGCCATCCCCGATCCCGGTCCCCTGCCGTGTGTTTTTCTTTTTCCTCCCTTTTGCCCCCTTTGCCCCTTGTGCACGCAGGTTTCTGGACTCTGTGTCTAGCCACGGCGGTGTGCACCTGTGGGAAGAAGAAACAGGTTCGAACAGATCTGCGCAGGTCAGAGACTCTCTCATGGAGTCTGATGGATCCCCACCCTTCCCCTCGTCGCATCCCTTCTGTGCCTCCGACAGGCTGAATAACGAATTATGTGATACGTTTCGCTCTTTTTTACCAATCGTGCAATTCGTGATCGCAGAGTTGCGTCGAAGCTGATTTTGTTTACTGAATCGGTTTCAACCCCTTCTGCATATGCAGAAGGTAAAGTCCTGCTAAAAAAAAGATGAGAAGTATAACGAAAAAAAAAAAAAAAAATCAAATTTCAAGATGCCTTTGGAAAAACAAGAGAGTGGTCAAAAGCTGGCACATCTGTCTGCCCGTTTTCCTATGCATCGTGGATGAAATAGGATCCGTGGCCTCGTCACCCTGTTTGTCCAGACTCCGAGTGCACTGCGAAGTGTCGAAGATGAATAGCCCAAAGATTTTCAACTGCTACTTTGCCGTGACTAAAGGGAGGCGACCTTTCAACCATTTGGTGTACAAGGGGTGCCTGAATTTGCAAAAAAATAGAGAGAACAAGGGAGTATTCAACGATGCAACACGTGCAGAGAGGATGCGAGTCCCGGTTTCCTGCGTCTCTGGCATAACCTACATAGTGCTCATTGTACAATGATCCCGAATTTCGTCATCGTGTTTACAGGATGATCAAACTCGTTACAGGAATTATGTTTTTAGTTCGATTGTCTGTAAAGTACTTCTGTAGCTGAAAACTTGAATGTATTTTTGATGGATTTCACGACGAAGTATCGTTAGTTTCAAGTTTCAGTGCTACGTTATGCCTAACAGACCACGGTCTTCAGATTTGACCCAGGGTAATGTTCTTGACGCGCAGCGTGGGCAGGCAAGTTTGTCTAAACCGTTTAAGGGTCGAACTGCAACCCCGTGTACACATGGCGAGGCAATAAGGGTATGTTGACGCGAAGATCAACAAGACTCTCCACTTCTTCTCTCACCCACTCCAACGTTTTGGTGACATTTTGTGGTATGGTTCACAAAACAACATTTACCGATGTGTTATTTCAGCTTTGTACTAGTATGTATCACGTACATGTATCAGATTCTGGTTTCGAATAGGATAGTTCAAAAAAAGGCACTTAATATGCTAACGAACTAAAATCAGTCTACCGATCACGTCGCTGATTTCAAAGTCAATCGTTGAAGTCGACTCGCCAACCGCATCCAAACGTGACGGAGTTTTTGACCTGGCGATGATCATGCCTGCCGCTACCAGCCCCGAAATACGAACGTTTTCGAGACACCCTATGTGCAGGGTTGTTTGACTCGAGTAGAGGATCGGGTCTCTCCTAATCTGTTGCCAGAAGAGCTGGCGAGGATCGCAGAGTCGGTAGTTGCTACAGGGCAAAGTCCACCATCTGGGCCAGGGATTGGAGAGTGGTGTAGGTGTACCTCGTGAAAAGCGCGCACCACCATAACAAACACCAAGGGTCCGTAGCGTCGCGTTGGGTTCGAGACAGGTCAGAACCAGACCCTGCTCATTTATCTTTATGGGATCACCCGTCCAGGGTTCGGGACAAAGCGAGGCTGGCCTCCCTCGTCGGACGGACGAAATTTCGTGGAAGTTCCCTAACTTTTCTCAGATATTGGGACCCCGTTGCGAGAAAAGGGCCTCTTCCCTCCCCCACTCGCTCGCTCTCCGTTCGAAAAGGCCGTTTGTGACGAAGGAAGGATTGGCACCGAATCCAGCGAGGTGCGGTGACGTAATTCGCGGAGCGACAAGTGGGTGGTACACCTGAACGGCAATTCCCCTCCCCCGAGGGTTTTGCACTTGGTTTCTTCTTCTTCTTCCTAATCATAACAAAATCAGGGCAAGGGTTTAGGGTGAACGGTGGTTGGCGTAGGAGGACCCGAGTTAATCACAGTAATTCTGTTACGGGTTCTACTGGCTTCCATGGTGAATTTTAATGAGTTCGAATCTCTGGCTTCGCGTACGCAGAGTGAATTTGTTGCCTAACCCTGCAGGGCCGAAGCTGGACGGGGTTGAGATCACCAGTGCGTACCGTATGGGAAATAGCCCGAAGCTGCGACGATGCACGCGTCTAATCGGTGGGCGTATAGAAGATTATGGGAAGCCAAAAATAATGATAAATTATCACCACCTCCCTTGGACCGCAGCACATCCACGTATTAGCCTAACGTCGACTATCCGGATGGACCAGAAAAAAGCTTAATTGCAAAAATGGAGCACCAAAAATCGTCTCGAGGACTGCAGGGCTGCAAAATCTCGCTGTTCTTTTTCTCCGTCGCTCACTGCGATGGACTCTTACACTATTCTTAGTGTGCCGTGTGTTGGCCCTTTTTTGTTTCCATACACCGAGCTCTAGGGTACTAATTACGGGGTTCACGGTGCCCCTTGACCGATCCGGGGAACCCGGTTCTCCTCTTTTTCAGAAGACCGGCGCACCTATCCGCGGGTGGAACTCCAGGGCTTTTGGAAACCGACATGCGAAACAAGTCCCGAGCAGGTTCGCCAAGCTGACGATCCTCGACACGAAGCTTATCACTTCGCAGCACCGGATGAGGACGTGGCTCCCAATTAGCCTGAGGAACTGGCCACCGACCGACCGCATCGCACCGAGACACGTGTCGATGAGGCGCCGCCATTCCGTCGCGGTCGCGACGTCGGACTCTCTAGACTTCCAAGGTCTAGACTGTCGCTGTGAGATCAGACTGGCTGCTGTCGCGAGAAAGAGGAACAGTACGCGACTGGCGTGAGAACTGATTGAAAGGAGAATCGCGACAATGTCGATGATGCCGACCAAGCGAATGAAAAAAAATTGGAAAAAAGGCCCGTGATGCCTCTGGATCCGCGCTATGTGCGGAACTCTGGCCCCGGGTCCCCAGCCTCCGGGCAATGAGTCACCCCTGAGTCGCCGTCCGGCCCCGCCGGGCGCCTTGCCTTAGGCCCAATTCTAGACCCAGACTAGCTAACCTTGTTAGACCGCGCGTACACCTCGCACCCTGATGCTAATCGCCGCAGCGCTTAAATTGAGTTAATACTGTAACCCTGAACGTACTTTACGCGATCCTCTTGTCGGTTGTAACGTAACCTGTAGCTTTTCTAAACACCGGATTCAACCCTTCGCGCTGGGGCATGCAGCTGGAGAGTAATTATTCGGAACGGAGTAAACGAGATATTTATAGAAAATCTTATCACGATAGTGTTTTTCCGATGCTATGAAGAAAAAAAAAGTCACCAATTTATGGTACCATTAGAAAATTGTTTTTACCGAATTTTTATTTCTACGAAGACATTTCCTTTCATCTTAAACCGAAGGAAAAGAAGCAAAGTTTTCACTCTTTCATTAAATAAAAAAAAAACTTCAAATTTTTACGGAGGGTTGTGAAGTTTTTTTTTAACTGTTCACGAAAATCGTCGTCCAATGGTTTTACATCTTCGTACAAATATCTAGTGAATTGTTTATTCGTACTTTTTGCGTGAAACTACACTATTGATTTTTGAATATAATCGACGAGCGAAAGTTCGCTCGGGGTTCAATTCAACAAAGTCACCGAGACGCGACTCTACTCCGGTATACAGTAGTGAGGAAATAAATGAAATGGATTTCCATACACCGAGGCCTGGACCAGTAGACAGAATGATACTTTGGGACTATTAATATCAATATGACAGGTTGACTAATGACGCGCAATGTACAAGCACGACTCTGACATTACGAGATTAAAGTCCTGCCGAAGTATATATATGTATACGTATACATATTAGAAGAAAAAAAATGATGAAGAACAATAGAGAAGGAGGATGGAAAGGGAAAAAAGAAATACCGACTACTGACAAGTCGAAGGAAAGAGAGGCGGAAAAAAATTACTCCTCAACTCTCTACTAATATGATTATCTCCTATGGCCTGTCATTTGTTTTATTTAAATTCACCTCCTCCTTCTCCTCGTATTCGCCTTTCACAGCCTTCCGGTTTTGTTATGCTTATACCCACTTCGCCACGATCATATCTCACGAGAAGGGGACCAAAAATATCGAGACCCTGATCCTTTCCAGGGGTTAAAAAGACGCAGAGGATCTAGTAGGGGGACAGAAATATTTTACGGTAATCGACCTCACTCGTCTAAAATAAATTACAGAAATCATTATACATCATTAAGACGAATTTATCTGTCTTCGTTTCTCTCTAACGTAACGAAATCCAGACTTTTAAACGTGAGTCGATAGAAAGTGCAGGTATTCGCAAATGAATTATAAATACCGATGTAATTTCAAAGTACTGCATAAACAGCACAAAATTGAATTTCTTAAAGAGAAAAGAAAAATACCAAATAGGTCACGTTTGTTTGCCTCTTTTTCCCCAAATCCCCGTTAATTACCTCCATTTGAAACCATTAGTGCTTACGCTTAATGTCAGTTCAAAAATATCTACTACCTGGGTGAAAGTTACAGGTGCTCACCGAGGCTCGGTTATACTCTCGGGCGATAAGAATCGCTGTCATCAATGAAACAGTTTAAACTCGTATTAATGCTCGGCGAACGGCAATCAGCAGGTAACCGAAGAGATTAGAACCACTCCAAACACAGTATATACGAGTGAAAATGAAAGGGCGTTTGCCTGAACGTTCGAATCATAATCGGTACCAAGCGTTTTGCAGTCCAGAGCTTCCCATCAGGTCTGTCAGAATCGATGCTCGATAAGTTCCTGTAATTGAGCCGCATCATCCTTCAGTCCCTTCAGCATTTTACACAGCACAGCACTGCCCGATCACTCCGATAAGCTACTATCTCACCTTCGTTTTCACCCATTTCCGGTTCTCCAAACTGACACCCTGAACACATATCTTCCCGATCAAGTTTTGTAACGACACGATTCCGCTTTTGGGCTGTAGGGGAAAGGATTCGACGAATTGAAGTTTCGACGAACGGTCACTCTACCAAAGGTGTAAGGCATTAACCTGCTCGATAGAGGACCAACTTTCGTACAAGGTCGCGCAGTCCACCAGTTGACGTCACGACAAGTCATAGTGAGTCGATGCTCGCGCAAAAACTACAACATAACCTCAACTAGAACGTTGATAAACGGATAAACAAAGGTGGTGGGTCACGTATCGCGTTAACTCGCATCGTTTCGCGAATTCAATAAAATGTTTCAATGTTCGGTCAAGGGTCGTAAGAATCGCGGTGGGACCTGCAGCGGTAAAAGTATTCGCAAATCCACTATGCGTGGAGTGAAGAGTTCAGTCAACGTTTCGTGCGTGAGATTCAAATCTACCTCGAAATCTTAAAACAGTTTTGAATTGACCGCTTGTTCTGACGTCAAATGGCGGAACCATTTTCTATTGGTTCGTTGGAAAAACTGCGCTGCAACACACATAACTCCTTACTCTATGACTCTACTTACATCTGAACTCTGCACGGTTTGAATCACGGCTATTGCCTGCATTACCGTTCTGCTCCGTTGCTTGAACAAAGGGAATAAATTTTATTGCGATGAGACTTAGGCGTCTCGCCTTAAGCTCGGTATGAAACGGGGGAAGAGACTTGAATTAGGTACGTGCTAGGTATCCTGTGGGAATCTGAACTCATCCGCTCTTTGTTTCAGACGAATGAGAGAGGGGGACTATTAAAATTAGCCCTGTTAATTACGGAGGCATAAACAGCAGCACGTCGGTCTTGAGAAATGGCAAGCCTGTTAGTCCACGCTGTACGAAAAACGCTGAAAGTAAGCTAAAAAGTTTCTCTCTCTCGTTGGACTGGACTTAAGTAAGATGCGTACCAACGGCACCAAAATACCCTAGATCGGTGGTGATTAATTGTTGTGACGTTGAATCTGCGTGGGGAAAAAATGAGCGGGACTTTAAATAACTTACAACACAACTACACACGATGGCTAATTACTGAGCAGGGTAGCGTTCGGCAGAAAAACAATTCTCTAACAATATAGGGATTTTTTTAGACAGTTGGTACACATCTAACTTAAAGGCTTCAACCTCAAAGAAGCGGCGTGTCATAGGAGGTCTAGGCACACCATGTATACTTATTTTCACCGTACCGAACCACTCACTCAGAATAAATGATGCGAAGAAAAAATTCATACGGTTTCAACGGGATTACACGATTTTCGCGATCGCTCGAAAGTTTTCTTCGCGGTTCGAGTGACACGCCGTATTCGCGTTACTCACGCTAGGTGACCGCAATCAGCAACCATTCACCACTGAATGGGGAGTCTCGCCCCCAAACTTTGCGGAGGCATTGAAACCGCGGCATGGCAGTCCTACTTCGGGCTCGTCTATCCACCGAACCACTCAGTTATCGCGAGTTCTGTGTTTAGGCCCGTGTTTTGATAGCCTCTAAACCGGCACGTGAACGCAATCACACTCTTGTTTGTACCAAATGGTTAATAATACCGCCTCTGTTAACGGATGAATCCACGCGAGTAGACACCGACATACATGAACCGTCGGCGTTGGGATTCACCCATGAATTATGTGGGCTGAAAACAGCCGGTGGGAATCGAAAATGGTTCTTAAAAACATGACCGAGATTTTTTAATCACTACTCGCACAATTTCAAATTCGACAACTGGTTGTCTGGTGTGATTTTCCACAGCACAGGGCTTAAGTGGGTTCGCAAATTTCCTGTTGAACATTGGCAGATTGAATATTCATTTCGCTCTTCCCCTCGTGCGTTGGTAATGTATACAGGCATCGTGCGATTGAATTACGAATGATTGGCCAAGCTCGATTCAGAAACTGAAGGCAAGGCAATTCCGTGTTCTAACTCTGAATAGATCGTTCCGTATCAACGCTTCTTCCTGATGACTATCGTATTCGAGTTTGAACATTTCTAGGTAGTACACATGCGTGAAGTATTTTCACCTTATTTTAGTAAACCGCACTCTTAATTGTAAACGTTTCATATGTTTTTTCTTTTTTTTTTCCGTAGAAATCATATTACCGCTGGTTATAATACGCCTGGAGGATATCAATTATGTACACCTGTGAAAAGTGAGAGAAAGGATGCGAAATGAAAATGAAAATCAAAGTAAAAGACACAATGTTCAGCTATAATTGCCGTCCATTCGTTATACCTAGATGTACGGCTGTTAATTAATTCCTGAACATTCCGGTTCTCTCGATGCGATTCACGAACGACGAGACGGGTAATAATTATTACCGAGTATCCGTCGAGGAGCAGCAGCGGTCTCCTCCTTGTGCTGCACACGCCGCTCAGCTTTATATTTCACTCGTTCCCGACCACATCCGGTGGTCCCGACAAAAGCATCTTAATTTTAAAATACAGAAAGACAGTGCGAAGGATAGAAGGAGGGATCCTTGCAAATTATAGAAATAAAAATGATTAAAAAACGATTGAAATAACGGAGGTAAGAAATAAAAAACCGGTCCTTCCTCGACCCAGCGGTCGTTTCAAGGTCAAGGACGATCCTATCCTAGCGGAAACCGTCCTCGATCTCAGCGCCGTTCGTTCCCTCTAGGAAAATTCGTGTCGTGCAAAAACTTGGGTTCATAATAATTGGAAAATAAAAATAAAATATGGAGAAGAGAATGGAAGATCGATGCCTGAATCAGTGATCGATGATCGAAATGAAACATCCGCCCCCTTAGTGGAGAGGGTGAAAATATACTGTAAGGCAGGCAAGGACTTCCCGTTCTTTCGAGGATGAAAATACTACTACTAATAAAAAAAAAGAAAAAAGGTAACAAAGAGATTAGGAAAAATATTGTACGAGGGGGGCAGCAGAAGCGACGTTGAGAGGCGATGATCGGTAAGCGTCGATTCGAACGACGAACAATACTCCACGCCTTCTCTCTCTCTCTCTCTCGCTGGTTCTTTTTCCCGGACTCTGATTGTGAGGGTAATTCTTCAGTCATCGGTTTTAGGGCGTCACGCATCGACGGACACAGGTGCGGCGGGGTTGGTTGGTACTTCTGCCTTTTGAACACCGTTCGCCGGGAGTGAGGCCAATGCCAGGGTGACCGGCTCTGAATGGCTTCTAACGTTACCTGCGGCCCACTCTTTGTATTACACTCCGCACTTCATACCCATACCCATACGTATATAGTATATAATACTGCGATACGAAATATCCCTACAGGATATTATTCCCCTCGGCCACGTCCCTCCCTCCTCGATGATGTTCATTATCGCCAAACGACGTGCTCAATGCAGATCGAACCTCTGTTATAAATTTGTTTTCCTTTTTTTGCTCTTTTCCATTCAAGAGGTTCGTTGCATTGCCTTATGGTTTTTTTTTTTGGAATTGTATTTTTATCTCAGACGTTACTCAAAAATTGATCAAAAGTGAGTAACGATCATCGACATAATTATTAAAATCTGTAAAGATTAGACACTGGAAGTGGCAGAGTGTCGAATTTGCAAAAAAGTGGAAATTCTAATTTTATAGGATTGGGTCTGTGCATGAAAAATCTTTATGAGCGTATTCAGCAGAGAAACCAAAAATAATTTGGTATTATTTTTGTATTACTCTGTGTTAGAAAGGTAAGAAAAATGATTTTTTTCCCAAAAGCAAAAACCCAATTTTGAAATGCAGAAGGCTAGAGTACCTACTTATATCCCTATTCATTCTGACCAATTCAAAAGTACATTTGGTTTTGCATAGGTGTGTCTGAACTTTCTACGTTTCGACTCTTCGATGGTTCGATTTTTTACATTTTGAAATTCTGCGAAACAAATCATCGCGTTTTAAAAAATTTGACAGTGTGACTTTTCTGTTTTCCGATCTATCCGTACTGCTTTCCCCAATTTATATTGAATTTTTAGAGAATTTCTATGACTGCAGACAAATAATTCCACAGGCGTAGATGGCTAGCACCGTTTAAGAATGGAATCAACGATGCGGAACGGAAGAGTACGCGAAAGAATAAGAGAACAATGTTCGCGGAATATTTACGCGCGTTATCGGTGAGCCCCAAGAGTGATTAAACGACTTGCTATACGTATATCGCTCGAAGCAGAGACGGGGATCGGGAACGAGATAATTATTTGTATTACACGGCTCGGCTAACAAACTTCCGGGCTCACCGAGCGGTGGGTTGATTGACGCGTTGCATCTAGAGAGCGATAATGCGATAGTTGTAACCGCGAGCCAAAGTCACTTTTCGCAATTTATGAATCTATTGTCTGCATCTGTTTGTTGAAAAATCTGGGAAAAAAATTAAGAAAAGAAACAGTACCTATATTACGCAACGAGAGTCGAAAGTAGGTGATTCTCGCACGAGTGTAGTTTTTCGCCCTAGCAAATGGTGATGAATTTTAAATACCTATACAATTTCTCTCACTCTTCGAAAATTTCCAATGGCACTGTATCTTCAAGTAAATTTCACACTTTTCACTTTCTGAATTCATTTTTATCACTTATCAAAACGTGAAGATTCGTTGAAATTAGAAAAATTGATTTTCGACGGAAACCAATACCTTTCTTACATCACCGAAGATGAAAAGTAAAAAAGTAAGCCATTACTTATATCGGCACCAAGTCGCGCTTCTGTCAGTTCACGAACACGAACGGCGACTAGAACTTACCTGAATAACGCGCACGGCAACGTAACACATAGAACCACAAATTTCGCGGACCAGTGTGCAAAGTATCTACTTTGCGCACGCCTAGTCACAGTGCGGAAATGGTGAATTTTGCGCACTCAAACCCGTGCGTGAAATCGAACTTTAAAAGAAAAAGAAGCTTTTTCTGAGCAATAAAATTTCCTCGCCGCCGGCGCCGCGATGGATCCGAGCGAATTCCTATTACAGGAGTAGATAGTGTTTTGTTTTGTCGAGTATAGTCCGGCGTAGGTGCAGGGTGGACATCATGATGACGGGGGATGGTACATAAACCTGGCATTCCCAGGGGAGTTACGGGACATAAAATCGAGCGTTTTCTCCCCAACCCCTCTCAGAGCTGGCGTCGAAATGTCGCCGGGTCTAACTTCTTCTTGCAGCTATACCTTACATGCACGCATGCCGGCTCCATACACACGCCAATTCCGGCAATTCCGCATCCCGTCACCCATCCCTCCGTCCACCCCTCGCCTTCCACCAGCACCACGGATTTTACCCACTCCAGTAAACCCGTCAATCCTGACAGCTGACCATCGTTTCTCTTCCCTATCATCCCTTCAGATACTGCAGCCTCGGCTCCCGATATACGCTCTCTCTTTCATTCCTTATTTTGTTTATTGGAATAGATTTTTCTCCTTTGCTCTGCTAGGAAATCTAGGGTCGATCGTATTTCCAGCTTCCGATCTTCATACTCAGTTTTCCGGCTTCGCGAATCTTTTCTACTTCAATTGAGGCCATTTTATCAGTAATAGTTGAGCCAAGCAAAATTTTTGACGAACATTGAAAATGAAAGAACTCACGAATTACGTTGTGAAAATTTATCTTCCAAATTTACCTCCTCATTCTACAGTTATTTCAATATCTTCGGAGTCTATCAGAAAAAACGTAATAATCAATCACTGTATACAGTAAACAAAATAGAAGGAAATGACATTTTTTGAGTAGACAAAAAAAAAAAAAAATAGTAAAACGTAAGTAAAAAAAAGACTGCTTCCAGACTCATCTGTGAAAACTTTTATCTCAATTTTCTTTCCACCGATTAAAATTTCGAAAAGATCATCAGAAGAGAACAAAACCGTTTAGATTTATTAAAAATACTCGATAAAAATATATCAGAAAAGGGATTAATCGTACGAACTGCGCTTACATTTGCATAGACATAAGTAATACCGTTCAATAGGTACGCAGCAGCTACACACTTAGGATGAATGCCTAATGCGTACCAATTTGAGGCAAGGAAACTCTAACGATTAAGTGTTACGTCGGCTGGTGAAGAGAGGGAGGGAGGGAGGGTGCGTTACGTGTATTCCTGCGATGTACGTGTGCCAACGCCGCGATCATGTTTTATGCTCGCCTTGCCATATAATAGCACCCATTTACGACTGCCTGCTCCGCGTATTATCCTTCGTACTGTGGATTATTGTGTAGTATTACGCGGGTGCCCAGGTAGGCAGGTATAATCTGCTTTGATTTTTTTTTCCTTCTTTCTTTCTTCCTTTTTTCCATACCTCGTTCTCTGCTCTTTCCCTTCCTTTTATTCACCCCTACCTCCTCCAGCTAACACTGACTCGCTTCGCTCCGATTTATGCGCCTTATGTTCACCTCAAGTTTCAACCCCGAACCCCTCCCCGGTAGCCCTTGTATTAATGATTTTGTTTACCCCCACCCCTACAATCTCTGCTCCGCAATATTGCCGACAGGTGAAACAGACTTTTCGAACCCAAAGGAATTAACAACTTTTGTTCGATCCGCTAATTCATTTCAGTCGATTTCATTCGGTCGATTAAATTTAAGGGTCAATGTATACGGGGGTGGATTTTATCGCGGATTTGGCAAAATCTTTTTATTCTTATCACGGGAATATAATATCAACGTGTGCAAAAAATAAGCGTGCGTGTCAAGTTTGAAAGTGCTGAGATAATTTTACCCCGTACCATTGAACGATTGAAATTTTCAATGAAAAATAAAGTCAATTTTTACGATGCCAATACTCAAATATATCTTACGCACAAAATGTTGACGAAAGAAATTTGTGGCTCGACATACTCTTTGGCCATATGATAAGGTATGGAATGCAATTTTTGTACATTTTTTTGACCGTGATTTTTCTACTTATAAACATTACAAAGATTCAGAATTTTTAAGCTTCTTGATACACAGTTCAAAAAATCTAAAACAATTGAATTCAATATCTCATAATAATATGGGCGAAGAGTATGCCGAGTCACAATATTTTTTCGCAGATATTATGTGTATAAGATATATAATTTTCGTTTATATCTTCAGGATGAGAAGAAATTTTTTGTCAAAACCGATATAACAGCCACCTTAATGTGTACCTATAAACGCTATATTCAGAATTACACAAAACAGAGAAAATTCTGCGTTCAATATCTTGCAGAGTTAGAATTTTTCGCTCGCGATACCACCGAATTTTGACTGTAATTTTATACCGATGAGAATCGCGCCACATGTTCGTTATACACGTATAATATACGGCTCGGATATGGAGATAGAATATCATGCTTACTCACGCGTGTGTGTTGTGATGCCGTGAAGTAGATATCGAAAATCCAAATCTAGTCGATGGGATCTATGGGGGTAGGTAGGTAGGTAGGTAGGTATGCTAATGCGAAGATCATTACAATTCATCCTTCATCGGTGTAATTCTAATCGTTCTGTCATCTAGAGGCCAGAAAACAGATATTAAAATTCAATCGCACAGGTGCAGGTGGTGCAGTGTTTTCTCTGCTACACATCACGCGGCAAAAGAGAGAACGAGAGAGAGGGAGAAGGAGAGAAGAACGCGTCGCGTGTTTTGGCTACGGCACCTGAGGTACCAGTGACCTCATCACTCCGCCAAAAAATTACAATCTCAATCCAGAAACCAGTTTAGGAGTTGTATTTATCTTTCACATTGTACAATCCTTCCCTGCAGACAATAAAAACTTGCCTTTCTAATCCATGGAAAGTGATAAGGATGAAAGCTGAAACGTTATGGTACCTAATTGTGTTTTATTTTTCTTTTTTAAACTACAAGTTTCCTGTTTCCGAATTGTAAAATTTCATCAAAGAAATTTTATCGTTCACTTTACCAAATCCGTCACCAAATTAAAAACATCATCCGTTGATAAGAATTCAGTATCTCGTGAAAATTGTTTAAAAGCCCTTAAAATCGTAGCAAAAACGAGCAGCGGATGAAATGTGAAATCAGGGGATCCCGCGTGCAGTGCGTGGAAGTTTAAGAGCATTAATGTAAATGAATTCAAGTAGTTCCTAATCGTTGTGCGGTACACCTGCATCGCCATATGGCGTTTTGAACCCTGCACGACCACGACGGGATATAATAAGGGTACATACGTGACGCTAAAGGGAGGGGGAAGGAGGGGGAGGTGCCCCCGGTGGAGTTTTCCCTCGGCCACCCTCGCCTAACTGCAGAAGCTCCTGCGTCCCTCCACCCCAACCCCAATTATACAACGCAACCCTGACTGACTAGACAGATTATGAGCTGTTATGACTGTGCAAGGTTGAGTTGTTGCGTTGCTGAAGTTACTGTTACTGTTACTCCAGTCGCCGCTCCTGAGCAGAGGGTGTCTCAAAAAAATATATATATATATCTATCTACATGTATGTATAATGCTCGCTTGCACCGCTTGAATCCGGCATATGCCTAATAAGTTTGTTTGCCCTGGATGCGGTTCCGGCCTCCGGCTATAACACAAGGCGTTTAGTTATTTAGTTTTCACCCTGAAAATCCTCACCGATTCGTGTGTCACTACACCCCCAGACCGTTTCGTCACGTCATTTATTTCTCTCTGCGAAGGGGTTTACGATAATTCAAGGGGCGTGTAAACACTTTCGAATTACCATCGTCGGAGGTTGATTCCAGTCGGAGGACACTGGCAATTTCATTCCGAGAAAGAGAAATTCAAATCGAAGGATCAAGCATCGAGAAATTGGTATCACGATGCAGAAGTAATTGAAACTTGAATGAATATCGATAATTTTTCCTAGACTCAAGAACGAGAAGTCGATTTGCGTACCTACCGGCTGTTCTCTGATTATAATTAGACCGGTAGGTATGCGTCTGTTCTTCATGTTGAAAGAGGAAAATAATTACAATAGCTGTGATGATGCTGCTGTACGAGAAAAATAGGGATCGAGAAGAAAATTGAGAGACGGATCACGGATCAGTAATATAAGAATCTGGGATGGAACGTCTGGAATTTCATTATAACTGCAGAATATTGAAGTATATAGAGACGTGTACCTTTCGTTTACCGTAGCTGACATCGTGTGTGTAGAGATTGGAAATATTGGAATCCTCGCGTTGCCTCCTCCTCCGGACGTCGAATAGAACGAAGATGTATTTCTCGAATGCCAATTTGATGAGAAAAAGAAAAGACTCTGTAAGGTAGACACATTGCAGAGCAAAAAAGGAAGCATCTGACTACTTTCTGTGTTTACCTGCGTTGGGCAAGTTTCATGATTGACAGAATTATAAGAGTTTGTGTTTTACTTGGTGTCAGACGCACTCACTTGAATATATTCCGTGAGATGCGAGTACCTACACTGAAATGTATATGTATACATGCGTTTCGAAGCAACTTGTTATAAAGTAGCTCAGGTAGCTGAGCACATCGTCTGGTTCTGCTCGAAGCCCCGAGCGAAGACCCTCCCAGTTTACAATCTCGAAGGCTGCTGCTGCTGCTGCTGCTGCACCTCTGCTACACGAGTTCAGGTTACAAGGGCTAAACATCGTCTTTGCTCATTAAAAAAAAATAATGACAATAAAAATAAGAAGTAAAAACAAAATAACGAGAACAAGAGAGAAGAAAATGAAAAAGAGAAGGACGAACGGCCTGCAGGCATGAGCAGGCTTCCACAGACGGTAATTAAATTTCGGTCCTCGAAACTCTCCTCGTCGGCGATGAATCAATCTGTCATGGAAAATGAAGAAAGAAAACAAGAAAAAAAAAGAAAAACAGTGTTTTTCACATCATCCTTTGAATTTTTGAGGTCATCATTGTTCTTCGGAGTGTTGCAACATCTATTTGCTATTGGTGATTTCAATTTCCAATTCCATATCGACGCAGAAGAAAAGGTCTGCGCGTGGTTCCGATGTGGAAGGGGAGTCCTCGAGGCGACTAGAAGGCGTCGTAAATAATGAAAATCCCTGTGCCCCAGCAGGTATACCTACGATTTGGGAGATCAGACCGGGATAACGACGGGTAAGACTGACCTGCTTGGTGCAGGTGTGGGTCGAGGACTGCAGCAGAGGCAGCTACCGTGCTACGCGGCGTTCAAGTGGCGTAGCCACCAGGAAATCCCGTTCTCTGTCTTATTTTCACCTTTTTTACCTCGCTTTTTTCCCTCTTCCCTGCGTCCCCTTCGCCCGATCGAGGAGCGTCTCTGCACGGAGCCACGCGCAAGTGGCGTAGGCGTGACAAGAAGCGTTCCCTCTCCTTATTATCCCGAGGCTTGGAGAAACGACGACGTTGGAAAATGGTGCCGAAATTGGAATTGATATGCATTCTTTGAGGAGGAGGACAGATTTTTTGGTTTCAATTTTATTCTTCTTCTTGTTCCTTCTGCGAAGGTCAGGCAAAATCAGTGTATGAAAATGGATCTCTTAATAATATGGTAATTTCTTCTGTTAATCCTGGAAGTGATTGTAAAGAAAAAAAAAATCAAGGGTGTTTGATCCAAGTTTATTACTCTTGTACGGATAATAATTATTGTAGAAATAAAGTTGATTGCCCAAAGAATTGATCTAATACCTGCTATGTGTTAATGGAAGAATAGTGTAGTCTACCGATGATCCTGAGTTACCGTTCATCCTGTTCCTGTTCCTGATTCTACGGCAGCGCAACAGGATGGAACATCCTGCGGAAGCAAGCCTGTCGATATTAGCAGCGGGTAAATAAATTCTGTCTTCCCAGCTTCTGGAGAGGACGGATAAAATTGACCGAGTTAATTGCGAGATTTCGCCGATCCAGGGGCGCCGATCTCTCGTTAGGAAATTCTTTTTCTTCTCATTCGAGCCTCGAAAGAGGATAAATTCCCGATTCTCTTACGGCTAGCTGTAACGGAATGCAATTTCGCCTGGCAACGGGACAATAGCACTGCAGAGATCGCCGGCTGCTTAGATTGGTTTTCCCTCTTCGCCGTTCCCAGCATCCTCTATTTCTTTCCACTTTTTATACGCCGTAGTATAGCGTGTGATTACAATCGCCATGAAAATTGTCCGTCGGTATTTGTTTTGCCAAAATCTATTCAGCAAACCGGATGGCCCCGCGACCATCGTTCGGCCGATGATGATGACTTTGGTTCGCAAACATGAACCCTAATTATAACTAGTATTCCGATATCCCCCTGCAGCGCCAATATCCGATGACTGTGCATTAGCTGCATCAACAATGCATTATTCAGAGTACACAAGGTGATCCGTTTCGCGGTTGCGAATAAACGCGCTCTACGTTTGCTCAAAACGACCTCCACCCCCCGTCCCCAAACTTTTTCGACCGTTCATCCCTATCAGGTGCGTCGAAACAGGTGGGTAAAGAAAAGAGTTTATATTTCCCTCTTCCAGGTCAACTTTGATCAACATCTTGTCCTGTTCTTCAGCAAAAAGTTTTCGAATCATTCGATCTGTTACTTCTATGGAATATTTTTTGCTGTCAATCCAACATTACTTGATGTCAATCTAACACCATCTGATGTTCAAGTTCTGAATTGACCACGAAAATTTTTGGTCAATGTTGAAGTGTAGGACGTGGTGCAAAACTGTTTTCTCCATAAAAGGGTGAAATTTCACCAGCATGTCCAGTATTCATTAACGCGTATTATTTACATTATTCGAAACCCGAATCCCACGTCGAAGCTCATTGCACGATGCTGGTAACCATTTTTCTCACAACGAAGCGAAGAGGCTCGTTGTTTGCACGCATGCACACAGAACCGCTCAGGCATATTCGCAAACATTGAAACTGCGGCAGGTTAGCGCATATTTAGCACGTATGTAAGCCGTGACCGGGAGGCTAAGCGGCGCCCAGCTATTGTGGCTTATTGTCCATCATTTCGCACGCAGAGTTCTATGCTTGGACTTCCGCGTACATGCCTTGATTTATATCAGCGCAGGTTGCGGCTCGCCTAACGGCCGATGATAGAATCACGTTTTGAGATTCGAATATCGGACCTGCCACGCCGCCCGTCCAGTTTTCCCCGCCACTCTGCGGCACGAATAGGGTTGATGATTTATTAAAATTATTAGCGCCCGTTTTAATTAATAAAGGGGTAATTACCGTAATTAGTCGAAGCTCTGTAGTCTGGCGCGGGCGTTGAGCGTCATCAAATATGGCCGCCGTCCTCCCCGGCATGCAGCCCTCCCTGGCGTATGCAAATGGGGATGATAACGTCACATCGACGTCATCACTCAGATACTGCGCTGCGCTTCGCGGCCGCCATCCGCGATAATGAAACAACGGGGGCGAATCCGCCGGGGGATGGAGGGATTGATCATTCCGTGCCAGTCGATACGCGGATGAGACGGTTACCCCAAATGGTTGATCCATTAAACTGCAGCCTGCCACCCCCTTCAGCCCCGGCCCCCGAAGGTATGCGAAACCGTAGAGTTTGGGAAGCTCGATCAACCCCTCGAAATTTTTCATTCGTTTTCACGGTGCTGGTCGAGCGAGTTGTTTCCCTCATTTTCGTGCCGTAGGAATTTTGCTTTTCAATTTGAACCTGCGATTTGCTCTTGGGCATCAATTATTATCTTCTGATAAAGACGCGGAGAAATAAACGACGATTGGCTTTTGTGAACTTCGGTATTTCCTGGGTTTCGAACGAATCGTGTATTGGTAGTTATATTTGAATTTGACCAATGCTCTTGTTCGTCAATGTCAAGAATAACCTCAAGATCTTCCATTCGAAAACATCAGGATCCATGCGAGTGTACAGTTTATAACGACATAATGATATATGCAACAGGTTATATGACGCTTGACGAGGCGAAGAATATGCATTGAGACAGAGAGAGAGAGAGAGAGAGAGAGAGAGAGAAACGTCGCTAAGAGTTGAGAAAGGTGTAGGTTGTAAGAAGTAAAATATAAAGAAAAGGAAAACTATACAAAAGCGAAACGAAACTAGCGTGCAATACCGTCGTCGTCTCTGTAGATAGACGTAAACGAGATCGTTCAATAAAAAGAATACCATCCGTGCATAAAAAGGATTGTAAACGAGGGACTGTAAATCATAGAAAAGGGACATTGTAATACTTAGATACATTATATATACATGCAACGTGGTTAAGCTGTCGTTACAGACGACAAAAGAACCGAAGTGAGTATAAGTCATCGATAATTTCACGGGTCAAGCTACTGTCTGGATCCTTTTCCGTACGCAACATCTTCTGGAGATCCAAACGGTTAAAATATGGCACAAATCGTCGATGCGAAGGACGAATAAAAAAATTCGCAATAGCAAGCTGGACGCGACGCTGTGATAAGAATTAGAAAAATTCTGAACTTGCCTGAGAAGGACACCGCATAAAAATGAAAGACAACAACTTTGACCGCGAAACGAATTCGTTTCGCGGTCGTGAGGAGAGTCGTTACTTCTTGTTTTCCTATCCGAAGCTAAGGGAAGACTAGACACTGGCCGGCTGACAATCTGCATCATGAGGCCTGCCTCGGTCTGGTTTAAGCTCTTTTGTGCAGCCCTGAAGAAGGCGGCAGAGGCGAGGGAGAAGCTGGAGGAGTGAGTGACGACGACGGTGCGTCGTAAAGTTAAGTAGTGCCCTCCGGGTGCGCAACTACTGTTGCTCGCGAGGCCCTGATCTCTGTCGTGCTTTTGGCCGGAGAGAGAGTTGGAGCGAAGGAGAGGAAGAGAGAGAGGGGGAGAGAAGGAGGTAGGGAGGGAGGGAGGGAGTCGAAGAGGAAGAGGGACGCCACCAGTGACGGTGTAGTTTCGTTTAGTGGCTTAGCCTGTGGATTTAAACTGTTTTATACCGGTGAAAAGAAGCAGTAAAACGACGAGCCAATGAGCCGGAGACTCCGGGCTTAAGTCGAGAGGCGTCCAGGTTTAGCCAGCGTCGCGTAATACGCTCGCCCGGATCCTTATGCTCCATGTGAGTGGCACCCATGCCGAGTCGGGTAATAACAACTCGGCGACCTGCACTCGAGGTGTCGGATAGGAAAACTTCGGAAAGAGTTTCGCCAACTTCCCGGTCGACTTTTACCTCTTTCCAGGGTCAGTCGGGACTCCGCAACGTTTATATGACCATCGGATCTGACGTATGTATACAAGAGAGAACGTTGCCCCTTGATTCCACGAAGCAAAGCACATTGGCTCCCGATTACGACTGCACGGTCAGAAACGTGCAGCCCGTTCAAGGCGTAAACATTGCAGCTCTATAAATCATCATCATCATCATCAGTATCGTCGTCGTCGTCGTCGTAGTGACGGTCTTTTAATTTTATGCCAGATGTTAATCCTCCCCGGATTGTCAGGCTGATTTTACCATAAGTATTTTTATTCGGTGACGAGTTTGGACACCACAGCCGGGAAATAAGAAAGGATTAGCCACGTGCACACGATTATCATTATTATTATTATTAACATCATCGTTATTACAGGTCGCGTCACCAAACTAATCTAATAACGCGGTGGCACGAAACACCGCCTGGGGAATTGATTCTATGGCACGTGGAGATGGTCCCGAACTCACAAGTTGTTCATCTTTTGTTAAGTTCTCATAGGACATTACGTTGACTCTTGCATAATTTGAGGGATTTAAAAGTTGCGTAAGATTCAAGGACAGAGCTTATTTAATCCCTGTATCAGTGTACAAAAAAAAAAGAAAAGAAAAGAAAATAGAACCATTCCTCTTGTTCAGAGAAACCAATTCCCGGACCGTTTAAGCAAAATCGACTATCGCGGTGGTTCTGTTCAGGAACGATGTACCCGACATCGCGGAGAGAAGTGGGTAGTATAAGAAGATTTGTTGAAATCAACCTTCGACATCTCGTCTTGGCTAAATGCCGACAGTTATCCAAAAGCCCGCGCCGCGAGTTTATTGGCCTAATTTAAATAACAGGCAGCATTCGCCGTCCGCAGGAGGGGATGTTGTTCCTGCTATTCGTCTCTGGGGGAGGTTTCGGGAGCGGTTTCAGCAGTATATCTAGAATCTTGACACCCCAGTCGAATGCTCGAGATCCCTCCTGATGAGCTGAAGAATTCCGGGATTTTTATTACACCTATATTCGCGTATCTCATTCGTTTTGGGCGCTCGGTGAACGTTCAGGGAGATGAGGAACGTTGCAACGTCGAGAGATAGGTACTACTGACACATTGGACTTGCAAATTGGTCGATTTGCCGAAGAAGAAGGAGGCGCAAATGAAACGAGAGATCTGTCTTCTGATCTGATCCCCGGTATTCAAAGCCCTCGATTCCACGTGACGCACAACTCGGATCACCTACGTGTCAAACGAGATGGGTCATGCAGGTAACCACACGTTGCAGGTTACGAAGCGGGTGTGCATGGAGCGCGCGTATTGTTTGATGAGCAAATGTTGTGCATCATGTTGTAGCCATACGCGGGTGGGAAGTCGGTAACACCATATGACAATAATCACTATATTTTACCGTAAAACACGACTGGTCATCCGTCAGGAATTCATCCCTGGGCACGTGTTCGATTTTTGTCCCGGTACATCGCGGGCATAAATTACACCCTCTGAAAAGAGGCCATGAAGGGATTGCCTGACATTACTCGCCCATCCATTCCACCCACCACCACTTCACTTCACCGATATGACTCGGATGAATCAAGTCCAACTGTCGGAGATCGCCATGCACCGTCTAATTTGTAGGATCGTGTCAGCAGCCCGGCTTACCCCTTGCACACCGTAAATGCATCACTGCGCATGGAAGAGCGGAGTTACAAGGAGGAAAACTCGGGCTCGGGGTAAACATTTAGGGTAAGAAATTAATTCGTCTGATACACTCCACCGCGGCGACACTTCATCCATTCAGTGCACACGGACCAATTTTCGAATTAATACATTCTATTGCGCCCTCGGCGTTTGCTTAGGGTTAAACTACTCCGTCGAAGTTCTGTGACAGATGGAATGAACGGAAGTGATTGATCGGTTATCGATTCTGCGACTTTACTCGACAGCTGGGAATGCGCGAGAGGTTTAATTAGTCACTCGCGTCTTTCACCTTGGACCTTCTTCCTCTTCTTTTTTTCTTTTCTGAACACTCAATCTTCGTAGTGATGGTCTATGCCTGCGTCTCATTCAATGGTTTAGAAAAATTCAAAATCTCTGGTTGAACAAAAGTTGAAATAGCCAATCAAAAACGTCCAGCATACAGGGTACTCAATCATTTATCGTGAACACTTTGCATTTACAGATACCTACGATATCTTCTGGGTCTGTATGGGTCGTGTGGATATTGAGAACTCGATGATTACCCGACTGTACTCAAGAGAAGAGAACAATAATGAAGAATATTACTGTCCTGGAGTATTGAAATCCGTTTTTGTTTGTTCTCACTTTGCTGGCGGACGGGGGATGGCAACGGAGGATAAGCAGAGAACAAGTGCATATGAGGAATAAGAATAAAAAAATTAGAACGGAGAATTGAGAGAGGCAAGCACGCGATGGTAGAACTTGTCATCCTTAGCGCTGATTATATGCCCTGACAAACTGTGCAGGTATGTTGCGCTACCACGGCGCAGTGCAGCGCAGCAGCGCAGCAGTGGTCGAGTATATACGTAGTAGGTATCATTCCTTTGAAATTACGGCTAATATACTGCCCTTTCCTCCTCCCCCTTCCCATCAACCTCTTTGTGACTGGAAGAAAGACATTCTTTTCGCGTGAGCGTCAACCAAGCTTCCAGGTAAAACTTCCTGGATAATTTGAACCCTTTATGGAAATTTGGCCGTTCTCCCTGATATGTAATGTGGTGATGCACGTGGGCGAGACCGAGGAACCAAATTACAACGTTCGAACTCGCAATTCACTTGTTCATTCTAGCAACAAACCAAAACAAGGAATCGAGAAAAAAAAACCGAAACTCAAAACGTTTCACACTTCTCACCACCCCCAGAAAAACATAACCGCGATTGATTTCCGAGTTCTTTTTTCAAACATATCTCGGAGTTGCATCTAGCCAAAATCAAATCAGAATATCATCAGACATTTTCATCCCGGTTTCGGAAACACCGTGGAGTCGCCCGACCAGAAAGAGATCCAGGAGTCCCCTGATATTACAAGCGACTCTGTACCGCGAACCAGGTAATTTGGGCACCCCACGAGGGTCCGGAACTCGGGATAGTCGGGAGCGGCACTCTGTCGCTTTATAACTTACTTAGTCGAAGAATCGAAGCATGTCGAAGTCCGTGTCCCGGGTTGTGGGTACGCTTTGACCGTGACCAGAAGAGTGCACCGGTTGACGTGCGTGTGTCACCGAGTATCGCCCTGCCTCGCGGATGGCTGCTACGCCCCGCCCTCGACACGCAATCCTCGAACCCCTTCGCCGTTCCTCGCTCTCTTTCTCTCTCTCTCTTCTTCTCTCTGTCCCTATATTTTCTCCGCTTTTTTCGCTTTTTTATTCCACCTCGTTTCCCCTCTCCGTCCCTCTCTACCGCACGCACGCGTACGAGGGTGGATGACATCGTGGTGCATCGTGCCCGTGCAGTGCAGCTAGCCAGGAACGAACTGGAAACGGTGCAACAGCGACCGCGTTCGCCACGTGGATGACTCCGGCTCTCCTCCTAGTTCCACATGCAATTATACCCCGCATTCTGGACTGCTCTCCTCCGCTTTGACGATTCCTGACGTGACGTGACGTGATGTGACCTGATGCCGCGCCATGTGCACGGGAGTCATTGTAAAATTACTGACACAGAGGGGGATCCACGTTGCAGCGGGTGAAACGCGTTGCGTCGACTACGTCAAAATCCCTGATGCAAAGTTATCGAACATAACGTAATGACCGTCTGGATTGGCAAGCTATCGTTGGTCATCTGGCCACCACCGTTACTGGTACACTGGATCTCGAGAGTGGAGCATCGCTCGTTCCAGTCCTTGGATAATGTTCTACTATTTTCGATTAAAACTACTCGGTGTACTTCCTCCTCGATATACGTTAAGTCAAAGAGGTGCGGGAGATGAAATAAAACAGCATGGAAGCAGAGCAGAGATCCGAAGAGGAGGTCGCGTACTCGTGGCTGGCACAAGGTTCTTCTTCATGCAGCAATAGCAGTGGCTACAGCAGCAGTAGCACGTGACGGCGGTTAAAACGTGACGCCCGCTAAAGTAAGTAAGTAAGTAAGCAAGTAAGTAAGTGGCTAAGGTTCGTTCGATTCGAAGCCAACTTCTCGCGCACCGCAGGTGTGCGAGCGTAATCACGATGTCACGGACGAGTCACGCTTCTCCCTGATCCACCCTCTCTTACTCTCTCTCGTCCTCTCGCTTCTCCTCTCGATAGACCTTCTGCGTATCCCGAGTGGAGATACCGGCTGGACCTCAGCGCCTGCATGTACCTGGCTGCACGTTGCAGAATGGACATAGTATTTTGTCTTTCGACGTATCGGATCTTGGTCCCGATCCTTACAATGTTCGAAAGAGAAGAACCGCAATTTCCGAAGCGGCGAGCTCGAGTCGTTCAGTCGTTCACGAGGCTCACATCTGCAGGGAGGAAAACCCGAGCGATCTTCTCCTCGGTTCGAGTAGTGTCGTGTTCGTCTTTCCATCAGCACACTCCGCAAGCACATGCCGCAAGTGTGTCTAGGCATGAATTTGTATTAAGTTACCAGCACCACCAGCCACCACTCTCCGCTCCTCTCTTCATGGTGCTGCGCGGCGGATAGTAGGTACAAGTCTATGGTTTACGGTCTCCATGGTCTATGGTAGGTATACCAACAGACCTATGTGGTCTAGGGTTTCCATGGCGTTGGGTGACACGCCGTACTCACGCGAGACTCCCTTTTTGCCCACAATGGATACACGATAGTGAATTTCGACCGTAGATACCGCCGTGTGCTTGCACAAGACTCGACGGTGTAAGATATACCAGGCCTGACAAAAACTCTCCCTCCTCCCTCTTTCGATTCCTCTGCACGATCAGTGTCGTGTACCGTACCTTCTGGGCTGATGTACAGTGAGATGGGAAGTAATTAATTATTATTTTTTGGTGGTCAACCGTGGTACCGTCCGGTCCTCCCCTTTCGCTCCGTATTCACACATTTTATCGTATTTTATTTTTCTCCTTTACATCGAAGTCAACGGGACAGCCAGTGACGACCAGGTTTGGTACTTGCGTATCAGATTCAGCAGGGCAGTAAATACTTATTACTTACAATAAGCCAATAAGTACGTAATAACGTATAATATAATAAGAGAGCAAAGGCTTGTTTATTTGTACGTGACCGAGTAGCTGAAGCACGCGCCACATTCAACGGGGCAATTCACTCTCTCAACTAGGCTTAACAACCAGCTCCACACACTCGACACCAATACAATACGTCGAGTAATACGCTCAACTGTCTCCGCTCGGGATTCTCTCGCGAGAGAATCGCTCTATCGGATCAGTTCACTTTGTATCATCCCGGGTTTACTAGCGCCTTTAAACCATTACCCAGTGGATCGTTTCATCATCAATTCTCCACAGACTATCCACCAGTGTCCTCCAGTCGCGACGAAGAACCCCGCGAATTGTCCCTGAACGGTATTAATATCCTTTCCACTGTATTTGAGGTAGGAAGCACATGTGAGCAAAGAAAAGAAGTCCGTACGATCAACCGCCAGGACAAGGGGAGGAGAACAAGGCGGTTGGCTGCAGCTAATGTAAGAAGTAGAAGAAGTCTTACAAGAAGGTAAGCGAAGAAGTAGACGATGCAGGTAAAAGCAGAGATGCAATTACCTATCCTGCGCAGGTAGGTAACGGAAAACAAACCAAACTGACCTCGACGAAGCGGGGCGAGCGCGCGCTCGAGAAAGAGAGAGAAAGAGAGAGCAATAAAGAAGTCGAGAGAGAGAGAGAGAGAGAGGGACGGGTGAAGCGGAGGAAGGAGGAGAGCTAGGAATAAAGATAAGGAGAGAGAAATATATTACCATATAATAGTGCCTCGCGGGTGCATAATAGCCACGCCGTGCTAGAAGCCCTACCTCTTTGTCTGTCTTCTTACACATGTACGAGGACGAGGACTTACGCACGCACAAACGCACGCACACATGCTTGGACCGGTTGCAAATCTCGTACAAAATTGTTCAACGGTGTTCGATGCTCGTAGTCACAGTACTCGAGCTCCGATTCCTAGGTCAACTTTAGCAAAGTTGTAAGAATCGAGTCCCGTTTTGCGACAAGGTGAGATGACCTTTGCCAAGAACGAGTCACATTGCACAATAGGTGGTTTAGCTCCCTGATGTAAAAGTCATTGTTTTTTCATGACGTCACACCTCGCAACCACGTATGTAATCCGTCTGTTGCTTCTCCACTCGCATGGCTTGACCCTCAAGGTCAGCTTCTTAGGTGGGTCGTCAAGGTGGCCGAAGATGTGGAATAGAAACGGCACGTCTAGCGTGTCTAGGCGCATACATGTACGTATGTAATGGTGCCTCAGCTGATAAGAGTAATCGATTTGACGTAACGAGCAACGACTTTCTTTTCGTCGTTCGTTGGAGCACGTGACTGGTGTGTTTACAGAACGGAGACCCCGGGCTCCACCACACTCGACGTCAGCTGCACACCATGATACTTCCATCCTCCTTCACAGGCGAGCTTGGCGCGCGGTTAATACGCGTATAAACATTAAGATCGCATACGTATGGGCGGTGCGTGCCCAGCGAACCCGTCGTGCGTACGGTTGCGGGTCGCCCGCGCGGAGCCAATGAACTTCACCTCGGCTTGGAGCCACTATGCGATGGGCTTTAAGCGGACGTATACAGATACACACGTATAATGGTCCGGTGTTTACGCTGTTGCGCCTGCCGCAGATACTCCTACACTGCATCGCCGGTGTCGTCTCCGTCCCTGGACGTGCACGATTCACCTTCCGCAATTCTGTGCCGTGCCTCTTCTTCATTTTGCACCTTCGTTGTCACCTATGCCTAGGACAGCGCAAGAAATTTCAGGAGAAGATACTCACCGTGGGTTATACCTGTGGAGTCTCCGCACAAGGATGAAAGGATGAAAGCGTGGAACAGGGTTCAACGACCCGGGATCAAGCAGACTTCTGATCATCGATCAGTTCGGGTAACGAATCACACCCCCGTACGATCGTGAAGAGATTTTTTTTATGCAACGTGACCTGCAGTACTCGTTCTTCCAGTGCACTGCGCGAAACAAAAGGACAAGAACAATCAATATTTAATAACGGCAGGAAGGTTCTTCCAGTGTTTTTCACCATCGCGGTCGAGGGAAGTAGAAACTGAAACCGTTTTTTTTTTCTCAACAACAAAAGAGTTATTGGCCTCATTAGACAATAATGCTAGCTCCCTTGCAGTTCCTAACCGGTAATTTTCTTCCCTCGAAGCTTACTTTCATCCGCGTTTAGAGGTTTACACTATACTGTTACGCCTTTGCGTTCACATCACTGAAGTAGTAAAACGTTGCTACAAGTATAGTACATAGTAGGCCCTCATTTTTTCTAGAATTAGGTAGCTGCACCGTGCCCCCGTCTGTTTTGTTCAAAGCTTTTTGCATCTTTCGCTTCTCTCTCTCTCTCTCTCTTTCCCTGTGTATTTTTTTCTGTGGAAAGAGTAGAGAAGAACTTGAGGAGTCAGGGACTACTATTATCTATGCTCTGACCTTTGGGTTTCTTTCCACTTTGGTACGTCCCCAAACTGCAGTTTAGAGAGCGATTCGTAACCTATTGCTGCAGCGTGGAAATCACACTTTGCAAAATTCTGTGCTAGTCAAAGCCACGCAACTGCTCACCCAGCGTCCACATATGCATGTGCAACGCGTCAAGCGTGTCAAGCCCAGCTAGTCTTCGACGGCTTGACATCGTCGATAACGCCCTCAACAAGGTACGGGCGTTTCCAGGCAATCTTCATCCTCATCTTCATCTTAATCTTAATCTTTATCTTCATCTTCATCTCCGTTTGAACTCTTCTTGGTTATGGGATGCTGCGGATAGGTATAAGAGAGGTGAAATCGTGCGTATCGAGCACGTGTGAAAAATTTAATGAAACCGGGGATCATGGTGGTGATTTTTAAGTGATCCTAACCTTCTTCACCTTCGTTGACCTCAACCATGGAAAAAGCCCCCTGCATGCAGGCATCAGCATATGTGCGACACTCGACGTTCTTCGCGACGTAAATCACGATCGAAAAATCTCCCGACCGCGCAGGGAGTGCATAGGTTAGTTTTCCGGGGCAGATTTGATACTCAAACTCTTGATGGGTGTGACCTCGATGATCGCGCACACCGCTCCGTGGAAAGAGATGAGGCTATCACAATGGGGGAGTGAGGAAGAGGGAGAATCAATTTATTATGGCTTGGGTCCCAGTCCCCGGACCTGTAAGGCCGAACAAGAGAAGAGAGCAATATAGGAGAGAAGGAGAGGAGGAGAAGGGGCAGCGTGACGAGCTGGTGTCCCTTTCTTAGTGGCCGCGTGGGCCACCGGTTCCAGCCGCCCGCGATCACGCGTTGCCAACGCACACAGTCTTCGTTGGGCTCATGCATGGTTCGACCGAAAGTGGGAGAAAGAGAGAAGAAGAAAGAGGGAAGAGAGGAGAAGAGAGAGAGGGACCGGCGTTACTGGTCTAAATATAGCATCACGTTTGCAGGCTGAAAAGCGGTGGATAGAACGAGAAGGGGATACGAATGAGAGAGCTGGACAAAAAAGACCAGCGTTACTGGTACCCTTCTTCTTCTTCTTCTTCTTCGCCTTCCCCCCGTACCTTCTTTTCGTTTTCTTCCCCTGCATAACTATACCGTCACACATTTGCGCGTACGATAAAGAGAGACAATGAGATAGATAGATAAAGAGACACACATGGTGGATAACGTGAGGGGAAGGAGAGACCAGCGCGACTGGTCTACATGTAGCGTCACATTTGCAGGCACAACAGAGGGAGATAAGAAATACGATAGAAAGAGAGAGAGGAAGAGAGAGAGGCGAGAAAGAGCAGCGATACCGGTCGACCGTATATAGCATAGTCAGATTTGCATCAAGAGGTCCGAAAGAAACATCAAGCTCGCCTTTGCTCGCCATTCCTGCCTTGAGACAATCAATCGTTGGGGAGGTCAGAATGTCTCGATGCTCGTATGTGTCAGACATATTGGAAAAGAAATGAAAAATCAAATGTTGCAGATTTCGTTCAGCTTTTTCTTGACTTGACTTTGAACTTGTAGGTCCGTTATCGGTTTGCCGACGAAAGTAAGAAGGCAACCCAACGATCCCTTTGCGTAAACCATGTCGACTTGCGATGTCGCACCCATTTCTAAATCCTGTATGTCAATTGTAACTAATAACAATCGTTGGTGGATGTACGGAGATAATTGAGGAGTACCTCGAGTACGTGTAAAATGGATTCGTGCATCGCTCTGCAACGGCACCAAGGCTGGATCACGCACATTGCGTAACCGCGACTCTGAACAGCTGACAGTTACGCCCCAGCCGAGAAGAAGAGAATGAGAGAGGAGGAGAGAGGCGGAGAGAAAAAGAGAGAGAAGCGGCGAGCTGGGGGCTGGGTCTTTCAGTGCCTGAAAGTCTGCGTCTCTTTCTCCTTCTCTCGAAAACTAATTATCATCCCATCAAATATAACTTATGTTTGCTACCGTATTCTTAACCCATCTCGGCCGCCCATCTTTATTATTTCGTCTTCCTTTTATTTCCTCGTTACTCGCCTCCGCTGGTTTTAATTGGACGACTATAGGCTCCTGATGATTCGGATTTCTGGCTAGAGAGCACTCGAGTCTGCGTCCGTCCGCCCGGAATATCGTGCAGTTGTAGGGACCACATGGACTGGAAAAAAGAATGTCACGACGACGCCGTTGACGATCATGTCGAAGAATCAGATCGGAGTAAATCCGATCGAGGGGTTTCTCGAGTATAATTCTCGGTTAACTTCAGGGAACGAGAAAGCGTTATGAAAAATCGACGACACTACTCGTCACCGTGCATGCTGATATACCCTGCACCTAAACTTATGAGTATCTAGTTTCAGGGTGGGTAGCCGGGCTTAAAATAGCCGGGATGGAACAGTGGGTGCAATGCGGGGTTAAAAAGAGTGGCGTTGAAAAGAAAAGGCCCGGGAAGCAGCGCTGCCATAACCCTTTCGAAGGAGACAGATCGAGCGGGGGGGAAGGAAGGAAGGAGCCAAGGCGTTTCTTCTTCTGCTCGCCGCATTAGCCCTTTGCAGTGCAGCGCCAGGCCTCTCTGAGTAAACGGACTTTTTGCCGAGTTACAGCTATATTTGTAAAAGAGAAGAGAGGAGAAGGAGGACCGAGGGAGAGGATCAGGCCAGGCCGCCGCAGGCTCACTCCTCATCCAAAGCAGTCGTCTACGGCGCGGGGAATCCCCTTTGGAAAAATTTAAATGGTCGTTGCACCGTGACGGACGTTGGGCCAGCGATCTGGCCATCCGAGAATCTCGCTTTTTGCGCCTCACCTCGGCGGTGTTTCGTTTTTTTTCCCATTTTTTTATTTATTTTTTTCTCCTTTCAATTCCCTTTTCCTTCTAACCACGTTTTGTCTCGTTTCAAGTGTCCACGCTGAGTCCTCGTTCGAAACGGAAGGTAAGCGGAATGAGAAAGTGTAAAAATCAGTCCAAGCATGAAAACAGGCCTGTCCGTCGTCTCTTGCACTAAATCTCTACAGCGTTTGTTTATCTTCGACTACGAGTCCAGCATCCGAGTGCGGTTCACGTTCTCCATACTGCATATCTGTCCGCCGGCCTAACTCAACCCAACTCGACTTTTCCCAGCGGTTTTCAGCGTGACTAGAAACTGAATATTCCGGTAGCTTTGCCTGCCTCTCTTGTACACCAGCGATTTCCGTACCGTAGTATATAAGAAAAAAATTCTTTTCTCGCATAATTTGACGCTCTATAGGGTAATACTTGGCGCTGTGTGAGCTAAGGGCTGCACGTCTCTTCACCCCTTTTATATTATACGATGAAGAGTCGTCCGCGCTCTCTCTCTCTCTCTCTCTCTCCTTTTCTCTCCACTTCTATGCCCCCCATCCTCGACTCTGTACACAGATTCTGGCCTCGGTTCGTCGGTACGAAATCCCGTAGTGTAAACCGTACACTTATAGATATACGTACACCTTTACTGCTGGAACTAGATATACACACGTTGCTGAGAGCGAAGAGCGAAGAGCGAAGAGCGAAGAACGGGGACCGGAGACCCCCTGCAGATAAATGCCAACTCAGCTTTGGACCTCTGCCAGCCAAGCTCATAATTCTAGACGCTTCTCAACCTGCTACTTAACGAATAGATAGAGAACGAGAGATGTGTGTACGACCCAGAATAAATCCGATTCGAGTGTGCAACTGCAGCGATTTCGACATCATCGTACAAGACGAGGGAGTAAGGAAGATGTGATATTCGTTTTCGAACCAATCTAGTTTGAATTGGTTTTCAATGCCTCAGGTATTTTCGAGCATATATTAAGTGCCATGAGATTGCTGATAGACTGTTTTAGTCCTTCTAACAAGATCACGGTAAAGAATCTTTTTTTTCAAAACTATAATCTAGATTTTACATCTTCCGTGGTGAATATACAAAAATAACTTTTTCCGAGTCAAATCTACATCAATTGTGGTAGATCTGCCTAATCGCATTGCAACTCTTGCTACCGGCTTCAGCTCTAAAAAAGTGCTATCACACATATTCACCCCAAACGATGTAAGACCGACGACATTTTTCTTTTCGTGATAGAACCGTGCGTTCTCTGGGTAGGTAAGCCAGTCGTTGAACTTATCATATAATCGTGGAGAAGGTCAGGTTCACGTGAAAGTGCGGTAGTATTAGTAGCGGTAGTAAGTGGAGGAAGAACAGGCAGTGGCAGTGCAGAACGGTGAACGTTAAAGAAGGAGTTGAAAGTGGGCATTACGCGCACATTGCAGGCTCACTGCAGCGTAAGACGAAACGTTCAACAAAGCGTAGAAAAATTAAAATGAGAAGAAGAAAAAAAAAGAAGAAAGAAAGTAGGTGTATCGTTACGGGAGGTCTACACCACACGTCAAGCGTACCTACGCAATGTCCCGCATGTCGGAACTCCTGTTTTTTTTCCATATACGTAGAGGCGGAAACTACGTCGAGCAATGCGTAACTCACGACAGAGTTACGGTCAGTGGAAAGCAAGCAGCAAGGTCAAGTCGACGACCTTCCCTCCTTCGAAAGTCCGGTCATTTTTTCTCCTGATGTTTTTCGCGCGAAAAAATACCACCACATGCGCACAAGTGTTTACGGTTTACAAACATTCGTTTGTAAGAGTGTTTTGCACACGCGCTTGTATAACACCTTTTACTCGTACACACGCACGCCTCACAGGATGAGCTGTATAACGATGTTGTGCACTCGGCACGCCCCGATACTTTACACCTTCGACGTAATATACTTTATAAGCGTTGAAATACAGCCGCGCGAATTTAACTGCGTTGCGAATTTGCGCCGTTAACGATACGCGAAAAATCGTAAATATATCCTCGCAACAAAACCGGAAAAACAAAATCAATTATACGTGTAAATCGTAAGCAGTTGAGATTTTCTCTCCGGTCGAACGAATCGATTCCTGTAGGTACGTGGTTCGGAATGACGTGGCTATAAATTTTTGTGAAATCTATAGTGAGATAAATTATGCTACGAAATAAGGAAACACAAATAAAGAGAGAGACTGAATTTTTTCAGCCTGCTTGGGCCACGTTTTCAAACCCTTTGAATACGCGTAGTTGACCTGGATTTTATTCCCTGTTCCTGTCATCCTGTTCGTTCTTTTGCGCTCGTATACGCTTTTATAATATTAATTTATATCTGATAAGATGTTTATGGGAAAAAACGTTGGGCGATGTAACGACACCTGGATGAGAGCGTATTACATGCTTGTGACGCATGTGAAGAATTGCGTGATGGAGAGCTTAATAAACGAGGCGGGGAACCTGCAGTGGGTAGCATACAAGCCAGGACGGAAAACACGCGATTTCCGAGTCCCAAACCGCGCGTGATGGATAATAATGGTGAAAATAAAAGTATATCAATAATGGAAAGCTCGTCCGTTTACGGACTTGTGTATATATATATATATATATATATATATATGACTACCTACGTGTGCAAGTGTGTGATAAATACGCGGTAGAGGAGTTTGATTATTGATTAGACAGCGTTATTTGTTCGTAAAAAAACCGCACGTTTAGAACAAAAAAGGGGGAAAACAAAAGAAAAAAAAGAAAAAAATATAGAGTAGAAACGAAAACACACAGGGAAAAACAGAAATGATGAGAAAGTGAGAAAGAATCGTAGAAAGAGAAAGCGACAACGGGTGCAGAAAATAATAAAAAAATAATAAAAATAAAAAACAGTTTACCTTGGCGTATACGTACAGCCAGCAAAAGTGTACGCCACTAAAATAATATCGTTGGAATCTAAACGGACAGCCGATCAGATATGAGGATTTTCTGTGTTCTATACGATGCGTGTATCGATAAGGGTGCAGCAGAACGGGGTCGGTTGCCAGTATCGTGGCAATTTAGAATCGTAACAAAGGAAGGAGAATGATTGTAAAAAAAAAGAAAAAAAAAAGGAAAGAGGAAAAAAAAATGGAAGGGCACAGAACAGAAAAAGAGCACAACGTTGATAAAATCTACGGACGATTTAATGCCAATTACGTCAAAGATTGTGTAACCGACAAATTGTAACAAATAGGCTTATACGCTACTTTTGTCTATCTACCCTCGACGAGTTTTAATTACCCATCTGGTTCTCCCCACTTCCTCGTGCTTCTGTAATATTAATTACCGCATATGACCTGCAGGTCTGCAGTTTTGTTTCGATTATATCGCTCCTCCCTGATATGCTATTTTGGTTTTTTATGCCTTGTATAAATCATTCGATTCAGACTCGTGTACGGATTTTCTTTATCCATCTATTTCGTTGACGGTGTGATAATAATGTAAGACGGTGGAGAAAATTTTTTATTTTCCTTTTTTTTTTCCAACCTAATGTAGAGCAAGAAGCCACCAAAAGAAGAATGAAAGAAAGAAAAAAAATAGATGAAAAACACGGGAATAAAATTCATGAATAGAATTAAAAACACACAAATAAATAAACGAATGACGTTAACGACTTGCGTGTCGAGTTAGCAATGGTTGAGCCGGGATGATTCGAGAGCGGTAATAAAAGTAATAAGTGATAAAAATCGGTTGCAGTACACGTACGTGTGAATATATATGTATACGTAATACACACACATATGCATATATATATATATAATATATTGTAAGAATGCGGGTTGCCGTCGCAGGCAGTAATAAACATGCGGTAAAAACGAGGATTTAATTACTCTAGTATTTAACCGTCGTAATATGTACAGTAGATCTACACACACGAAGAGAGAACGGGGCAGAATTAAATATCCGTATTATGCGCAGAAGAACGAGCCTGTAATTAATTAATTAAAGGCATCTCCGTACGTCACGCGGTTCTTGAAATATAAGCGGGTCTGAAATTAATTACGATTTGAAATTTCTCTTACGAATAAATTGTGCGAATGCAGCCCGGTACGGTGAGCGATAAATTTCTACTAAGCGCTTGACCGATCGATCGATAAATCGATCGATTCACAATCAATTTTCCAAAAATTCAAATCACAGCAAGCAATTCGCACGGCTAAGACTCCGTGACAAAAATCAAAAAGCTTGTGTCATTGACCTGGCCAGGACGGTGATATTGTGTACCTGAAGCACTTGAGCTGTTCTTTAAAGTCGCGCCGGAGAACTTTGTTGGCAAGGAACAAGGACCTCCTCTCAGCCACACTCAGCCAGTCCTTCGCCGCGGATCATTAACCAGGGTGAACCACGAAATACGAAGCCCATCGTTATACGTATTGCCCAGGAATATACCGTATAGTAATGCGTAATACCTGCGTCCTGCGCCAAAGACATATTTTCCACCTTCCATTTTTCACCGAGCAATTAGCAATAATAAAAATAATAATAATAATAATGACTCGCGTTACCAAAACTCACCCTCACAAATTCACCCGGCGTCGTTGCTTTTCCATATTTCACGAGAAGTACGTTATAAGTATTTTTCAACGTCGTTTTTCGACAGTGAACGGGATTAGTTATAGGCACGATACAAATATGCAGACGAACACGTGTGGTCTTGGGTTTTTTGGAATGCTTTTAAAAGCAGGCACGAAATACTCGAAAATTATTTCTATCTGTATATTATACCGCCGATATTACACGTCTAAATATTCAACCAATTTCTTTCAGATTTCACATTTCTTTCTCTATATATGGCGTTGCTTTTCTATCCTTTATTTTTCCCCAATTTCCTCAACGTTTTTGCCGTCGATTTATGGTTATACATTTACGCTTTCATGTTTCAACGAGGCTTGTGTGCGTGCGTAATTAGCGTGCGATGGCGCCACGATATCATAGAGTTGTGGTGTAGACTAGGTTTGAGACGAGCCCCGACTTGTCTATAATATGACAGTTGAGATACGAGGGAACCATTTACAGACGTTTTTCAGGATAAGGAGCTGAATTATTTAAGCCACATTTCTCACTAAATACCCTTTTATCGCTCAACACGCCAGTTCCAGCAGCAGTCGTATCATTTAGGAGGTTTCGAAATTCACACCAAAACGTGAATACCCGATGATTTTTGTCCTTCGCTTCATCAGTCTTCTTCATCTTCTTTTTCTTGCTTTTTGCTGAAATATTGTTTTCCTCTTTGGATAATCAAAACTGGACCGTTATTTTCTATATATTATTGCTTTTTTCTCACGCAAGGGTATTCAATTTCGTACAACCCGTAAAATCATGGTGAAATGAAGAATTCCACTTGATTCGAAATCACGCGCTATACTCATTCGAGCGTGAACGGAATTACAGAAGCAATTATTACTCAATTACAACCGGCAATTACGATACGCGGTCCACTCGAATGGCCGAGAGAAGTGTTAGTTATCTGACTCTACGTGTTGCTCAATCACCGTTCAGTTCACCCACAAACAAATAAGTAAATATCCGCGAACGAGTAAGTGCAGTAAACCACATCATCGCTCATGCAAATGTCCGTCACGATGTCATTATAATCATCACTTTATTATCGAATAATCAAATTTAGTCTTTCGTTTGCTTCAACCTCCCTTTTCGTTTCACCAATCATTTTCAAGTTTAACGGGACACGTCAGTGAAACTCTAAACATTTTCGATTTGCTTGAACCGTGATCTCATAAGTTGAGTTAAGACCTTTTCGCAAGATTGTTACGATATTTTTCCGCATGAAAAAAAGAGAAAAAAAACAAAAAAACAAATGAACAATCACGAACCAACCAAATTTGATTTAAACTATGAAAAGTGTAATTGAATAAAGATTCGGTTGCAGTTTGATCGAGATGCAACACACACGCGTCCATTTCATGGGTGAATGAACGATACTTGCAGGTAAATACAGGTAACTGACAGTAATTACCGGTGAGATGATCTGTTGATTAGATTCATGTGTTAGTATTACACGCACATGGCTTTGAGAAAAAATCGATCTCACCGAGACAGAGTCGAGCAAAAGTTGAGGGACGAACGGGAAGTGGAGGTGGACAGGTGACGAGGATATCTGCAAAAGTGAAGTGAATTGTGAAGTGCGCGAAGAGAATCGGAGGCGTCGCGACGCCACCTCGCGCTCATTTCCAACCTCCCGACGACGACCCGTGCGGTTAGCCCCGCTGCACTCGACGCCTCCAGGGAGGCTTTGTGCTCCTCTCGTATCACCTTCATCTCAACTCGTAAGCGCGAAATTCTCTCTGTCCCCAATAAAACTCCGTAAAAATCTTCCAACTTTTCTGTCGTCAACAGTTTTTCATCTCTTGCGACGCAAAACGTAGTCCTGGATCGTTAAGGAAGGTTTGTGTGATCATCTATTCAGCCATATTTTTGTGTAAATACTGTGCGAGGTTTGAATATTACCGCGCCAAAGTTGACTCATGTTCCGAAGTAAAGACGTGAGACGAATGAAAGTACAAACAGAAATCCGCTTAACGGTTTATTGCTGTGCGATTTATCGATTGATCGATGGTTTCGCTTAATCGTTTCGTCGAGTAATCCAAGTTGCGTCATAATAAGTCTGCAGGTCAATCAGTTTGTGAATCGAAGCCGTCGATTAATCGAAAAAACGACTAATCAAAATCGTTGATGAATCGATTGATTGGTAAAACGATTAATCGAAGCTGCCGATCTACTCAACGTGTAAAATGATTTGGTTTCTTTATAAAATAAAGATCTGTTTAAATTGAAAAAGTTAGTTTACCGGTAACTTTCTTCCTGATGATCAAAATCTGGTAAATTTTCTAGGAAGAATACTAAACAGCAAAATATCGTCAAGCTGCTCTGGGGGTGTCGAGGAGGGTAGTAAAAATGTGAAAAATAATTGGTGAGCTTTTCATGGTTGAACCAACGCTATGAAAAATCGCGGAGCGAATCCAAGAGGTTGAGGGTCAGAAGCTAGTCGAATGAAAGTGGAACGCCCTTTATAAAAGTTAGCCCCATAGTGATTTGGCCACGGCACGATGTGCTGGATACGATCCTCTCGCAACATCCGTAGATGATACGGGGTGAAGCCCCACGGTGTACCGGTATTCTCAATTTCATCGGTGGCACCTAGGCGACTTCCATGATGTTTAGGGTTAAAATGTGAAAAGGAACCAGCAAGGTAGATGATACGGGGATCCGAGGCTGCGGAGGAGACGGTAGTGGAAGCATATCGAGGAGCTGCGGTACCCGGGTGTGTGTATCAGGGCCGAGATAAAGATGGCGGTGGAGGGCCGACGCGAGAGAGACAAAGACGAGCTGAGACTGGCGTCACGCTGTCGGACACACCGGTTTCACCTTGTCCTCCAGTCGATACACGGACCCTCACCCCTCACCACTTGCCGGTTCGCCGGTCCTTCTTCCTCCCAGGGCGAGGAGGGCGAGGAGGGCGAGGAGGGCGAAGAGGCGAAAGATAAGAGCAGGGCGGATTCGAGGCTGCGCGTCTCTGGCGCAGGCGGAGAACCAGCTGCGGCTGATAATTGCGTGTAATTGGTGGCGAGGATAATTAGCGATCAACAATAAACCTCCTGGGGTATCTCCTTCTCTCTCTCTTCTCTTGCGTCTCGCACCCGATCCTCGCAATTGGACGCCTCTCGATCCGTCTGCGGCCTGTCAGCGTTTCGCTCTGCGGAGCCGAATACGTCACACGGTAGTCACGCGGTTCGATGCCCGATCCAGCTACTACCTGCTGTTAATCATACACCGCGGAACGAAAACAGGAGCAAACAACCGTGGAGTGAGGAGTCGAAGCTACGCGGCGTTGATGATGCTCTCTGGCGTTTCGCCTGCTTCCTCGCTCGCTTGGACCGGCGTCAGGTTCTCTCTGTTTTTCCCGCTGACCGGTGGGTGACCGCCGGCCACGTGGGGCTTATTCAATGGTCGGTTAATTACTTGTCGATATAATTATGTCGCGGACCCAATGCAACCGGTAATCACAGGGCATGGATATCGTACGGGGCTATTCCACCGCGTGCGTATGGAGGATCCACTGACGACATGAAGGGACGGAAAAGAAAAACACGATTGTTATTCATTGTAATGTTACCATCTTTGTATTGAGTGTGAAAAAAAGAATATATATCTCGTGTCTTATCGGTTATCAGTGTTATATATATACACGCATCTCGCATTGGCCAAGAAATTCTTAAGATACCTGTTTAAGATGGGTAAAGAAAGAGAAACAATAAAAACAAATAAAACAATACTGTTCCGATGCTCGTTGATAACGTAGTTCACCAAGAAATTTCGTCAGCTTTTGTATCAGGGAAAATAGTATCCTCGCTTATTACACGTACGTGAGTAAAATATTTCCAAGCGATATGGAAATCTATTTTCGAAAAATACCCGGCTACCGCGGTTGAATCGTATCGATTTATCATGAGCGTATACGTGTGTTTGTACACGCTTAGTGTATGTCAGTAGGTGGCCATGGTGGGTGTATACATCTTGGTAAAGATACGCTTAAAGTTTTCGCCGAATATTATATTATACCTGGAAAACAGAGTACCGGAGACACACCATTATCTCGCGTCGCTCGTAACATGAAATACCCTGGATATATATTCGCCTCTAAACTGATTGAAATTTTAAGTCTTTACTACCGCAGACTTGATAAGCCCGACGTCAGAATGACGGATACGCATATTGCACAAGTATAAAGTCTCATCGATAATTCCGGAGCTGAAAATATATAATCCCCAGAGGTTATCTCGTCCTCCTTGATAGTGCGAACGACAGTTGCTTCAACGGCATAAGAGCAAGGCGGTACCTGCGGGACCCAGGATGGCGTATCATAGGTGGATAAAAGAAGCGGTGAGCCTATATCGCGGATTTAAGAGGCGTAGGTATAAGGCGTGAGGCGCGAGGTGAGTAAACCAAGGTACAAACATACACAAATGCTAAGCCTCTACCTAGGTAAGAGAGGCCCAACCACGATACAGCTGGGCACGGAGCCTGGCTAACAGTGTATATACCTACAACCTTTCTCTCATCGTAGTTGGAAAAACGTTCTTTTGCTCGGATCCGAAGGCATATAATTTTCTCGGTGTTTTTATTGCCAGGGTAACTTGTCTTCAGGTGAGCTGGTCCGGTCGAGGCGAAGAGGAAGAGGGCGACCGAGAACCAGCGGGGAGCTGGGGATGGGGGAAAGGCAGTCAGTCCGGTGTTGTGGCTGCAGCGGAGTGCCTGGCGGGGGTTGGGGGGGGGGGGAGGCATATCGAAGCAGCAACCAGCGAGTGGCTGCAGTGGCACGAGAGTACTACAGGCACAGCTAACGCGCAGTAGCTGGTTTCTGTCCCCCTTTAAACCCCCGTGACCCTCCTCCACCCCCCTCCGACGCCGACGCCGAGGCCTCAACCTCGCCTTCTCCTCGGCGTCTTATCCTCATCCTTGGCGCGCACCGCCACCGCTGCCGCCGCCGCTGAAACCCCCCGGAGTTCCCTCCGCGCGGATCTTTTCTACGCAAGGATTTTGACCCCCGGTGGTACCATGTACCCTGTACCCTCTGCGGCCATCGGGAACTGTGCTTGTGCCAACCGGGCTCCCTGCCGTCGCTCCTGCCGGAGCCTTGATTTTATTAACTTCAACTCCGACTGCGAGACTGCGGTCAACTTTCAGCGTCACCGTTCATCGTTCATCGTCGTTTATTTCTACACGTTTCCTAGTTTTTTTTTTTTTTTTTTAACCTTTTTTTGATTGCTTTTTATTACTTTATTATTCTTGGCCCGTTTCTAGGGGTCCTCACCTCAGCCACCCTCCAACTGTTGGATGATTAAAAACACACGTCGCGTCCGTTGACCCAGGTAATGGTGGACTGAGAGAGGCTTAAATTCAGGTTTAAGAGGAGACGAATTTTCATAAGACTACTGGTCTTCAGTACATTAGATGAACGTGCTCACTCTTTCACTGTTTAGAGTCATCTAAAAATCATCTCCACGACCCTTTCAGTGTCGGATGAAAATTGTTCAAGTATAGTAACGTGGCTCGAATTTGTCACATTTGAGAAACTACGTGGCAAGGATTTGATTTATGTTCTGGCGATAAGACGTGTTTCAGAATGTTTTCTGGCCTTATTACTTGTCTAATTCTGTCATGTCGTCCAGATGACAAAAAAAATTACCTTTCGGTATATAATTTATCTGAGATTTAAGCTGTGAAAAATTATTTAAACACAGATGCTTGAAAAATCTCTTTAAATTCGTTAGCGAGACGTTCGAATATTAGATGTAAACATACTTCTATGATCAAATTGCTTGTGACAATCGTACCTAAAAAATAAAAATGTTAAGTCAGAAGACGTATTTCAATCTCGATTTGGATACATGTGTCAAATTACGAATACCATACACTCTACACTCCGGTAGAATAACAGGTGTAATCGTGGTTAGAGTTTTCTATTATCTTTTCCCTGTTTCCTCTTCCTCTTTCCCCGCCTGTGCCTCTCTTGCCATTAAATATTAATAGATAGAAAAAATCAAAAATGTATCTAAATTTAACGGGAAATAAAATTTTCTTATTCAAAACACGCATCAAATACCCTGAAATCCTCCCCTGATCACATCGGTTTCTGAGTTCGTTCCAAGCTTTGCGTGTAACAAATGAATGCGAATGATATTTGAAGAGCAGGAATAATCAGACAGGGCGGATAAAAGAAGAGCGAAAGTAAAAAGGTGAAAAAAAAGGGTAACAGATGTAAAAATACAATTTGTATATTGATTTATTGAGCACCGCACGACTCGCGGTATTCGAAAAGATATTTGTATGGGCGCTCTGCGGTCGAAGCACAACTCGGTACCTACATGTATCGTATGGAGTAGCGCACGCATGAGAACGTTTGGTTGTGTGGATGTATGTATTCCGAACAAATTCAGGGCAGAAACAATCTTTCGTATATATCAGAGCTGCGGAGATAGTCGTAGAGCGCTTGGACGAGGGAAAGAGAAAGAAGAAGGGAAGGAGAAAGAAGGAACCGAGGAGCGAGAGCGAGAGCGAGAGAGCGGGTGGGAGGGAGAGGAGCGTATACGAAGGGCCAGTAAAACAAGTTCTGGAGAACCGGTTTCGTTTTATCTTATTTGCTAACTTCTTCTTATTGCCGTAGCTCTGCTCCTCAGGTTCGAGACCGGGTATATTTATACCCGACTCTCACTTGTCGTCCGGCTATACTCCTACAGAACCCGAATTTAATATCAGGGGAGCCTCCAGAGAAGGGAAAAAAAGAGGCGAGGAAGACGAGCGGAGAGGAGAGACTGAGGAGACACATGCGCAAGCCTCTTTTTCTTATTCTATTTATTCCTCTATGCTATACCTGTGGCTTGATATACCAAATCGAAATTCAAAATTACCGCCACTTTTATTGACAATTTAAGAAACAATTCTCATCGTTATATCTGGCGATTTGACGGATGATAGTTTTCGTCGAATGTCAGAAGGGATCGGAGTTGCATTAGGTCAGATAGTCTAAGGTCTTCAAACAAAAACGACCCTTTTTTTTTTTTGTTTCTTACCCAAACGAGTTTGGGAATCTATAGCTGTTCTTTGTTCGATGACAATCGTCGGTGTATCAACTGATTAAGAGGGTGTGTAAAGCTACTTGGGATAACCTTTTCTTTCCATTTTTAAATGGCAAACATTGAGTTTCGTTTCTCTTTATTAATGCAAAAGTTTTAAACACACTTCACGGTCCTTTTCGGCGTCAAAAGTGTTTGACATTATATCTTTCTATTTTTGTAAACGAAATTTGTAAGGCTCTTAATTTCACACTCGACATCTCACTTCCTTAATACCGCACGACGTTTATACGACTGACTGATCCCGAGCATCGAATTCTTCAATCAACCTGATACATACGTTTTCGATGAAAATATTTTTTCCAAGATAATCGGAAACGCGTCAGATAAGTGTACCAGTAATTGACCCATATATTTTTCAAAATTATCAATTGGCGGCAAAAATTGTGAATTTCTCGATGACCAAAATGAATTGCTCTAGAGTTAGACAGTAAAAATTTATTTTTTGGTCATTTTCAAACTAAGGATCAAATAGATACAACCAATAGAGGTCAATAATTGGGACAGGGTGAACAACAACAACAACAACAACAACAACAACAACGACGTGAGTTTCACCGCTTGTCTACACGCTTGCGTGTGTAGATATGCCCGTTCTCGTTAATAATAATTACCCGTGCGGAAACCTTGATTGAGGCTTTGTTCTCGGTCCGTTGTAGTAGATACACGCTCATAGCTGTGCAGTTTATAACATTGCAGCTAGGTACGAGACGAGGGGCATTAGCAGTGAGATCATTGCTTTGAATAAGACAACAACGAGTGATTTTGTGCTACCCCAAGCCGACGTGGCTGCAGTGCCGACCAGCCTCGGCTCACGTCATTACGCAATCCTGTATTTTCCGTCGCGATATGCAGCACGCGATACCCGTTGTAAGACCGTAGAAGCAGTTTCCACTGCAGAACTCTAGAACCGTAGTACAACTGGCCTTGACTGTAAACTGATCGCGGACTAGGTGCTGCCGATGAGAAAGATATGCGAAAAGCGACAATTCGTAACGGGTTACGCAGAAGCGAGACAGAGCAGTTTCCGACTTTGTTCAATGGTAAGTGAGGACGCCTCGTTTTTTCGTGATCATGGGGTATTTGGTAAAGAGATTTTTTAAATGAGAACCGCTGTTCCGTGGCTCCTATGGCGTGAGGCACAGTACATGACTCATCAGACCTCAGCAAACCCCGGACCGAGGTAAAACCAGCCACTGTGCCACACTGGCACATTCGTTATTTGCCACACTATCATGAGTGTCTAATCGACTTGACGCTCCGAACAAATTGATCCACGAGTTAGTTGTAAGTGGTGATAAAAAGTAGGACTTGATTCCCTGAAGAGGATTTGTCTCACCGTGATACGTCGAAGGATTTGAAGAGAGCTGATGATTGTGGGCATGTCGTGACGTGTTATAGACACGGTGAAACAATCATCGGAACACGCGGCGTATCGACCAGATATGTGCGCGTGAAAATCGATTGCCGATGAACGATGATTCGAGGGGTCGACTACCGGCGCAGAAGCGACGAAAAGATAAGCAGCTTTCGTAATCTGGTGCAGCGATCATTCTGTCATGCTCTGAGCCTGTGAAGTGCTGACAATGAGTCCCTTGGCAACAAGATTAGTTCGCGACCCAGTTCGAGGATTCTTATACAAGGAGGAGGGCCGAGGTTCGACCCCTAAAGTCTGACCTCCTCCACCTCCACCTCCTCCCGAAAACCCCTTGGGGCGAAACGTGCAGGTTCCACCTCGCGGGTGAGAGTCCACCAGTTTGCACTCCTCTCTGGTCTCTGTATACCTGCAGTCTGCCCTGCGCTCAGCTTAGCTTAGGCTTAGCTAACTCAACCCCTGGGCCCCATCAGCTTCGCCGGCTCTCAGAACCCCGAACACAACCTCACCGCTCTGTCTCTATACCGTCTTTGGCATACATGCAGCTGACGTGTATCGGTTTCTGTCCGTGTTGTCGGAGCTCCACTGTTTGCTTCTGTAATTAGCCGGTGTGTACCACTGTACACGTACATGTATACACGACGATTCCCCTCGTTTCCCAGCGTGCACATCAGATTCCCGTACCTACGTGCACAAGTCAGTTTGACGATCTGCCGAAAAGATCGTTGTGCACGTACTAAAAAAATAATGTCCGATGAGTCGATCTTCTTGACACTGGCAGCGATGGTGAGTAATTCGAGCGACCTATGCGAGTAATTCCAGACTTGCACCTGGACGCGGGAGATTGTAATAACTAACGATGTAATCGATGTCGATGTAGACGGGTACACTTCAGGTCTCATATCTCGACGTTTCCGTGAGAACGAAATCCATTATCCATCCACTCATCGCGCCGTGCGCGCGGTGCATTTTATACTTATAAAAATAAGTAAATAAACATACACACAGTTAGATCGGAAGAAACGTGACTACGAAGATCCTGGTGGTTTATGAGACAGCTGACGATTTAGTAAGCAGTTTGCAACGTAACACTACCATAAAAGTAGTATCAAACCTGCTACCGCTAATGGATTATCCACTGGGTAGGATTATTCATGCCGAATAATCCTTCAGAAGCGAAATATCACCGTTTCCGTTACTGCGTTGCTACGCGTCGTTCCTCTTGCTTACGAGGACTAATCAGTTCGAAAGGAAAGGCCGAAAAAAACCACGGAAAAGGAATCCAATACGACTGCAAACTGTTGGGTTGGATTTTGACCGGGCGGCGATTTTCACCCGTGCCCAGTTTTTGTTTCCTCGGTTTCTTTTTCTATTCTTCCTTATTCTTTTGGCTCCGTTTGGCACGAGACAACCCCAATAAACTGACAAGGGTCTCGCCCTTTTTCCTCGAGTTTCTCAAACTTTTCAACTTTTTACCGTCAGCAGCAACGAGTGCACAGTAATTTATTTTCTTTAGCACCCAAGACACGTGTTGCGACCAGCCCAACACGTGGTCATGCTTACGTTTCGGGTCGCGTGTGGCGCGCATGGCCAACGTACACGTGCGCGGGACGCTATGTCTGCGCGTCTCCGTCCCCATGTATGTATATACGCGGAAACACGTATAAATAAGTGTGCATGAGATTATAATACAGTGAACCCAAAAGCACTGACGACAAATGTCACTATTTATTTCCCATCTTGTTTCTTCGTCCACCGTCAAACGCTTCGATTTCGTGACTATGCGCTGGCCAAATATGCAAAAAGCTACTTCATCATTCTCTCAACGTGATCTTAATCCACTTACGATGTCGATGGTGCTGTGTAATATGGCCTTAAACGGTTATTAATCAGTAATTATTATCACGTATGCATTTATTTTTTGTCTGTTGATCAATTTCATTCAATTATGACACACTGATGCAATATTTATTCACCGGGTTAATGCTTCAATCACCTTAAGCGACTCATCTCATATATGTACAACGATAATCCCAACACCCACGTTCAATAAGGTCCAATTTTGTCAACTCTTATTTTCAATTCACGAAACCACCACCCGTCGATGCAAATGCGTAAAGGCCAAGGCCGCTCGAGAGAATGAATAGCGTTATCACTTGTTACCCAACGCCTGTCATTCGCAGCTGACAGTATCCGTGTATCTGGAATAGTTTTGAATAACTTTGAATTGATTTAGAGCCCAATACTGGAGTCACCTTCCGCAGTTTTCCCGCCAACGACAAGCGCACATAATTAAAGACTTCGACCTCTAACCGCAATGGAGCACGGTACTAAAATACTCAAAAATCTGACATAAAGAAGAACAATTGAAAAAGCGATAAATGCCGGGAGTAAAAACATAAGTCAGCAAAGATAGTCTTCAGAGATGACATCGTGCGACACCGAAGCTTCAGGAGAATCCTCATTCCCCTTCGTTGGATGTATAAAACCCATTGATTTGAAATGCAGTTGGAGGACCGTTGTTCGAGTGGCTGGTCGAGGTCTCTAACCCCATGAAGAGAAAAATAAAGATTAAAACCGGGTGAGGGTTAGTTTGAAAAACACAGTCAGAGGGGTTTGTGTGGGCAGACCGTACAGCAGGTCAGGTTAGTCAACAGGTGGCTAACCTGCCGGGGTAACCGAAGGGAGCCAAACCCACACAAACAATACGTCCAATGCACAAATACGAATCCCTCCGCCTCTTCCCTCTCCGTCTCTCACTAGCGGGTATAACTTAGGGAGTAGTCTGGGGCTGCCTTCTCTAAGGTTCCAGCTATATCTTCTCGCACACATCTCTAAGGCCCATCTGAACACGAACGCGTTTAAAGCAATGGGGGACTTTGAACGCTGGGGACTCTTTGCACGTGTTCGTGACGTAGCTTGCCGACCCACCACTGGTTCTCAATACAGCATATGCCGACAAGTACCTCGGGGACTTCTTTCTACGATTGACTTACAGGTTCAAAAAATGGCTCCGCTAAGGTAGGCAGTGTACTTCCCCAGATGTTTTCACAGAATTGACGGATGTTTAACCGTCTTAGATGCAGTATTAAGAAATCACAGAAGTAGTCAAAAGGAAAAAGAAGAAAAGGAAAAGGCCCACTCGTACAGTACTCGACTTTTATAAATTTCTAAGTCTATTTTGCGTGACTTTTATTTCATAGATTATGATCTCGATCGTTCCGCGGTGAGTCGAATTTTCTAAATGAGAACCACCGGTCTTCAGCTCCTCTGCCGTGAGGCATAGTCCGTGACTCATCAGGCCCCCAATTCCCTCTTGTACAGGAGCTGTACCCAAAAACGAAGCAACAAACTTCACGGCGAAGCTGAGCCAGTGTGGCACTGCCACACGACTCCCTCTGCCTCTCTGCCAACCGCTGATCGATTCCCGCCTGGTTACCGATTTTCGAGTTTTCAACGTTGTCCAGATAGCTGAGTAGGTAACTGGCCTCGGGGACAGTGTGAAACTCTTCTCACAATTTCAAGGCAGTAACTAAAATAGTTCATTACTCACCATTGCCATGAACGTCTCGCTTCCAGACTATGATCACCAAATTGCGAACATTGACAACTGAGCGGTGAACAACGGGGATCATAAAGGGTCTCGATATTCCCAGTGAGAGAGTCTCGCATCGAATCTGTTTAGAGCATCACCCCACGGTGGGTAGGTACACCTGCGAGATTCCCATAGATCATGGGGAGCCCTGTAGGACCCTTGATCTCGGTTCCCCTCCGGGCTGGGACAGAGTATAAGGTATAATGCTTCCGAAAAAATGGTGTAACCGTCTCTGGTCTGGGGTGCCGGGCCCCTCCACATTTGTGGTACCTTACCCGCCGTACGGTATTTTACCTATGGAATGAATGGGGCGGTACACCTGCAAACTTAGCGGGGATCCCTGCATTGACATGCAGATACTCGTTACACTACACCGTTGCAGTTTGTTAGTATAAAGGAGCGTCGGATAAACGGGTGGTAAAAAAGAAGAGAATAAAATCAGACAAAAACCTACGCACACCATTATCGCAACCGTTTTTCGAGATACGTTTTTCCTCTCCTCCTCTTTCTAATTTACAAGTGAGATTCCTCACATCACCGCCATTTTTCACCTGATTCATCAACGCAGAACGTTCCGGTTTCATTGCAAAGTTTTCCGAGGTAATTTTCTGTACCGTGATGCACCCTACTCGAATTTACCGGGACGAAGAGGGGGGACGAGTTCGGGCAAAAAGAAAGTGATGAATGACTCAGGTGTGGTAACCTCTGTCTACCGGTGGGTAATTATGTCACACTACGGTTGCCGGTCGATGAGTCGTCCTGACGTTGTCGTGAGAGAAACAGAGAAAGCAATGCGGTCGCCGACACTCAACACTCCGCTCTCTCATAGTCAGAGCGAAGAGAGTAAAGAGGACAAACTAAATTCCCTTTTTCTTTCTCTCGTCCTCCCCTCTCTAACGCCCTGCAAATATCAGGATGAATCACATCGAAAACCTGTGGTCGTTGACGTTTTAAATCGCCTCGGAAGTAAGGCGGTTGAACCGATCAGGCATGTAGTGTGAGTACCTCGATCACGTTGTACAAAAGTGTAAAACAGTAGAAGCCACGTGCACGAATGTCCATGTGTATAATAGATTGACTGGGATTATTTTTAATTTCAACAAACTCTATAATCCTCGGCGGGCATGCCCAGTCACACACTCGTACCTCGCACTAAAGACGTACTTATACAAGCCGATGAACAGCACCAGCAGCAACACTGTCTTCTCATCCTCTCCGTCTCTTCAGCTCCGTCTCTTTTTCCCTATTCCCTTTTTTATTTTCACATTTTATACGTTACAGCGAGGAGTGTAAAGTACAGATAGTATTGTATCTGCGTCATATGGGACTAGCAGTGTAACGAAATGATGTTTCTTTTTTTGGTACCAGCGCCAAGATTTCCTCTCGGTCATACCCTGTCAGCCTAGTAATTATCAGCCACTTTATAACTGGGTCACGTTTTACTCCGCTAATGATTGTGCTGGGTTAAAATATGTACGCATTATGTGTACATCCATATACCTCAAAGCTAGATACACTACCGGGAGTCGAACGGTTCAGTGAATCACTCGGACATTCACACCGAGGGTTGTAATTGGAATGAATTTCGTAAAAATACACGTGTCTACGTATACTGCGATCTATCTGTGAATCAATTGAGCGATAAATGAGTAACACGGCTGAGTACAAACGACTTATACATGCTTGGGTGCATAAGAATATAAGCAATGAAGAAGAAAGTGAAAAAACGAAGCAAAGTATATACCTACATGCAGTAGGGATTGGAAATAATTAAAATCCGCCTTCAGAGAAATAAATTCTGAGGGAATCTTGCGGCGAGCACCACTACCAGATAGTGTTTTATGTTTTTATAGTGTGCCGAGTGAGTCATTGGGTATGAGGAGACAATGGTGGAAGAAGCCCTTCGTAGCCCGTCAGAGAATAGCTAACAAACGCATGTAGTTTCCGTATACCTCCATACTCCACACTCCACACTGCACCGTCCATATACCTCAAGGGTTAGCTGTGTGTACATATAATGTATATACCTGTTGGACATGAACACATACCTATGTACGTACACGCGGGGTACATCGATGAGTAAATGTGTGTATAATACTATGGGGGTATGAGTGGAGTACACAAGGTGCGTATGTACCCAAATGCCTACCTATCCACCAGCCATAACGTACCTACGCGGACAGTGAAGAAGTGAGCAGAGGAGGAGGAGGAGGAGAGGAGAGGTTTACGTGTGTTTGACAGACGCGTTACAGGAGATGATGATTCACGTCAAACAAAAGACCAAACATTGTGTAACCCTGGTAGAACACGTGTTGAAGAATTTTAGTTATGTAGGTACACAGCGCGATGACGTACATATATGAATTTAAATTATTTTCTCTCGCTCTGCATACATTCGTACAGGATGCAACCAGGATCCAGTAACAAGGAGAGCATACTTCAGCCCCGAATTCATACAAACGGATAACACAAACATCTGGGTGAATAGGGTGTGTGTTCTTTTAACTTGTACTCTTTTTTGCTCTTTCAGACGTTTTAATCTAGTTCGAGTCGCATGATCAGCATTACGGATCGTTCAGTTCTGATCGTGGATGATGGTGCAGGGACGCAGGGTGTTTCATTACAAGTAATTGCCACGGTCTCTACGGCTCCGAGACACGGTATCATTTTCATAATAACGCCTCTTTCCTACGACGGATTCAGAGTTGAAAATAAACGGGATTTAGAAGAAAAAAAAGTAGGACGAAAAAAAGAGATAGCCCGAGCAGCACCTTTTGCGTCGTCACAGACACGAGGAATCAGGGATCAGGGAACAGGGAACGAAAGTGGTCGAGACTTGGGACTGGGTATCGAACGAGTCTGACAAAAAATACAATTTCAACCAGTTCGAAGTGACCCAGTTCCGTCCCTCCCTCTCTCCCACCCTCGCGCTCTTCGCTCCTTTCGTACACAGACCTCTTTTCTCCCGCACTCCTCACAGATATCCTGGTTCAACTTTGAGTTGTTAAAGATGCGTTATTGAGTAGGGATGTACGTGATAAAAAAAGGCTAGAGTTGAGACTAAACGAAAAATTAGGAAAAATTATTGAATGCAATAGCAGATACTCGTCCGAGTTTTTGCAGTTTAGAGGAAGTTGGAAGAAGTTGATCGTATTTTTGAAGCCTTGCATTTACACGCGATGAATGGCGTTACTTTGTGACAAAAAAGAAGAAATACAGTGTGGACAATATAATTATTTGGTCCTACGCCGTTGTGTCTGACGTGCTGCACTTTGCCTCCCTCTACAGTTTGATATTTTCTTTTCAGCCCATTTCGTCCGTAACTCGGGTGAGTTCGGTTAGGTCCGTGAGAGTCCGGTTTTCCTCGGGCCATGAGTCCCTGGTGGAGGCTAGCCCGTTGTGTCCGTATTCCATCGAGCCCTCCGTGTATCACGTCATTCGTGTTTACACGAACTTGGCCGAAGAGGTGGCAGAGGGGAAAAACAGATTAAACAAAACAAAAAATAAAACGGGAAAAGAGGAGGAGGAGGCGAAGAGAGAAAAACGAAAAAGACAAAACGTCGAGCAGGCCCAACTGGCGGTGGTGGCCACGACCCGCGCACACCAACGTAGAGATTTGTCAAAACAAAACCCCTTTCCCTTCAACGCCGCTCGCAGTCACGTCAAGCCTTTTCCCCCCTCACCCTCCGCCGTTATTTTTGGTGATAATTATACCGAAATGTAGATCCAACTCGTTATAAATATTCACGTGCGGTACACCTTATTTGGAAATGTGATGACATTATAACTTTTAAAGACACAACCCCGCAGGATGTTTGACCTCGAAAGTTGCTCCGTAGCTGAGGATCCACAATCCAGGATTACCTGCTCACTCGTTATCCTTGAGACGCGCAGAGACCTGCAGCAGTTTCAATATAGCGCGGGAGTTTAAGGAACTTTAATAACACACCGTCGTCCTGGTGATAAACTTAAAGAGTCGATTCCCAAAACGCATTACCCCCGATGTATCGCTCGAATGATTGGAAGGCCTGCATTACGGAGAAAAAAACGTTATGCAAGTTGGCGAAACCTGTTTTCGGCAAACAAACATCGTGCCACAAAGGGATTCGGCATCTGAGTGCCCGATGAAAAACGTTCCTGGTCAAACGGTATCGTTGGACGACTCGTGAAGCATTGCGAAGGAGTTTATCCCTGTGTTATGCATGACCTTGAATTGGAAATTATCGCCGTGCAGACCTCCGCCTTTGATTCCAATGCTCAATCGGGAGTAGAATGATCAGGGAGATCAGGCGTTGACGTTGGCAGTCCGTAAGACGGACAGTAGGGCCTCAGATGTAATACCTACCTACTCTCGTGTAGCTGAAGTTGTCACGGATTGGTTTTTACCGCGCACGCACGGCTCCCTGCGTCTGCGTGGTGAACCAAAACAAACCCACCTCCACTCACTACTCCCTTTTCTGACCCGCCCGATCGACTGCAACGGCAGACGAATCGAAAAAAGGAAGAAGACGAGGAGGAAGGTGAAGACGAAGACGAAGACGGGGACGGGTTGCCTTCTCTCCCAGCCGATGGTGCAGTTACACAGCAGGGCAGCCTTCGCGTTCACAATCAGAGACGGACGTGCTCGGTGCACGCGTGTGCATCTTTGCGCCTCTCCTCCGTTTTCTCTATGCCTTTTGTACGTGTTGGTCTCACGAACACCGCGATGCGAACCAGTCTGACCACCTCATCACGAACAATCTCTCCGCGTCGCTCTTCGCTCTGGGGCTATACCCTCGCTCTCTCTTTCTCTCTCTGTTTCTCCCTCTCCTTCTCGCACTCCTTCTCTCTCTTTCTCTCTCCACGTCGAGGGCCACGGAGGCCTTCTTTGTCGTACGGTCAGAGCGAGCGATAACGGAGCTAGTCTGTCGTAACCCAAGACACGAACGCACATCTACCTATACACGCACTTCCAATGAATACGAGATACACGATCATGTGCGCACCTCGTACACCTCTAAACCCAACGGAAAAGATGATACAACGCATACGCACCACCGTACCTACTCGTATTGTGAATTATGGAATGAGATTACAGGCTGCTTCCCCCTCCCTTCCCCCATCACTGTACGTTACCGGGAATATCAGATATGAAAAATAAGAAAAGTGCTGTAAGCGTTGTATCAATCCTCTTCACTGCCTCCTGAAACAGGTCTCATTTCCATTATATGACTGCCTATTTCACTTGTGCAACACAAGTGAAAAAGCAGAAAAAAAAAAAAAGAAAAAGAAAAACAGATATATATATATACCGCCGTCGGCAAAAACCAGACTGAAGGTATAAGAAACGTATGAACAGCAATGGAATTACACCCTATGCAGCAGCCGCCGAGTGCACGGAAGCTGCTGCGCGGAAAATGAAGAAGAAGCATTTTGCGATGAGGCAAAAAGAAACGGGACTGGAAACGATCGAACTATCGCTTTGAGTGCGATCATTGTGCTGCAGCGAGATATCTGTGATGTTGGGTTTTGCAGCTCTTGCCCTGGTGGAGGCTATTTTACAGTATGCAGTCTACGCCACTTGTCGCGGATGGGATTCAGGTCGCAGAACGCAACGGTGCGCACCCGACGATTACGAAATATTTTCCAAGTCGTTGAGCAGCGTTGGACTCCCTTAATAAGGCGGCATGGTCCGTCAGAGCGCGGTGAAGAGGCCTACGGTAAGAAAATGACACGTGATGAGATTTGATATGTGAAATGAGCTCAAAGTTGTTGAAGAATATTTTTCATTGCTCTTCGTTTGATGAATATTGGAAGTGTGGGACATCGGTTCGTGGTAAGAGGAGAAGAGCGATTCGGGAATCCTGGTCATTTCCGATGGCCGATGGTCGTGTTACTACGGGTTCGTAGTAACCTAGAAACGGGTTTGCCCGGGCGCACGAGGCGGCGGTGGTAAAACGGTGGTGGGGAATACGTGGAAGAGATTAGCGCGCGCGTACGCGGCGTTACTTTCGCTGGCAGGGCGCCGAGTCAATGCCACTGCATCGGACCACGAGATAAGGAACTGGTCAACCAGAACGTCCCGCAACGCGACATACCCACCTATCCGCGAACGGTCGACTCGCAAAAGCGTCATTCGGAAGCGGTGCAGTGGCGGTGCAGGCGTCTCAAGCGTGGGTTTTAAACGAACAGCTGGAGGCACTCGGCCCCAACTCGTTCCTCCGGCTTACGCCTTCACCACTGCTCCAAGAGACGTGTATCACCGTACCGCAAAAGTGAACGACATCGCGGCGGACCGCGTGGGCGTAACACGTAGCAAAAATAACGAGAGAAAGAAACGGCGCAGGTTGCGGAAACGAACCCCTCATTCCTTTAAGCGCGGTCATACTTTGAAAAACAACCGTTCCTCATCGGAGGTGGGAAATTTTATCATCGATGGTGCAGCGATGCTCGATGTGCCAGAGAGTGCAACCAAGGGAACGGGGTATCAGCACTGTTCTCCCTGGAATAAGTCGATGGTGGGGTTAGATGCAGGTGTTAGCCTTGGACTCCTAAGAACCATACACCGCACCACACAACACAACACTACAATCTCTCCCCGCAGCTTCTCGCCGTGTGCTTGTATACAACGCGTATACTCCTCTCATTCGTTATGATGTACCGTCACCATAACAACCGATCATACGTGATGATTCTTTGTTCGAAATGAAATGTCGCGCAGTAGATAAAATTACGGACAAAAATACTAACCAACCACTTAAATGAACGAAAAAAATAAAAAAAAGAAAGATTTCCCTAGAGCACTCGGCGATACTTCCATAGTAATTACGACGACGATACTCTCCGTCACTTTCATGATTCAATCATATTAGGGTGATAATTGATGCCTGGGGGGCAAGCGAGAATAGTTTTATGACAAGTTTTGGAATCAAGTTAGTCTCGGGACTAAAGAAATAGCCAAGAACTGGTGTAAACGAGGGATCAGAGATCCCGATGAGCGTGATAAAGGCAGTGAAACTAACGGACCACTCCTAAGGCGATTAACATTTCTAATTTTAGATTCCTTCGCCTTCGCGTTATACCGCCTCGTATGCGTTCGCTACGAGCAGCATAAGAGCTGACAGGCACTGTATACACCTATATGAGTGTTATAGAAACGATTGTGGTATTCGTGGTCTCCACCTCCTCCTCCCCCTCCTGCGCCTCTCCCGCTTGACGTCGCACATTACTTTGTGTATAATACGCTCCTCCACACCTCGTGTTGATGTTGTTTTTCCCTAGTGACTTGGGGTCTTCGAGTAGTTGGGGCGACGCTTTTAAGCTAGAAAAATAGATACGTAGATTTGGAGAAGCCCCATGCAACCGCTGCGAGACCTCTGCACCGTGTCAAAGAGTGCAGAATCACTTCAACGGCGATTCCGAGAAAACTGACATTTTCGATCGACTCTCTTCCCGATCGTTTGCGATGGACTTTGCCACTGCCGTGGACATTTGGCCACCGTCTGATTTCCAACGTAGTCAGCGAGCCCCCATATGAAACCCACATATCGAACCATTGCTCGCATTCAAAATACACCAGCTTCTTAAGAGACAGTTTCTCTGACAGTGGACACGGGGCCTTTAGGCGGGTTCATGGTTAAGCGTTGGCAGCTACATAGCTCCTCGTTGCACAGCAGTACCTACACATACACACAGACACACACATGCATACATACTTGACGCGACTATAGGGATCTTTGGATGGCGTCAGGGAGACTGGCGTGGAATTATCCGATGCTTAGAACGGCGTCTCGCGTCTACGTCGAGCGCGAGGTCACAGATTAACGTTATTATTTATCCTCATTAGTATCATGGGTAAACGTAGCCGGATTGCAATGGCTCTTCATGCAAATCGGTTACATGTATTATACTCTGAACGATGCAGGAGGTTAGTTAGCTCGTTCGCTTGGGCAGGTAAGGATTATACATGCGTCTATCTTATGCATACCGAATGAAAACTAACAGTAAATGAAAATACCGAGCGTACCCTCTCGCGAGGGTATACTTGATGTTTCCTCAATTCTCGATCGTTCCAAAGTAACGCCCGATGATCTGAACAGGAAGAACAGAAATAGGAATCATCCTAACAAAGCAGTACCTTCGAACGTGCTAATTTTTCACATCTACCAATCGTACGCGTCCATTGTACGAAGAAAAGTTGTGTGAGCCTCTAGATTTTCATCGACCATGAAAAACGAAAACTGCTGTCTTTCGTCATTTCATCTATATGGTATAAGTGATCTTGCGGTTAGATTTACTCCCACAAGAGGGATGGCATCACAGCCTCGGGTCTAGGAAGAATATAAGCACACAGGTACGATGCCAGGGGGCAGCACCCCGGTCTTCCGTGACTCTGTGTCCTCTGACGTCACCGTGCAACACGTGTTGCGGGTTGGAGAGAGGGCCCAGGGCACTGTTGGATGGAGAGAGAGGCGACCGATCGTCGAGAGAAGAGAAACGACGGGGGGGGGGGAGAGGAAGAGCAGAGAGAGAAGAGAAGAGAGGAGAGGAAATGAGAGGAGAGAAGACTGCTAACGTACGAAGCGTGGCCCGGGATCAAGGACGGTTTTACTCGCGCACACCGAGCGTCCGTCCCGTCCCCTGCAGGATCGTACCCCGCGGGTAGGTGTATCCGAGAGATCGAGGAGAGCGAGAGAGAGAAGGAGAGAAAAAACAAGGGGTATAGAGAAAGAGGGAAAAGCCCGGAGAGATAAGGAACCAGATAGCCGAAGGCTCGTGTATGGAGAGGGAGGAGGTGGATGCTTGGGTTGGTGCGTTGAAAGGAGCGAAGCGGAGAGGAGAGGAGAGGAGAGGAGAGCTGCGTGCAGCGGTTGTGTGGGGAAGAGAGGGGGTGGAGGAGGAGCAGGAGGGAGAGGAGGAGGGCGAGGGAGGGAAGGGAAAGGGCAAGGAATACGTGTCTCAGCCTGCACGGGTCGGTACAAACACCTCCAGAAGTTCGAACCATAACATTACGAAAGACAACAAGCCACGACTCCCTCAGGTATAATAACATGCACCTGGGGGTTAGACAGTCGCCCTGTTCAAGTGGATGAGGTTGGTTGAGGGTGATTGAAAATTCGTGGTCGGCATCACGGTTGCATCTGTATATTCGAATGAACCGAAAAAGGAAAGACAAGTTTCGAGAAAATCGGCGTAATTTTCGTCTAATTTCTAACTCACTTCCTACCTACCACTTTCTCGCTCTATTTATTTATCTGTAAAAGGAAAATACTATTCTGATACTTGCACAGGAATTCTTTTTCACGTATCGAATTTGTCAATTCGATCCTGAATACCGTGTCAAATATCTTGCAGTTTCATATTCCGGCTTCAAGTTTCTCGGATGTGGACTACGATAGAACCGTGAAAATACGATCCATTAGAGTCCGAACGTTTTGCAGAGCGTCTTTGCAACTTTGAAAACGGTTAAATGAAGAGAGGAAATCCTGAATACAACAGCCTAACTAGCAGCAGAAAGGCAGCAGATGACCGAGTATAAAAGTGATATGAATATCGTATACATGGACATTTATGTGGATAAGATTACGGGCGATATGGTGGAGTGCATTTACGGGAAATGATTGCAGTGACCTTACGAGATTTGTTGGACGTTTGTTAGTCGACGATAACCTATCTTAGCGAATAAATTACGTCCTCGTTACAGGTACGAGCGCAGGTGGCTAGGTGGAAGGAAACGTCACCTTCCGTTGCAACTCGCCATCAATAATTAACGAGCGGTTTCGACTTAACGAGCAATAACTCAATCGATTAATATCCATTTGGTCATTAGCATCCCTCAGAGGATCGTCATCCGAGCTATTAGTTCTGGACCAAGTTCCAGATGGAAATTTTCGTCAAAATGTAAACTCGTTGGTTGTGGTAATTACCATCGATCGACTCGCATGAATCTCATGGCACACGTGTTACCGAAACTGTCATGCCTCCAGAGCTTTTTCGAGTTCGTTTAACCACTCCTTAGATTCCACACGTGTCGTCACATACTCTGTGTATTTTTGACGAAACTTTTCTTATTATAAACACACGCGTAAATGCATTGCACGTTGTACAAATATACAAACATATATATATATATATATATATATATATCATACACACATATATATACATACATATACATATACATATAATATTGCATATAAATTTCCGCATACTTGCGGTTTGCGGCTAGACAAATAGGAGCAAGTTGCGAGATGCCGTTGAATACACATACTATCGCAAAGTTTGCAGTATTACCATGTCAGATAGAGCACCATGAGTACTAAACTGCGAGGGTCGAGGACCCGGTTTGGCAAAATTTTTCCACAATTCGCGCCACTGCATCAGCATTATCATAGCGAAACTCTGAGGTGTGCATGTATACGCGTCCATATATTATCAGGAAGTACGAGAGGTGGTATAATAATAACGTTCTTCTCTCTGTCAACCGGCGCGCGAAGGCAACCGCACGAATATATATATATATTATATATATATGTATATCTATACGTGTGCGTGTACCGCATACATTGACGTCTTTCCATGCATGTGGGTGCTCCGTGGCTGTGAGTCGGGTACGAGTTCCTCGACCCGAATTCCCTGCTTTGCATAAAAGTTCATAGAACCTGCCTCGTCAAATGATCAACTCGACGATGCGGCAGGACTCGGTTTGAGATTTCGCGATTCACACCCGATCGAAACTGGAACACGAATCGTCGTTAGACGAAGCGATCGAAGTTATTAATCAATCCTCGATATTACACCAGAAGGTCTCCCCTGCAGTCATGCAGAAAAGTGGTTTGTATAAACATCCGATACATTCATTCGACCGACGACGGTCCGTCAAGCATGACGGAAAGAGAATGTTTCTTTGTTTTTTCCTAATCGTTCTTCGAGAAGCGACAAATATCATTAAAGATATTTTGACGAATCGTTCGTTCCGATTGGGAATTATTTCTCTCTACACGTGTGCGACGTGTATGAATTTTCAAACATCCTGTACACCGTTGGATGAGGATTGATTCGTTCCTGGTGCCCGCGTTTACCGTCTTTTTCTTCCTTCTCTTTCTCTCTCTCTCTCTATCTCTCGTTCTCTAGCCCTGTCTCTAAACCGAGATTGAAATTCGAGTGTCGAAAGAGCTCGCGCGTCCCTCTGGGCACGTCAGGATCCACTTGTAAAGTCCTACACATACATGCTGACGCGGGAAAGCTCGGTAAAAAGAAAGGAAGAAAGAGAGAAAACTAGGAGATTAATGAAATAAAATCCCCGAAGAAAAAAAAAGAACCAAGATATTTGAACTGACGGGGATATAAACCACGTGACGAAACAATGCAATTGTGCAACAAACTAGGAGAACAGTCTGTTTTCGATTCTTGGTTTCGCAGATTCACGGCTCTTGTAATATTTCTCGATCCTGTATCCATTGCATCGCAGCTCTGCACTGGCTATTTCTTACAATTAGGTATGTAACTTCTCGCAGCTCGTCGCCATGCAGCAGCAATACCAGTAGCTCCAGCTTATGATGCTTGCAAGTTGCAAGTAGTTGTTGCAACACGACTTTACAAATACCTGCAGCAGTTTCCACTCCTTGGCCTTAATTAACATCTGACTTATACCTTACATACATCTCGTTCTCTAGACTAGGAGTACTTTACTGTTCCGTATAGTCCCTGGTATTGCCAGCTCTGTGAGTACGTGCATACACATACACATACGCAGAATCTATCCCTGCACGCAAATTGCATCTAAACTATACGCAGGTGTAAAATAATTATTATAAACACTCCGAGAAACGCTGGCGATAATAAATAATAAATACTAAAATGCAATGGATAATTATTATTCTCACTTACAGCGGTTATATACTGGGATCTGCGGCAGTTGTTAAAACAGTAAATTTTAATATCCCTTCATTTTTTTTCCTTTTTTTTTTTTTTTTTTTTAGCACAATATTCCCTCCGTGCAGTTCTCTTGCGCAGTTAAACTTCGCGTGCGCAAACACAATTCAACAGGATATTTTCTTCTTCTATTTTCTTCTTTTCTATAGACTGTATTGGCGTGAAAATTCTGCAGCTCTATACAAGCAAGATGGAAGGGTATACAAATCTTTGCTAAAAGATTCGCTGTTAATACATCCGGCAACATTTCTATTTATCCAGCGGTCTAGTTGCGCGATTGGGTAAATTTTTAACCCGCATAAATTCGACAGTATAAAGCATTGATTATGGTTATCGTTAGAAATTCTGCTGCTGCATAAGAAGTATAAGATATGATAAAATAGAGATGAAATATGAAATTGTAAAATTCTGATGAATCCGCAGTTCGAGACTCACGTTTCACTGTATATCTGTATATAGACGCGGGATGATAAACGGAGTTGATATCTCTACACACGTATAACCGGTGGTCGACGATCGTGGCTCGTTTTCTCCTGCGAACACACACACACACACACACACCCACACACTTGAGGCACACGAAAGCGTGGATAAACTTCCAAGTAAGCCCAGAATGTGTACGTAGATAGGAAACGTACACTGCCTCGTGTGCAATTGTATATCTGTGATTATTTTCCCACCGGCAAAGTACCGTCGTAAATAATTTCAGAACCTCCCAGCCACAAACCGTGTGACGCGTCACACGTACGTTCGAACTTTTTCAATCATCAAAAGTCATCGATAAAATTTTTTTCGTTTCGTGTAAATATCAAGAATTCAGCGCGCGTTACTTCGCTTGCAAGAAGTGGATGCAATTTTTTTACACAATAATTTGATTGAAAATTTCATGAAATTGAGTAAAAAATACGTCGTTTCGATGAGAATATTTCGAGTTTTTCTCTCTCCATTTAGAATCGCGTAGTAATTTTTCTTTCTAGATGATTGACATGAGATTGAAAATTGGTGAGAGAATTTTTGAATCCTCGAATTTCATTCGATATTCCCAAACTTTGCCCAATCTTTTCAGGGCTAGCATCAGCTGCGACACGGTCCTTCTGCATACACGTAAATACGAGGGTGTATGTATATGTATATGTATTGTATTGTATATAGATGTACATCCCTCAATTAATTAAACTCTAACAAAGACTCAGGTGTCCCGTTCAATCTGACGACCCTTAGGAGGGTCGAAGGCGTCATTTAACCCTTCAGCGTGGTCCAATAATGCGGACATTATCATACGGACGACCTACTTAGCGCCGCGAATAAGAACCCCTTTCCTGCGTCGACCCATCAGGCTTTGCGTTGGACTCAGGTGTCAGGCCTGCCTTTTACCTCGTCAGGGATCCGAGCGCCGTCAGCTATTGTCTGACGGTAGAAATATATAATAAGGAATTGTAAAAAGGTCCGAGGTAATTGCGCGGACCCTGCTGATTTTCATTGCCATTGTTATTATGCTTTATGATTACGATCATTGTCATCATTGTTAATATTAGGCTTTTGATTTTTACACTTTTTACACTAGAGACCGTTCTGTTGTAAAATACGGTCGTAGAATCGTAGAGCCACGAACCGTCAGAAAAACTTGACCCGGAACTACGTTACGAGAGAGGCAACTGGAGTCTAGGATATTGTAGGATAAACTATCCCATGGGAAAGGTGTGTGTATGTATATATGTATGAATGGTGAAAAGGTACTGTGGGAGGAGAACGAGAGTCGTCGGATTTTCGGCTTTAATAGTATAATGGCTGTCGTATCGATATCGACTCGCTGGTTAATTGATTTTCTTTTCTTTTATTAATTTAGAATTGATTTTCACTTCCCGTCCTGTTGACATCACGTTTTATAGGTGTCTACGGCGTCGGTGTTACGCTGGTGTTGCAATCTCGGCGCTTAAGCTGAAATTAAGTCGTTTGTATGCTGGCAATGGGTATGGCGAGCCGGTAGCTGTTCGTAATACAATAAAAATAGAAGAAGGTAAGAAAAAAGAAAACCGAGAAAGAGAAAAGAGAGAGAAAAGAAGGAAATGAAAAATAAACTGCTTATAGCTTGAGTATATATATATATATATATAGGTATAAGAACTGAGCTGCAGGCCATTATAAGGCAGAGACAATGGAAGTTAGTGCAGCAGTCATCGTTCGAAAGCATTTATAAAAATTTTGTCTGGATATTGCGACGATTTTCGTTGTTATCATTATTATTGAACGAGCTTTACTCGTCCATGCGAATGAACTCGAAGTTTTTGAAATTCGGTAACTAGGTAACGAGATATTGGAAGTTCACGAAAATTTTGGGATCTGGTATGATTGAGAGTGCAAAGTTGAAAATCCGCGTATCATTGGAAACTGTTGAAAACTTTTGGGGAAAAATTAAATCAGCAATTTTTATCTCCTGGATTATTGATAGTTTATCAATTATCCGTATAACTACAAGAAAATAAGAAATATTAAAAATCAAGAAACGACGGAAATCGATAAGATCGAATTAACATAGATCAGGAATAAAATAAAAAATCAATCTCAACGCGCCGAGAACTGCTCCTCTACTCTTAAGATGCAGCGGGTAAATGCGCGTACAGATACGGTATAAACGTGAAACGTGAAAAATATGTACATATATTTACATAGGTAGTTAAATTATGTACAGAGTATGGAAATGAAATGATAAATTGTAATGCGATATCTGGGCCAAGGTTAAAGTTACTCGACGATGCAGCGGCGTCATTATCAAGAACAATGCTCAACGCTGCAGTTCTAGGCAAAGGCAAAGGCAAAGGCAAAGGCAAAGGCGATCCGGCTAAAGTAACGACTATATGGTTTTACTAATCGTTGCGTAGCGGTTCTCGGATATTGTGAAAATGCTAATTTAGTTCGAGGCTATTGTTCAGTTTTCCAGCACTTATAATGCAGCCATCCCGTGATTCAGAGTCATTGGATGGACACGCACGCTAAAGAACATTTCAACTATGCCTACCAATAAAATTATGGCGAAAGTTTCTATGAATCTAAAAATAATCTCGCCCATACAGCGCTTGTATATGCAAAACTTGGCGAGTTGTCCGAGTTTCGGAAAGAAAGAAAATAACAGAGAGGATAACCCTAAAAATAATTTCGAAACGCTCTTTGAGACAAAATAAAAATTCAATCCTTAGAGAACAAGGATAAAAAAAAAATTTGCCGTAAATAAAGTGGATTTGATGCGTTAATCGTGCGAGAATTAAATCGTAAAATATTTCGACAGCAAAGTTCACGGGGATGGTTGTAAAATAAAACGATGGTCATCACATTAATCATTTAGCGCTTTTTTTTTTAACCTGTTACTTCCTCTTGCCAGGCTCGTTGATTTATCCGCAAGTTAACGATCGATTCCTGCATCTCAATATCCCGTCGACCGTCGCCGTGTGGGTTTTGTATAATTAATTACGAGTGTGTCTTACAGTGCAATCGTAGTTGATTGTAGAATTGCGAACGACGATCGAGAGGCCGGAGATGAAGTGAGACGGTGATAGTAAAATACGGGGGACAGACGGACAGACAGATCTAGCTAACGGTATTCTTTGTAGTCGTTGTACACCACGTGCACTCACATCCAACGAACACCTACACGTCCAGCTGGACGAAGTGTAATAGAAACAGGCGGTGCAGGCTGCTGCCTACGAGCCACCTATATATACCTATTACAAGCTAGATATCCGGTGCGTGGTGAACTGCGTAATTTGCGTTATTACAATGAGAGGTGCAGCGATTGAAGCAGCGAGAAATCCCGTATCTATGTATTTACTTACGCGTGCGTGGGTGTCTCAGCAGCTACGCTAGTGTGTCCGAAGTTTGCTTGTCATTTACCTTCTTTAATTAATTAAACACCGCCTGGCGTCGTTTATCGAACCGTTCTTGTAGCTGTACTTACATCTGAATGGTTGTTCAGCCACGTTAGCGTACACTTGTTGATGGATTATTCATTTATCTACGACACGCTAGTCCGCCGGCTAATTACACCCGCTGATCACCATACCGCTCGAGCGTTGAAACAGTGCCAACTAAACAGACCTCGAACGCCTCTGGACAACATCCTGAGATGTTATTCAGTTTCTCTGCTTATGAAATGCGAAATTGACGACGAGAGGTGTCGGTTTTCGGAGCAGGATATCGGGTTGGAAAATTTGTTGGTGAATTATTTTTACGGAGGGAATCGTCTTTCCGTACTTGAAAATCGCGTGATAATCGGATGAAGCGAAACCGGACCGGATCACCCGGTTGTAAAGCTGCCGTTGAACCGTATCTGATTAACAAAGGGGGCTGTTTTACGATCGCTATACCAAAATCACTGACGGAGTGATAATAAAATAATCTAGGCCTCTCGAGTCATTAGGCCAGCCCTCCCCCCCATGTTACTTAGCAAAGTCCACTTAAGGTCGCCCGAGCTGGCCTTATACTATTTCGAAGCAACAGTGACGACTATGACCGCACTGTGACATCAAACAAACGCAACACTCTGATCAAACGTCTCATGATCAGTTTTAGACTCATGTTACACGGTTCAAGTTATAATATTTTTAGTTAAGTTGAGGTGTTGTATCAGATCAGATCGTGCAATCTCAGGACGACACATTCTACTGCAAAGTAGGATTAATTTGAGAAAAAATTTGCAACTCTCGAATTCCTAAGCAAATGTATAGTTTAATCGGTATTGATGAAGATTTGAAGAAATAACACGAGGACAACTTTTTGCAAGTTGATCAAGACCACGGAGTGTTCAAACTCCTCGCTAGCCATACAAATGTGCGATGCAACACCCGAGTGTATGGCATACACCATAGAGCAGCAACGTTGCATGGCGTATACGCGCCGTTAAGTGGATCCAATCAACTCGGTGGCTATAGTAGCAGCAGCAGTAGGAACAGTAAGAGAACGAAGGAGAGATGACACAGTTATTGTGTTACAGGGAGTTTCGTATTATAGATACCTACACCGCGTACGCGTCGATGGACGGGGGAAGAGGAGGAAGCGTAGCGTACTACGTAATACGTAATAGGTTATACGGCGGTATCAAGTGTACATGGTATAAACCCACCATGGAGTAGGTAACGGCGGAGCCCAGGAGATATCGGCATGGGCGCCAAACTCATTCCACGGCGTCCTACGACTCACTGCTGATAAACCAGTTTGTAACGCGTTGTTGATTCCACAATTGGTTACACGGAAATTGAAGCCAATTCACGGAAATTAACATCCTCTGCTCATGCCGGATCGACGCACTGTGCACACTCTCTGTATGTGCCTGGAACCCACACTCGGTGTTTACTTTTAGATGAAGACAACCAATGTATCGGACCAACAACCCGCCGTGCATAAAAGCATGGAACGATGGATAGCCAACGAGTGAAATGGATTGAAATGTGATGGATAGTTCTGAAAAACGGTAATGTCTTCCAGGAGGACATTCACGTCTATACCTCTTCAGCTAAGCCTCTTACTTATTCCCATCTACTCGATATCGCCTTTGTGCTTTATCGACACTCAAAACTTATTTAGTCATAGTTTGCTTCCGCCGACTTTTGCTCTAATGGGTTAACTAACGATAACACTAATTACTAAAACAATCATATTTTTCGACCTAAATACTAACTTCACTTTCTTTCATCTTATTGTTAACCAATTCTCGGGCAAGGAAAACCACTTCATCCTTAAAGACAACCACTCACGTATACTTAAAAACACACCACGCAGATATGGAGATGCATTTCATATATATAAAGTTATAAGTGCACAGCCCATTGTTAGAAGTAAACGAAAGCTTTTCGTGTCCGACGAATTTCAACCATTAGGTTCCTGAGACAAATAAGAGGAGATATATTCACCTGGACACATAATTTTCAACGTTTATTTATTCATTGGATTGGAGAGTTGAACTCTGCAGGGCTGAGGATCTCCTAGCTATAGGTATAAGTAATTCGGTTCGGAATCGGCTGGCAATTTGTCTGAGCCCCGGGCAAACGGCCGACCTTTTTTTACCTCCAGTTTTATCGAGATCAAATTGTTTGGGATCGGGTCTCCTAATCGCGAAAGGCCCGCTGTCGAGCTTCCGGAGTAAGGACGGGACTTTAGCCTGATTGAATTAACCCACGACGCCACTGCTCCTCCTGGATCTCGTAAACTTTTCTTTCACGGCAGCCACTACCCCGCCTGCCTCGTGTCACGTCGAAACGATCCTCGCAAATACTCGTCAAGGAGAGAGACTAGGCTCCCAGAAATCGTACTCCGAGTCTCCCCAGCGAGTAATTAATGATCACCAGCGCGAATTGATTGCGAAGATAGGTGGAAATAAATAAAATTTTACTAACGTTGCTGACTCAGGTTTCTTCCTAATTCACTAGTCAGATCGAACAGGATTTTTGTTTGCAAGAAAGTCTTTTGACTTGTGCCATATTTCATATAATCCATATGTAACGAGGAAAAATTTTTCACTTTAGTATTAAGAATGTCGATTCTCAGAAGTAATCGAGCAGCTGACCGAGTTATTACCTAAGGATGTTCTACTTGACCAAGAAACATGGGTACCGTCAACGGAGGCGCGCTTCTTAAGGTGAGCAGAGAAACCGGTAGCTGCAAACGCGTCCCTCTCATTCCGGTTGGACCCGCAGAGCTGTAAGCCTGATCATCAGCTCCCAGCTGGCGAACCGACATGTTACATCCATCCATTCATCCATTCGCACAACTTTTTGAAACCGACAAAAACACCGCCCCGTTCACTTCGACTTGCGAATGACGAGGACGTGCATGGATTGCGTTATATGCTCGATGTCTTTTCTTCACCTTTTCTTATAACGTTGGCACATCACTTCTCTCCAAGATGCTTCAACATTTTCTACATCATATTTCATGAATTCTGTCATCATCACATGCATGATAAAAATAGAACAGTGCTTGCAACAGTACCCAAAGTGATTGCTTGCAGAATGTGATTTGTTTGCGCGGGAAAATCTGGTGAGATTTTCTAGTTGTAAAATGGTGACCGGTCAATACGGGATTGTGTAAGACAAGTTACATACACGCCGCTATTGCTCAGTGGCAATAGATCTCTCGGCGGTGCCTACTGGGAAGCAAGAAAAATATGAAGAGTGAGGGGGGGGGGGAGGGAGATGTGTGTATGGGGGACAACAAACTCCTACGTAATACCATGCAATCAAATAGTGAAATACCACTTGGAAACAGCTCCACTCACCCAAGACACGTGCAGAAATTATATGCGGACGCAACTTGGATATACTAGACGAGTTTCATTTCACTAATAAACACCTTCTCTCCTTATCTTATAGATATATACCCAGCGACCTGGTTTTTCACCATACACTTGTTCTCAGGCGCCCACGTCTTGACGCACGATAATTGGTAGGCAAAGCTTTGCGTAAAAAGTGGAAAAAAGTGCGATCAAAAAATTGCTTTATCGAACACATAAATGTATTTATATACCCGAGGATGCAACGGCTCGTTCTAAAATTACGTGAAAGGCGAAGAAGCGATCTTTTTTTAACAATATCTTTCGAGGCGGGTTAGGCGCAGACCTTTAGAAGCGATATTTATGTATGCATATTTACATAGACTATTCTATGTACGTCTCCTCTACACGATAGCTTGAGGTACCTTGGGCTGCCTGAGCTGTCGAGGGAAAGCTGTTTTTCCACGTGCGTGGATGTAATGCGGCTGTATACAGGCGGTGCAAAAGTTTCTCTGTATTTGCCGTTTGCCGTCGGCCTACGTAACCGCTTGCCGTATGACTGGACGAGTGAGTGAGTGAGTAAGTGAGTGAGCGAGGTAGAAAAACATTGCAATCAACCGGGTAGGTATATTCAGTCGTTATTACGAAATTCGCGCGATAAAACGTTAATAACTATAATAACAATAATAACAATAATGGGCTCGGCGAAGACTTGAAAAGTATTGGCGGTAAACATTTCGCACATACTCTTATAGCCATGCAGCAGCGTGCGAGGCTGCAACGCAGAATAACTGGACGTTCGATCATAACCCTGCGTAATTACGCATGTCCGTGGAAATTTGCACACAGAAATTGTGGACCAAGACATTTGAAAACAGATCTACTATCACGACTGAACGTGTGTGCGGCGAAAGCGGTTTAAAAAACATCTCAAATTTCTATTCTACAAAAACACCGTTTAACGATTACGCAACATGGCTGTCATAGGTCAACGTAAACACCGTCTAGTAAAGCTTATCTCAGACGTTACAGATTATAACCACTGAGGTTTTAAGAAATTCAGACTCCAACTGTTTTTGCAGGAATGGCACGATCAGAAAATGACCACGTTTCAAATTTTTCATCAATCACGTGACCCCGATTGAAGGTTAGGTATTTTTCTTTCTTTGAGTCCACGGTGCCATCTATCTGCAAGTTTTCAAATCAAGTTAAAGAGGACTTCGGAAGATTTTTTTTTACATCGTCTATTGCAACCTGAATTGAATTAGATAGGAATCTTGTTTCTGTTCACCATTGCACGCAACGTTCGGTGAGTGAAACTCTTCGTGCTTATTTAGCTACGCAGAAAAAAATCATCAGAGAGTTTTGCCGACTCTATGAAAACGTATCTTTGACTAGCGATGACAGAGAGGTTGACATGTCAATACCAATTCGGTACACTCTTGGCGGTAGTTTCCCATTGAATTTTACCGACTTACCTGAATTGTGCATGTTTTGTATACACCAACGTTGGTCCATTGTCGAGCGATTTGAAAAAGGTCAGCGGAGAGATTCGATACGGGAATCTGGTTCGAAACAGTCCGCAATTTTGGTGCCCCAGAAGCTCGAATGGAACGGCCGTTAACTGGCTTTCAACATGGGTGGTCGGTAGATCCGACGACGAGACTGACCAATGGACAGAAGTCGAAAGGCGACTGTCGCCTGTCGCCCATCGACCCTGCGATTATCCGAGGATAGAGTGCAGCGGATACGATTAGGGAATATACCTGAAACCGAAGAGCCGCGACGCGTTGCAACGATACTTTCGCAACGGAGTTGTAAAACGCTGATGGTGAGAGAAAACGATGGACGAATGATTGTTACCTACCAACCAGCGTAACACCAGTCGTAGTAAAACTTTGACATCGGCTCTGACTGACAGCCCGAGTATACCTATTCCAAAAAATAAACAGTATCGTGTCGCATCGACTCTTCGGGTTAACCTCAATCGCTCGTGTAACAAAATCGGGATTTTGACTGTGGTCGAAATGCTCTCGGAGTGCAAGGCTCGCCTGGACAACGAAGGAACTCGACTGTAAACAATATACTGATCGTCAAAGCCAGGTTACTGCTCTGGGCTATCGAACACGTGGATGTACAACACTTTGGCAAGCGTTTGTGCAATGTAACGCGTCTGCGAGTCTGCAGCTTGCCATTCCAGCCTCGCGCGCTCAACGGGTGGTTGGAATAAATGTGAAGGTAGATAGTTAGGTGGGTAGCAAAAGCATACATTTAGTTACGTTACAAGTTGCGCTGCACGGTCCCTCCTTAAACCGTTAAGGTTAAGAAGGTTGTAAAAGACTTAGTATGACCATAACGATCAGCTTTGTAGGCAAAATATTTATGCCTTTTAGGCACAGTGCCGTCACAGGAATGCCGACGGTCTTTTGAAAGGCCACCACCACTGCTTCTCCCTCTCCCCGCCACCTTCCCGGGTGAGGTCTTCTTCCTCCTCGGTGCTACGGTGGAAAATTGAGAATTACGCAAGGGAAGCGAAAAGAGGAAATAAAAGAACAGTTTGCGAGACAGACGGAAAAGATTGACTGCAGTAAGCTGTCCCGAAAATTCTGTGTCTGCACACTGCAGAGCCCGCAAAGTCAAGCTTTCCATTTGGACCCGTAACCTTGAATATTTTTTCTCCTCTCTACCTCTCGTCTATCTCTTTCGTTTATTTTTTCAAAACTTGTAACTCTGCCGGTACTAATTTATGCGCAGAGATGCCGCAGTACGAAGAGTTGGAGGAAGCTTTTGACGAATAGGCCGTGACAAAAAAGCGTTAAAATATATGTAATCTTTTTCGGTCGGCGAGTCCCTGCATCAGGAGTTATAGATGGTACGCGAGCATCGACGAAGAATTAAGAATAGCCATGGTTGCATGATATTACTACAAATGGCGGGCAATGCCCTGGTAACGGAGAAATCATGGTTGAAATACCGTGAAGTTGAAACCCTTCGGTTCGGTGGATAAATGCACAACGCCCGGTAATTCTTAATAGTCGGTATCATGCGTGTGTGTACATCGAGGCTAAGGTGGAACCTCCATTGTCGAGTCACCAGGACCAACGCAGGGTGTTGGCAACGCAGCCCCAGCACGCGCGTGTCTCTAACGTTGTACAATAACTTCTAACTAACTATTATGCTCCTCTGAGCCGTGCAGCGATCATGCGTAGGATTTTCAAGCCGTAAGTGACCGTGCGCGTCCGTGTGCATACGTCACACGGTTGTCTGCCGAGCAGACGATTTTTATCTCGTTGTCATATAACGAGAGATTTCATCCTACATACGGACGGTTCCAAGTCTCCGTTTTAACTGGCACTCGATACGAGCGCTTACGTGGGTATATGCGTGTCTGTCATTTCCTCCAACTCTCTGAGAGTAACCCGATCCATCCATCGGCGGGTGTTTTTACAATCGTATAGTAAAGTTTGTACACTTGCCTTGACAGTTGCCCCGGTTTTTGGTCTTCTCAGACTTTTTCATCCTTTTATTCAACTCGACACCACCGCCGTACTACTTTGGGGGTCAGATACGAGGGTAACCTGTAGCTAATAGGAAACGTAATAGCGAGTGAGCTTTGATCGCACGATACGTTTGAGCGTAAGGCGATACGTCAACCGCCACATCGTTAATTCATACGGGGCTCGTGGTGGCGGACCTCCAGGATCTATTCGACAACCAGAGACCTGTCTGTGTCTCCTCGAGTGGAAAATTCAATAAAATATGTTCGGGTTCGCGTGGCGCCAGTGCACGCCTCCCGCGAGCCGAGAACGAATTCAACGAATTTAGTTCTTTTCGTCGTCGTCGGTCTCGTCTTCGTTTCTCTATTTTTCAAGCCTCCATCTCCTAGTCAACTTCCTAGGCGACTTCCCAACGAAGCCCGGAGGAATTTCTGGTAAATGTTTGCGATCATTCCGTTTAGAATTTCATCCAATTTCTTCCGTGTCTTCCTGTATGGTTACCGAGTTGGCTAATACGCGGAGGATTCCTTTCGGTGAACTGCTGACGCAGGGGTTCACCACCGGGGTATGAATCCCGCGGCTCCATGTTTCAATGTCACCAGAAAGTACGGGACATTTGTTGACTGACGTTAGAAAAGAGAGAAGAAGAGGAGGAAAAAAAGTCTAGCCAACGGAATAGGTAGGTATACCAACCAGTCTATTTCTGTTCCATACTCGACTCACTTGTGTTAGATTTAACGCACGCGTCCGTATACGCGGGTGCCCCGCGCCTTGCTGCCTGCCTCCTTGGGGACAACCGAATTTACTGCCTACTCATTTGTAACAATAAGGCAATAGAGGAATCTGTTTCTATCTTCCTCCCTGCACTCCGGTCCCGACCAATACAATTGCCAGAAAATCCACAGGGATGATCGTCGACGTCATCTAATACACTCGTTCAGCATGCCTTTTGTATAAAAATACTGATACTCTAAAAACATTTGTCTCGCATATGCGGTGTGGCACAAATTTCATCGTTCGTTGTTTTCTACTCATTATCCACGTTATACGCTTATGTTTGTTGTTCAATGTTCTCTGGAGCATTTAAAATTATACCCGATTTAAGCTCGTCCATCCTCGAGTCCCGCATTCGGTTATGAGGGATAAGTCATAGTAGGTAGATACAAAGGTGTGACTTATCGAGGGCATAAGTCACTTAAGTAGTCTCAAAACTAGGCCTTCGAGGAGGCGAGTACCGCCAGCACCACCTAATGTACCAACCTACGTGCGTCTGGCTGTCCCTTCAGCGCGCGTCTTTACGCGTGACAAAAGGTGGAGGACGGTGTGACGGATTGGTCCCGATCCATCCGGATTGGTCACGGCCGGTAGTAAAGTTTTGGAAATATTTTGCCCCCAAGAAAAGGTGCCTGGTCCATGTCTCAATATTTTTTCTCCGCCATATCCTTTTCTCAGTTTAAGAATGACGTATTGAAGCGGTCTCTCGTTTCTCGGACCAAGCACGGATGTAAAAAAAACTTTAAATCTTACGGGAAAGTGGAAGTTGGAAAAGTCGAACTTTGTACGATTCCGCAAAACGATGGAAGAGTGCGGGAAATTTTTTTTTCCTCGCTTCTTATGAAGACTGTCATTATTCTTTCAGCCGTCTCGGATTCTCCTGTCCCAACCGACAAAGAACCGGTAGTGAGAATTTTAAAACCGCAGAGTCAACCGGGGTGTATCGCATATGTGACGTACCTTTTTACACTCCTATAGGCGTGTAAAAATAATTATAAATAGCCACCGTGGTAAGTATAAGGGGTATTACTGGTCATTGTAATAATGATAGAGAGCGACGCGTACCGCGTATAATATACAAGTTCATGGTTATAGAAGCGGTATAAGAAACCATGTTTCAAGCTAAGACAAGTGAAAAACCGGTGCAGCATGCGTATCGATGTTTGTACATGCGTTTACGCTGCAGCCGTATCTCAGTGGAAGATAGACAAAGTTGTATCGCTTTTCTTCATCCTACACTATAGCTTAGCTTGTAATTAGTTTCCTTTCAGTGATGACGTGTCATTAAAATTAATCGTCCCTAAACTGAACAACGGTCTTCAGACAATGAAAATAATTCGATCGCTCTTTTATTTTTTTCTTTCATTTTTGCTCAAAGCTATTAAATCGATTGTGATAATCCCAGCTGTATAATTAGGTACCATATTGGCAAATGATTTCTTAAAAGGTCTCAAGTTTTACCAGAATGGATAAAGACAAAAAGTTGGAATAAATTTCTGAAGAGAGTACAGTTTCAGAAGAACAACGAAAACTTTGTAATTTAGTCCTTTTCCGTAAATTTTCAAGATAAAAAAAAGACTCAAAGAAAAAAAAATCGTAGAGCCTTCAAGAAGTAGGGGGAGAGGAAAAGAACGGCAGGAACGAATGAATATTGATCGGAGAAAGGGACCCGAGTGAGCATACTGCTATACATCATACCGGTGATAATCGTGGATTGGGCGAGTGTATAGTATCGTTCTTGATTTTTATTAACCGACATTTCTGCGTCTATAAAACGCCCGGCAATCTTGGTAGAATCTTTGCGAAACATGCGGCATTCAGTATCGCTTCCCTACGGCCCTTCAAATCACCTCTGGTATCATGTATACATATATATATATATATATATATGTATGTATATAGATGTATAATATAGAGACGCAGGGAGATGAAGAGACACATCTTTACGCACACAACTAAGGATCGGCGGACCGGCTCGCTGCATCGGGTTCGCTTTGCTCCTCTTCACCCCTCCAGCAGTTCGTACGGATATAAAACCTGATGGCCGATAACAACCACTAGGCTGCGTTACGTTCGCGCTGCCGTTCGCGACTGTATGCCATGACACAAAGGCTGTGAGTGGTTTCTGTTTTATTGGAACCACACCACACCACACCACACCACACCACGAGGAGACAAGACTTCCCCCGGACTCACACGGACGCGAGACACAAACGCCTTTCGAACGGGGACCACGATGATGGCCTGACAATATGCGATCCGCATCGATTCCCTGAATTTCTTATACGACCGGCGAGGGCGCGGAAGAGGTTATCGAGGAATTACCCATCTCATTCATGCCGCGACCTGGAGACTCGAGCTCAAATGGAAATTCAGTAATTTTGCATTTCAATAGCTTCGCAATAGAAGTACTTTCTTTCATCGTAGAAAAATCGTTACCCATAATGACTTCACGTATCATCCGAAATGAATCCACGAGTTTGATTCTGTGTGGAATGTAGCCCGAGATAGTGGATACTTTTTGACAAAGGTCAACTTTGATCATCAGCCGTTGCACTTGAGTAAACATTCAATTTCACTGTCCTGTTTTCGACCAAGCTCAACATCCTCGTCGGTAGTTGTTCTTGATCTCTTTGTTCCAAGGTATGGAAGTGAACATGATCTTAATAAGTACCCAGGAGCTATCTTTTGGGAAACATCGCCGATAATACACCGAGGACGGAGGGTCCACCGGAGTCTGGATTCTGAAGGGCCCTTGATATTTATGCGTCGTAAAAGCTACCTACCTAGTGAAAGGGGCGCGGTGGACGGCGGTCGAGTCAAGGGTGAACTGACCGGACATCGGTTTTGGGGGAGATCAAAACGGCCAGTCCTTTTGCGGGCCACGATACCGCGCTCTCCGTTTATGGCCGAACAAGTGACCGATTTCGTCGCTAGGATGGCGATAAGGGAGACATAGAAAATGAGAAAGAGAAAGAGAAAAAGAGAGAGAGAGAGAGAGAGAGAGAGCGGGAAAGACTGACGAGCGCAGGCGAGAGGATATGAGACAGAGTATAGAAACGGGAATTCGATCTAGCGACGAAAAATAAAATGCTTGATGAATATGAGGGTGTGAATAATTGAGTGAACGGGCGAAACTCTTGCGAGTAAGCATTTCATCATGGTATTACAGGACTGCAAAAGAGAAAGAATTTTCGCGAGTATTTCCTTCTCAGAGGATATTTCCTCAGGGAGAATCTCCGCAATCTTTTCAGATCTGTGAACACGAATGAGGAAAAGGCAAGGGATCGGGACACGTAGATGTATCCACGTGCGCTGTGCGGTTCGATGAAACACTGCGTGGCTGCATCAGTGTGTTTGATCAACCGGAGGATATATATCTCTTAGGCAGATATTGACAAAGACTTGAAAAGATTCGGTAGAGTTAGAAATTTGGCAGGGAGTAGAGAGAAAATTGATAACAAACAAATCGAGAGCGCGGTCCGCGGAGAGATATCCTCTTTGCTTTGGGTTGAGCCATCTCTTAAAAGTCTTTTTCTCTCCCTTTCTCTCTTTCTCTCGGCCGCTACGTCGCGCTCCCATAGGTACATACATACATATACGGTATAGCCAAGAACTAAATCTCTTTCGCAAAAAGCATTTAGCTATTTCTCGCAGCAAACGACCGTCCCGAAATACGCCGAACATATTTTAAACAGATTTCTTTCCACTCGAGGTATATTTATGAGGGCGATGCTGCAGCCAACGCACAGCAGTGCAACGGGCTCGCACTCTCCTGCCGACCTGACTCGAATACTTTTAGGGTTTGAATTTAAAAGGTTTAAAGCGATTTCCCAAGGGGGGAGAAAAACCGACGATGCCGGAACCGAAACCAAAACAGGAGGCAAAACCCTCGGCCTGTCCTACAGATCAAACCCAGTGCGTAGTTTCTACTGTGAACACAGGCATATTTTCGATTTATTAACAAAACCATAAACCATTGTACCCGACATGAGAGCCTATTCTTCTTATATTCAAACTTGAGCTGGGCTCAGGTGGATATAAAAACCTTTTCCTTATATAACAGTGTTCGTGTACCTGCACACTTGGTGGATATGAAAAGAGAAACCTGCGTAGACGTGGGTGGAAATTAACACACGTGTGTACCGGCCGTTATGGCGTATAAAGAGAGTCTCGAATCGAGAATCGAGAATTGAGAATTTCTAATAGAATTAATGCGCTCCTCTCAGTGAAACGCAAGGATGCCTCGAGGATCCAGGAGCCTTGAGCCCAGAGCGTAAGATTTACTTTTCATCCGAAGAATATGTGATCAGGGTATTAGAGCCTCTGTATTATTAAGAGATGGAAACTCAAAGGGGAGTTGAAAGTCCTTCGGGCCTGAGGAGACGTTTTACGTTTTCTGATTTCAATGCCGGTATGATTTAAAATTCATCAGCCCTCTTTAAGGGCTTATTTTTATGCTTGCGCTACCGGCTATTTAGCCTCTCCTCCACCAGCGAGACGTCATCTTCTCATCCTTCCTTCCAGGGCTCCGAATATCTCCTTACAAGATATCGCTTCATTTTTCGGCTCCCGCTCACGAGGAAACTCCGTTATCACATATCTGGCGAAAAATCTTTTCTCCCTACGGAATAACGTGTACACATTGCGACGTGAATACACATCCGTGCCAAGTATACAAGCCAGGAACGATCGAAACAATTCGAGCAAGGAGAAACACTCGAGAAACTCTGGTACAAAAGAATGGGGAGAGAGGAGGGGGGGTGAAAAAAGTAGAAGTAATTTTTACCGAGGGCAAATTTATACAGATTGCATTAAGTGATATCCCGAGGAAATTAGAACACGGTACATTTGAGTTGAAATTTATAATATCCAGGATGCTCGATTCGCGATCCTAGTGGCACCCTGGGACCCATATTTCGCGTCGCAATTCGCGCTGCATCCCACCGCGAAGCACTCTGTACATACGCCGCTACGTAACTAAATTGAAGATGATCGCGACGACGCCAGGCGTCGAGGGTCGCCTCACTCATCCCTAGACATACTCTAAAGTCTGATAAATGGAATGTGAAATGATCAGATCCCCGAAATCTATTATTTCTGCTAATCTCCCTCGACGACAAGCCAGAAACGAGCGAAGGCAACAATTATTATTCATGGGGAAATATCGGGCCAAACTTGATACTTGGCACAATGTACGTCCTATTAGAGTGATTACCATACGTTGACAGGCACATGCATTCCGCGTCTGATCACCAATGCGCTGCCTGCAGCCTACGCATGTGTGTACCTAAGTATGTATGTATGTATATATGTATATATGTATGTAGAACACTATAAGGTCGGACGCGTCGAATGGCTTGGGCTGCAGAGAGATAGCGATGTGATTCTCCACCCACGGTAACATATTGCGACAAGCTATGCTAAACATTATGCCTGTGACGTCGACTGATGCCGGCTAACTAGTTCACCGATATACATACACCGCGCGTCCAGCATCCATATACGCGGGTATACGTTCGAATAATTACCACGGTCAGCGGGGAACGTCATTGGGTTTCGTCCAGTGACGAACCATTGTCCAATGCGCCGAATTACCGGCACCGGCTCTTCCGCCTATCGGCACCGATACCCTGATACTCAAAACCGAGAGATCATCCCCAAACGAGAAAGAACAGCTTGACCGTCTTTCCTCCAGGAACTTCGCTCTGAGCGACGAAATTACTGGATTGCGAGACGCTGATTGCTGGTCAGGTCAGAGAAACGGATAGCGATTCAAAAAAATACATAAGAAAATCAGGTGTTTGTTTTGTTCCATTTCGGAATACTGAACCCTCGGGGAATTGAAGTCGAGAGTAAGAATTCCGTCAGACTTACAACTCTACGCTGGCAATAACCGCAGATGCTTTGATCATAGAGAGTATCGAGTTTCGGGACATCGTTGGGATTGACGTGGCTGTTGATATTTCGAGCATTAGAACCTTCGTCGAAGGTGGTATCGGTCACGTCGGGGATAAACTGGAGGGTTGCGAGGAGGGTAGGAAGAGGCGGGAGTTGGCAGGGTGGATGGACTCGTTATGGCAGTTTGCATATAGACAGACGTCCTATGGCCGAACGGACGGACGGACGGAGAGACAGACAGCAACGGGTACCAACCGAGTAATATGGATTCGAGGGGAACCGACGTCGCACAATAGTCCCACTAATGCACAACCATACACACACCCGGGCCCTTCAGCCCCATTCATGCCCGTCGCCCACCCCCTGTACACACCATTCTATCGGTGGCTCAACCACGGGCACGCCGTCGGACAAACGCCGGTGGAAGGCATTCAATATTGACTCGAACTAAACCCCCGGTCTCCGCCACACTCTCGGCTTATCGACGCCTAATAGCGACATTTGATGGAAACAAAAAATCCCCACCTATTTATCCCTTATACATCTGCATCCATGGCCCAGGGGTGGCGAATAATCACCTTGCCGATGGATACTTGAGGTAATTAACTCGGCGGTGCTTCTCCGAGTGCAGCAGACGCGTGACGCGACGTTTTCATTGCGATGTTTTAACGACGCGGATCAAAAGCCTTCACTTTTTGCTCCAACGGGCCACGCTTCGTGGTCTACGTGTGGATTCGCCCGACCCAAAATCCCGCGTCGATATCGCCCCGGGCTCTGTATCAGCATGGCCCATTGCGCTCAAGCACGGCCAATATCGCGTGTCCTGATTCCGATCCTGATACTGATCCTGATCCTCGTCGTCACTTTACGACGCTCCCGTATAACGTCTGGCCGTCAGTCCGTCCATCCGGTCGTCCGTTCGGCAGAGAGAGAGAGAGAGAGAGGAAACACGGCTGCAATGCGCCGCAGTGTTGCACTGGTCGTTGAACCAGCGTATCTCCATCACCATTACGCCCATTCAATCAACCAACGATCTCTTCAATTAGAGTCCAAACAATCTAGTCCTAGACTTCGTTGCGCGGTGGCGGACTTTGGAGAGTGGGACAACAGTATCGGAGTCGATTTTTCTCCGCGTCATAGGAATTTTTCTGGTGCCTCATTTGACACCCTATCAAGATCGAGCGATTCTTTCCTGTGTCTTTCCCACATACGGAGGGGCAGGGGGGGGGGGGGGGGGTGGGGCGACTGGCGCTGCAGCGTCGTTTATGAAATACGTGTTCAGCCTGGTTATTTGTGTTCGTCTCTGACTAGCGGGCGGACGGGATGGAATTGTATATGGGAAACGGATAGAGAAACTGCATTGGCATGCTTCCCGCGTCGGACTCCATTGTCACATTGTGTGCCTGCTAATACGCTAAAAGCCTATCTATGTTGAGATCTGCCGAACGAATATTGTCGCCGGTTCAGCTTACCTATTCCTGAACATCCGAGCACTAGCTTCCACTGTGTTTCCATATCCCATCCCATCCCATCCCTCTCGCCCTTGCGCTTAACAAGGTTACGCCGACAGACGATTAATTGCCTAGCAATTATGCTATATTATTATTCTCAAATGCGAAGGGTGTGGTAGCAAGCAGCGTATGCGGTTTCTGCATTCGACGCTCTGTGTCATTTGTTGGAAGCGTTGAACTGGTTTATAACGCTCTATTGTCTTCAATTGTATAGAATTCTTCAAGGACGAAGAATATTGATAAGAAAAAATGATTAAATATTAACCTGAGTAATATTCAGACTTGATTACTTTCTCCTTACGCACACATTAAGGTCAACGTCCTACGTCATACGTGAAACTAGTATAGACAAAACTTCTTGAAAATTACTTCAGTCCTCGTTCAGAAGAAGAAGAAGGAGGAGGAGGAGGAGGAGGAGGAGGAAAAAAATCTTTTCACCCAGAGTAAAACAAAATAAAAAAAAAAAACTCAAGGATAGAAAGATTGAAGGCGTCGTGAAGCGGAGAGAGGACGGTGAATTATCGCGGATGAACGAGCAGCTGACGGAGTGTGAGGCGATTCTTTTAATGCCGACTGAGTATGACTTGAGTGAAAACGACAAGAATAAAAGTTTTCTTCTCATCGTTTTATAAAACTTGTTACCGCGATTACGGAAGCACTTTTTGACACGCGAAATTTTCGCTTTCACAGTAAAGATGATTTTTTTAAAGAAAAATTCTCATTCTCATTTTTTTTTCTTCTTCTTTTTTTTTCCTTTTTTGTTTCCTCGTAATTTTTTCTATTTCGTTCTTCATCCAGCACTCACAATCAGACTTGTTACAGAGATGGTGACGATTTGCTGAGGCATCGACTGAATAAGGCTCGAAGAGGCGAATTTCTGAAGAATTTCAGGAGGATATCACTGCGAGTTTATCACGCACAATACGAGATAAAACAGAAGCGAATGGGACACAATAAATTCGTACCGACTTCCAGATATTTCATAAGGGCGGAATCCATCAATAACCGTACACTGGTACACCGCCCTGTGACGAGACTGCGAGCCAGTGTCTGGATCTCATAGCCCGAGCCAACCCTCCATTGCACACTAATAAATAATACGATAAAACACGAGTTTGTCAGGCTATCACGAGGAGCGAGAGAGAAATAAAGAGAACGATAGAAATACAGAAAGAGGGGAGGAAAATTCTGAACGAAAAACGGACCTTTTCACAATCCCAAAGATGAGTGAAGTAAGTTAACAGACTAAAGACAGAAAATACTTATAACAACAAATAAACGAATGATTTTATAAACTAAATCAGTTCGTTTAAATTCGACAAGAGAAAAAAAAAAAGTTGTACCGTCTTATTTTATTTGCTCTTTCCTCTTACTACCGAGAAAATCTGTCGACGCGAAGAAGTAACGGGGTGTTTTATGGGATCGGAAGTGGTGGTGTTTCGGTAAGAAGTTGAGAGAAGCATATTCGTAAAATCGTTCGACCAAAACCGGTCCATTTCCGTTCCCATCGGCTCCCCATGCGGGAAAGACTCAGAGATCTTTTCCCCGACGGGCGCTGAAAGTGATAGAAATTTATTAGCACTTGACGAACAGAAACGGTTTTCGTACCAATCAACTTCCTCGGGGCTCCATACCCAGAAGCGTTACTTACAATGCGAATCGAGGCCCCTTTTGTCGCCCAAAAGCCCCATCCATTCCTCTCCTTATTCGTAGTCTGGAACTCCATGTTCTTGAATTTTCGTCAATGTAAGTTAGAAAACTTCAAACGTATAATAATGCAAATTTTATAAAAGCTCTGATTGCTTTTTACCAAACTGCGATGCACTCTAGCCTTTTATTGCGTAATCATGTAGCATACATGAACGGTAGTACATCGAGTCGCTTAATGAATGGTTGATTGAAAGGCAGTAGCGCGATCAGCAGCTGCCTCTGAACGTTGGTGGTGAATAAATTAATAACTCGACTAGACAGCTATATCTGAATACGGGCAGGGATCACGTACCGATTATTATTCAATACCATTATCACACTCTTGTGATTCTCCGATCGAGAGTGTAACGAGCCTGCAATACCGCGGTTTTATGTTTACCGTACACCCATCTAAGCACGCCACGATGAGCAGATATGTGTGAGTGATGCTGCACACATTCACACTTCACACGAGTTACCGCAGCCCGATGACTAACTAAAGTAAAGTAACGTAACCTATCCTAACGTAATGTTCCTCTGTGTAACCGCACGCATTTGAATACTCGGTAACGGAAGACGACGCCAATGCGAATCGTCTATATCTGTGTGACATCAAGAGATCACGTAACGCAATTAGCAATCATCTAGGGAGCTCGCACTACTGTGCAACCGTACTTTCGCTACACGTTTGTATCAATTCACACATGGATGAAAGCGTTTCAGAAGCTTGTCTTGTTGTAGTAGAGCAGCCACGTTTCTTCGCACGATTACATATGATTGTTCTCTTCGTTGGTGATAACCTAAGAATTAACGATTAGGAGTTTAAGGGTAGAATTGGTTGAATCAGGAATAGCACTTTGATGAACGATGTTATCACAGTCGGGGTGAATTAACCTCGTTGGTCTTGTAAGTCACAAGGTACTGCAGTGTAATAAAGAAGTTTCGACGACTGAACGAAGAAGCGAATGGATATATCCACAGCGAACTAACAAGTAAACTGGAAAAGTTTTCCTCGATCTTGTACCCAGCACACTTTTAAGGTATACCTACGTGTCTATAGATCACGTGTTATATGACTCCGAGATGCGTTCATTGGCTCTGAAAAATTGTACTTGAATATGCGATGTGTAATTTAGATCGCAAAATTTTATTCCTTATATTTGACGAATATAGAAGTTTGAGATGAAAAGCGTCAGCGTCAGCAGAAGGAACAGCTCGAGAGATTCTTTGGCCTTTGTCGATTTAATGGGACCTTTAACGAGTTCAGTTTTAGTAACATAAAATCGAGTATATGACGGCAGAGTCCCACTCGCTGTATCATCGAGTTACATCTAATCATCATAACCCCTTGTTCGACGTACACGGCTGGCAGCCAACCTCGGATTGTAAAAGTTTAATATCTACGCTTTACGATTCCGCATGACACATCCTCGTCGGCACATACATGCATGAGCGTGTGTATATATATAGTATATGCGACACCCCGGAAAACCAACGACCTCTGCACCGCGGTTCACCGCCAAATACATGAACAGAGCAACGCCACCGTTGATAAACGTAACAACACATATAACGTCCGCCTTCGAATCCACTGGGTAACCCTCATTGCGGTAAATTTTCAAAGTTTTTCTATCCCCGGAAAATCATCAAAGTTCCCCTCAAAGGAAGGTGGAAAAATAATGAACTGGAAGGAAAAGGTCTGGTCACTTGTGCCCTGAACACTGGAGGGTTGACCAACGACTCGATGATCCTGATTGCAGTTTGATCACTCTACGGGCTTATACGCGTGCATATATATATAGATGGAACAAGGTAACTAAAATCAGAAACGATATCCGAGTGTGGAGCTCTAGTCGGGTTTCAGTGGTCTGTTTTACAGGGTTCGGTTGGATTTAGTTTCCCGGTTTATGCCCCTGCACAGTTGAACGTCCTGCGTACCTATACCAGTCATCCAGCAATTCCACTCAACCGAGTAAATGCCGGCTTATATACTCTGCCGGTTTCACCAATGCGAGGCATGCATGCATGCGTGGACATGTGTGAGTTACATTCAACCGCGATAAGAGCGCTGAGTAGTGTGGCCTCTCTTCAGAATACATACGTGTGCAGTGCATATACCGCATGTAAGTATAATAAACGAGGATATTAATTCTAGCCGAAAATAGTAGCCGAGTAGGAATAAGCGAGACCGGAGTAAAAGAATATCCGGGGCTTAATAAAGGCTGAGAAAACAACCCGGGGTGAAGAGGTTGGGGAAAAAACCGTCGAGGAAGGTGTAAGATTACGTCCTTATCGTTGCCAACTTTGCCCCCCGTGACCGACCCTCGGAACAAGGAACGAGGAAGGGATGAGAGGGAATAGAAGGGTGGCTTCTTCCTCGGTTATTTGTGTCCTGTCGTCGCCGTCGACGTCGTCCTCCTTCTCCTCCTCGTCGTCGTGAGACTTCGATTGCTCGGACCCCACGTAACAACCATGGGCGAAATCTTTCTCCCCTCGCGCCTGATGTAAGGCTGACCCAATTTCCCCTCAATTTACCCTCGTAAATAAATGAACAGGCAAACATTAAATGTATCAAGACATTTATTTGATCACGCCGGAGAGGAAGAACCCGACGACCCGCTATTGTCGCCCATTTTTTTTCTTTTCTTTTTTTTTCACCACCGACTCGAGTGGCGATCAGACATTCGTCGCTCGAGTAAAGAAAGTAGTAGGAAAAAAATCTCGACTTTAGTAAGAATCGTTTTTCGCCGGCATTGTGTTGAAGTGAAAACTGGGTAAATCTGAATGGTATGTGTTAGCCACCTCGGCGTTATTTACGGATGTTTTTTCGTCCCCCGTTGCAGCACAATATCGTTCATTTTTTTACCCACGCAGTGTACGGAATCCCGGTTAGGAAAAACGCGACGTTCGAACCGTCGGGCATTAGCGGTGATATTTTATTCATGAGTGTCTAATACCATTGCATGGATAGGAACGCGGCCTGCGTGCATACGCTGGTGTGCTAGGGAACCGCGTCCGCGTGCCCTAGAGCCACGGAGGAGAGGATGAGGACGGCGAAGCCGAAGTCTGGCTACTAAATAAAACATCCAGAGGCGCCTCGGACCATAAATTTCTCGAGATCTGATAGATTTACAAGCATCCCTTACCGACTCGATATTTAAATTAGTACGAGTTGCGCTCTGAGTGACTTACTCCGCGAGGGTTTCAGAAAAATATGTTTTTCCCCACTTTCCACAGTTTCATTCCTGAAAACGTCGAGGATATGCGGCAGCTACTCTCTTCCTACTTCTCACCAGGCACCCAGTCACCGCCTATCTCAGACTAGAATTGAATCATGGCCCCAATTCTTTTGAATCAAATTTCACCCCAGAGGATTCGATTCTCCTCCATCTTCTTCTTCTTCTTCTTCTTCTTCCCACTTATTGCAATATTCACATCCATCCAATATTCCGTTCGAGTATTACCCATCCAGTAGATATTCAAATCTGGTTAACGAAGTCTGTTGAAGCGAAGAATTGTTCCAAAGCTGGTCATCAAAATGCGATAGCCAATGCTCGCAGTCGTTGGGTTATAGTCGGAATACCGAGATACTTGGCATATCACCGAGACAGTGTGACACTAACGACGTTACTCGATCAATCGAACCAACAATGAAAGTTACGAGACACTAGATAAATGGAAGCTTTGTGCATTGTGTCAATTTCCAAAGCAGCGTCAATGTCGAATATAACCAAGATGATTACCAACGCATTATCGTTCCAGCTTTGATACACCTTCGACCGATCGAAATAAAAACAGCGTACAGTGATTGTGCTTTGATTTCACGGAGGAGCAACACAATTGCCCTGACAAATTCAGAGGCTCGTAGTGCATGCTTGGGCGGCAGGTTTATCCCGCAGGGCTTTTCATTATTCATCAAATCATTAGCGGACCCGTGAGTGTGGGTCTGGTCTCTTATATTCCCGGTGCTTTGTCAGGGCAAGATACCCACTAGCCCACTGGCCCAGTGCAGTATGGGCGGTCTGAAAAGGCAAGAAGCGTGAATCAAGCTCGCACCCTTCGCCTCGCACTTTGTTCGAAGGGCCTTCGTTGTCACTCGCGTTCCACGTACGTCGTCGTTGCAGTTGCAGACACGAGATCCTGGATTTCTGTCCTCCGGTGTTGTTCTACAACTGTAAAGCTCATCCGCGTACGACGAGAGAGGCTCGTGCTAGGGTGTAAATAATGAACGCGAGGAAAGGGTCGCACGTCTCACTAGGTCAATATCTTCCTCAACGAGAAACCCACCCTGCGGAGTCCGGGGAACATTGACAAACACGCGTAGGTGCCTTCTCCCTTTTCTCCGCTCTCCAGGACTCTCCTCCACGTCTTTTCGCGAGGGTGCAGCGTCCTCTTTTTCGTTATATACTATAGTATACGTATATATAGACACGTATATACCTTACCTCGAAATTAATTGGTTCCCTTCTACGGACGTTCTTTCTCGAAGAGAAATATCATCCTTTCCGGACACGAGGAGATCATCGGCTCCTTTAATTGGAACGAAGGTATTGTGTTTTCGTCCTTCAGTAACGATCATTGGATACCGCGTCAAATGCTTTAATTCTTGCCTTTATTTTCCTCTTTCGCGTGATCGGTATTTTTCAAAAGCTACATCGAGGTCTGTCGTTGATTCGCGAATCTGATACTCTCCGAGCATTTACATTCAACGAAGGCACGTGTTCATCGACGACAAACTAATGCGAGAAGAATCTTCTTCTTCTTCTTCAATCTGAAGCAAGTAAAAAGATACCACAAATATAGCAACAGCATTCCGTTTTATTATTCCGCATTTTCGCAAGGATCCATGTATAATATAAAACCGGGTAGTTAAGACGCCGGGGTGATTTTGAATTCCGTTTTTCTCGGTGCTTGATGGTTGTCTCAATTTCATCCGGAATCTTTCTCTCTCTCACTTTCTCTCTCTCTGACGGCGGAAGTCGCGAGGCTGAACGGAAACGAGCGGCTATTTGCATTCGCGGTTGTAAAGCCGGAAGATCAGGGTTTCGGTACAGTAGCAATGGCCGCCTGGTATCCATGCATATACCTACGCAAAAAGCAGAGAACAATACGGAAAAAAACAAGTGAAAAGCGTTGGAACCTGCGTCTCGAAAGGGATGGAGAGGGGGGAGAAAAAAAAATTAAGAGAACCGTACTGGCGATAAAGAAAACTTATATATAAAAAAAAAAAATAACGCGATCCTCGAGTTACTCGGCTCTTTAGGAAGCTTATGCTCGGTATAAAGTTTAAGTAAAGGAACGATAATATTATACTATAATACGAGCGAAAAAGTCGTATCATTTTTATTCACGCGACGGCGTAGAATTTATCCCGATAAGTTTCGGCAGCGTTTCTTCGGATCGGCCCTATTTTATCTTCGCGCGAGTTACCCGAAACGACGCTCTTTCTACCGTGGTTATACTACTGCGGTTTTAGAAGCTAATTTCCTTTTCACATTCGATTTGACGGTGTGCCCACTGGCCCCTCGACACCCAACTGCGATTCTCTCCGCAGCGGTAAGTTATTGTTTTATGTTTGTAGATAGGTGAGCATGTGTTGGTCTGCCTATACGCCCTTTTTTTTTATCGGCACAAGCCCTGCGATAATATTTATTTCAGTCGCCGTTCGTTGTTCGAATAAAATACAAAAGACGATGGTAAAGTGGGAAAAAACTATCTCGAATTGTCAAAAGCTCGTTTCATTTCGAATCAGCGACGATTGTGTGGAAAAAAAAAAAAATACGTACAGATTTATCTACAATTAATTCAACAACAAGAATTTAACTCGATAAGCTGATATTGAATTCGGTGTGAAATCGACTTTCTTTAGCTTCGGAATTTCTATAGTCTGGAAAAGAAATGTCTCGAGTTTTCATTTTTTTTTCGCGTAACGCGGAGGAAAGTTAAAGTACGAATCTCTCTGTATAGCAGACTTTACGATTATGCATTGAACTGAGGCAGTAAGAAGCAGGATAACAGCGGCACAGATGCTGTGAGTGACAGGGGAGGGAGAGGGGAGGGTTGGGCTGAGGGAAATAAATATAAATATCGTAAAATATGCCGAATAAATGCAAACAATTCGGCACAGACCGCGGCGGTTTCGGGTGAGGAACGAAGGGTTCCCCATCGCAGTAAGTTCCTTAGAGTTAGGAGCGAAACGGGCTGCGAGTTGACGGCGAAACTCCGGCTGCGACCCCCGGTTCCGCGGTTATTATTTTTCGGTTTATTGGTCGGTATATACGTGGCCGCATATTACGTCCCATAAAAACGCTACGCTTCAGCATTCAATTTTATATATCAATCCCTAAATATCATTTGCCAACGGTGTGGGCATTGCGCGATGCCGAATCGCTACCCTCGTGCCTCGTGCCTTGTGCCGCTCGGGCTTTTATCCCTGAAACCGAACTGCGGCCAACCGGAAAGGCAGGAGAGTTAAAAAGAATACGGGAGAGGGGGGCAAAGTTGAGTAGAAGATTGTGTTTACGGATTTAACAAGAACTTGAGGAAATGTCCTACAGCCGTCTGTTATCAACGATATTATCCGCCGAGATTACGGTCTCTTTGGAAATAAAATTATCATTCCAAGTTATAAAAAAAATACGCGACCCAAGCATTCGTTAATTTGTTGTTTTTTTTTTGTTTTTTTTTCTTCTTCTTCACCTTCTTACTTAACTTTTCAACTCCAGTTACCGGACCTAGATTGACTAATTTAAACGGTAACACAGTTGTAAAACCCTGAAAAAATCGTTTTTTTTACCATTTTTTCGGACGGAAAAAAAGGTAATAAAATAATAATATTTAAGCAAGTAATTAGGCGTATATTTACGTATAGTACAAAAAATTATTATCAGTATTATATGTATTAAAATATGGTGGCACTGGGTTTTGGCACTTACAAATTTGAATCTGGAGAGAAAAAAAATTACTCACTCTACATGTTTATAGCTAGTAAAATACGTAGAAGATTTTTGAAATATTGATTTTTGTACGACTGGCGAGTATCTGAATAAAAGATTTTAAATTTTCAACAAAAAAGGAACAATCATTCGTTGATAAATAATGTTTAAATTAACTTATCGAAAATCCCGTACGTATTTCACTAGTTGTAAACACGTAGATTAGGTAATTTTTTTTTTTTTTCTTTTTCCAGATTAAAATTTGCACCATCTAACTTAACATTTGTTTATAACAATTTTCTGTATTACACTTAAATATATGACTAACGACCTGACAACTTGCTTGAACATTGTCATCTCATCGCTTTTTCCTTCCTTCCAAAAAAGCAAATATTACAAGTTTAAAAAAAAAAAAAGAAAAAAAAAAAGGAACAAATAAAAAGCAAAAACAAGAATTAATAAACAAACTGTTGTTTCAAATTCCGAGGAACGGCGAGTCCGAAGTGCTTTGAGGTTTCGCCTCGATATTCCGTCGTTTTTCACGTCTGTAAGGACATACCGAAAGTTCAGTCTCGGATGGCTGACTGACTGATATGTGAGTCAGCGTAAGAATAAAAGGGATTGCCTGCATCGGGCGTTACTGCGAACATTAAATAAAGAAATATAGCCAGGTTTAGCTCGTCGGGCATCGCCATTGCAGCGAGCGTAAGCATCGAAAGTGGGGACGAGATGCGGAGGTACTAAACAGTATTACGAACAGAGAGTAAGGCATGTATGGTAGGTATATATATATATATATATATATACCCTGCTCGTGAACTTTTTTCCTCACTATACGAACTTCGTATACCTATACATACACACATGTGTACATATATGTACTTATATACATGTAGTAAGTACTATGTAACTCCTCTGTTCATCCGTAGAACGACTATGAGGGCAAATTCCTCGACGCGTCCCGGACTTCCATATAGCTACATACGTGTAGTACCTTATGCCAAAGTACATATGTATCACACGTGTATATATGTGGACGCCGTTTACCGACCGAATGACGGATGTCTTTACGAGCCTGTGATTTATTTTATTATATATATAGACGGATACATTGAAGAGTAGTAAAGAGTGGATATAAAAACTAAAAAAGCTCGAGTTAATATTGTATTGAGAAATTATGAAGACGGTTCTTATAATTTTTTAATTGTAACAGCTTTTCTACGAATATATCGCTTGGAAAATGAAACCGACCCGAAATAATAAGATTGTTATTGAAAAAATTGTCAAATTTTGTTCAGATTTCATTCGGAATATAGAGTCTGATTGATTGTGCAGGTCAGTTTTTTTGGTACAGTTTGTAACGAATAATTGTGTTTCAAGGATTCGGACAGACTGTTTTTGAAATATTTGAGCAGTAGGACGAGAAAACGCGATGCGATATGTTTGAGGTAGATATTCATCTCCAGACACAGCCGTGCCTACCTGCAGCAGCTATAAGAATGAGGTTGGCTACAGGATGGGTCGGAGTAAAAGTGGAGATGCGAAGAGCGAAGGATAGAAAAGAATGAGAAACTGCGTAGTCTGAGGTCCTTTTCAGGTAGCTTTTCCTTTTTCCATTTCTCATTCTTTGTTTTTTGTTTTTGTTTTTTTTTCTCGTTTTAATTTTCCTCCCGTCGGTAGTCGGGTTCGCTTTTCTCGCTTTTCTCACTTTTCTCACTTTTCTCACTTTTCTCACCCTCCTCCCCCGGTCTCGAGGAGCTTTGCACTCGTCACCCTCGGGTTAAAAAATTGATCCGATATCACGGGGTGCCTTATACTCTAACTTTCCTTCCTTCCTTCCTTTCTCTCTCTCGCTCTCTCCCTGCCTCTTCTAGCCGCGGAAGAATTCCTGCGGGATTAACAAAGACGGGTTATCATCACTGCTTTTGCTGCTGCTGCTGCTGCTACGCGACGATGAGAGAAGGAGAAGGAGGGAGGCGACGGAGGATATGAAAGAATAACTAGAAGACGCCCGCGATGAAAACCCGCTGCAGACGGTCGAAAACGGGGCTGACGAAGGGGGTTGGGGAAGAGGTGCGATTATATTCAACCCCCGAAACGGCGCGCCGAATAAAAATGTTTTTAAAACACCCCTTCTCGTTGCGCGGAGAAAACCAGTGACAGAGAAAACGGAGGAGAGGGGGAGAGAGAGAGAGAGAAAGCTCACTCGAAGCACTTATATTTACTACCCCTAGCAAGAATAATATGTCTTTTGATATCTCTCTCTCTCTCTCTCTCTCTCGCTCTTTTTCTCTGCTTTTCCAACACCGATGCAATACAAGGCGCAATACACAGTGTGTACAAAGATATTGAAAATGACAGCAAAAAACAAAAACGACAACAACTATAATAATAATAATAATAATATTAATAAGAACGGGAAGAAGGTGGAGGGTTCTTTTTTTTTTTTTGTTTGCTTTTATCCAACTCGGTGACGAATTTATTCAATTTAATTCAGCAATTCATTTTGGGGTGACAAAGAATTAAGCTTCTAAAATGAAGAGTATATTTATTATAATTTCGACACCGGTCTCAAGATGATTTGTGAAAAAAACTTTTGTTTTAAGAGTGTTAAAACTTGAACTATTATTTTATGAAAAAACATATAATTTAAGAATTCTTGAGAAGGAAAAATTTCAACCGCCAAGAAAATTTATTAAACACGTTTCGATCTCGACTTCAGTTAAAGGAGGGAAAATTCCAGTTGAAAAATTGCGTACGAGATAGCGTATAGAAAAATAGAAGATATAAAAGAATTTCGTCGAAAGCAGTAGCAGAGAGGAATATACATATACGTAAATCTGAAGTAGGTACTCGGCGCTTCGTACGAAACAAATGTGCTGTTTCGAAATAGCGAAGTTCGGATTAATTTTGGCAGAGAGAAAGAGAATAAGGAATTCGGATCCGTCTACGAGGCGTGCATGTGTAGGCGAGATTCGACGGTGTAAGAAGAATCTTATCGCGAATCTGAAACGGAAATGCCTGCAATGCATGTCCTGACCTAAGCCAACGCGATACGAGAGCCAACCTAACCTAGGCCAACAAAGTAAACTCCTCTCCTAGATTGGCTGGTGACTCGTATAAGTCGGAGAAAAGGTGGGGGGAAAAGCATAAAACTGCAAGAACGTAAAACTCCCGACTTGTAGAGTTTTCGGGTGAAACAAAACTCGCCGAGATTACGACCCGACGACGCGGAGAACACTGACCTTTCCCCCGTGGCTCAGCCAACGGACCACGAAGAACTCTTCAGAACCACGAGGAGGTCGAACGTATAGCTCTGGCTACGGTGGAATTAAAATAGAGACGCACCCGCTGCAGGAAAGTTGCAAAACTAACAACTAGATAGATCTATATATATATATATATATATATATATATTAGGGATTTATTTTCGAACAGCGATCCGGGAGGGCGATCTTTGACCCATTTACACGGCTGCCTGGTGTGATTCATCTTCGGAATGATCATCCGGTTTTTCCCGCCGAATGAAGGAGCCAACGGAGGCGAAAAACGTCGTCAACGAAATGAATAAAATGATCCGAGAGGGGAAGGAGAGGGTGGGGGTGGGGGGGAGGATCTAATTAGGCTGAATCTTGAAAACAACCCCCTCGATAACAATGCCGCGTTATATCAGTCCAATGAAATGGTGCGGACGTAAAAAGAAAAGCATAATTACTATATAGGGGTTGCTACCCGGGTTGCGCTCAACCCTCGTGTTACTGTACACCAGAAGTGCCCCACGGGACCCGCCTTGCCTTAGTTATCGAACGGAGCGAGTCTCTCTTTCTCCCTCTTCTCCCCGTAGAGTAAAGGAATAAAAGAAAAAAAGAAAGAAAAAAAAAATCGTTTAGTTTAATAACCTATCAAAAGTATTTCGCTACCCCTTAACCATAAACATCGCCCGATCCCAAAGCTCCACGTTATAACGAATTCCAATTACTCCAATTGGACTAGACAAATTAGAGGATGAACCTGACTGACGGGACGTCACTTAGCTTCTAAGTCTCTTTAAATAATTGACTTTCAACTTCTTTTTTCAGTTCGTCCAGTTTGATGAATCCTTTTTTATTTTTCGTAAACATTTTTTTTTTGTTTCCGACACAGCGAGCACTTTGGAATCGCGAAACTTGTTTACGACACAATTATTATTGTTATTATTATTATTATTATTTTCAAGCGAGGCTGCTCTTTGATGGAGCTCTTTTACAGCGAAGATCGTCGGTTTGATTATACCTACTAACGCAAAGAGAAGAATGGAGGAAAAAGACGAGCGAAAAAAATGGCGTCTTTTGATTAACTTTGAGGAGATCGTCGTTTTAACGAGGCCATATATTTCATAGTTCAAAAGATTTCGCGATCCCCGAGAAGCTGTGGCAGTAGCAGTTGGTTGGTTGGTTGGCTGGATGGTTGGATGGTTGGATGGTTGGATGGGCTCCGAAAACCGTTGCCGAATAATCCTTGTAATTATTAAATCGCGAGGAGATAGGAACCCGCTTCTCGAGCTTTAGGCTCGCGTCGAGAACGTATCCTTGAAAGGATCCTTCGCGCTCCTCCTCATTATACGACTTTTTGAGAGCATCAAAAGGACGCAAAGCTGCGTGGAATTGTTGACGAAAAAAAGCCGGAGAAATCACCGATATCCTCGTACAAGCATGGAATTACTGTTCAACTGATGCGCGAAGACGTGATTCCATCCCATCCGCTGACACCAAAATTTTTGAGGTTAGGACGTAAAGCTCGTTTCCGGTCAATCGGGTTGAGGACGGTTGAAAGGACGATTAGAATTAATCGAGATAAGGAAAAGAAGAGATAAAAGTTTTACGCTCACTTCCGCGACGATAAATTGAAATGCTAATTTGTTTTTACACTTCCTAAATGTTTTTTTTTTTTTTTTTTTTTTTTTTTTTAAATCTTTTTTCATGCGATTCACCGACCTCGCTAGTATAGATCCCGCGATTTTTTTTACATCTCAGCTTTTGTAACGCTTTTTACGATATACCGTCACGGCTACGGCGCGGGAGGAAAGTCGAGGAGGAGAACGGAGAAGAGTCGTATACAAGCACCCTCAGGTAAATTAGGGCGACGCTTCTTTGTTTAACCTTTCAAGATTCGAAACTCTCGCCGAGAATTTCAATTGTATCTGAACTAAGCATGGAGCCGCGGATTCGGAACCGCTTTTAAAAACCCTGGAGGCTAAGCTTTTTCTCTCGTCTTGTCATCATCTTCCTCATCCTCCTCCTCCCTTTATCCTTCGTCAAGATATTCGACGCATTTTAATTATTTTCAATGATTAATTAACCAAGTCCTCTGAAAAAAATGAAAAAAAAAATAAATAATAATATATATATGTATATAAAATAATTAAATTAAGACCGCAGAGTGATGAAGATAATTTTTCAAAGAACAATGAATAATTGACTCTCTCAACGAGTATATATAATAACATACCTACTAAGTTAGGGGCAACAAAACGATACTCCATAAATGAAGATGAAAAGAAATTCAGTATAAAAAAAAAGAGGGCGGAAGGGGGGGGCTGAAAATATCGAACCCATTTCCGGCCTAAACCAACCCGACACGACCCCATCTAATTCCCGCTTGACTATTGTTTCTCGCGAGTTGTATTATATACAATATACATACCTATATACATCTGATATATATGCACAATATACACCCGCATATTCGTCGACATATATCTTTTCTACCCTTATTGCTGGGGGCAGTTTGTCATGTTAATTTCTCCGTTCCATCCCAGATCTCTCTCTCTCTCTTTCTATCTCTCTATCTCTATCTCTCTCTCTCTTGTCCCCTGCCCAAATGTTTTCAGGGTGGCTCGGCTTTTAACGGACTACCGCCGTCCGACTCCACGGACGCAGCGACGAGATGCAAATCTGACTACCGACGATGAAAGGGTTAACTGAACTGCCACCCATTAATATGCTAATAGTTTTCGAGTTTCGAGATTCTGGCTTATGAGAGTTATTATTCGAGCGTAATGACCCAGAAAAGGTTTTTCCGGAAGGGCTGTTTGCGGTCGCCGATATATATACGATACGCCTCGCCCCTTTCCTCTCGACATCGCTGCTCGGGTGCGAGAATCGCGGACGCGAAACGACCTGTCGAAAAATAATTGTCACGATATTTTATTGATTATTTTACTACATTTATTCTTTTTTTTCCTCTTAGACATTTTCAGCTTTTCCAGGACCTAGAACGAAGTTTTTGTCCTGACATTTTCCCAGTTCTAGTATAAAGTTACTGAATCCTAAATCTTTTGGCTCATTTTAGAATTCAATTAAAATTGAAAGAAATATTCTTACCATTAAGTAACGACAACGAGAAGTGTTGTAAAAAACGAAAAAAAATAAAAACGATGTGCAAAAAGAGTCAATTTAAGCCAACATTTTTTTTCTCTAAGAAGGAAGTAAATTTGTCACATCAAAAAATCATTTTTAATTTCAATTTAAGAAAACTGATATTTTCAGGTTTTTCACGATGATAATAGAAAATTCTTAAAATAAACAATTCGAGGTTTTCTAGGTGCGTGGCTACCCTGATATTCTAATCTTGATATTAAAATCTTGGGTTTACCTTGAGTTTGCATAACTTCAATCGTGAATTGCGAAAACTAGATTTTTTTGTGTTTCTTGACTTTAATAATTCTTCTTCTCTTCTTTTGGGTAGAAATTACTATCTCAATTCCAAATACCTCGCGAAAGCGTAGGAAATGGCACGTGATTCCGGCTTCCAATCTCCCCGAAGCAGATCTTGAAGCCTCGTAAACGCAAATGAAATTCACGCACTAATCCTACAGATGATTAAAGCCCAGTTTACTGCTAAATGGACGTTACGACCTGACAAGCACATAACCAAACAACACCTCTCTACGGGGTGTCTCTCGCCGAATTAGCGACCAAAAAACCATGAAACTTCGGTTCATTGAAAATAATAATTAAAAAAAAAAAAGACAAAAATAAAAAATATAATCGACGATGTCCATTCAGTCAATTCTTTTCGTTTCGACAAATTTAAACTAACGACAAACTATCGAGTTTTGGCTACAAAAAAGAATTAATGAAGATAGATAAGAAAAGTTTTGCTTTTCTTTTTTCATCCACTTCGAATCTACTCGTTTCCTTTCCGCCATTTTTGTTGCGTTGATTCAAGATTACATCAAAATTTTTGCTGATCAAATTCTAAGCAATGCGATTACATGTCCCGAATTACTGTCTAACTTTCGTTTTTCATCATCATCATCTCACGAGAATGAAAATTAGTTTTATCCTTACGACACTAATTTCTATCTTTATTCAAAATCTAATAGTTATTTAACATGTAAATCACACTACAAGACTGTGCCACTCAATGCATAACATATTTTTCTCCATACAAACTGCCTATTCTCCACTTAATCTCTAATAAACAAATAAATAAAACAATATAAAACATCAATTACCATTTCACGATTTCAATGAAAGGCTGTTCTCATAACTAAAAATGACTTCTCGAATCTCGTTTGCTTTTAGCAAGACATCGAGTAGATCGAGGAGAGTTTATCTATGCGGGCAAGAAAACGACGTGTGAAGTTAATTCGAGATAGACTGCAGATCCCGGCGTACGATGTATAAATTGCGTATCTCGGTGCAGCAGCAGCAGCAGCAGCAGCAGCAGAAGCACCAGCAAAGCTTGGAGTTTCACGCTATTGGCTCGCCGGTAATAAACTCGAATTAATTTCAATCGTCCCATCATATATATATATACATACATACATACATATATATATAAGCACGATGCGTATGTTTCGCCCTGACGTGTATAACGTAGGCGAATCGACGACGCAGGTCATTATTCCAGGTTACGCGCAGGTTGCCCTATGGGCGCAGGCATGGGGGGGGGGGGGGGGGGGGGGGGGGGAGGGCGGGGGCGAAGACCCTGACGTAAAACAATAATGGCGCATCATAAACGATGGAACACTTAACACTTGGCACTTAAACAACTGGCAAATTGCTCCCTTGTCAGTCTGGCTCTAGCCCCGAATTTAGTACTCCTATACCAGTCAGCCACCCGCTGCTTATTGCTGGGCACGAACTCTCGCTGCGCGGCTGCGTGATACTCGCGAATCATTCGAGACCATTTCCTACATCCGTTTCTTCATCTTTCCATCTTATTTCCATTAGATATATTCGATAAGAACGTCAACTGAAAATTTTCTCGTTTCGAATTAAACTCGGTCGAATTCTGAGAGGCGAATTAATTTTTGGATCGATCATCGGCAATCGATGATGTTATACGATCAGATCGGGATTGACGAGTTACTTGATAAGATTGTTGGTTGTTTTTTTTTTTTTTTTTTTTTTTTGTCTATTTCAATGATGGAACTTTTCGTAATCATATGAATACATGAAACAATGATCAATGATTTCATTTTCTCATAGACCTGTTCTAGAAAAATTTTGAAATTTGAAGTTTTACATAAAAATTTCTTTCTCTTTGCATTCCGCATCCCGATAATCCAAATCAAACGAATGATCAGTTTGGAAACTCGCGAAAATCAAATCATTCTCCAACTAACGGTATAGATTTTCAAATTACGTAACTAGCTAAAAGCAATGATCGATAAATCAATAATGTGAAATGAATTTCGGAGAGTCTGAATCTCGATTTACGGCACAGGTTTATCCGATCAGTTGAAAAAAAAAAAAAAACAACAACAACTTGATGAAATCTGCATTCTATATATCCGTAAAAATTAACTTCTGTAACTTCTCTAATCTCTGCGAGATTAAGGAAATCCAACCTTTACATCTATACAAGGGAGGAAAGATGTTACAACATAATACATAACGGTGTGAAATAGCGTTTTGTAAAATGTTGAATCGTCTGGGCAGCTGTTTGTAGAACTTCCCACCTTCCCTTATTCATTTTATTATCATTGTTATTGTTGTAATGTTGTTTTTTCCTCTTCTGTGTACACATAGATCATTCTCCGGTAGTTCTCTTCCTCTCCCTTTAGCGCGACGACGACGACGTGAGTTAAGCGGCTTGTAATATCGAGCCTCGCAAATCACGGCTTAGCTTGTTGGCTCAAGACAGTTTTGGACTTTTACTGTTATGGCGTATATATTTTATGAGGATATTGTAAAATTAAAACTGGTCCCCGTCCTCGCCCCTTCCTTCCTCCTTCTCTTTTCAACTCTCGTCGAGCAGTAGTTCGATGGGTATACGGTGATAATAGGGGTCCGACGGTGGTGCGCAGGGGTAGCTGCTCGACGCGGAACCCCATAGAACACCATATGCCTAGACGTGTAATATATTTAAGCCTTGGGGTGGCGAAACCACTATTTGGCTTTCATTACTTCTCTACCTTTTACACACTCTTTTCGTGCGACGAAGAGAGACGGCGAGATCAGTGAAAAAGAAGGAGATTTGAAAAGAGGAAAATTACACATATTTCAAAATATATTACGCCGCGAGCACCCTGATCCTCGACGCAAAGGGTCCAGGAGAAAAGTGCAATTCGAAAGTTTCTCTCATACCGTTCCTGAAATTCGTGTCAATAACAGTGACACCCTATCGCTTATCGGGGAGAATTTTTCAACCCCGATTAACCCTTCGCCTTATGGTGGTCCCTGAGAGGTGCCATATAAATTTCTAATCATTTTTTGGCCATTTATTCTGTAATTAGCAGATTTCTGTAGAGTATTTTGCATTTTGTTGATATATGAAAAAATATCCAGCAAACCCGAATACTTATTTTTATCGTTTTATAAATAAACAATCACAAACGAACAGTGATTTTTTTTCGGAGAAATTTATTTTTGACTGAACTTTCCAGAATTTTTCTTGAAAATCAGTAGAATTGGTTTTTGGGGTTGCTGATAACGAATCTGACGTTATATTTTCCAAATCTACAATTTTTTGAATTTTGAGAATCTAATGTCAGATTCGTTATCAGCGTCCTCGAAAACCTCTGCATACAAAGTTTCCCGGAAATATCTAAAATACAAAAAAGTATGCTTCAAAGGGTTAACACCTGCGCCTATATACTCGCCTCGATTCATGGTGCAGCAGGGGAAAAAAGTAAGGTAAGATAATTACGCAAGGATCTCTAGGATCTGCGTTTACCGCATAGTTTCGGGGTGAGAAACACGCGGCGATAAATGCGACGGATAAAGGTAAGCCTCTCTATAATTATTTCGTTAGGTAGAATTTTTTATCGCTTACATGTCTTGCTCTTTTTCCCTCGCCATGCTTTTTCCACCTTTTTTTCTACCCCTCGTTCTCCGTATATAAGTTCTTTCGTGACGAAGCGAAACTGCGGTACGACACCCTGCGGACGTAGTCCTGAATTCTTAATTTTTATCACCTTCATGCCGAACGCCTGCGAAACCTGAGCGAAATTTTGTTGTTATTTATTCTTCTTTTTTTTTCTTTTCTTTTTTAAATTTTTTGTTTGTTCGGGTCTCTTGGCTCTGTTCCGTTTTTTGCCTGCGATAATCTTGATGAGGTAAGGAAGATTAAATCTCGTCGTTATACGCCCAAACTACCTGCAGCTATATTGAATACCAGATTAGCTGCGCGGGGATAAATTATTCCCTCGACGAGCCGAACAGCTGCGCAAAATTCAGATTTTTCACGCGATTTTCAATCTCAACAATTTTCCCGCGAGATAAGAAGAAAGGGAAAAAATGTCGCAAAGTTTTTACTGCACTCGGAACAATGTCTAATTCTGGTTATTTTAGTACACGGTGGTCGATTTACTTCGTTTTTTACCGTTAAAGATAACGAAAAATCTTCCGAGTTGTAAGATGTGAACCAGTCTTTCAACTAGGTATTATAGAAAAAAAGAAACAAGCGGCTTTAAACTGGCAATGAGCCAGCTTTTGAACGTCCCGTTTTCACACTGCAGGTTGCAAGTTCGTAGAGAGAAAAAAGAATAATATCCAATTCGAATTTAGAACCACAAATTCAGATTCGTGATTAAAGATTTTAAAGCCTTCGGATACTGTATTAGATGAAAATATGATAATTTTCGTTATTTTGAACTACTGTAATGGATCCACCATTACAAATTTTGGAGGTCTGACCTTGGATTCGTTATCGATGACCGAAAAAAACCTCCGGCTATTAATTTTCACCAAAATCCAAGTGTTTTTTTTTTTTTTTTTTTTTTTTCAGCTTATTGAATACGCCAAATTTGAATTTCGCAATATTAACCTTAGATTCGTGATTAGCGGCTCAAAAAATCTGACGGTACCAATTTTCATTCAAATCCATTGATCCATTTTCAAGATGTCATAATTTTTATTTGATTCATTGTTATTTAAATAATTAAAAAAGTGGTGAACCGATCAAAGCCAAAATCTAATCTGTTGTAATGTTGAAAAAGCCGCGTCGATTGAGATAAAAATAATTGAAATCCGTTAACTCGTTGTCGAGATATCGTCGGACATACTTACACCTACATAGACAGCCCATCTGAAAATGAATGGACGTGATTCTCTGATTCTCCAGAGCGTAGAGATCTAATGAAAATTCAACTTTCCATTTTCGGTGAAATTACAATAACTTCCGTTTTTCTCTAAAAACAGAGAAACGGGAAGTTAGAAAATATGTTACAAATTTTTTACAAAAAAAAAAAAAAAAAAAAAAAAAAAAAAAAAAAAAAAAATGTCCAAGTAATCAGTTCACCCAAATATCTCAATTACCGGTACGCGTGTGAAAAACGAAAATAACCTCGTGGACAGAGCTAGACCGTCTGTAATTCCGTGGATTTATCGTAAACACAGAACAGTTCTAAAATTTGTCTCCAACGCCGGGTAAAAAAGGGAAGAGGCAGTAAAAACCTATGGGTATATTCAAGTGGAAGAATTATCGAGAGAGAAAGAGAAGAAAGAGAGGGTCGAGTGTTGAGCAAGTCCTCCTCCTCATCCTCCTCTTTCCTATTCCTCAGCTTCAGCTTCTTATTTTCCAAGCAGTCGTAAATTAGGAGTTTAAATGAATAGGTTCCACGTCGTAGACGTCCAGGAGTAGGTAGTTCGGTTAGTTTGGAGTGTCGATGGGGAGGCTGCTCGGTGGTGAATATGTTTTAATGTACTTGTTAATAGGCAGTCTTAATCCCCCCGTAGTTCGCTTGGATTATGGAAGATGTATGCTGATGGAATCTTGGTTTATAGTGGTTCACTCCGTTGATGAACACCATTTATATTAGCATTGTGGGACGACCGGGGTTGGATGCCATACCACCATACCATACCATACCATACCATACCATACCATGCGCGATGCAGGTCTGCAGCGCAATGGCTTCAGCACACCGCCACGTCGAGTTATTACGGGAATGTAATTAATTTCCTCGACAACAAGAGGAGCCAGAAGTTGAGCCGCGACTACCGCACCGCGGGTGAAGCAGAAAACGTGGATAAAACATCGAGCCTGGAAGGAAATATCCGCGGCTTGTTAATCCTCGAGGGAAACAACACATCGATGGCCACTTTCCCGCTTCTGTCACGTATAATTTTCACTTTTCTGCTGACTCTTTAGCAGCTCCCGCGGCTAATCAAGTTACGCCACCGGGACTCGGAGCTCTCCTCATACTCCAGTGCATGGCTAATCCGTTCACAGATAATTAATCAAGGCCTTGATTACGAGAGAGTCGTCGCAGTTCATCTCGCTGCTCCGTCTTTTATACCTCGAGATAGATATAAAAAAATTAAATCATAATTATAATAAACCACCACCGTTGGATGTGACGCCGTAGTGTGTTTCGACTCTGTGTCTGCAGTTTCATGCAACTGTTGCGGCTCTCGTCTAGCCTTTGGGTATAAAGGGGCGAAGTGGAGTGGAGTGGAGTGGAGTGGAGTGGAGTGGAGTGGAGTGGCGGTGAACACCAGCTGCGATTTACACACGATGTAATCTAGCCTCTGGACGCTATTACGCAACAAATTGTTAAGCTGATGATTTGGCTTTATCACTATACCGGCCGCGATTCCAATCTTTCTGGTTATTTTCGAGCAGCTAATGGCCGCTTGACACACACACCTCGTCTACCTGTCCAGGTGGTCGGGCACCTTCCCTTCTGCGTCAAGTAGTTATTCATTTGTCAACCAGCCGAGTTTACCATCCAGGTAGATATATTATTACGTTTGGTATTCTGAGTCCTGACTTCCACCAACCCTTTTCGAAAGCGTTCGCTGGTCTTTTTTTTTATGAGATGAAAAATCGGACCGTATAATTTTCAGCGTGCATGACGAGCCGGTGTGGAGATGAGAAAATTTTTTAAAAACGACGCGAGGACGACGCGGGAAGCTATGATAACGATATGACAATAAAGAGGAGGAAAAAGGTGATACAGAGGACCGGGGTGAAAACAATACGAGGCAAAAAAATGAAACAAAAATAAGAGTGAAATATACGATCAACCGGCGAAAGTGATTATGAATAATTCGTCGAGCATTCACCCTCGGCACATTCGGTAAAATTCAGTCCGCGATGAAATTAAAAAGAGTCATCTAGCGCCGGACCGCTAATGGCAGGCATCGTTCACGTCAATATGGCCCATTGCCCGTATTACCATATTACACTTAGAAAAGCCAGTGCGTAGCAGGTCGGCTCTCTCCCTCGGTGATGCTGCTGTAGTATAACGTTGGACAAGATCTTCCCTCCTGCTCCGACATTCATTCTCAACGTCACTCTGCTCGCTCGCCGAGTATTGCTTATAAATACCAGCAATTACAAAACCCGAAGGGTGGGCCTCTCCGCCCTCCAGAATAGAGAGTTGATTGTGTGTATGGCATTCATTGTCCGCTACCCACCCATGCACCCATCCACCCACCCACCGTTGATGGCGAAAATCGAATTTATACTTTAATTAACCCTCCTAACTCCGGCAGCCTTCGCTGGCCACTTGTCATTTTATCATGCCGGAACACACGACCAAATTTAAACAATTCAAGGGGTCGGCAATGTTTTCATCTCACGAAATGACGAGTATCAAAATGTGGAATAACCGAGACATCGGTAAGACCGAGGCTGCACTTGATCTCAGGACTTCACGTGATTTCGAACAACGTCTTCCTTTCGTCACTTTAGGACTTAAAGTAACTTTTTGACTTCGTGACTTGAATTCAAGGTGCATCGTTATGATTGACTTCAAGTGACATTACGCTGACTTTAAGGAACCTCCAGTGATTGCGTGACTTCATTATTACAAGTGATTTCATGTGACTTCAAGAGATTTTACTAATATACTTCAAGTCACTCAACGAAACTTCAAGTAACAATACGCTGACTTTAGGCAACTTCAAATGATTTCATAGCGTCATGACTACAAGTGACTTTACGTGAATTCGGGTGACTTTAAGCGACGCCATGACGTTACGACTTCAAGTTACCACGTAACTTCAATGTATTTTACGTATCTTCAAGTGACTTGAAACGACGTCGCAGTACTTTTCTTTTACAGTGTGTACATATATCTGACTTCACAAGTTATCACCCCTTGGGGTAAACCTTTTTAACTCGTGTGAAAAGTATTTGAAAACCGCATCTCCGAACAGAAATCTTATTCCATCAAACCACTTGACCATTACGAATAGCCGAGTTCGCGGAGCGGCAAAAAGTTTGCGTCATGACTGTCGTTGTTCGAGGAATGGTTTCTAAGAGGGTGACCGGATACGTAATAAGGGTGATACATATGTCGATGAGGGGGGGGGGGGGGGGTCCTCCCTCTGAAGTGGGATGGGAGCGCGTCAAACATGAAGGCACCGCCTTGATTTCGACGACACGTTTACAGAGCAGAGAGTACATACCACGTATGTAACAATGAAAAGATGCCACGTGCAGCCTCAAGACTTCCGATCAATTAACTCTAGTTTCACTGTTGAGCGGTGCAGTAGTTTCCACTCGAGAGTTTATTCCACACCCCCCTATAGTACGGAGCCCATTTTCTGGGCCCTGTTCATAAACCCCAGTCGCGATTCCATCCCCATGAAACGAAACTGAACGATGGAAAAGAAGCGAACGCGACACAGTGTAGAAAAAAAAATATGTCGTTGATACTCAAGAGCGCTTCACCTCGATCGTTAAACATATGTAACCATTGGCAAACTGGATGATTTGCCCCGAGGTAAAAGACGAGAGGACGTGTTTTGAAAGGAGGAAAAAACCAGGACGACGCGTGTTTCAATTTTCATTCATGAGCAAGAGAACTACAAGCATGGGAAGCACTTGCCGACTTATTAATGTCCCCGGAATTGTGTTGGAATCATCGCGCAATGCAGTCGGCATCGGCATCAGCACACGTCACACAGCGGGACTTTGGCGTGTGGGCAGAGGGGGCTGAGTTAATAGCAGCATACGTTTCACACTGAGAGAACGAACGTGTAAACTTTACAAAATATCGCGCCGGGAGGTCGGAGAAGTGGAGACAAGAAGACTCCTCTCTCTCGCTCTCTTTCTCGCTCTCTTAGTCTATGCCTGCGCTGCGTTTTCACTGGTGAATTGGAAAATGGCGAGAAAATGATTCCGGCACGTGCCACCGGCGCGTGTCGGATAATTAGATATTCTTTAGACCGTCCATTAGACCATCCGCAAACTCACACTTACATTTTTCTATCTCGACCGAGTCACGAGTGACGGAAAAATACGGAAATCATCGGTTCGTCTGATCAATATTACTCTCAGCTTTGCCCATCGTCATTCCTAGCACCTTCATCTGGTGTAACATAGCTGGCACCTCGAGGTCACGTACGGAAGCAATTTCATATTTTGACTTAAATTTTTTTTTTTTTTTTTGGGTATTCACTGAAGTGTCTCTTACAAGATAAAAAAGCTTTCAACACTAATTTTTAACTTTAAGGTAGAGAAACATTTTTTAAAACGCAGAAATTTCAAAGTGACGAACATCTTGGTTAAAACTGGATGATTCCAAGGTACCAGCTGAAGGCTAATCGCCGTTTATCACGTGGCTTTACTGGATCAGATCACCTTGACACTCGCTAAAAATTTCGAGATTCTCGATTCTTCCGAAAGAACGAATCTATAAGGAGGTCGATACGCACTCGTTGAAATTCCGGATGAAACGACGATTCAATTCCAAGCGAACTTCGGTGTAATCCGCAGTTCCCTCCATCATCACCCCACCAAACGTGATTAAAAACAATTACCCATCTCTGCACCCCGTTCGGTACGCCCCTTTCTTGTAATGAGTAGGAGAAAAAATGGCGAAACATCCCGAGGTCCTGTGGGTAATAGTTTAACCCGGAGGGAGATGATCCCTGCGCGTCATTGCCGAGCAGCCCTGACATTTGTATGAAAATATTCGCGGGCAACCGGGAGTTCCTTCTCATCCTCATCCCGCAGCAGGGTCGATGGTTTGACGCCGGAAACGGGGCTGGAATCCGCTTGACAAACCGCAGCGAAATTATCCGAGGGAGAAGTTTTCCAAACAAATATGTCTGACCGTCGCGTCAAGGCTGCGGACGGTTTTGAATTTCCTTTCCTAGCAAAGGCAGCTCGACGTCTTGATAACCTCGGGAGAATTAATTCCAAGAGTCTCCGTTCCGGGCTCGATGAACAATTAGGGATAGAATTACAACCGGAGGGTTGCTGTTATAGTTTCGGCGATAATATTAATAATCGTAAGGTTAAAAGTATAATGCCGATACAGCCTGCCTCACGGACGATATAACCTTTTGTGTTATCAAAAGAGATTTGTCCCTTATAATTCATCTTGAAAATAAATGGAAGTCTTCTGTTATAAAAGGGAGTTTCGGTTACACGGCTGTGCGCCTTATATATACTTTAATAATTATACACGGAACGAGAAATTTCCCTACAGATGAAAGTTTTCGCCTTGCAGGTTGTATAACGTAATTACATACTTATATACATATTTTCCTCTATATCTATATATCTATATATCTGTATATTTAGCACTTTGCCGGCATATAATAGGTATTTCCAGACACACTAATTACTATGCATAAGGGCTGCGCGCGCCGGTGAATTAAAACGGGCTAAATATTTCTTTGATTAAAAATTTGCACCGAGCATATTCACCGCATCGGGGTGGCTCGGGAAATGCGAAAATTACGAACTCCGTTCCCCGTTTGTAATTCCGGCATTTGCACATCGTACGCGAAAATATCCCCCGAAAATGCGTATAACACGACAAGTATAACACTGCTTGGACAAAACATTTCCGAATTCTAGTCTAGCGTCGCATTCGGCGAAAGGGTTGCCTTCTATCTTTTTTCTTCCTTTATTTTTATTTTTTTTTTTTGCTTTCTTTCTTTTAATTTCTTTTGTTTTTCAACGGGGGGTTGTTTAAAAGCGTTTAACGCTTAGTGCGCGCCGAATGCTCGCAGGCAAAGTGCTTCTTTATCTACATCTTTGCGGGGTTGTTCGACCGTTCCTCGTGGTCAAACCTCGTTATCCGCACCTACGCAGAAGGGAAAATCCCACTGCGTTTAAACGAGCGACATTTTCATTAAGGACATACCGAATGTACAGTCTAGTCGATAAGGTGTCGGAATGAAAAAAATTCCAAACAAAGCTGATCGAGTCGAATTAGGTTGTAACAATATCTTTTTAACACAGAAAAGTTGCACTAACTGTAAATTTTAAATTCGGTACTTCGATTGTTGTGAAAAAAAAACTACAACTTCGGAATGTTTTTTTTGTATTGATTATACTGATAGAAATTAATATTTCATTAACTTTGATTTGAAGACGGAAAAATAAATGCACGTATATATAGTTCAAAGGATTTGTGGAAAAAAAAATCATCTACAGACAGAGTAAAGTGTAAATAATTGAAATTCACAGTCGAATGACGATTAATATCAGACTTCTAAGATCTGATCGTTGGAAAAAAGTTCCCGATGATCGAACTTTTTTCGATAATTGTGATTCGCTATTGTTCAATTAATTACATTAAATTTCGCTAGTTTATTAAAGCCCAACGTTTTTCGATTAATGTATTTAGTAGTTAGAACGGCGACGGTTTAGTGTCACGATAAAAAACAATTACACGAGAATAACGATAATATAGTTAACTTCACGCCGACGAGAATCCATAAACAACTGTTTTTCGCTCTTTCCGTTCCCGCGTTAGGTTATTTTTATTCTATTTTTTTATTCCTCAACTCTTCTACTTCTTCCTCTACTTCTGCCTTCTAGTTTCGTAGACAGAGAGGACAACAACGTCTGTTACAACCGGCGAGCACGAAACTATGAGTTGAGTTATGGAAAGAGGCCGAGTCCGATAGGCGTGTCTCGAGACATTCGCTCCTCTGCACCCTTTGCTAAATCGCAGAATTAATCTTACTTATATATATATATGTTTAGGTGGCACATGTTTTATTTATGGACACAGATGAACACGCGCATATAATTCAATCTCCAAGATCTGGAAAGCTGATTAAAGTATTGTCGTCATACGTAAGTATAACGCAGCGATACAATACGGATTGTTATATATACACACAGACATTCTCTCTCTCTCTCTCTCTCTCTTTCTCACTCTATAGGTATGTATATATTTGTATACGACATGTCATTAGGTAAAGATTATTATTTTTATTTACCTCGTTGCATTACTCCTCCTCGATTTTCTTCAAAGAAGTAAGAAATTCAATAAGAAGCCTAGCTCCTCACGTTGGGTGCTATGGTTCCTTGAGAAGAAGGAAGCGAATCCTGTCGTAAGTTCTTACCACCCAAACCCTGCAGGCTTTTCTTAAATACGAAAGAGGGACGAGAGGCAGCCAGCAAATCATAATACCAATTCTTGATGGAAATAGACCTTTAATATTGCACCGGTGGATTTTATATTGATACTATGAGAAAGAATTTTTTATATTTTCTTGTCTTTCTTTTTTTTTACAACCAATTTCGCAATAAAGCTGAATAATTATTATTGGCAAACATTTAACTACGGCTAGTGAGCAAGAACAAAGTTGACGTGACTCTGATGCATGTATGATGTATATAACGCTGACCGCTAAATGGCCTCCGCGTATCAAAATCCCCTAGAGTATAGATCAAACGTGTCGAGATCATAGAGAATATCGTAGAGGTTTGTCGTCGTTTGGCCAACCGACGATATGAATCACTGTACCTACGTTTAAAGCGTCGCCCTGTTACATCATAGTACCTTCCTGCTCGAGGACAGAACGTGAATAACACAGCAGTTGCCGAACGCCGGAGGCAGAGAGAAAGAGAGAGAGAAAGAGAGAGGAGAGAGGTGGAGGCTGGAGAGAAATCTTTTGACAAAGACCGAATTGGATCCTGTGCAACCTCCGAATGGCAAATATGTGGGTTAATTTACCGTGTAAATACGATAAGAGCGACGAGTAGGTATACGAGAAAGAGGATTATGGGTAAAAAACGGTGCGGTAAAGAGGAAAAAAGATAGATTTATAATGTAGGAATATTACAAATCGTTTGAAAATTCGAATAAAGTGGTCGACGAGAATTGCACGCGGTGAATATGCCGGAAGAAGAAGCTTCGGTCTGTCTGCCTAGGAGGAATGACGGAAAAAAAGAGAGAAAGGAAAGAGGGAGAAGGAGAAAAAAAAGATTGATACTCGCACGTCTGCAGGGAGTGCGTGGGGGTGGGGGTGGGAGTGGGGGGCATCTGACTTGCAAAAATTTCGAAATAGAAACGCGAAACAATATTTCTGGAAAATGCAAATCATCTCTTGGATGTACGTGTATACCTCTAACGGATGAGTTGTCTGAAATAAATTGAGACGGATGCGGGATGGAAATGACATTCAAATTGTGGACGTAGCAAAATGACAAAAATATACATACGATACACACCCTTCATACATCACCGCACGTAATTGCCTGATATTCAGATCTCGCCTTTCCACATTCAATTGCAACCCGAGCCGGAGAAGTCGAGGAGTGAAAAAATGAAAAGAGAAGAAAGAAAAAACAAACAAGTACGGAACACGTGTAATCTGTCCCATTTCTCTTTGTACTTTGTACTTACATACAAGGGTGGCAGTCACGTTGTACCGTAGCGATATGAAATGTTCGATTTTCACTGTTCGAGTCCACGGACGAAGGACGAATAAGGACATAATGTGTACACAGTATCGCTGACTGACCACTGGCCAGTTTCCCATGAAGGCGAGTGATTCCTCGTTAAATGGGAAACTTCGGAAAAGGGTGAGGATTTCACGTGACGTACCTACACCCTCTTCAGACTGACAATTAGAACAATGCTAAGCAGCGTGTGACAACCGTCTTCTTGACCATATCTCGGGGTTTGTTGAATCCAAGCTACGTCCAGTGGTCAGCTGCGGATCGACGTTGGTCAGTTCTATTTGTGCTTGCCGAAGGGAGGAGAGGCTTCCTACTACCTTGAGGGTAGGAAGAGCAGGCAGCCATTAGCCGATGCATCACGCCCTCATGCACCTCATATGTAGCTGCAGGATTGGTAGGTGCGTGCATTGCAGTCTGCAGTCTGCAGTCAGGCCGGGTTTCAGGGCGCGTGATGGAAACGGTGTGAAACGAATGAAGCTGATCGTCCGACACGTGCTCACTGTCAATCTTCGTTACAACGGACCTCGTTTGGGATGGAGCTCGTTTAGGACCGAAGCAGAAATATCGGAACAGATTCCCAGACAGGCGAAACGGAAGCAAGCTAGAAGCGGCAAGGGAGGATAGAGGGATCCGTGGAGTTTCACAATCCTTGCCGGTGACCATGAATTATTCAAAAAGAGGTTCGAAACGTTGCGTTCAAACGCGAGATTGACAACCGAGAGAAGACACGAGACAAAAAAAAAAACAAAAAAAAAACAAAGGACGAAGAAAAAGCAGGAAAGCTTTATACTGGAGGAAGAGGAGACGCGAAGTATGAGAAGTCCTGGATGTATATACATATATATATATATATATGCTAAAGGACGCGAGGAATATATTTATCATCGTATCATATCCCCGTAAGGAAAAGCAATGGGGTTTTAAATTCCGTCAACGATGACATGTGGGGGCGAAATTGACCGTCGGCGAGGAGGTTTTACGTGCCGGGATAAAAATAGGGGTGGAATCGCCCCGAAGAGTATCGGCTTACCCCAATTTCGCCCCCAATCATTCCGAAACCTAAAACCCGTCGACGTCTCTTCGTTTTCTTCATCTTCGTCTCTCTCGTTCGACCTTTTTTCACGACAATGATATTGATACGGTAAAGAAAGTAAAAACCGACTGCCCAATGCGCTTTTGACGTATGAATACCGCCACCGAATCGCTGCCGAAGATACGTCGACGTATAAAACCGTCTTGACAAATCGATACACGTCAGTATTCTCGATGTCCAATTTTTCACCCGGTATCGACATCGCACGCGGAAACAACGGAAACTCGAAAACATTTTTCAACCATCGGTACGGAACGAGAGCAGAAGGAGACCTCCGCGATTTTTATTTACCCTCTCGTTTTTTTTTTTTTTGTTTTTTTTTTTCCTTTTTTTTCCTCTTGCCTCTGGATAACTGTGCAAAGAGACTTTGCGGTTTTATCGATGTGAAACCGAGGGTATGGAATGAGGGATGAAAAAAGGAGGAGAAAAGAAAAAAAAAAAATATATATATCGTCCGAGTACGAGTGAGGCAAACCGGTGGAGAAATGCTCGGATTTACATCGATTCCATCGCACGGTTGGTCAGACGCTCGCTCAGGTGGGGGTGTAACAACCCTCCTTATACAAGCTGGAGTAATTCCGCGGCGCAAATATGCGGCAGGAAATGTAAATTAGCCGCGGTGCGCCCAGGTAATCAGGTCTCGGTGATAAAAAGGTGATAAATTACACGAGTGCGCGAATTGCGATAGTTATCAGCGTTATTCAGCCAAGCCACCACCCCCGCCACCCCCGCCACCCCCGCTGCCTCCGTCGCGACGCCGACTGCCAGCCGTGGAAAATGCTAACTCGGTCCGAACCCCGTCGTCCTTACAAGTCGGTACCCCGTATCGCCAGGATCCGTTCCATAGATCCTCGCACACACCTCCGAGTCACGGGACTGCGAAAAGAAAGTCGAATTCTTTCCTTCCACTCCCCTCCTATACCACCCGTCCATCCACCCCGATTTGCGGGTGAAGATAAAGCGTGACTCGGTCTCGGCGGCTAAGAATACACCTTGAAGAGTGAGAAATTTAAACATATCCGTCGACCAGAAAGGGGTAAAACACCTCTAAAACTGCTGCAGGAATTACTGCCTAACATGTTATTAGGCATTTAGCCCCTCTCTTGTCGTATTTTTCTTACCCTTATCTACAGTTTATTCGATGTTATAATTATAATACTGTATGCATTAGGGTGACGCAAAAAAATCGACTATTTTTTTTTTGAGTCTCGTGGGACAAAATGTTAGTTTTTTGATGTTTTAAGAGCCCACTCCAAAGGATAGTTCAAAAAATATTTTTTAAGAGGTCGCACCACATTTTTTAGAACGTCAGAAATCGTCAAAAATCGATTTTTTTTTTTTTAATTTTTTTCTCGTTACGGTATAATTTTATAGACAAAAAAAAAATAAGTTTCCGAAAGTTTCAGTTCAAAATTTGAAAGGTCGCTCATAATTTTTTTTCAATGCTTTGGTGCATTTCTTTAGATATTTTCGAGCGACCTTTTAATATTCAAATTAAAATTTCATAATTTTTTTTCTTCAATTCAGTAAGAAAGAATCGATAACAATACACCACGACATGAATTAAAAATCAAACAAAATACTGAAAATACAATTTTTTTAATTTAATTTTTTGACGTATTTTGACATTTTTTAAAATTTGGAGCGACCTCTTAAAATTTTTTTTTTTAGCTGTCCTTTGGATTGAGCTCTTAAAACATCAAAAACTAACATTTTGTCACACGAAACACACAAAAAAAAAAAAAAAAAAATCGGTTTTTTTGCGCCACCCTAGTATGCATAACGTGAATGTATACGGAACCTTGCGAAACTAAGATAACAAAAGGGGTGAAAAATTTGAAAAATAAAATAACGTTGCTGGATCGGTCTGGTCGTGAGAAAAGCACATCAATAAAGGCTAGGAATAACGTCAGGTATTTCACACTCGGCTGAAACGATTCCAACCCTTCGTTTTTCTTCTGTTTTCGATTTGTAACAGTAGAGTGATCTCAGTGGGTGATGAAGGAAAATGATGCAACGGACCTCCCGTCACTATGATAATCAAGATTGAATTTCCAAGCTCAAACGGAAGTGACCAGCTATTGTTGGTGTGTGAATCGAGTCGAGCATTCGACTTCCGATGACTCTATCAAGGAAATTCAACGAACCTTCCGCCGGATATTCGCGGTCAAGTCGTAACAAGTCGTGGCAACATCTCGTCCCAATGGAGCCTAACTTCCCTGACGATAAAACGTACATATTAGGTATATATTCACACTTCAGTATTTTCTTCAACAGTCTAGTGGAACGAATGTAAACAATCCGTAAACAATATTAAAACAAAGCTGAAATCTATGTCTAATTTAGCATAAATGTACATAATTTTGCTTGACTCTGACCAAACTGCACGGTTATTACGGTATTGAATGATTAGATCGTACAAACAACTGAAGACATCCGAAATCCATCGACCGCTTTGTACTGAGAAAATAAATTCTCCCTCGCCTCGACTTTGGATGAGACTCTGACGAATTCTGAACCACATAAGTGATCGATGGTCGCAACGAGTCATCCCATCCCATCCCCGATTCTCTCCCACGGTTCCGAATTAAACTAATTCACTCTCACCTGATTCTCTCACATAATTTTATTTCTCCGCACTCCGGGGTAGCAGATCACCCCCGTCGCACGTTCACACACCTAGGCCAACACGTAAGTGCGTGCGCGGACGCAACGCCGCCAGGTAGCATCATCGGGGGGTTGCATAAGCATATCCACCACCGACACTTGCTGTGTTAGGGGAAAGATGGCTCAGGTACGATCCCACCTCGTAACGATGAAATTGGTAGTTAATGAGCGCCGGTTAGGTGCCGGTCACATCGGTGCCGGACTCCAGACCGTGACGGTGGCTAACACGCCATCGTTAGGGAGGGAGGGAGGGAGGGAGGGAGGGAGTAACCCGCGATCGGAGTCCCCATCGTGAGAGCATCTCTCCTGATCCTGAAAGGAGGGATCCCACCCACCCTGGACACCCCCGCGTTTTACCTCGCGTGGACACGTGACCGGTTTATGTATGAAGGAAGGGCGAGAATGAGGAAGAAGGGCTGGGCGATCATCGGAGGGGTAAATATTGTCAGACTCTCACCCGCGCGCGTTTTAACGACGATCAACGTTCGCCTCGAGTTGTGCTTTGCACTCGCATGCACCCAGCAAGCCAGCTCATCGAGCATCTAGATAATAAATAATATACACACATGTTGGCTACGGATTTCTATCAACGTCAGAAGAGGGTTTCGTATCTACAGGTTCTTTCCTGATTTTAAGTGTAACGATTGTCTCGTCATTCGCATGCGGAGTAAAGAGTATAAGTGAAAGCCAGACCATTTTCTGAGTATTCACATTTAACGGTAGACCGACAATAAACGGAGAGAATTGATTGTTGGAGCCTTTCGCAAGTAGGTACTTATTCGTTACTTCTATTTCTCTCATGAGAAATATAAGTCGTAACTTTCGAAGGAATGTCCAGAAAAAATATAGCTTAATTCAACATTGCAATGGTACTACTACAGTCCGTACCTATCATTTCTAAAATCAAATTACCAGCTACTAGCTAAGAAAGTAACTGCATTCGAAAAAATATGAATAGATCGTGTCGATACATTGAACCGACTTACCCCGAACACCTGGTCGAGTATACAGGACCCTGAACGCAGCTTTGATACTCGAGATCACGTATAGATCACTGGTTAGCAGACTTATGATCTCGCAGCACTCGCTGAAAAGTCGCTGAAAAGAGATAAAAAATAATTGTTACAGAATCATTATCCAACGGAGATAAACAGATATAAGTACACCTATATATAATACTATAAACGCAATAGGTATAATGATAGTGTTGCAAAACAAAGCGGGAGCAGCAGTAGCACCACGACCATGGCAAGCTGAAGCAACATGAGTTATGGTATAGCATGGGTGTGCCTCTCGGGTTTACGTGTGCCGTGATATGTCAAGCAATGGGCAATAACAAAATACGTGTAGGTTAATACCTACAGTCTAGTCGTCCAGGTGGTGACGGTGTCTAGTCGAGAGAGCTCTACTTCTGCGGCAGACTGATACAGATAATATAATGGGTTTATTGCTATCGATCTGCGCGCGTTATACATCTACAATCTACGTATATACATGTGTTATGTTTGAATTCATACATCAACACAGGGCATACAACGCATGACCGCAGTGCAACGGACCAATCGGTTGATTGGCCGTAAATTTAAACGTTATATATCATTACCGGACTTTTAATCCGACTCATTTTATTCTCGTCTAGTGCGGTGGGTTACGATGATGGGGGAGGGACAGACAGACACAGCAAGCCGAATCCAAACACGTACATACATACATACCACTGGATGGAAGGTTTATTTCGTCATTTTGGCGAGCAGGGTTCCCCCGTGTTGTTTTTCAATTTTTTTTTTTTTTGTTGCCACCTACATACAGTATCAGCTTGTGAATTTTTTTTATCGTCCCTTAGATTTCAAATCAAGCGTGCGCGTCAAGCGTGGAATAGTTAATTATTTATAATTACAACCTACATCGCAGTGTGAATTGTACATACATATATACGTATATATTGTATATATTATGATAAGATTTTTAACATGTGTATATAACCTGCCGGCACCCATAGATATATGAAGGTTTAATGATTGACGAGTACATAAGGGCAATTTACATCAGGTGGCGGTATCCACCCGATCCGCGGTTTTATACGCTTCGAATCGATTGAATAATTACATAGCCAGAAAACCGAGACGGCTAGTACCTATACGCGAGGCGATGCGTACATCTGGAGGCGAGGGGTTGAGACACCACGGTCGAGGGTAATTAAGAAAGGGATTAATTACGATACGGGTCACGCGACCGCTCGCGCAAAGTCCTGCGACAACGCAGGTGAAATAGACAAAAGAAAATCACCCCCGTATAGACACAGGTTACATTATGTGGACTGAACTCGTTGAATTTTCACCCCTAAAGTGCTGAGGAAATACTCAAATTAGATTCGAATCTAAACGCCCCAATGCCTAAAAGCGCATTTCCTTCACCCCGGGTGGGCCGACCCGCTGCGCGATCACCACAACTTCATTATTAACATCTTTCTCGATTTTTATCGTACCGGTAATGTCACGAAATGTAACTATTTTCACCCCAGTTTTCAGGGCGCGCAATTTGTGCGTTCATTTATCATAAACGATCCCGTCTACATTTACTTTAGACTATACAATCGGTAATGCCTTTGATACCTACTTCTGTACCACGATCTTTTCCAATTTTCCTGAACGTTAGATGCGTGCCAAGGTTCAATTCAGCATTTTACAAACTCGATTCTGACTTGAGGACAGCAATTTTCATCTAATAACCACTCGGCGAAAGTAGGCATAGGATTTCGTCTGAAACCTCATTAATTTTTTAGCTGCAAAAATCACCGGCATCAATCCGAACGGTCGTAGATTACGACTGTTGTTATTTATTTATTTTCGCCGAATGGTAGACGAGTTTAAATAATGGCCTCCCGAGCCTCGTCGTCAGTTTATAAAACCGTATTTCCCATCATACCCTCATCTGTACATACGTATATAACCATAATATACGTGGGGATTCGAGCGTCAGCGGTTCGTCGAACCGGAAACTCATACATCAGATTATTTCAATATACGTTCTGCTCAATTACACCGATTTTATAACACCTTTGTACCGTTAGAAAATCGCTTCCAAAGTATCGTCCCGCGAAAGATCATTAGCGTTAGTGTCAAACACCGCTATTGTCGCCGAATTTATTACACCTAGAGCTACCTGAGCTTCCGGCTGCAGCAGCGACAGTTCGCCGTTTTGTAACAGACCTAGACACGCACCCGACAAACCCATCCCATGACACCCCTCTATTGTAATTGAATCAACGAACAATGATTCACTCTATAAAAGACACGAGACCCAGGAGGAGAGCAATGCTTTCATGTTTCATATCACATACCTGGAGGATATACGACTATCGGTATACACGGCACGTCGCAAGTGATGAAAACAGAGGAAAACAGAGGTTCAGAAAACTCCTGTGATCGCGGTATGAGTTACTCCTAACCGATTGGGTGATCGTCATGGTTGTTATTTACATAGGTGCACATGCACATATATATATACATTAGGGTGGCGCAAAAAACTGACTATTTTTTTTTTTTTTTTTTTTTTGAGTCTTGTGTGACAAAATGTTAGTTTTTGATGTTTTAAGAGCCCACTCCAAAGGACAGTTAAAGAAAAAAATTTTTAGAGGTCGCTCCAAATTTTTTAAAATGTCAAAAATGATCAAAAAATGAAATTAAAAAAATTATATTTTCAGTATTTTGTTTGATTTTTAAGTCATGTCGTGCTGTATTGTTATCGATTCTTTCTCACTGAATTGAAGAAAAAAAATTTATGAAATTTTAATATGAATATTAAAAGGTCGCTCGAAAAGATCTAAAGAGATGCACCAAAAAATTAAAAAAAAATTATGAGCGACCTTTCAAAATTCAAATTTCGAACTGAAACTTTCGGAAACTTATTTTTTTTTTTTTTTTGTCTATAAAATTATACTGTAACGAGAAAAAAAATTAAAAAAAAAAAAAAACTCGATTTTCGACGATTTCTGACGTTTTAAAAAATATGGAGCGAGTTCTTAAAATTTTTTTTTTTCAACTGCTCTTTGGAGTGGGCTCTTAAAACATCAAAAACCAAAATTTTGTCCCACGAGACTCAAAAAAAAAAAAAAAAAATAGTCGGTTTTTTTGCGCCACCCTAATATACACATACATACATACACACATCGGAATTAAGAGAGCGTGTGAACGTTGGCGATCGGTGAGTCCAAAGACATCGTTCTAGGCGAAGGGTTACTGTTTGTTCAAGCATCGCGCGGTAGGTACTACTTTTATCTGAATAACGGTGACTCATAAAGATCAGAGCAGTCGGGCGCGCGTCGCCTAAGTCCCCTTCCACCCCCCCCCCCCCCCCCCCCCCCTCCACCCTCGCGGCGTCGCATCGCCAGTATTTCTTTTACGACGAGAATCGAGGTTCCGCCGGTCTCGACACACAAGCTCTAACTGACGTGCTGGGTGGTTGTGGTGTGCTGCAAGTTACACTCGTGTACGTACATGCAGGCCGAAGTGTACCCAGAGGTGATGTTCAGCCAAGGACCGCGTCACACTGGGATTTCTGAAGGGGAACACGACGCGACGCGACGCGACGCTACGCAACGCAACGCACGCGGAGTACTTCAATGTGTACTTAGCGGCAGGGAACACACTCGAACGTGGCGCATGTTGGGACAGAGATTATGTCGTCCAAGAAGTCTATAGTTAGTTAGGGACCGTATTCTTTAATGCCAGTTGCCGGTAGAGAAGACCGAAGAAGAAAGAGGCGGAGACTGATGCCTACGCGTTTCAGCTTTTGAAACGCCGAATTATTGTGTCCCTGACAATTAGAAATTAATACCATTCAGGGCATCAGAGGCCCAGGACACAAGACCCTCGACAAACACGGCGTGGATCCACCACCTTCTAAAATAACTAACTGTTATCCTTGGGGATTAGGAATCCATCAATGTCCACTCAACTCGAACCACGTACAACTACGTGATGCGGCGGTAGCCGACAACCGACGGTTTGAATTCCGGAGACATACATTTTACACGTGTCCATGACGAGGACGTCCCTTTTCTTAAGCGGACGAATTCTTTTCGACGAGATCCACGATTGCAACGATGAAATCATACCAAGCTCGCAAATCTTACGGCATTGTATTGTTACTCCGCGTTTTTATAAAGTCTTGACAATCAGCAGCTGCTTAGGGTATCTTCTCTTATCTGACGATGGTCAGGATCTTATCAGCCGCCAGGCAGTCTGGAGTAAATCGACGACGAAGTTGAACCGGTTCTTTACTAACTCGACGCCGTCCCTTTTCCCGAAGGTTGCTTTTTCTCTTTACGATAGAGGCATAGAGAAGCGCGTGAGGTTATCTCCAAGTTCTCGTCAGCAATTAACGTCGATCGAACGTGACGTTGGAAGTATATTGTATAGAACGTAAATGTACCCTGAACTTTGAGGATCTCACACATGGCCTTTCGACGGTCCGTCTATACCCTCGGGACTTTTTTTTCACCCTCCCCATTCCGGAGCCGTTACCACTGCTGCACTGGATTTCCCGGTGGTTTATGGTTTTATAATATGAAAAGTTGACCAGGGGTCAGACGGGAAGACGGACACGCGTCGCAGCACATGGCCCATGGCCTCGCTCCATGTTCAGGACGTTTTAGAACGTGGTATATCAGCTGCCGGTATGTACCGCCGCTTCTGCCCATCGTCAAAAAGGTAATGAGCCGTTACCCCGGCAAAAACGGTAGCCCCCAATAAAATCCATATCAAGATTTAGGGGCTGCATTTTTCACCGTCCAGGACTGCCGAGCCCCGGGATTTTTATCGAGAGGAGGGTTTCGTCAGTGTGCGTCGGTTCTTAGACCGTTGAAGAGGAGAAGGTGGTGGTGGTGGTGGTGGTGGTGGTGGTGGTCGGTGCTGTAGTTCACCGGCTCTTTAAGAGGATCTCTTTTATATATAAAGAGCCGAGAGAGTGAGACTCGCAGCCGCAACACCGTCTGAAGTGTCGGTGCTTTAGAAAACGGTCTCAAACTATAAGCCAACGAGTGCAGAAAACGGCGCTGGGCATAGAAGAATCGAGAAGCGAAGCTTTTAATGACCAGCATATTTTGCCAACACGAACTCGCTCGCCGCATGACCGACCGCCTGATGAGGATGCAGAGGATACTCTCTCGTATCGCACAACGTTTTCGCGTTACACTTACACGAGAGAAACCACTCAGCATTGAAGAAGAGAAAAGGGAGATGTATATAGATAGAGAACTCGGCGAGGAATGAACACTGCACTCCATGCACACTCAATGCTCCACACTGCACACTCCAACCTCGGGGGATCAAGACGTACGTAGAACATACGGGTCCGCTTTAGCAGTGTTTTGTACCCGCACGAGGGCGGCTTCCCCGGAGTAGCTGGAGAGAGAGAGAGAGAGAGAGAGAGAGCCGGTAAAGTTAGAGAGAGGAAAGGAGATGAGGAAAAGAGGCCTCCAGAAAGGGAGTGAGTGCTTACTTGTGCAGCATGCCTGCATACACTCGAGGCTTGCAAAAGCACCTGTTGAACCCGAGGTTTTACTATTTCTACAGCAACCGTCCGCATGCTCATTTACCGATTAACTCTTTCCTCGTTTCCTCAATCTCGTTCTAAGCGGTCTCTCATTCTCGAGCGTCTCAAGGGGACCAGGAACCCTTGACGTTTTCAAACTTCCGATCTCAGCCTGGTTCCGCAAGCATTTTCTTGACGCTGCATTCAGAGCGAACAATTTATATCAGTCAGACCGTCGAAACGGCGGAGAATATTTTTTCATCGAGGCAAAGGGAGGTTCCACAAAAACGCGAAGGCGTAAGAGAGGCAGTAATCCGTTTGTGTAGGTGGCACAACACGCGCGAAGTGTGTACCAACCCCATTAAAATAACGGAATAGAAGCTGACAATGAGAGATAGGAGAAGGTGGTACTCGTCCTAGGGATACGTGTGTACAACAGTGAAAAACAGACCCAGACCCCTAGCAAAGCGGACCTTGATTATTTATAATGGACGTTTGAGGCACCTGCTAAACGACGTTCCCATGCGACTCGAAATAGCCCGGTGAAGGGTTACTCTGATAAAAAACCTCCCAGGCAATGGGTGACGCGAAGAGTCACTGCAGTTGGCTGTTGTCGCACAAGGTGGTGGTGGCGTGGTGCCTGCTGCTGCAGTTATGGTCCCGCGCCGCGGTCTAAATATAGGAAGGCACCCATAGCTGGTAAAAAGTAAAACCACCGAACGGAAATAGATGCAAAGACACATCTCCCACGATGCAGCGTGGATGGAAGAACGGGAGACGTATTCCACGTGTGTAATAATACCTCAGCACGGCAACCGATCACGAGAAGAGAGCACCTAAATCTGACTCTCTAGCTATGCCCGAGAATTAATGCGCAATATAGGCGAACGAGAGGGAGAAGAAAAAGAAATTGTGTTTGAGATGATGTTTTACACGGTGGAAATAGACGTCAGGGTTGCCATTCCGGTTAATGACACTTGAATCAAGGCCCCATTCTTTGGTGCAGCTACTCGACAAGATTAGACTGTCACAATCTTTTCCAGGTTTTGGTTACCAGGGGTAGAAATAGAAGAACCAGAGAGGTTGGGGACTGAGTGACCGTATCCACTCGACATAAAAATAATCCCGAGGTCCCTTCGGCATTTCGGGATGCCCTGTCGTGCGTAAGCCACCCCCTTATCTCCTCCCTCCCCAAACAATAGGGAAGATATTTTCTCTAATGAACCAAGATGAGAGTCACTTCAGCGCCAATTACACTTCAGAAACCTTCTGTATTTCGTACACTTGACTCTCGGTATTTCAAAGGCGGTGAAAAAAACAGGGGAAAAGAAGAAACGAGAGTGAGAGAGAGAGAGAGAGAGAAAAAAAGCTGCACAATCCACGTACCCGCCCAACAACAAGGTCACTCGACAATCCATGTCAACTACCTCAACGAGCCTTGCCACACTCGGACACACTATTCTCATGAACAATCGCAGCGCAGAATAACGTGTAAGAGAGGAAAAATGTAAGAATGGTAGAAAGAAAGTCCTTCGTACATCATACGGAATGAAGAGAGTGATAAATCGGGGATTGGTAAATTGGTAGGGAAGCGGTAGTGCTCGTCTTAATTTTGCATAGATTAGGCGGATGATAAACCAAGTGGATGGTAGGGTCAGTATAACCCGTAAGCCTTGATTAACGGATTTAATTATGGGATTGTACGGGGCAAGAGGATTGCAATGGTCATTACGAGGGCCAGCCGAACCCTGCAACCCGTATCCGCCTTCCCGCCATTGTGCCAGTAAATACTTCGTGATAATACCTTCGTGGCTTGTGCAGATCAGGCTGTGTACAGTATAACACGTTACACACGTGCTGCAAGCTGTATTCTATTCCATCCCATTGTGCTGTATTGTGCGTCTATCAAGCTGGCCGTGCTTGGGTGTGTGTGTGTGTCTCTACCGCGTGCGTTCGAACTCTAGGTAGGTGTATAATTTTATATGTGTAGCTAGGTAGGCCTGATGCAGCCTCTGGGGAATAGGTCTTTAAATTTTCAACCCCATCTCATGGTCAGCTCCAATGAATCCATGCGGATATCCATTACATGCGAAAGATAATTAAAATGGTAATTAAAAGCAACTGGGCAGGTTAAGACCGCGACGAAGCTAAGTGCCAAAAGCAATCTATCATCTAGCCCAGACCAGGCTAGACAAACCAACGAACTACTCCCCGGTCACGATCTTGCACCTACTAACTCGCATGTCGCTATCGCACTACACCCGAAACCATTAGCCTCGTCTATCATTTGTTAGCATCAAGAATAACGCCCGTCAGAATTCTGCTAATACCTCGTTTCACGCTTTCGCACAGAATTACCAACCATCGCTCGCCAATCGGAGGACGAATCAATCTGGCTTATGCAGCATCACGAGCCTTGGATTAGACGGGAATTAAAATTCCGGAAAAGCCGGATCGAATCTTCAACCAGGGATTCAACGGGTTTCAACCCTTCACTATTCTACGTTGCCGTTTTCAAGCGCACTTTCATCACGTTGCTTACTGTAACTTATAACATCAGGATCCTTTCTCCTCCAACGTCTTATCCGAATCAATTCCCGACTAGCAACTGTGAAGAGAACCTGTCTGAAGATAAACAGATGAATCGAGATCGATTCGCGCGTCGAACCGATAGTCCAGTTTCCATTTGCTAACCTTGAGGGGAATCTGAATTGGGTAACTGTGACGTGTTTAATGGAAGGCTAATGGGGATTCGGGACCATCTGAGTCCAAAGTTATGCAAACTTGCGGTGGTCAATGTCCACCCAGCTTTACATACGAATTGCAGAGCCAGCCACTTCGGTCAATGGGACCTTATAAGACGGAACTAATAAAGATGTCCAAGACCCAGAAGGATCCCCCGGGCTTCCACGGTTCGTTTAGCTCGTTGCCCTCCACAGTCCCTCGGCCGAAGAAGATAGCCGTGCCATTTTAACACTGGAGAAGAAGTAAGGGTGTGCATGATCGAAAGGAAGAGACAAGAGGACAAAAAAAAATTAGAATAGATAAATAAATAGTTATAAGGATAGCGGAGAGGTGTAGAAAGTGACGTGACTTCGGGTATACATAATGATGCGAAATGGTTTCGATGACTTGCTGGTTTGGGTCGGATAATCCTACGGGACATCACCTCCTCGAAATCGAGAGGTGAGAAAGTATTGTCAGAAAGATAGCCTAATAAATTCTTAGCAGTGAAATATAGAAACGAGGACAATAGTTTTCCGTTTATTGGTTGCAAGGGTATTATTCCGAGGGGCGCGCACCCTCTGATTAAAAATTCTCGCGTGGTTAAGCCTCTGATAATGATCTTCCCTAACCCTTTCAGCCCCTCGCCCGAACTCCTGCTCCGACTGTCTTTCTCGGTATTTTACTTTTTCCTTTCACTCCTTTTTTCCTAACCCCTCGCAGAGTGACATGTACACGCTGCTTTTTACACGCCACTAATTCAAAACCGTTAGATATAATATCATTAATTTGCTTTTTTTCACCTTCTTCTTCCTCGATTGAAAGAAAAGAACTGGAGGGTGGGAGGAGGAAGAGATTGATTTAAAAAATCGTATAGAGTGGTAATTTGATAAGCTATCGCAGGATTAAGATTAAAAGTTGTGCAATCAACTAATTTGGTTGATTAAAAATTCGTTAATTAATTAATTATCATCGTCCTTTCAGCGGCGGAAAGGTTTTTGAATAAGATGGCGAAGAGGTAACGAAGTGATTGGGGAGGCGCGACGCGAGGAGGAGATAATATCTGTCATACTTATCCGTTATTATCATTAATGAATATGCGGTTCAGAGATTAAATTTCATTCGATTGTCAATTTTAATCTCTCGCGACGGCTCCCCCTCTTATTGCGCATACTATACATATATCCGAGTGTGAAAATTGTTGCCTTCAAAGCTTTAATTATCGCCGCATATAGAGAACGACCCCGAGCGCTATGGAACCCCGCGAAAGCTGGTTTATGGTCACGCGGGTGACGACATGACGCCACCGTCAGCCCGTGGTGGCTTCGTATTAATTAATTTCCTTGTATCCAATTCGCAGCATTCTATTTTACACGCTCGAGAGATCACAGAAAGTATTTTCACGCCAGACTAAAGGAACCTCCTCATCCTCAATACACACATATATATACATACCTACATATACATATATAGGTATTCTCTCACTCGACATTATTCCACGCGGTATTCAAGCACGGTTTTTTAATTTCAATCAAGCCCAAAGCCCTTATACTCACTGCTTCATTGTCCTGCATGAATTAATACCTGTGTACAGGAAATTGCTTTCATATTTTTTCCGGGGAATCTCCCATCTCACATTCGAAGGGTCATCCATGTCCGAAATGCAGAAGCCACAACGTTCGGGGTTCGGCTGATCCCCGTATCGAATGGAATTTTCAGTGCGCCAGTTCCCCGGTGAGAGAAAAGCGATAAACAATTAGCTATGTAAATATGGGCGACGTTCGACAGAGAATCGTTCATTTTTTCATACGATTTTAGGCTCGGTTTATTAGCCCTGACGCGTGGCAAACTAATGACGTGGCATCGGACGATGGAGAAGGAAGCGTGAAAAATTTCAATTCACTTTACGAGTTTTTAACGCTCGTTCGAAAACGATGCTGCTGCTGCTGCTGCTGCCACCGCGATATTCGCAGAGGTGATTACAAAGTTGAACGATTAACATGCGTGATCCATCAATCCACCGTGGATACCTGTACGACTTCTGACACCGAAGTAATTCGTCGGAATAAACGAATGAATGAATGAATGAATAGATGAATAGGTGGACGTATTACACGGATAAGGATGAGACGAGTGTGAATTTGAATTCAACCTTAACGAACGAGGCGCCTGCGTTAGGGTAGAGTTAAGGTTACCTACCTAGTGGTTTTGTAACAAATGACAGAAGCAAAAAGTCCTGAGCCCCCTGGTTAATTATTCAAGCTAAGGGGGCTGTAAGCAGATTGGTCGCACCCTAAGCCCTAAGCGTCTCTACAACAAGGGTGGTACAGATTTTAAACCACCCTAACCGCCCCAGAACGATACCTTAGAATCGGTCCTCTTACACTGCGGAATATGCTAAGCAGATCTCCAATTATCGAGACGCCTCTCCCTAGCTCTGGCTAATTTCTGCCGCGCGGATATCGGTCGAGAGAAATTATTCGATATAGAGGGCAAGAATTCGACGTAAACTTTTTGCTTGTAGTTTGTAGAATTTTAGAGTAGCTTCAACCAGCTCTACAGCCTTGCTGACTGCATACTGCAACGGCAACGGCAACGGCAACGGCAACGGCAAGTCGGAAGCGAAATCCAAGTAGTGCTTTAACTGCAGAAAGCGAACATTGTCGTTAACTTTTACGAGAGCATTAAGTCGCGTACGCTTTCCGCTATCCTTCGGTTTTAACTGGACAGTATGACGTCACCGTTGAAATAACGGGAAAAATAAAAACACAAAATAAATAGATAGAGAGAAGAGGACGAAGAGAGAGAGGGAGAGGGAGGGAGGACAGAAAAGAGTTGGCCAGCGGAGGCTGAGGTTTCGCGAATAGCTGCCGGTGCTCGTAAAGTTCCAAGGGAATCTCTAAGGAATTCGCGGAGGAAATTGTGAAGATAAATTTTTCTCAATTCGTTGATTATACTCTGGAATGTAACAAATCTTAGCAGGACGAAATTAATTCGGAACTAGATTCTATGTGAACTCAAATCTTCTACTACCTACGTGGCACTTTTTTTTATGTTTGTTATTTTTTAATTCATTTGAAGCTCATCCCCTAGCGTAACGTGCGGACGGAATGATCTCTGGGAAACAAAAGCAGAGGGACGAAGAAGGTCGGAGAATGGGATTTGACACGCGTAGCTAAAACACAAGGTACGGGTCACGTGGCAGCAGACGGTGTGTGACGTCAGTTGCTGTCAGGTCACGTGCCCGTACTAGCTAGTAAAGGGTTGATACTTTGCCATCCGGCTGACGGATCGACCGGTTAAGTCTGACTGATACCCCTTTGCCATGGAAGAGCTATACGTATACTTACCGCGGGGCTAGCCACCCGCTTCACTTTAATTATTCGAAAATCACGCCCATCCAATCATTAACTAGAGTTTAATGCCTTTCAAAAAGGGATTTCAAGCCCGTTACCGAACGCCATTTTTATCATGTATATTAAGATCTTGACAATTCCTTCACCGCGCGAAGAGATTAAATTTAGAAATTTGAAAGTGAAAGAGAGAAGATTTCAAACGTCGATATTAAAAAAAAAATAAAGTGTTGAATGTAACTAAATATGGATATGCCAACGGCAACTGCTGTGAAAGCCTTTGTGAGAGTTTTAAAACTCAGAGGTAACGGGTGCGAGATACTTGATGAAAATTGTGTGATAAAAGGTAAAATTTTATCGACAAATTGTCTTTTTTTCCTGTGACATGAAGTGGCCCGTTAGCAGTTCTAAAACCGGTCCAGCCGCGTTAACTTCGTTGAAGTTGACAATCAAGTGAATAAGGATATTCATTATTCGGTATTGATTTCCGTGTTCGGTACACGTTGGTTACGTATCGTACGAAATGCCAGAGAACGAAGGGCTTCGAGTTCCATTGTGTAGTAGCGTCGCTTTCGAAGGTTCCCTTACTCGGTGCTTGTGGCACCAGTCGAGCTTGAAGAGGGGTCAAAACATTCCCAGCATCACTCGCGCGCGGATAGATAGAGAAAGAGAATGAGTGGTAGTCTGAGCCTGTACCTCGGCCACCTACAAGCAACACTGAAAAGCGAAGAGAGACGGAGGATATAAGCGAGAGTGATGGATGCCTGTGGTAATCTATGCTAACTTCCTTTGGGATTTGCCACGATTTCTCATCCTGAGCGACGAGAAGAGAAGAGAAGAGAAGAGACGAGTCGAGACGAGATCCCTAATTCTGACCTAACCTGACCCAGAAGTTTGGAAATCAAGTTGCAGAGAGGAGAATGGAGAGGATCTGCGAGCTTCGGGGTGGCGGTGGAAACCGGGTGCCTTAAGACGACGCTCTAATTAACATCGTGTCAGAAGGATTACGATGCTTCTCTCCGGAGCGGATAGATGCTAAAACACAGTAAAACCATCGGAACTTCACGGGGCACATGATCATTAGCACAGGATTCAGAATTCGCGATTTACCGTCGTTCGAAATCTCACGGCAAATCAATTCACGGTGACGGAGGGGCAGCGGGAAGGCTGAGGAAAGGAGGGGGGAGTGAGAGGAAAGTCGAAGAGAGAAATGGGGACGCGTAAGACATTACGGGGAAATAAAGTGGGGAGAGAGAGGGTGAATTCAACCCCGTGGAGGAACTCGCGCGGAAAGGATTATCAGCGCAGGACCCATGTGGTCGCGTTCCTTTATGGCTCGTTACCAGACCCATACTCACCGGAGGTCATAACCGATATGGATATTGTTCAAAAACTGAATTGAACTGACTCGTCAGAATCTGTTCGCAGATTCAATGCTACCGAAATAATCTTGGGATCATTTTGAGTTCTCTCTTTGTCGCGGAAAACTTTGAATCTCAACTCTCACCTGGGTCATTCTCAATTGAGGATAAACTTCTAGAACAAGTCAGTGAAATCCTTCAGCTATTTAGGTGACGATGTATCTGAACCTTTCTTCAAACCTACCGCCAAGTAATGACCCAGATGACTTCAGGTTTCAACCACTGCGTCCTGCACCCCTTGATTTAAATTGACGTTACACCTCAGATCAGAGTACTAACGATGGTCTGGGAGTGTAACCCCACGATTAAGCGTCTCGAGTCCGAAGCAATTTCATTGAACGCGGCTGGATCGTAAACTGGATGTACCCCAGCCATGGTTGTCTACGGCGTCCATACCCTTACTTGGCAGTAGTAAATAGCCTGGTAGGTATGACGTCTGTGTGTGTGTGTGTGTGTGTGTGTGTGTAAAAGCTAGAGGAAGGTCTCCACCCTTGGATTTAACTTATGTCCGGCTTAAGCCGTTGAAATCCCTGCTGAGATCTGGCGAGGACTAAGATATTTGTCACCCATTGTTAACGCAAAGTCCAGAGCTAAGTTTCTCGCGAAATTTAATGTTACGCAATTCCTGCCGTTCGCTACCCGGACCACAAGACAAGAGATGATATAGCACGATGGTAGTTACGGCAATACGGGGAAACGATTTTTCCAAGAGCATGGAAGGAACTCGGCAGATGTAGGTATGTAACCGGTTTCGAATGATTGTCACCCCATTAACTTGGGGCGCGTCGACTACTGTTTCCTATTCGAAAACGTGTTAATTATCTAAATTTACCGGGTAAAGTGAACGACACGTCAGTCAAGTTCGAGCGGTGTTGAACGGATAACGAGTGTCAAACTATACGCCGTACTATTTGTCTTCCCGAGTTTCGTTCGTTCGGTGTTGGGAACATTTTTTCCCCCTTGAAACGCGGGTCGTAGGCTGCTGGATATGAGAGTATGTAACGCTCACGTACAAGCACAGCAAACGCCGCGGTGGTACGTCGGGGCGTTGAGAGAACAACGCAGGGGTGCCGGTATACGAGGAAAGGGAAAATGTCCCGAGGGAACATCATCAGGGAAATTGGATGCGGCATTTTTCAAGCCCCCGAAAATATTCCAAATTTTGCCACCGCTATCCGATAGGCGGTAAAAGGGGAAGAGAGACAAGGGAAGCAGGACCGTTCGTCGCAACGACATCGTCGACGGATTTCAAATTGGTTTTCAAATAATACCGTGAATAGATACTATATATATGTTGTATGTGTACGGAAAAATTCGAGTGTGAAAAATCCTGATGAAACGTGAAAGAGGTGAAAATAGACGCGCTAATAACGTCAAGAGTGCAATAATTGCGAGAAATAAAGCGATTATTCTCCACTTGAATCTGGCAGCTCGTTTTTGAAGCCTGGTATTTTATTTGATTATCTTTTTATTCCATTATTTATTTTTTTTTCTTGTCCCACCAGGAGCAGCGGTTTCCAATTCCCCGGGATGATTTTCCGTGCGATCTAACTTAAATCTAACCCCACGGCCTCGGGGTGATCAGTCATTTCACAGTTCTACCATCTAGATAAACATCTACCCTTAGCACAAGCTGGATTGCAGTCATGGCACGGGCAAACTTATAGTTATAACTCATCGGTGGCAGATAATGTTGCGTGATATATTTTCGCCCATTGTCACCACAATTATTCACTACGCTATCGTTTCGGCTGGTTAACACCCGTAGAGCTCTGTATTTCCGTTGGGACATTCCGCAATATCTTAGCAGGATGGTGTGTTAGGGTGGATAGAAAGAGGCAGAAAAAAAAAAAAAATGGACGAATATAAGGAAATAAAAACTGCAAGTACCGCGTTTCCGTTCTTCTTCGCTAGGGTATATCACGTTCGTTGGAAATGAGAAGCGAGACGTCAAGGAATTTCGGTGTGAAAAGCGGGGCGTTAGGCACCGTACGCGCTTCAAGTGTTAGATATTTCAAAGTAATCCAGCAATATCGTAAACAACGGTAACGAAATACCGCGCGAGGGCCAAGGCGTTTCAGACATCCGAGTCATAACCAGGTATTAGGGCATTAGAGCTGTTTACAAAACTCCCTTCAATGGCTGCGGTGCCGGTGAAATCGTCAGTTGAGCCTCCGGCTACGGGCTGGATGCGAACCCGCCACCTGCGCCACCGAACCACCCCCGACCCTTATTATCAACAATCGTAAAACGCCAAATTGAAAGCCTCGTCGTGGCGACGGTGCCCCAAGCGTAGAGCACCCCCGGATTTCGCCAATAATAATGCAAACTTCTCCGCGAGTTTATCTCCGCTACACGCCCAGCCTGACAATGAGCAGCAGCGAACTCGAGAAATCTTCCTTTTTGGTACATCGACGACGATGCGTGAAAAAATTGTATCCTGCAGGCATAAAACTCCTACAATCGTGACACATGAAACCAGAATTTTCGTTGTCACTTAATCGCATGATATGCGTCATCGTTTCAAACGAATTCGAATCACTTCGATTGACTCGAAGTATACTGAACCTCTGTATCATCACTGATCTGAGATTTTTAGACAAGGATTAGAGCTCTGATGATACTGCAGTGTTGAGAATGATGCAGAATCCGACAGTCTAGAAAGCGAATGACAATGACAATCGGAAAGATTCGTTCCGTCAAGGCAGAGATTAACTGCGCAACCTGCGCAAAGATCCATCTAACGACCGAACGAGCAGAGACCTGATGCAGCCGTATCGTTATAAGTGACACGGATCAATTAGCCAAAAAATTGGTATTCGGGGGACAGTGAATACGTAGAAAAAGTAATTCGATTGAAAGGGAGAGGGAGGCGGAGGTCGGGGGAGTGGAGATTGAGGAAAAGGGCGCTGAGATAAGTGAGAGAAGATGCCAGTCATCCCCTGGTAATTAGTTAAGGGTCGCCCGAGTGCCGGTTCTCCTAGTGACGGTGGTTGTGAGCTACATCGAATGGCGGGACGTGCCTCGCGCGCATCAAGTCGAGGGTGAAGTCAGACTGGAGAAAAGCTAAGCCGGGATCTGACGAAGCGATAGAGAGAAAGAGAGAGAGAGAGAGAGCAAGGGAGGGAGGGAGGGAGGCTGGGGAGAAAGCGGCTCTCGCGTCTCCCTAGATTTGATTGATTGGGTTAGAAAAATGGAGCTCCTTGATTGTCACAGTAAATGTATCAAGATATCCGAACCACTGAGGCCCAAAGTGGTGCGGTAGCTGGTGGAACAAGCGGTATGAGCGAATCCTCGCGACACTTGAGACATAAAGTATATATATTCGTTGTATAAGTGAGAAATCAACCGACGACGCAGAATCTTCGTTGACAAATGATGGTCGACGATATGCAAAGGATCGAACACCTGGTCGCAGACGGAGATTCGTGATCCGCGAAAAGCAATTTGAACCATTGTATTGCATAAAAATGCCGGCATTTCGCGACCCCTTTGATTCGTAAATGTCAGCAGATGAATAGGTCGACCTATGTAATCGAAAAACGCGTGACATTTACCACCGAATCTATATATCTAGGTATGGGAAGTACGGTGCAACGCCGGATTGCACAATACACACTGTCGCGAGGTTGTGAGCTAGTCTCTCACACGGTCGCACACCGCGATACTATCAACACTCGAGCCCGTATTAGGCTGGACAGTGGTCATCTGTCAATGTCAACCCCCGCCATAGTAGAGACATGGTGTAGGGAAGCGCGATGGCGACCCTCTGCTCGATGCAGCACGTGCCAATCTCCAGTTATAGCTTGCCCAAATCGCAACAATAAAATATCACCGTAGAATGAAGAAGACGAAGAAGAAGAAGAAGAAGAAGAAGAAGAAGTGGAGGAAGGGAAAAAAAGGTTCAATCTCTTCTTCTTCGTTTTCTTTGTCCTATACGTGACGGGAAAAAATCAATCGCAGTTGATGAAATCTGTAACACACACGTTATGGGTGATGTACTTAAGTCGACAAGGCCAGGAAGGTGGGTCCGTAAAATCGAGAGAGAGAGAGAGAGAGATAGGGAGTAACGGGGTCCGTTTTGTGGTTGAACAATTTACAAAGTGTAAAAGCGTCACCCAACCGCACGGCCATGAACGTGCAACAATATTTTACAATCTAACCGATTTTACGAGTGTACTCCCACCGGCGAGTCCCAGAGCTATTCAATCTTACTCAGAACGCCTATGAATATAAATACAAAGGAGCGGTGATTTATGCCGCCCAGGAAAGAAAAGATGATTCAATACTTCGGGCCCCAGTTTACGTCGCGGTCAGTATTTACCCCGCGGTTTAGCACCACTAAAAATCCTCCGGTTTGCGCGCCGCGTCGCGTCGTCTAAAGCTGGGCGGCATATCAGCTGCGGCAGCAGCAGCAGCAGCAACCTCGTTGAGAGATCAGAAATTTTTACGATCCAAGTCCTCCCCGTCTTTCACATAATTTTATTACCAAAACTTTGAATCCCAATACTTGAAACGAGGATTTTCATACATAGACACCAACTCGCACGAGAAACAATTTAACCCGAAAGCGTCTACCGCGACGCAAGCAGATGGAATAGTAAACGCGGATCAAAACGGGGCATGTGAAACGGAAACTCGACGTGCACATAAACACACACATGAGAAACGGCTTATAACTGCATGCGAAAGGGATTAAACCCCGTGCTGGCATATGTATTGGCCGGCAGTCGGAGGATCGGGAAAAGCCGAAATCGGCCCAAACATTCAAAGCCCCTGTACGTACGGTTTAAACTGTCATTACCTGTCGATCAAAGAATGAGACGCGATCAATGATGGTACTCATACGTCAGATTTACTACGAACAATGCGCTCGCGGCCTACCGCCGGATCAAAAACCCCCGGAATTACGAGCACCGTCCAATGGCTCAGGATCGGACCATTTTGCGCAAGGGATTGCTCTGAATTAACCTCACCATCGTCGCACGATACCCGTAACGCAAAGCGGAGGATCTGATCAGAGGATTCCTTTGGGTTTGATGAGTAATTTGATGAACGGTTGAACGAGCGTGATCTCCAAGTACTTTGGACCGGTTAACCATCGTGGAAACTGAATTACAATCTCTCGTGTGTTACACGTGTGTATATGAATCAGTGTATATACCAACATGCGTGTGCATATAAATCGCAGACAAAAACCACGAGTTGTTTTGTCCCGCTCTGCCACAGTAATGTAGTTGATGGTTTCGCCTGACAATGAGGTTGATTAATGACACACCACCACCACCACCACAGCTCTATTTTCCCTGGGCGTGATATCGCCTAGGTGCAATCACCCGTTCTACCCCGCAGCACAACTGCAGGGTGGTGACTCTCGGATTACGAGGGTCGAGAAGTCGTACAGGTTAAAAAATGCCCCGCGGCTTCACCGAATGATACATATTTCCACCCAGCTCTCTCTCTTTCTACCTCTATCTTTCATCATTCATATCAAAAAGCATCAGTTTTACGGCAAGCTTCACCTGCGGATAGATAGTTATTGCCGGCGTTGTCTATTTGGCGTAATTATTCCCCAGGGATTTTGGTCCAAATTTGATGAAGGGTGGAGGAGGTGGCCGAGATTAGCCAGTGGAAAAGTTAATCTTAATAAAAGGAGGATAACGAAGAACTTGGTTAATGTGGGTCCACTATAGGTAGTTGGATGCAGGCCACCACCACCGCAAATGTGTAGCCTATGCAAATTCGCACCCCTTTTGAATCCCCAGCCCCCCCCCCAGCGAACCTATTTCCACCCGCCGCGCTACAACCTTACTAAGAATTTGCATACTCTCAATCCAGCCTTTTGTCCAGGCTGGAATGTCCATCAACTTTTTGTCCGGCAATGTCCAGCTCAGAGTAAATAGGCGAGTCAAATGACCAGCGAGTTTAAGGGCGACGAAAAGGGTGCTTTTATTTGCTGATTGCGTTCGGATTGTTTCGTGATTTAGCATAAATGTTTGATTAGATTTTGAACCGAGGACAAGGGGCGGGAAGGTGAAGGGACAAACGTTGGGTGGAGCCGAATGCTCTCTGTTTACCAAATGTATTAGCACCGGAAGCTCGGCAGCCGAGCGTTCATCTTCAACTCAGCTTTGCCACGATGTGTATATATTATATATACCTATACGTGTGTATAACTTTTCTGCAAACAACGTCGAGCGATTATCCGCACGCTTTATATCGCAATTACGAAAACAGAAGGACACGCGCGACTATCCTAATCGCCAACAGAGAGAGAGAGAGAGAGAGAGAGGGATCCAAATCGGTCAAGATGGCTTTAGAGGTTCGCGGATTCAGTTACTAGGACCAGAGCGAGATTGGACCATCAGTTTAGACAATGGAATCTGGTTGTGCGTTTAAGGTAATCCCTAGTGAATAGTGTCCCAGCGCTCAAGGTACTTAATACATTGTCCTCTCTGATGACCACCCTTTACAACCTCGTCAGCCTGCGCCCCTCGACGACTAACTCGACCAAGATGGCGAACGTTAACACCTACTAACCCAGTGGCTGAAGATCCTAGATGAGAATGTCTCGAAGAATAATGCAAACACAGACGTACCTGAGATGCTGGTGTTTTTTTTTTTTTCTTTCCTTTTCATTCGTTGGGAAACAAAGTATAGAGTCAGAAAGATAGAAACAAGCTAACAAAGTTTGGACGTAAATTTGAACGCAGGGGATGAAAAATCGTTTGGGAAAGTTTAAAAATTAAGAAGACGAATGAAAAGTAGATAGAAGATACGGGAAGCGTTCAAGAAACAGCGGTCAGCCCGAACTCCCAGGAGCCCGATAAGGCTCGGACAAATGACCACAGTCCACCCCGTAAGAAAACTACCCCAAATCGCCCCTCTAAGTAAATTTGTATCAACCCCGGGGGACCCTCGATCCGTCATACGAGATTACCGAACTAAATAAGGCGTCCATCCGAGGTTGGACGCGGGAGAAGAATCGTCTTTGAAACGTAACCAAATTTCGATGTGATCAGTAAACACTACATCCACCGCGTATCGACTGCAATAGTCGCTCCTCGATCATCCACGCATCATCGGTCAGATACAATTTTTTTTTTTTATTCCACCCATTCTATCTTTCTCTTTCTCTGTCTCTCTCTCTCTTTTTCTCTTTTGACAAATTCGCGTAACGCAAGAAAAAAAGCTTTCCGCTCAATTGTCCGGTCTGTTTTTTCGGCCAAATTTCGATGGGAAACCTTCACACCGTTTACAAGTCATCCGAAGTTGCGTCGAGTAGAGATGAACAAAAAAAAATAGAGGGGAGGAGGAAAAAAAGAGAAAAACATGGTTGCTTTACGCTCGACTTGGTTGAGGGATTAGATAGATTACCGGGTGTATTATACGGGGGTGAAATAGCGTAGGGTATTTTTCAGGAACATCAACGTTTGTTTGCCGGGCAAAAATTGGTCAAAAGAAACTCTGATCTCGGACGACTCGGTACAATATCTTAGCCGAAATTTTTTTTTTTTTTTTTTTTTTTTCTCTTAAGAAGAAAGGTGAGGGGGAGGAATGAGTACGGTGACTTTCTTATTTAGATATAATGAAAGTCTCTGAGCTTTTTAAATAATTGAAACTCGCAGGATCAAACGGGAAAAGGAATAGAAAAAGGCATCCATGTAGGTATATTTCTCCCTCTTTCTCTTCTCTCTTTCACCCTACACACATTTTCATCTTCACCGTCTTTGTTTCGTCTCGTTTTTATCGTCGGTATAATAGATTCATATCGTATACATGGTAAACCCGAATGGCAATATGAGCTAAATGAAAAAATACCTGAGGACACACGTATAATGATGCCTACGGGGTTGGGCCCCAGATGCATAGAAACGTAAAATTGGTAGGAGATATCGATCCTCGTATGAAAGCGAGACCAATATGCATTGAAACTCGAATCTCCACGGCCACCACTCCCCCCCCCCCCCCCCCCCCCCCATCGATATAGACGACCAGTCCAACATGGTTATTCAATTCTATCACACGGTTTAATTAATCAATTCCACGGGCGGAAAAGCCTCGACGCCATCAACTGCAGTTTTGACACCCGTGAATAATTGTCCGGCCCAAATAGCGGACGTAAATTCTATAATCATTGCAATTTCATATCATGCATACACTTGCATCGTCTTCGAATATATCTTTAGGTACCTTCAGTTTTTCGCAGGCGATAAAAAAAAAAAAAGGAATGCTAATTTGAAAGATATTCGACAAAACCTTTCGCGAAGATCAAAGCAAGACTCGGATATTCAGATCACGATAAGGGACCACAAGGCTCTAGGTCCTTGCGAAGGATAAGAGGATATCAGGCGTTGTGCAGACTGATGCCTGCAAATGTGCTCAAACTAGTGCGGAAAAGTGGAAGCCGCAAGACTTGTTGGGTTTCATTACCATGAAATTAGCCGTTGCGGGGATCGTGGAAATAATTTATTTATCGATGCATGTGACAATCGAAAGACAGATCGAACACAATCACCGGTGACTTTTTCCGCCCCCTTCCGCCTCTCTCCCTAACCTCCGCAGCTCCGCGACGCTTTGACTGCAGCGTGGCTTCGTTGGGGTTGTCGGTTCGTCTCTTTTCACCCCGCCAATTTCCTCTCGGCTCGTCTCTGTTCCACTCATAAGCATTTGAATGGGCCAATCAATCACCCGGGTTCTTCCTTCTGGTGACGTCACGTCAGTTCCCCCTATTAGTGGGGTGTGATACAGAAAACGGGGGTTCGTAATTATATATTCCAAGGGTGTCGCGGTGATCAGTCAATGTTTCCGTTCCAGCTTCCCGACAATGGACCAAAGATAGAAAAAGCTTATCTGTCAGAGAAAGCGACGCTTCCTTAGGGAGCTCGAACGACGGACTCTTTTAATTCACGATTCATCCCATTCTGCGCTTATACTTCAATCAGAAACTCTAACTTTCAACTTTCTCTCTCTCTCTCTCTCTCTCTCTCTCTCCCTATCTTTCTCCCCCACTCTAACCTACATCCACCTCCGATTGTTATCGATAAAACGAACCAACAAATAGATACAGCTGAGCAAAGATCGAGCACAGGTGAGACGATGTGGTATAAAAAAAAAAAAAAGTGTAAATACGGATCGCGATGCAGGAATTACTCTGCAGTGCATTCCGGAATAAAAGGGGTTACGCTGCACCTCTATCGGGTCTCTATTTACTCACAAATATTTACACTTCGTTGATAAAGGTATAACAATTATCAGGACAGGAGGATATCTGTTCACCGTGTTATAAAATTGAAATCTGCACTTAACCGTACATCGAATTGTACATATAGATATTATCATCGCTGTATTTTTTCTATTCAATAGTAATGATCAAAGAGAAATTTCTCTGTCTTCTTCGCAATTTTTCACTAAACTACCAGACTTGTTTCATACCAAAAAATATTACTCTCTGACAATTTTTTTAGGAATTTTTTATTTGTACCCATCACCGAATGATGGGTAACAGGTGTCCGTAAATCGTTATGAAATTTTTTTTCACACTGCGATGGGTGAAAGAGAGGAGAAGGAAAACGAATTTCTGTCTGGCTGTTTTTTTTTCATTACGATTATTATTATTGTTGTTGTTGATGTTATTATTATTCACGAGACTTCATCGATACCGGCACGATGATTATTATTCATTTAACGAGTGACCGTGGTTTCGGCGAGGGACGCTCGGAGGCATTTGATAATGGCGTTTGGTGTTAATCGTCCCTTTGAGAGTCGAAAACGTGGATTTCGGACAGAGGCGGATCTCACGCTCGAGCGGGTTGATTAAATTCAAACAGAGCCGAATGCCTGAACCCATATTATAGGTACCTACGCGTCGCGATGCGTGAGGTCAAATATGCTCATATCGTACCCTCGTGTCAAAGGATCAAATCCTCCGCGCTATTTCTGCCCGTGACAATAGTCGCGGCCGCGTAATGACCATACAAATCCCACCCCCTCCCCCCTCCCCCCTCCCACCACCTTCTCGTACCTACCTTTTCCGTCACCTCATCGCGCAATTCCATGGCTAACTCGGACATCGGCATATTACACAACGTCCGACAACAAAGAGAACAAAGTACATCGATATCCTGACAAAGGAGAGTCCAAGGTAGTGAAGCAGCGAAAGAGGAAGTATGTGAATGGAAAAAATGATAAAGATGAAAAGCACAACGAGGATGGAGGATCGCTTCCAACGATCGATGAATTAACAACTCTGGGGACTGAAGACGCCTCTCCCAGAGACCTTTGGCTCTTTGTTGTAAGTCTCGACTAGATGCTGTCGTCCCAGTATCTAAACTCAGTGTCATTTTTTGATCGATGCTATAGGCAGGCGTAGCGTGTGCCTTTTAGCGTTTACAATCAGGGAACAATAAGCCAGGCGCAAAACACGGGTTAACCCCAAACGCCGCCCTCGTTAATCGACAATCTGGTGCCGGGGATCACCCCACGAGTAATGATGGATTCTAAAAAAAATTAAGAGCCAGAGAAGGGTTTGAAAAGGAAAATTTAAACAGATTCAAAAACAAGCGTGCGAAAATTTTCAATATCGATTGCCACAGACCAGGAAGTATTCACATCAGGAAAATTTTTCTTCGGTGCGACACCTATGAAAGGGATATTTTTCTTCAATTTCAAGATTTCATCCGACGTAAAATTATTCTCCTTGCTTTTTTTCTCCGATATACATCATTTGAAAAATATCCCTTCGGAGATAGTAGGTATATACATATACAAGAAAGAACTCCGAGGGTGTAATAGGGAAAAATATTATGGTAACCCAATCGCTCAGCTGCGTGCTTATACGGAGTAAGGAAAGGCCGATGGCGTGGGTACGGATTCAGGTCCGATCAGTTTGGGTTCGAGTTTGCTATATCAAATCATCGTTAAGGTTCAGGATACGCCGGATTTTCGGACCCGCGGGTAAATCTAATAGAGAGAGAAAGAAAGAGAGAGACTGTAATCCTAAACGGATTGATAAAATTGATTCCGAGTAACGATTATTCCGTTGTTCCGAGCGTTTTCTAGGGTACGTACGGAACGACGAACAGGGAACGCGAGAAGAGAGAAAGGAATTTTCTAATTCACTTATGCTCATTGCGCTCGTTGCATTCGAACTAGGGAAGGAAAACAGGAGGAGGGTCATTCCTGAACCGTAGAGTGTATAAACTGCAGACGGGCAACTGCCAAAAGAAGACGGCGTGGGTACGTGCGCTGGAAATTTGATGGACCGAATGCTTCAGACACTCTCGTAAAATCCGTGTCCGAGTAGCGAGCATAAAATTAGAAGAACGGAGCTGAAAGGATTTGAAAGGATTGCTATCTGTTCGCCCAACTCTTTCCCCCTTCTCTCCTCCTCCTCCTCATTCTCTCTTTATTTTCTATCTAATATAGGTAGGTATGGAGTACGTAGTATACGTATACCTTCCGCGATTCACCCAAAGTGAATTGCTCCGAGACGAAGATTTTTAACTGTAAACTCACCGAGAAACGACGAGCGTCGTCGCCGTGCACCGACTTTGAATCGTGTCTGTAATCGTTTTCGGCAATTTTCACCCATGTGCATGGACATACTCGTGTGTTTGACTCTCCTCAGATTTTACCAGAGAAAAGGACACGTCCTACGAGATAGCATCGCGTTATTCATACGAAACAGGAGTAGGATCAAAAAACGGAATGTTCATATTCCAAGTCTCCTTCGCTGCGCTGTACCGAGAGCAATGCCAAGTCACGAAACTCTGTGTATACCGACTTCTTTGTAATCCTTGTATCTTATTTTCCTTACCTACTACATTTCTTCTTGGTAACTACCCCAGAAAAATGACGGGGCGATGATCACAGCTGGCAATAAGACGGACGACGCCACTTGACAAAGGAAAAACTTAATGGTACCTACGCTCCGAGTCGTTATGACGCCATTTATTACCAAGGTTCTCGCTCTTTCCGACTCTTTCCTGCACCTATCACCCCCCTACCCACCATCCACCATCCACCATCCACCATCCGCCATACGTCCACCACCAGCAGCAACAGCAACGGCGACTCGGCGTGTTTAGATTAATTACACAGTTTGGCACGTCCGTTAAACCATCTACGGATAGACGCGTAGGCATAACGTCGTTCAGAGGCATCCATCTAGCTCCAAATTGCACGCTAGTATCCAGCGTACACGTTCAATGAACGTTATCGGTAACGAACATTTCAGACGTCAATTACAGATCCTAGAAGCAACTCCGGATTAGATCGGTATAAATAATCCTTCCGCAAATTGTATTCTTCCTCTTTTTCATTGAGACGAATCTGCTGGAACCATTTTGAACAATAATCGCAAAGAAGGATAAAAACCGAGAGTAGAGCTTGCTGGTTAGGTGAGAGTGTGGAGGTCCAGTTGCCCCCTTGAATTTTATAATTTATTCGAGCGTGGAAATGGCAATTAACTTGAACATCGATGACACGGACAGATTTCAGCTCCAGGCCGATTCGCCCGCCCGGAGTGTGTTTACCCGCTTGTCCTGCAGGATAACGAGAGGACTTTTCGTGTACACGGATGCGTGCGTGCATGAAACGTGTAGGTACCGACGTGAACGATTGAACGCGTGTGCGGATACGTGCCTACATATGTACGCGGTCGTGACTAAGTGGAGAAGGCCTCGGGCTTCGGACACCCCTGGATGTAGCAATCAATATTTATAACCACCCTACACCACCGCTTCGAGTGAGAGTTTATCAATGTGAAATCTCAGCATGGGGTGAAAAAGTATGCTCTTCCTTTTCTCACTCCTCCTCCTCCTCTCCTCCTCCTTTAAGCAACGATTCGATTATCTGTTATACAGGTATTAGCATCAAGGATATCGCGTTATGATAACGGGACGCGGAATAAATGCCGCGCTTCATATCTGAGCTTCGGAGCTTTGGTACAAAGTGGATCGGTAAAGGTGGGTTGGGAGCAGTTGCTTGCGGGTTGCTTCACGTAGACGGTACGGGTGAACGTGCATGCACAGACCGATCGTAAGATTTAACGACACTTTTCGAATTCCTTCAGGAAGAAGGAGGACCGTCGAAGTGGATTTAAACTTGCAAATCCACTTTTCCTAAACTTAGCAGTAAAACGGGAAAACATTATACGATGAGCATCTATCCGATTCAGAAGCGTGCCGAACGGCGTTCAACTTATACCTACTACCCTCGGTGATCAGTATTCAATGCGTCAATTCTCTTCCCACATACCTACAAATACCGTCAATTTGACAAGAAATGTTCGGTTTTTTCTTTCTTCTCTTTTCCTGTCACTTCGTCGAATGCAAGTACATTGAACAGTAGAGGGTCACAGCAAATCGGTTCAGCTTTCCAAAAGTTCAAGTCTCGGGACATCGAGAAAAGATTCGAACAAGAACGCGAATACGTTTTACATATCTTGTCCCGAAATCCAAGGCATCGTACCAACTCCCGCCTTCTTCAATCGGAGTCCTCCTCTCGTCGTCGTCAGGGTATCGTTCCAGGGTATTCTAATCAGGGAAAAGGAGGCCAGGAGTCTAATCAGGATTTCCAACCCACCCCCTTCCACCCCTCCTCTCTATTCTCTCAGACGCAATCGGAATTAACAGTGCCGTTAAGAAAACGTAGTCCTCCTCGCGGCACTTGCCGATGCCATTTCGGTACAAACTGTGGAAAGAGGATGAGACGCGGAACGAAGACGAGGACTAGGAGGAGTGGCATTAGCCATCAGGAGCAAAGCCAGAGTCCTGGCAAAGGCTGCACCGACGTATCCTGAATCCCCACCGCAGTCCAGGGAGAGGGATGCGAGAAGTTTACAGGACGAGGACACTGCTTCAGGGTTGTGGGAATTATAAGTGAGAGGTGCTGGATCCGCAGGCGCAAAGCCTCGAAATCTGGCTCCCTTTCGGTGGAGAAGATAAGTGTGACGACCTGTCCAACGACTCTGGGAAAGGGGCTGACGTAATCAACGTAAAGGGTTACGTCAACGGTTACAGGGATTAGTTATCTTCCCGGGGTGTCTAACGGTGGTTGACAAAATTACCACATTGCTGCCCGCGTAATTACCGCGGGAAATTGCTCGACGACGATCGGCCGTTTCGGACGCTAGACGAAATTGGCCGAATGGTTATGGCACCCGGTGCTGGTACATTCGCAAGATCAAGATCTTCCTACAAAACACCTCTGTCCTTTATCTCGGCATGCTCTATGAAATTACACCTCGTTCGATTTTATCGCCACGGTTTTACCCAGTCTTCCTTACAGTCGAGCGATGAATCTCAACCTGCACCCGTCTTTTCTCTGCGTCAGGCATTCAGCCTCTGAAAGCTAAAAATTTACCACCGTAGACACTCGTTTGCGATAAAATTAATACTAGGTCAATGTGGTCGATCACCAATTATCAGAACGTAAATGAAGATGGAGTCGTTACGGCGCCATGGATGAAAAAATGTCTGTCGCAAATCACGGCCGTGTATAAATTTCGGAATACAGTATACGAAGATTTTGTAATCATGCCAGAGCTAAGGAGTTGGTAAATGCTTGTACTTTGAAGTTTCTAACAAAAGGGAAACAGAACGCGCTAGTTAAAGTCGTGAGGTGTGGCTTGAATCATTCTACAACGGCCATTTTTGGTATACACGAACGAATAAATTTGAGAATTATTTCAGTGACTGATTCGAGTGCGTGTGCAAGAAAGAGAGAATGAAAGAGAGAAAGAGAGAGAGAGTACGAGGTTGAGAAAAAATGGGGGGGAAAGGACTGAAAAGGGAAGAACGTAACAATTTGTATGAGCCTCTCGGATGTTCGTGGTCGATTTAATGTATTCGGACATCGTCCAGTCAGTTCCGAGAGTGTGGAGTCCTTTCATAGTATATGGTATAAGGGTTTCGCATATAACGCGATAAATAATAGTAAGAGAATTGCTTTTATATTCATATTAAGGCCAGCAGCGTGCTGCTGCTGGCTGCTGCTGCCGTGCGGTCGTTTTGTGAGAGCTGAATATTTTGTTTCTATTCGGGATTAATGGCTTGGACGTATTTTATAGGGACGTACGTACGTGGCTAGGTATGTGCGTATAGGCTAGCTATCCAGCCGTATCTACGCCAGGCTGACCACTGGCCCCGACCGAGTGATTTATAGCAGGAACTTTAAAAGTAAAACGCTATACTCCTATCGCATCCTACGTCGGATTTAAATTACCAGGATTTGGCAGTTCTCTCGCGGTTCAAGATAACCTCAACCCCGCGGAAATATATCCTCGATGTCCACCGGCGGCGCACCAAAGCCAATATAAAATAAAACGAAAGTAGAACAAGCACAGTTCACGGGGTGTAGCAGGGAAAGAAACGAAAAAAAAAAAAAAAAACGCTTTGCAATTCGCAGATTTTTATCCCAGGTTATTACCCTACCATCTAAAAATCAAATCATCTTGCGAGTGTCCAGATAGAATAGAAATCGTAAAAAAAAGTATCACTTTTACCGCCGCTCTATAAATGAAAGCGACATCTAGACATATCCATGTCACCCCCTTGAAGGACAATTACCGAGAGGGTTGCGTGCGTGCGTCATGAAGCCTTAGATGTCCCGTATATACCTTAAACCACGATGCGCAGTAATTTTATGCCACCTTCAGTCAGGTGTGGAAATACCCCTGATTCTCGAATATCGATCAAAGTACCACAGGCCTTACTCAGGATTTTCCATAACTGCGTTAGTACGTTGTAACGGAGGAGGATCGATTCTACAGAAATCAATTCTACGTTCTACAGAATATATCTATAGAAATATTATTCAACAGAATATTTTCATGTAGAAAGAAATTCGAGATTATCATCAGGAATATCCTGCATGACTTATTCTACAGGAGAATTGTGCTACACAATATTTTTTTACAGAAATGGATTCAAGATTATCATCAGAAATAATCCTGTATGATTTATTCTACAAGAATATTGTTCTACTGAATATTTTCTTACAAAATATTCTGTCAAAAACAATTCTCCTGTAGAATAAGTCATGCAAGATTATTTCTCATGTAAATCTCGATTTCCTTTCGGCAGGAAAATATTCTACAGAAGATTATTTCTATAGAAACAATTCTGTAAAAAATATTCTGTAGATTGTAGAATATTTTTCCTGTAAAACTGATTTCCGTAGAATCAAACCACATTCGTAGCAGCATACCCTGTTGAAAGTCTTGCACACCTTACAATATAATATCCAGCATCTTTGGATGATCCAATTGTTTTTTCGCCTTGATTCTCCTTTATCGTTCTTCCAAACTCCGTCCAATCCAACGAAAGCTTTAAAAAATAAGGGCACACTTCGTGCCTGCACGCCAGACATGCAGTTGCTAGAATAGAAGGGTCGATCAGGATGCTCGAGGTTACAATTCCGGGAGTTTGAAAAGTTCGAAAGGGATCCCTTTGAAGAGTTGCACATTCTACATGGGCGAAAAAAAAAAAAAAAAAAAAAAAACAACTTGATACGGTATAACGATTTTATATCCGTAACGTATTTCGAGGGCGTTTTCCGCGACTATTTCCCTTCTTTTTCCCTTTCCTCGGATGGGTCAGAGGTGGATGGATGATGGAAGGGGGACGGGACTCCTGGGTGAAACCTCGGCACCGGGTTACCGCGAGGATTCCTTTTCAACCCCGTGACCATTACGCCGTGCCCCCGGGGTGTCGGAGGGCGGAGGAGCCTTCGCAGTCGCAGTCCTGCAGGACGGAACGTCGACGTGTAACAAGCCGACGACGGTGTGTGTGCGAACTGCGACGAAGGCCGTTGCGTTGGTACAGGAAGGGTCGATTGTTGACCGAAAAGTCGCCAATTTAAATAGACCCCGGGCAAGAGGGGTGGCGCCGGATACCCGAGCGGTTATGCTTTCCTTTTCCTTTTTTCGCTCTCATCTCTTTCTCTCCTTCCTTCTCTTACTCTCACTCTCACCACAAGACGCGTCTGCGGCTCTGTTAGTCTCGTCGCACGCTGCCTAAAACTCGCCGGGTGACTTCGAACAAGCAATTATGTTGTTACTAGATGTTTACAGCGAGATTATTGTCGGTACCATCTCACCCCCCGGGCTATGATGGGAAGGGGAAAAACCTCTTAGAGGGTGAAAGAGAGATCGGGAAAGCCGGGGTAAAAGGTGGGAGAGAAACGTGACGGTGGTAGGTATTATCAATTTCATTCTTCTTCGTGCCCTATTCTACTCTCTTACATACACGTAAGAGAGAGATACAAAATTGGATTGACCCGCCTGAAGCACGTGGTTCTCTCACATGTGTAGGTATACCTGTTATGTTCATGGTGGAAATAATAATCCTCAATAAAGGTAGTTTTGCCCCCTTTTCGTTGCCGTAAGGGTTACAGTATTAAGAAGGTAATATCAACCATCGTGTCAGTAAAAAATTTAAAGTCCTTATGTTCATCTTGCAATTTTGCAATGTCTGTTATTCTTCTAATATATTTATTTAATCTTTAATCCTTGATTGTATTACTTTCCTAGAGTAACGATGAAGATCATCTGCGTATATCGTGACTGCAACGTCATTCCGCGATGTGAAAAAACGAGAGAATAATATTTTCAAAAAAAAAAAAAAAAAACGAACGAATTTAGTTGTACGACACTTTGCGGATGTTAGAGAATTTTTGCGACATATTTGCAGAGGCGGCAAAGTGAAGTTTTGTGGTTTTCAAGCGTGTAATTGAATGTTGCGTAAATAAGTAAATAATAAAGAGACCCCGAGAACGACTTGGCGAGGGCGAAGGTCGGCACCTCGATTAAGCGACGCGGACGGCCGTAGCGGTTTTCTTACTATCGCCGCCGACACCGTCGCCGCTTTCAAGCTTTTCAAACTTAGTGCCGACGCGAATTTTTACCAAAAGATTAATTTGCGGTTGCCTCTACGCGCGCTGACACGCTACCGTAAGCTGCTACCGTAATCCCTGCTGGACCTTCTGCATGCCAACACTTTCGTGTCGCAGCTGTTGCACGGAGCAATCGGAACTTGATTTTCTCTCGCAAGCACATTCGTGTCATTTTTATTCAATCAAGAATCGTTTGCAACAAGCGTTTGGAATATTTTTCTAAAAAATATAGAAAAAATTTTGCTTCAGCCTTATCCTCACAATTTTTCCAACTCTGAAACAGTATCTAAGTAGTCTACATTTTTTCAGACCTTCTATTCAACTGATCAATTATTTATAAATATTGAAACTGATTTTGAAAAGGATCGTTTTTAAAATTTTCAACAATTGTATTTTATTTTCCAAATATTCCAACACCGGATCCATTTTTTTTTTTTTTTTTTTCTTAACACTTCGAATTTTTTTGATCACCTGAAACATTGTTTAAACGGTCTAAAAATTCCCCAAAATAATTCACTAAGCTTTTATTTTTCACTTAGAACATTTCTAGACCGTTTTCATTGTAATCTTGATAAAAATAAAAAAAATTGAATGTGCCGATAAATAGACAAAGATACGATGTATTTGGTTAAACAAAGAAATTGAAAATGCTGAAAATAAATGGAAAAAATCGGCCCATCATGGGACCAGTCTCGACATGTTTGGAATAAAAAATACAATTACTGAGAATATTTTAAGAATTTTTTCAAAATCACTTCAAATATTTATAAATAATTGATCAGTTGAATAAAAAATCTGTAAAAAAATTTAGGACACAGTTTCGGAACTGGAACAATTTCAGAAAGTTTTTTAAACAAAAAATAAGAAATGGTAAGAATCAGACGTTGTTTAAGTTCGCATGGAATTCTCCGTATAAAATATATGCAATGTAGATTCGAAATATCTATAAAATAAAAAAGTTCTTCTTACTTGTAATATACCGAACAGCTGTGGCACACATCTCAAAAGATCCGTTGAAGTTTTATTCCTCGTCGAATTAATGTGACCAAGTATTATTATAATCGCGTTTTTCACGCATATAAGGTAAAAAAAAATTTAACTAAATGTAAAGTCCCAGCAGGTCCACTTTATGTTTAAGATATTTATAAAATTTCTGTTAATAAATATGACACAAATTGTTGTAATTTTACCATTTAAATTATCACATAAACATTTAATTTGATTTCATTAAAAAACGGTTAAATCAAACCAAAAATGTTTTTTGTTTTCTAACCGTGTAGATACAATGCAGTTTACGGAAGGAGATTGTCAGTATAGTAGTTTCCTACGGTGTAGTTATTCCAGCGAATATTCACTTCTATTTCGCCTCTCCTCTCTCCCTACATCTTTTATTCGTTATATATTTCGCAGGCGTGAAGTGGGTATCCTATACACATACCTAGATCCGTACAGCAATGAACAGAGCAATAGCAAGGCGACGGGGCGGTGAAAAATAATTACGCTGAAAGCGTCAAGAGCGCCTGGGTTTCGTTTCGTTTCGTTTCGTTTCGTTTCGTTGTGCAGCGCGGGAAAAAAGTTGCGAAATAGAGAAAGAAAGCAAGACGAAAGAAGAAAAGTAAAAAAAGGAAAAAGAAGAAAAATAAAAAGGCAAAATATATATTCACTGCACAGCAGCAGCAGCAGCAGAAGCAGAAGCAGAAAGAGTGGTGGGTGCACAATTCGAATCGCAATTGCGGCGTAAAACTGGCCTGCCAGGCAGCCAGACTTCACAGTACAACGGAACGAATTTCGTAGAGCCCAGGAACTCGCCGAGGCGAGAGTCGGTCGCGACACGGTCGGGAGGCACCAGTTGACGCCTTTATGCCTTTATGCTGTCGCGGCATGAAAAATGCCCTTACACGTGTGTAACCTACCTACGTGTGTACCTACGTTGGCGGGCAGGTAGGCAAGGAGTAGCTCCTGCTGTCCTGGGGACTCGGACATGGGTTAGGAGTTCACAAACTCCGAGGATTTCGAGTTCGGTGCTTTGGAGTGAGAGAAGACGCACGTGAGGAGTGGCTCCTTATTTTATTCCTCTTATTACTTGTATATCTACTCTTATCCTGCAGCAGACGCATGCAGACGTAGTAGACGCACGCAGCGACACTTCGGACATCTCTGGACGAGACCGAGGGCTTGTGGGTGCGGAATTCGACGTGTGCCTTTGCCCGACGCGACGTCGTCGCGACGTTTGACTCTTCGAGGAATGCCGCGATAAAACTTTCAAGTTACGACCTCGAGCTCTGCGGTCGAACCGACACTCGATCTTTGAACTTACGACCTTACAAGGCGACCATATAATTCCTTGGTGAAGGAACGAATTTTCTTTCTTTTTTTTTTTTTATTTCTTTCTTTCTTTCTTTCTTTCTTTCTTACCTTACGTCAAAATAACTGCCCCGCATTTATTATATTCAGCTTTGTTACGCATTCTTCTATACCTTTGTCCGGATTTTCACTCCTGGTCAAAGTCAGTGCTAAAATTCTTATCTAATCTCATCTCACTTCATCCCCTAATCGTCCTAGATATACTTGCTAACCGGTGAAACCTCGGTGAATTGGATTATCACTGGAGATCACTGGGTTATCGGTAAATTAAAGGACGGCTCGCAATAAAAAAAAAAAAACACATTTTTCAGGTAACAAACTTATCTTGTCCAACTGACTTCTGCTGAACTTAATTAGTGACTAATTTTGATCAAATATATATCTATGCCTGTCTTCAAGTTTGCTTGATGCGTAGTTTGTAGTACAAAGTCATTTCGTCGATATGTAACGTGGAAACGAAATAAAAATCAAATAGTAAAATTCGTTAAAAGAAAAAGCGTTTTTCAACGACCAGAATATTGAATTTCATAAAAGTTGGCATTTTACCTGATAAAAACGTCGCACAGTGCATCGAATACTGTATAATTAACGAGAATTGGTGATTGATCACTGAAAAATGTGTTTTACATGAACATAACTTTAGATCATCTACCTTTCGACTTCTCAACTATAATAAGTTTGTAGCTGGTTAAGCGAGTTTGTCGTCTCTTCGGTTAGCTGATTCTCCAATTCTTCACTGTCCGATAACAGGAAGTCGAAAAATGTTAATCGTACCGCATTGCAGCGTGAGAGAGACATTTGATGAGGGAGAAAGTATGGGAGTGATGCAAGATTTTTTCCCTCTCACAATCGGCCGTTGTCCCCCTTCTAGTAGGGTATATATTTTTCTTTCACCCTCTTTCTTCCTTTTTCTATTTCGAAGGTTGACAAAAAGCAAAAGCCGCGAAGATTGATGTCTCGGTCATCTCCGCGTTTTGCCCCGTCACCCTGCAGGCAAACTACTGGTTCTCGCGAACGATTCCTCGTCGCCATTTTTCGCACGAACGTCGTCTGAACTTTGCCGCGAATCACCCCAAAAGCGGTTTTTAAATCTCAAAGTGAAGGGAGGGAGAAAGGAAAACTGTCCCTCGGGAGAAAATTGACCGAGATTTGTAGGCGGTTCTGGCGTGTCGAAAATTCAACCGTCATTCGTCGAGCTGAGCTTATTCGTTGCAGCCTTGATACCCGTGTAATACACAACAGTTGTTCGTCATAGTTAAGCACCGCGGCTATACGAATATGAGAAATGTTCTTACCGGGGTCTTTCTGGTGATAAATAAATGCTTACCGATGCTCCTTCATACACCTTGTCACGAGTGACGTATGCGCTCCGTAATACGTACCACGTAAAACGTATATCCGTGATATTGATGACTCTGTGATTGGTAGCAGCGACCCGAGCCGCCAAAGGTCAATTCTTTACCATTCAACTGCGGTGACCACACGGAGTTTGAAATTATTACAGTGAGCGGTTGCCTGTCCGGTGAGAGGAGCGTGCCTCAACCAAACCGATCATCCATCCGTAATGGTTCAATTGTATACACATTTGGACAGATATATTGTACATTCATATCGCATACCAGCGCGTAGCTCTGCCCAAAGAGACTACTACAAAGCCTAACCTAACCTAATCCAGCATAATCTAACCACAACTCCATTATGTTCATATCGCTTTACGTCTTTTATTGTTAGACAAGATGTTCATTTTCAATCTCAGACCTGTGATCCGAAATAACAACACTTACATAGAGACGGCTCTGCAGTAAAGGGACGTAAAAATGTTCTTTCGTTGTTGAGGGTTATGCGAGTCTCAGAAACTAAGTTGTGTAAACAGTTTTCAATCGTGCCAAAGCCGTAGAATCGCCTAAGATTTCAACTTCTTCGAATTTATGAAACGTCGAGTGACACACGAGGGCCAAAGTCGTGAGGTGGAGCGCGCAACGACCCGTGGCGGCCATGATGACGCCAGATTTCGAATTCTTTTTACCGAAAATACAGTTCCTTCACGGACTTTCTTATCTACCATTTCAGTCGGAAGCGCGAATTTATTGTTCAGAGCATCGCGGATGAACGGAGCTGGACAACGCGACGGATTAGAGACGAAGTTAATAAACGACATCTGTCACGCGGCGCACGGCCGCACTGTCCTGGCGTTTTATAAGCTCTCGTTTACGCCGCGGTTTATGCCTCGCACTAGACGCGCGACAACGGACGCACGTGCGTAATAGACCCTCTCCGCCCGCCACGCCGCCATACCGACCCATCCTTCATTTTTCTCACTAATTGAACCGCGCCCGATTCACCCGCAAATAAAACGACACGGCTCTGCGATTGATATTTTAACTACCTCGTGCAGAAATTGCTGTCCGTTTACTTCAATTCATTTTTTATCAGAGTTAAGAACGATTACCATGATACACGCTTGATGAAAATGATTGTTTTAGGATGAATCAGACCTCTCCGAAGTCGTTGAAAAAAAAATGTTTGTACAGGTTAATTTCGGACGTTCGGATAAGTTTCTACACTTCGTATAATTGTCTGTTTACTCAACACCGCGGGAATTAAGGGGCGTCGGTAAAGAAATCTAGAATCTTGACTATCTCGAGCCTCCGGGGGGGGGGGGGGGGGGGGGGGGTAGAAAAACTCGCGACTCGCGTCGCCAAGTGATGGATGATGGTAGCGGTAGGAAAACAAAGATCTCTTCTTAACCAAGGTTCCTTTCATCTTCGAGCTCTTTCTTTACATCCCAAACGAAGTCCCCGGATCTCCGAACATCGTGAGTTTATATGTAAACGTATATTACGTATACGCATATATATACCAACACAAACACGAGCGAAAGTAATAAGCGCAACCCCCGAATATCCGAGAGATCCTCAATCCGCGATCTTATTCACACTCTGAGTTTTCGTTCGCGCTTCGCGGCATTAAAATCGAAAGAGCAGGAACCACGAGGATGACAGAAAGGAAGCGTAAAAAAGAAATAAAAAAAGGAAAAAAAACCGCCCAATTTATACCCTGATTCTCACCTCGCTGATGCGCACTTGACAGGCCACGAGGCTCTCCACTCGAGCCTGTCATCTGCCACCCCAATACTTTAATTTAATAACTCCCTTACACACCAGCGGCCGCAACGGATTCCGCTGTACCGTTTCCGCCGGTGAGCACGCCTCTTGAATGGTTCAAGCTTCGAAAAGCTCACCGCACCGCACCGCACAGCGTGGCGAATGAATGATCATTTGAATCCGCGATTATTATACCCGAATAATATGACAATTTTACTGCATATCACGTTTTTGTTTCCTCTGCCTAACGGTGAGTCTGTCATTAAATCGCGAGGGCTTCAGCTTCCTCGGGTGGATACAAATTTTAATTACGTTCGTGTCTTGCAATAAAGAACTAAAGTAATTAAGGAACCTCTCAACGTACCTACCTACCGTAGTAGCGATGATCGCGAGGACGCCCTTTGCCGGCATGGCATGCCGGGTACTCGACCCATTTTTTACCCGCCGGCTCTCTTATCTCTGCATCCCGAGGCAGCCGCGGCCCTCTTCAAAAAGGTTACGATTCCTTTTCGTATTTCGTTTTTACGCTTCTTGCAATATTTTTGAGGTTATATATTTTACTACTTACCGTTTGGATTCCGGCACCGCGATTCAAGTTTCCCTGTAAGCAAAACAAAAACAACAATAAAGTTTTTGAAAAAGATGCATAAAAAAAAAAAACTGTAAATGGTAATGTAAAATTGTACGGTGGACGTTTTGAAAATGATTTCACCACTTTGAGAATACTTGGTATTGAAAAAATATTAGAATCGTAGATATTTTTTACAACTTTGTGTTGAAATGATTTTTCTTTTTCAAGATCGACCTCGAAATACGATCGCTTTTCTTTTGAAAACTGTGAATAATTTCAACTACTTTTCGAAGGGAAGAGTTTTCTTAACTAAAATATGGAACTAAAATTCCATATCGATTCGATACTTTTCCTGTCCTGAATATCGATGTAATTTCTCCGTGAAACTTAGAAAAATTCATTTTTCTCCTAACCTTATTTCTACAATCCATAAATCTTCTAACATAAATCTCGATCATTCTCAGTCACATGAAAGAAAATTTATCAAGATAAAAAAGACCTTCTCCGAAATACAAACTTTCCACACCCATGTTGCAAGCAAAAATTTGTCACCTCTAGAAAATTTCCACATCGAGAGAAGTATGAAACCGCAACGACGCTCACATTTGCCAAAACGATACTTTTTAATTTGATCAATAAAATTCCCAACGCGTGCCTAAAGCGCGAACGAATATCATAACGCGTGTAACACGTATTAACCCAAGTATAAGGTCAAAATATTTTCCAAAGTATGACCCCATGATCCCGTCGTCGGCGTGAATGTGCCCGCCAGCCGTGTCGGAGGTGTTTCCACGAGGTGTTTTGCGATTATTATTTTCGTTTTCGCATAGTGGGGGGGAGGGGGGGGGGGAAAGGGGCATAAGGAAGTGGTGTCTTTCGCGTTCAATCATCACCGTTGATATTACGGCGGCGTTTAAAACCCCCGCAACGTACACAACGCCCGTAGGCGTGTTTCACACATATGTATGTGTTATACGAATAGTATGTACACGCGGTACGGAGGAATGAATACTGAAGGCGAGAATAAGGCGACACCAAACCGCATCGCGCATCGCGTCACGCCAGCTTTACATACGTTTGAACCTTACAATGCTCAGGTTAAACGATACGAACCGACCAACCCATTCACCAAGAGCATCAGGACTACGCGCTAACCCCCAAGTTCAGGCTACGGCGATAAATCAGCGTAATGTTATTACACCTCATAGAAATCATTTATACTCCACTCTATCCTCCCCCCTTCCCCCTTCCCCTTCCCCCTCCCCCTCCCCGCCCCGCCACCCCTCCGGGGCTCAGTGGTCGCCGGAGCTGCCGCTCTTTCACAGCCCCTCGCATCTCCGGTACCGATAAAAAACGTTTACATCTACAACAGCGCAAGCTGTGAGAAGTTTAGAGAATGAATTCCTCTAACGACGACTGCATGATCCATCGTCTGCTAAATTTTAATGCGCACGCGTTACAATCCGATAGCGGTTGTTTGTCAGGGTGACGAAGCGTCGTAAATTTAACCTAAAAAATTTTTTTGAGACTTGTAAGTTGAACGGAACTGCCAGTGACATAAGTGTCAACGTTGCGGAGGTTAACGGGAATTGGTACCCCTGGCTGACAACCGTTCTCGGATTTTAACGCGTGCGCGTTAAATTTTAGCAGACGACGAACCGTGCAGTAGTTAGTAATTCACTCTGCATAAAACAGTAATAACCGCAAATTGGTTAATAGGGGGAAAATTACTCTCGACATTTTCCTGTAAAACATCAATATCACGACAATGATGATTGTATAATGACGATGATGACGATAATGATGATGATCTCAACTCCCGTCATTAGGAATTTAAAGAAAGCTCGCGTGCGCGTGTTTTAGGTACGTGTAAGTATTGTATAACAACATATCGTGACTAAACGTGAAGCAGCTGACGAATAGAGCGCGATAATACGTCACAGGAAAAAGGACCCATACGGTGCAGGACAATCCAATGCAATGCAGTCGCACACTGCTGTTGCATAAAGAAACGTACGAGGGATGCGTAGGGCGGACAAGAGAAAGGGTGAGAAGCCGAAGACGCGGGGTGAAGGGGAGTGGAAAGGGGGGAGGAGGTGGTTAAAGGTTGGAATCCACCCGCGCGCGTGCGCGCGCGCGTTTCGAAGCGATGAGTCAACCTGCACAGGTCTGCCTGCGGGAATCGGGTCACCGACGCCGACGCCGCGACGCCACTTTTCGCCCCGACGACGACGACGATGACGACGATATACCTACACGCATTGCGTTGATACAGGGTGGTGGGATCCACCGAGTTCCCTCCAGTCTTCCTGGTGCACCGCGTGTGAATGCGCTACCCTGATGATGCGATATGCGCATAACGCGCAGGTTGGTATGTCGCTCTGTGGGTGCAGCAGCGCGCACAATGCGCAGTTGTTACCTATTGAGCCGAGGAATGTTCGCCTTGATGTCACGTGACTCGATTTAATAAAGCCTTTACGAAAATCTATCTTGTTATTTCCTTAAATTTTGAATCGATTTGGAATTTATCGTAAAATGATTGTGATATTATAGAGAAGTGTGCTCTGGTCGGTTAAGGTATTCCTTAAACGGAGGGCAGTATTTTCTGGGGGGATGAGTAGGGTTCCTTCTTAATCGTTCGTAAATTAGACTGGTCAGTAATAAAAATGAGTTATGTAATTAATTATTACACGTAATGATAAGGTAGAATCGAAAATTTCGCGTGAATTGTGTTGCCAAACATTACCCATCAAATGTCATGGTTGCAAAAATTCTACTGCTTATAAAATTTACCCAAGTTTTATTTAAATATCACAAAATTTTACTGAAATAAACAAGAAGATTGAAAATCACTTGAAATCGTTGAAAATTGCTTAGGAATCGTCCTAAAACCAAAAACAAATGACCTAGAATTCTATTGAAAAAAAAAGTTGTTCGAACTTACTGAATATCATCGAAATTGATATCATCTTAAATCGATTGAAATCGCATGAAATCGAGTAAAATCATTGGAACTGATTGTCACCAAATTTCTAAGTGATCAACCCCTCAAGATACAAGTTTATGATCACTATACCATGTCCCATTAATCGGTCACATTCTCTTCGATCACAACTTTGTACAAGTCGAGAACAAAAGTTTTCTCGGTTCTAATCGCTACACCATTTAATTTGTAAATCATTGGATCTTGCATAGAAACAAAACACTTTCTGTACCACTTGTGGCCATAACCTTAGATCATATGCGTTAATGAATATGGCGACATATGATTCTAAGGTGACCAAAACCGGTACATCAACCCTACTGTGACTACATAGACACCCGTAGTGTCTTTCCTCGGTCAAACTAGACGACAACTCGACGTTTTCTTTCAAGGAATATGTCATTACAACGAAGAAGAGGTGGAGGTTGAAGAGGACTGATGACTCTATACACGCGGTTCTCAGCCCAAAGATCAGATATCCAATCAAGCAGACCGGAACGAGTTCCAATGCGATATCCTTGTCTTGTTCTACTTCTTACATGTATCCTCAGATGTCTGGCGTTCAATTGTTTTTACTCAATTTCACGTCCTCTCCTTCTTCTTTATCTTTTTCCGGACTAACCTTGACTTGTTGGGATATTTTCAAGGTAGTTACTTTTTTCTCTGACCTAAAGCAAAAGGTGTCGAACGTTATACTGGAATTTATATGGGTCAGTGTACCTACTTCTACTATTCTATTTCGTCACGCTTTGTTCGACTATTCAGTTCCAACGCATGTAGTTTCAACTGGTATAATAAACTCTTCCAAGATTTTTTATTCACACTTTCTTTCCATCTCTCTCTCTCTTACTCTCGTCTCATCTCTTTGCCCTCGTGAGACTAGATTCCATAACACTGACGGAAGCAATTCCTCAGACATTACGTTTATTGAAAGATGCATAACATTTTTCCATATTTCTTAACTTTCACGCAAAATGCTCAAAATGATGGAATAAAATTTTTGTGATTATTTCTCTTCTTATATATAAACACTGCGACGCGTATCGCCAAAGTCATAGAAAATTAATAAAGTTCCTTCCCCTTTTTCCTCTTTATATTCGATATCCTGTTTTCCTCGATTCCTTTGTCTCTTCGTCTATTCATTCATTCCTACTTGCTGTCTTTCGTTCTCTCGCCACTCAGTGAGTCCCTTGTTATCCCTTGGCGTGGAAGATTATCACGAAAGCCGATGTACGGTCACGTACGAAACTCGAATATCGTTCGCCAGGATCGAACGAGGTATGCAGCTCAAATGAAAATACGGGGAACGAAGTGCTTCGAAGTTTTACAACGTTTCTTTAAAAAATACGTATGTATGTATGTACGTGTAAATATAGACGAACAAGCAGACCCAATTTGACTGATTAATTGATCAATCGACTCGCAGCAATCGATAAAAAACAATAAATCGACACCGATCATTGCTTACGGAATTTTTTTCTTTCGTTCATTCGTCATCACCTTGAAGAACAGATTTTCCACTTTTTTTTTTCTCTCTTTCTCAATGGAATTTAAGAATGAATACGCAACGGTTCTGCACTACTGCATTCAAATCTCGCGAAACAGTGGATCGCAAAAACGGCTCGTTGAAATATATGCTAGAAAAAAAAAAAAATGCAACTTTTAAACGATGAGAAGAAAAACAAAGAAGATGAAAGTGCCCGTGACGGTGAGAGAATTTACGAGGTTACAGAATTCTGTTTGCTGGATTCAGAATTGCACCGATGAGAAGAGTGCAAAAGAAAAAAGAAAAAAAAAAAAAAAAACATTCAGCGCGAAATAACTGAAATAAAAAGCAAAAGAAACCGGAAAAATACCGGGAAAATTCCTAGCCTGAATAGCAACTGTATACATATATAAAGAATATCAGAGTGGGTCGAGCAGTAAAGCGAAAACTAGTTTTACACGAATGGTCGTTCCTCCCTTCACGCAGCTGTAATTCTGCACTGCAAATGTAACGCAGGTTTGCGCGATGCAGAGCGCAAACGAAAAAGAAAAAAGTGAAAAAACCATTTATGCACGGACCAGGCGACTCTGATTGTACATTTTACAGCTTCCCTCGGAGTCCCTGGATTTCCAAAAAAAACCAGGATTTTCCTATAAAAAAAAAAAATAAAAAAAAAAAAAGTTCTAGTTCCGGTAATACATCTGATAAATTGTTCGCGTGAATTTGATTATCGAATTTGAATAAAGGTGAAGAGAACGAGCTTTTGACAATGTAATAAAAACAAAACAAAAAAATGACAGAAAATTGGCAACTCACGTCGCGACGAAGTCGACTGACTGAAGGCAGGCGTGAGCCGTAATGTAGCTACAAGTCGGTTGGTCACGGTGATAAAAACGGGACGTTGTTCTACCTGTAAGCGTACAAAAAACCATGAAGCATATATGGGAGCGATAAAACGCTGACTTTTTAACCAGCCATTAAATAAGGAGTAGCCGTTGATCGCGAATGATGACTGCGCTACGTTACTGTGCTCGTACCCTGCACCCCGAAAATAAGGGGGTTCGTTTTATATCTCTCCACTTTACGCACCTTAACCCTTTTAGTTTTCCAGCCATGCACCCCAGGAACATCAGGGGTCGTCGGTATGGGGTATATTATATCTCTCTTTTTCTCTTTTTCTCTCTCTCTGTCGCACTTTATAACGAACCTTGCTAATTATCCACAGTTTTACGTGCCAAGAGTTAAAAAAAAACGTATCGTGAAATGAACAAGAGGGAAAAATCTAATCATCGAATGCAGCATGGATTACTCGTGTAATTCTTCAACTGTCTTTTGCCCTCGAACGCTTCTTGATGTTCTTTGTTGTAGGTTAGATAATATACTTTGCGTTGGACTTGTACGATTGTCTACAATATAAAGGTGTATATGGGATAGTCTAAATGAACGTGAGCGAGATTTTAGAATTGGTCGCCGATTTATTTCCTAATTCTACTCCATCGAATGTATATTTTATAATTTTTTCAAATTTTTTCAATTTCAAAAAACTTGAAAAAATTGAAATTGAAAAAATTAAGTTATAAATTGGAGAAAATTGTGTTTTGATCTTGTCGATTGGTCGAAAATAGATTTTTCAAAAGATTCTAGAACTCGTTAGTCATCGTTTTCAACGACCGACGGACGAAAATCGATATTTCTCAAAAACGAGGTTCTCCAAAAATAGGGAACTTTTTGTGAATTTCCTTAAACTGAAAAGAAACTTTTTGCACATCACTGTGTATGTTATAGATTTTTAACGTTTAGCCACAATTTTTCTTCGATCCATTTTTCATCGATGCTGAATCAATTTTTGTCAAATTCTCGACATTATTTACAGCCGACCTTTTTTGACGGTGAAATTTTTTTTATAATTTCCCGAAAAGAGAATTTCAACTTTGAAACACGTTTTTTGATCCTAATTTTCGAAGAAACATTTCATGTGATGTGAATAATATCTCGGAGAATTTCTAAGATGCCAGAATTAAGCTTCGAATAGAAAATTTCAGAAGGGAACTGAGTTGAAAATTCTTTAATATTAACGTCTTTCAGTCTTCGAATAAATTTTAAAAAACCGTATATCTCACCGACAAATTAAGATTTTCCACATTTTCAAACACGAAATGAAAGGTCATTTTTCAACTTGACAAGCAAAAAAATGAAAATCGGTGAACGCTTTTAAATTTCATTAACTTTTCAAATCGGTCCCGTTTCTCTTTTTTTTCTCCTCCACCCACCATATATGTATAATAACACAAGGTGTAATGTTAGTCATGAAGATGACGAAGCGCACTGTCATATATAAAACAGCAATTCACATGTATATACATATATACATACGCAATCATTAAAAGCCTATCTTTACTAATTAACATATTATCTAGCACGAATGGAATATAATTATAGGACGAGCACATATAGGCACATATACATACATATATATATATATATATATATATATACTACACCGTATGCGTATATTTAACAAGTTGCATCGCCGCACGCGGCACACGACTCGATCCGATATCAGAAGAACCGGAAAGAACCTCCGCCGACTCTGATAAGCGTGTGAAATACGTTGTATCAATTTATCCAGTAATTATTAGCCGCATATTTCGTATGCAGTTATTAAAAAAGAAAAAAAAAAAAAAAAATGTGTTTATACTCGATTTTTCTATCAATCTCTTATGTTGACGGAAATTTTTTTTCACCCACTTTCGTACTAACAATAAAATGAACAATTTTTTTTAGCATATTAATCGAAAATTTTCTTTTAAAAATATGGGAAGAAAAAAATTTGTTTAGTTCCGTTTTTTTTTTTTTTTTTTTTTTTTTAATTTTTCATTCAAAGTCGAAAAGGATCTATCACAGCAGTTGAACCGGGTTTTGTGCCAAAAGGGCGTATAAAAAAAAAAAATTTTTTGACGTACCAACGCCAAAAGGGCGTGAAAAAAAACAAAACAAAATTCAAGTTTCGCTCTGAAAGATAAATTAAAAAATTTTCAACTTTATTTTTCAATAGGTACTGGTTTTTTTTTTTTTTTTTTCTTATAAGCAATCATTTTTTTTTTTTTTCACCTTCTAGGCTTAGAATACGTTTACAAAGCGATTGGCAAAAATGAAAGAAAAAGAAAATTATAAGCCCGTTTGGCATTTGGCAGGCAATATATACAATACGCGTCGTAAATGTCGGAGAATAAAATTTATTCCGAATCTGCATCAGTCAGAGTTTCCATCACCCTTTGCTATCTCGGTTAGAACCGTGTCTCTCACGAGTCTCGTATAAGAGAGATCTTTTATTTGACGTAGGTAGACGTACGTATATGTAGGTATGTACGTAGGTTGTACATATACCGTGTACACAACGACACAGCAGAGATAAAGACACATCGTACGTAAGAAGATCGAACTGGATAAGCGATCGCTCAGTCACACTCCGCGACTTTTATTTCATCCAATCACTCCTCTCAGCTGCTGCTGGTGCCGCTGTTTTTTCTCTTTTCATCTCCTCTTCTCCTTCCTCTGCTTTTCTTTCTTTCTTTCTTTCTTTCTTTCTTTCTTTCTTTCTTTCCCGTCTCTATTCTCCGCCCTTGACGAGTCGATAGACCCGAAATTTCCATCGGAAATCGCCATGGACTCTTCATTCCAACGCAAACGTGAAGGAACACTGAATTCCGCTCGATAGAATCGAGAGGAGCTGAACTTTACTGCTTATACGATGCTGTGTACACGCGTTTTCTACATTGGCATACCTACACATCTACATATATATATATATATATATATATATATATATATATATATATATATATATATATATCTACATGCGTATTATATGCAGAGGCGCGACGCGGCGGTGAGCAATTTAAACCAAATCTTATTCTCGTTAGACCTTTCAATATCCCCCCCCCCCCCCCCCATCACCATTCCTCCTCACCCATTTCATATATTACCCAAGTTTACGATTCTCTCAGCCGTGCGCGCCTAATTTCACCATGCAGAGGGAAAACGCGTTTATATATACATATATATATATATATATATATATATATATACACTTGCATACATACATACATATACGTATATCCAATATGGAGGAAATTGCGAATATACCTGGAGCATCGCGATGCCCGAATTCCGGGTGTAAAAACGCGGCGAAGTTGTCGAAGCGTTGCCGTTGTCAATATTGAGAAAGGAACTGTGACTTTCAAACTGTGACGACGCGTTCGATTGTTTTCAACGGTCACGTAAGGCGTCGGCCAATCGCGCGCGTCTCTGCTTCGCTCTGATTGGTCCAACTTAGATTTGCTCTAGTTTGAAAAGTATGAGTCGTAAAAATGTGAGAAAAATGTAAGAAATGTTTCAATAAAACTAATTTATACGTTGTATTCAGTGCTCGGAAATCGAATATAAATAATAAGTTTTATTTATATGTAATATTTGAAAAACGGTCGGTACGTATAATGAAAATTTTGAAGGAAAATATTTGACGATTCCGAACGAATATTGCAATTCCTCGTCAAACGTCTGTGCGCGTGAAATATTACAGGGTTTCCTACTCTCCTTCATTCTTCTCTACGTCGACGCAGCGACGGGTTGAAAAAGATAAAAAATCGAGCCATATCCGAACGGGGATTCCCCGTCCGCGTTACTGGCCGCGAATGGTTGGCACGTAATGAAACGCATTTTTTAACCTTTTGTGTATCTCTATCGGGCCGGGAAAATGAGCCCGGTAGTATTTCGGCATTGATAGATCCGAGCCGATATCCTTTCGGAATTGTCGGATTATTCGATGCATAAATATGCAGTTTACCCAGCAGGCAAAGCTCCAGTAGCTTCTGCCACATATACATAGCTTTTTGTCACCGGAACCTCGTTTAAGAAAAAGCAAACTCACCTACGCCGCTGTCACAAAATTATCTACGAATTGTTTATTAAATTTATATAATTGTTAGTTCTGATTTTGTCTTTGTTTTATACAATTTTTCAAATTCTATTTCAAGAGATACTTCATTATAGAAAAAACGTGACACGATGATTACGATATTTCATTCATTACTTACATTTCATAGATCGACTACGAGAGATTACTGGATAAATAATTTTACTCGGATTAGTTGATTTCGGTGATTTATATTCTATTTTATTTTATTTTTGGATAATTGTTGTTCTTCGTTTTGTTTGGAAGATTAATTAAAAGATTAATTGATTAGATATTTACACTCTTCTGTGATACTTAGTTTTTCTATCACGAGTAAAAAAAAACTAAACAAATAAACAAATGAATAAATAAGAAAAAATCGTAATCTTATAACATATGTTTCTCTCTTTCCTCCTCTAACATTTTCTCCGTGTTCCTTAACCCGCGCTTTTATTACACTGGTAATCCCCTCAATTACAGTAGCCACAGCCTAACGATCGTATCAACTTTTTTGTATCCCCCAATTTTCGTCTTTTTTATTTCCACCCCAACTTTTTCCTCTTTTGCTTTGTTCGCTAAACGCATAATATATAGCATTAAGCAGACAGGCAGGTAAACGAATCAAACGAAAGAAAAAAAAAAATTACAACAATATATCGAGGGTCCGATATATTTCGTAATTACATCCGTGTACTACGTGTAATATGAAATACACACACGAGTACGTGTAAGGTATATAAAAAAAAAAAAGAAAAAAAAAAAAAACGATGCCCCGCAGATTATAAAAGCTGCGGCACGTAATTTTAATCTTTCTAACATATTGCACACCAACATATATATACTGCATGTATGCTTTATACATTGTCTACGCGTAATGCAATTTCACACACACACACGTGAAATACCTGCGTTTTACAATATGTGATATTCCCTGCACCCGCCAACAGACCTATATATATAGACCATATATATGACTATGTAGGTACGTGTTATAATAGGTACATGTACACGTACGTAGGTATAAAGTGTCTATCTGGCTAGTGCGTAGGTACCTACATACGATATATGAGGTATACTGTATGTATAGCATACATATACGGGTAATTTTGTCACGCCATTCCGTGATGGCTGATCGGCATTGTTATACCACCCCTTGATGTGCGGTGCGCGTTGCAGTTCGATCCCCTCGAACCCCCAAAAATTATCTACCTCACTATACATACATATATATATATATATATATACATTATACATATGTACATACACGCTAGACTATGGATGGATGAAAATTTTTGGGGCAGTTCCGGCAATTATCAACAAAATCCGAACAACCCCGCGGCGTCTATTCATAGGATATATTTCTTCACACAGCTATGAGATCATTGTTGTTGTTCTGTCTATGAACTGTGTACTCCAGGTATTTTTTTTTATTTATTTTTTTTTTCTCATGTAATCATTATACGTGTAACAAAGAAATGGATTTCCTTTCACTATCGTTATTATCCAATTGTTTTTTCCCCCTTGCATATTCACTTATATATATATATATATAAAAAATTTTATTAAAACACCCCCCCGACGTGTTTCAAATCGTTAGAAAAAAATCTGTGCAAAGCTTCAAGCGTCTACGTTAACTAGAAAACACGTGCTTCTAAGATCCGAAAGTCTTAAATGTGAAGTACGTGTAATTTTTATAACCAGTTATTTCGTTTTGTATGAAAAAAATCAAATCCTAATTATTCTTACAGAAGGCTGTTTCACCTGATTTTTCGTCGCGGTTTTGCGGTATCGAAGTTTAATTATGATAAAATGAAAATTCTATTCAGGTGAAAAAAAAAAAAATCTTGCTTATAGTTAAGAATATTTGAACGAAGATTAGCGATGTCTAGCCTAAACTCGAACCGAAACTAACTTAACCTCTATCTATAAGAGTTTAGTCAGCGTTCGCCATAAGTGTTTGTTCACAAATATCGTTACATCTACAAAACTGTAAAACTGGTTTTAACGAAATATAGCCTAAAATTTGATCAGGCGATGTGGCTATTCGCAGAAATAAAAAAAAAAACAGTGCAAAATCGATTCACGTCAGACATTCTGGAGTCATAAGCGAATATGCATGAAAAGAATTTTGAATTTTGTACAACATATATTATATAGCTTGTTGCAGTGTCACTAATCGTTAAAAAAAATGTTAATGAAAATGGTCATTTGTTAAAAGAACTCTGCCGTGTAAGCTGTTTATCATAATTCAGAAACCTTCAAGACGCGTACGTGACAAGCAACCAAACATTCATTAATTTTTATAAAATATAAAAAATATACGTAAATTATGGGCGTATGAATGAAACCAAAGACTGGGAAGAGAAAAGATAGAAACGATGAGCCAGAAGTTGACGGCAACATCGGAATTCACGACTTCCGGTCACTCGCCAGATGTCCAAAGGGGAAAAAGAAATAAAGAAGAAATGTAATAGATGAAAAAAAAAAATAAAGAAAGAAGAAAAATAGAGAAGCAATTGATGATTATCAGCGTGCGTTGTGCATTTATTGTATGCAAATTGGCGATAAAATGTATATACATACATATATAAATTTGCACAGGGGCAAATTTTTCATAAACCTAGAGGAAATTATGCGGGTGCGGAAACGAACACCTGCCCCAATCCTGTAGAAGCCCAGCTGCCTCATTCATTCAATTGAAACACGATTTTATACTCACGATTCTGAAATCTACTTCATTAATTTATTGCGAAATTTATATGCACATGCTATTAATTTAACACCGGTTGGTAAGTGAAAAATAAATTATTCGACGGCTAATTTATATTATATATATATATATATATATAACCATTCATTCGTGATATATTAGCGCAGAGCTACGAAGTAAGTTTTTTTTTTAATAAGAATTAATTAGTCAGTACCATAAAAATTGTCTAATTATGTTGTAAATTGTTAGCGGTGTTTGATTTTTTTTTTTTTTTTTTTTTTTTTTTCGTTTACACGACTTTTATAACACAGATAAATTGAGAAAAAAAGTAATTTTTTTCTTTTGCACTGATTTTTTCGGTAAATTTTGATGTTTGAGATCATCGATTTTACGAATGAAATCATGATTATATTAAATTGACTCATGATTAGATTAAATTAAATATAATAAAAGTAATATAATCGTAACTTTATTCGTAAGCTCTACGTTCTCGAACGTCAAAATTCACGGAAAAAATCGGTGGAAAAGAAAAAAGAAATCTTTGGTTTTTTTTTTTTTTTTGTTTTTGTTGTCGAGCTGTGTAATATTTTTTTTTTTTTTTTTTTTTTTTATTCGATGTACTTTATATATTGAAAATAAAAAATTCAATTTTTCAGGCAAACATTGCTTTTTTGAGTCATAGGTATACGGAAAATTTCTGTGAAATAAGTAACTGGAGCGAATTTCAAAAGAGTTTTTCTAATTTTTTAAACTTGATGTAATATCTAATTTCTAAGACCACTCAAGTATCAAAAGCAAAAAAAATCACTGTCTACCGGTATGTAATATAATTATTCAAGTTTATATTTTTATTTCATTTAAAAGAAACGTTAACGAGAAAATTTGGTTAAAAAATTAAAACTTTTATTTAATATTTGTATTATATTTTTTTATTATATTTTGCGATAATTTTCATTATACTTTTTGAGCGATTGAATATGTATGTATAATTTTGAAAGCGTCTTTATCTTCATAAAACGGGTAGCGCAAAGAAGAACGGAAGTTGTGCAATCTACATTATACTTAACGTAATGCGTTTGCACAGATTTTACTGTTGAATTTTTCTCGTATTCTTGCTTCTTCTTCCTCTTCTTCATCATTTGTTTGCTTCGTTATTTATTTTTTATATTTTATTTATTTTTGTTTACTGCTTTTTTGCAACTTTATCTTTTCGATCTCGCGTTTTACAACGTCAGGGAAGAGGGAGAAGGATGATGAAGAAGAAAAAGAAGAAGAAGAAAAAAGAAGAGAATTATAATTCCGGTTGTCAAGCGGCAGCGAATAGAAGCAAACAGGCGGATGGGTGGGTGATACGATATCTTTACCGGAGAGATTTATAACCCTCGTTTATGCGGCTCGACGATCTAGATTCTAGAATCTAGAGATTATTCCACAGCAGGGAAATACGCCTCGTCCGCGTGAGAGAGAGCTGCGATAGGTTTGGCAGTAAAACGAGATAATTAAATTATAGAAATAAAAAAAGTTTCTTTTTATTCTTACACGTATATATATATATATATATACACACACACACACACATACTTACACAAGGACGCCTTTACGTTCATATAAAAAAATGTGTATAAAACAGGGAGGCGCTACCGCTTGACGCCCCCCTGCGGGAGTGAACGACGAACTGAGAGGATAGATAGATAGATAGATAGATAGATAGATAGATAGATAGATAGATAGATAAATAGATATACCTAACATTGCTTTAGCAGCAGCAGCAGCAGCAGCAGCTCGTAAAACCAACTCGTCCGACAAATCTGTATAATGTTTCGTGATTTTTATCGCCAGAAAGATCCTGCCTGCCTGAACGCCTATAAAGACAACGCCTTCCACAAATATATATTATATAAACATACATAAACATTTATAAGTATATGTATACCTACGCGAAAAGTTGAAACGTGAGACGGAAAAGAATTTTTCGTTTTCTAAATTCGGCGGATATGTAACGGCGATGAATTATTTAGGTAATATACTTACTTTAGATTCGATGTCGGATAAATTGACCAACAAAGAAATCCCCAAATCAGTGATGAAAAATCAAGAGTCTATCTATCGAAGTTTTCAAATAACAGCGTTTTGAAATCGACGAATGAATAAGAGTCTGTCGGTCTGTCCTATAAACTTTCACGATAATCTCGAAAACGGGCGAGTAAGAAATTTGAAAGAAAAAAAAAAAAAAAAAAACATTCACAACTTTTCTTTTAAATAAGTATATAAACTGGGAAAAACATAATCGTTTATTTCAAAAAATTAATAATTTAATAAGTTTGTCGATAAAACATTAAAACTTGATGGCAATATTTCATGGCCACTAATTCGATTGTAAAATCCAGTAAGTTTAAAATTTTTCTCATTCCAGATTTACCGGAAAACGCGTAAGAAATTCGTTGAAATTAGTAAAAAGTGATTATCGCCGTAAGCAAAATACTTTTGAAAACTAAAAAAGGAATAAGAAGAAAAAAAAAAAGTAAGCAACGCTTCTACCAAGAAAAAAAGAGCAAAGATGAGACTTGGAATATACCGTTTCGCAAATAACATTTGTGTAAATATCTCACCAATATCGATGTTCCAAAGCGGTGTAAAAAATCGGGGAGGAAAAGGAGGAGGAGGGGTCAAAGGACAGAGGGGTGAAGTGAAGCCAGAGTTTGATTTCCTCGCATTAATTTCCCGTCCCTAATTCTCCGATTTCTTCCAACTTTTATTCCCCCTTTCAATCCATACCGCAACCCTTTTTAAATACTAACAATATCTGTTACGCACGATCGGATCGTAATAATTGGTCGACTGCAGGGACGGCGATGGAAGGGAAGGGGTTGATCCCGGGACTCGGAAAAGTCGCGGAAGCGCTTCTAAAACTCCTGACTTTAAATTCATTTCACACCAACGAACCAATCCCATTGTGCTCCCATCTGTTCGCCTATATCTCTCTCTCTCTCTCTCTCTCTCTCTCTCTCTCTCTCTCTCTCTCTCTCTCTCTCTCTCTCTCTCTCTCTCTCTCTCTCTCTCTAATTGCAGCATCCCAAAAAGAGAAAGCAAACCGAACGGGTAGGTAGGTAGGTAGGTTATATCTAACATCCAGCTTAGCGGTGAAGTTAGCTTTGTGAAATTTAAAAGGGAGGCGCAAAGAGGAGGGGCCGTTTCAATTTCATTATCGATGTAATTCTAAAGTGCCTGTCAAGGGGCGCAGGTCGTGTTTTGACGCTTCCTTACATCGCTGTGCCAATGCTGCACTACAACGGCGTGAATCATTCCCAACATTTTCAATCCCGTGAATTTTGATGCGCTTAAGTTACAGGCACGTGCGTTTTACATCCCTCTGCATCGCTTGCTCGAATGTTTGTTCCTTATTTTTTTTCCCTCTTTCTTTTTTTCTCATCTCTCTCTCATCAAATCATATTTTCCCAAAAATGTGGGACGAACAGTTTTTTTTTTTTGTTTTTTGTTTTTTGTTTTTTTTTTTTTTATTTTCACCAATAATAATTGCACCGACGTTTTTAGCTGTGCCGTTAATTACGTGCAGATGTTAACGATTTTCATTTTAAACCATTTATAACCGTAAAGAATTATCGTCAGTTCAGAGCGTAGAAGGAAAATTGATTTTCTAACTGTACCTAATCAGAGAATCTATTACGTGTTTAAACGAACAAATTTACTGAATTAGGTGTGCAAATGAAATATTTCATTAGTATCGTAAGATAGAATGTCGAGAAAAATAACTGACACGTATTTTTTCTTTTTTCAATTCAATGTTTATTAACAAAGATATATAGCAAGTCGAATTCCGCGTGACGTCGTAATGTTAGACATTTTTCATATTCTAGTATATATCTATATCTGTAAGCACATTGTGACGTCACGCGTCAATTTCAAACTGTTGTATCTTTGTTAGGAAATGTTGTATTAAAAAAAAAAAAAATAAAAAATACATGTCAATTATTTTTTTCGACATTATATCTGACGATGCAGATGAAATTTTTCATTCGGACACCTAATTAGACAACTAGATTCGTTGTTTGAATAACCAGGAAATATGGTACCGACAGACATAAATTCACACATAATCTTCAATTATTCCAAAAAAATAAATATTCTTTCAATTCTAACCGTAACATTTTATCAATACTTTATAGTGTAAGACGCTAGCTAAAATAAACAAAACTATCTTATTTCGAGGGTAAAAAATTTCGTTTCATAACCTCAAATATCGCTTTTAAATTGCAAGTATAAGCTTTTGATATCGAATTTTTATACTTACGCAATCATAAATATAACCAGATTCAGATATAAACATATATAACCACGAAAATATGATCATATTACCGTGTAATTAACCAAAGTGATTTTTCCTGTTAAGGTTAGGGAGTCACAAAAGCGTTGAAAGGCCGGTATCCTACATGATAAAAGCTTGTTATTTTCACGCCGAGGAAACTCGGTAACCGACAATAAGTATAAAGCTCCGTCGTCCAAGGGGGGGAAAAAGCTTAAACCCTCGAGGCTCGAATCTGGCTGATATAACAAGCGATCGCGTATAAGGAAGGAAGGAAGGAAGGAAGAAAGAAAGTAAGGGAGGGATTTACTCGCCTTATTTTCCTTTGAGGTGTATAAGAAGGATCAAGGATGACACAAAAGTGACCATCGCCTGGTAACCGATATTCCCTCGGTTCCTTTTGACACCCGATTTTATTCCACTTCGTGTCCCAGCTTCCGTGATATACGGTAACAATAATAATAATAATAATAATAATGATACGAATAGTAAAAATAATTCGCGCAACGATAAGGAAGCGAAAAAATAAAGGATAGACGATACCTATAACCCTGCAGCAGTCTTTCCTCAGTCTAGACAATATTTGTCTTTGGCGCGTTACATTAAGCCGGGCAAGAAAATATATAATAAATTAGATTGGTCGGTGCCATGCCTAGATGCTAACGTTATAACGGGGTTATGAGCTGTGAGGTAGTTAAACTTTTCAACTATCCAGTTCCTTCTTCTCCAGGAACCGTGAACGCAGTTCAAGGATTCTCAAAGCTGTAATATTACTTATTACACACACACACACACACACGCACGCACTCATATACATACGTACGTTTGCCTATCGTGTCGTGTAATCCAGCCAGTTTCTGTTTCATCCGCTAAATTTCATTCCTCACTTCCTGTTTAGGCCTTATCGTTATTATTATTATTATTATTATTATTATTATTATTATTATTATACATATGTCTAGTTTATATTTGGGGTATTCCAGGCCAACTGTCGACCAGTGTTAAACCCCGCGACCATCTCAAAACCATTTTATGTTTTTTTCTACATTCTACTCGGTGAAAAACGAAAAATTTGAAAAAAAAAACAAAAAAAAAAAAAAACGAAGAAATGTGAAAAAAATTTCAGGCCTCAGTTTTTACCGAGTAAAATGTTAGAGAAAAATAATGTGAAATGATTTTGAGATTTTTTTTGGAATACACCATTTATATACACCAAAATCAGGGTGAAATCTCTGGCTTAAATTGTAAGTGCGAAAAGGTAGAAGAAAAAATATTGAAATAATTACTTTTCTTTTTCCTTTTTTTTTTTTTTTTTTTCTTTTCTTTTTCCAAGTCCCAAATATTTCGTCTCTCTCCCTATCTTATTTTTGTTCATCCGTTTCTCTTCGATAAATTTCAAACTTTATCCTCGAATAAACGTTATTATATAAGATCCCGAATATTGACTTATTATTCTTACCTGCAAATGAAATTGATCGGATCGATATTTATTTGTTTGAAAATATTTCCCGTCAACCTTCGATCTCGAGGGTAGGTAAAAGGGGGAGAAAAAAAAAATAAAAAAAATAGGGGAACTCAGAGGGAACAGGAGGAGGAGATACGTGCCCGAAGTAATCTCTTCGCCTCTTTCTTCGCCTTTCCTTTGGGCCCCGCGGCTCGTTCAGCGTTAACGACAACACTCGGTGCTCCGATGCTTCAGCCCCTATAATAATTCGCAGCTTTTGGTGTCCCCCCCCCCCCCCCCCCTCTTTTTTTCCTCGTCTCGAAGAGAGAGGTAGGGAGGGAGGAAGATGAGGACACAATGCGGGCGTCTCTCTACTTCAGCGACACTCGCCGCGAGTAGATCTAGCCGTGCTCAAGATCGTCTAATATCAATAGAAAAACCTTCCTCGAACGGACGGCTCTGCACGAACAGCCGGCATCTCTGGTGGACATGTCGTAAATGGTGAAAAGAGCCCCGGGGGGAAAGCGGGGATCACGATCAACTCGAATCGTGACGAGATCAAAGAACCTGCTCCTCGCTAATGACTCCCATTCTTGTATCTCCCCCCCCCCTCCCCCCCGTCTTATCTTGTCATCGTTTTTCCTCATTTCATCCGATTCACCGCGAGTTTTTCCGTTTCTGTATAAAATAATATTATTTATTTTCACCATCAAATCAGCGAAGATTTTTTTTTTTCCCCGATATACCGAATCTTCGCGGGTTGTAATTGAAGTTTTTTTTTTTTTTTTTTTTTTTTTTTTCCACTCAACGTCTAAAAGTAAAATTATTTCGGTTGGAAAAAAAAACTTTCGAAGAATGTAAAAAAAATTGGGAACATTTTTTTTTTTTTTTTTTTCGGAATAGACTCTTATTTTGGTGAATACAATTTTTACAATTTTCACACTGTGCCAAAAAAAATTTTCTTCAAAATCTCAAAATCAATTCGTCGTTTCAGCACTTTGGAAAACACCAAGTGTTTCTTTCTCGATGCACCGATGTGTGAAAGCTTTGCTTTGTTTTATTGTCATTATGATTTTTTTTTTCCTTTTTTTTTTTTAGAAAAATCATTTATTATGGAAAATCATAATCATGCTTTGGAACAACAAATCGAACCATCTAAAAAAAAATATGTTTCTATTTCACACAGTTCAGAGTATTTTCCGGAATTTTTTTTTAGATAAATCTAAAGTGTCATAACGATCGTAAAAAATAATTTTCGTACATTTTTCATGAAAATGGTCATTTTTACAACTCGAAAAAAAAATTCAAAACAAAATTTATCACAAACTTTGTGTAAAACTGCAACTCTCATTTGTCTGAAACATTTTTCCGTTCAATCGTATGCTTTTAAGCTATATATATCGGTGTACTTGAAAATTTTTTGACATTTTGAAAAAACTCCAAAAAATGCGATTCAAAAATTTTGAAAAAATTCACCTTACTCTTTTTCATATAATTATATAATTTGACAAACTTTCAATTTTTTTTTAGCGTCGACAACTTTTTGACCGTTCGAAACCGCGCGGAATGCCTCATATATGTATGTCTGGGCTTACCCGTAAAACATGAGCCATATATTATATTACGTATATATATGATATAAGATATAAGGTATTAGATTGATAAGGTTTTTCTTTCTGCAGTTATACGTACGTATTTGATATTGTTATATTTATATGTATATGTATTATATTTATATATATATATATATGAACGTATTTACTCTGCGTTGGCATAATATAATATCTCTCGGTGGACTTTATAACCGATAAAATTTACGGCGGCGACACTTCTCTTTCGTTCCTGTATGCGGCACAAATGCCAAAATTTCGTATGATAAATAAATTAAAACTGATGGAAGAATCGCAATTTTTCACTAACGATGTTACTTTCCTTGCTTTGTTCGAGTAAAAACAAAAATTTTACGAACTGTTATTCAATCGTAATTACGGAGAGACAGAAACACTGGAAAAAAACCACCATTCCCAAAATGAAATTTGTGTTTTTCGCAATGCAAAAAAAATGAAAAAGAAAAAGAAAAAGAAAAGAAAAAGAAAAATCACGAGGCAAGGGGCGATAAAATCTTTTTTATTTTTTATCACTCCGTACTATCAACGAATAGGATTCTTCGTAGGTATTTCTATTTATTCCGCGTATATAAACAGCGTAAAGCTAAAAACGTGACACAATAAACCGCAGTTTTATGAAACAATAAAAACGACTTGTACTTTACTGATGCCAATTAGAAATATTAGCTCTCCGCGAGACAAAGTTAATATCTTCATTTTCTCGGTCAGCTTGTGTTTCGACGGATATATATATAAAGGCACTGCTGCGGTATTGCTGTATCAAAAATTTTATCACCTCGTCTCGTCCCCTTATTAAACGCTGCTAGACGATCACCGACATTCATGTGAAACTTTCACTTTCTTTTCTGATTTTTTCTTTTTCATATGTATGTAGTACTGGTTTTTCCGAATGAGAAAAAATAAAGAGTTCGTAACAAAGTGAAATGATAAACGTGCGTATCTTCTTTTCTGTTTTTTTTTTTTTTTTTTCTCTTCAATTAATTATCTATCAGGCTTGCAAAAGACTTGAATCACTTTTATTCATCGACAAAAAATCAGCAGCGACATATAAACGTCAGAATTCAACATGAAGTATACGCATGTAGTATACAGTTGAGATACGACGAATGGATTTAATAGGATTTTTACAACGCTGGCGAATTAATCAAGTGGAATAGAATAACGAGAGAAACTCACTCGGTCACTCCGAATAGAGTATATATAGAGAGAAAGAGAGAGAGAGAGAGAGAGAGAGAGAGAGGATGGAAAATTTATACGACGTCGTAAAACGGTTTCTGTTTACAATTAGATGCGATTTTTATAGCTAATACTTTTGCTCCTCTTCCTCTCCTTTCTCCTCATCCTCATCTTCATCCTCATCCTCCTCCTCTTCCTGATATCTCAATAGAGCTTCAGGAATTGTTCGATGAATGCGGCGGAGGTACGTTGGTATACCTATATATAGTACCTATAGGTGTTCCCAAAAGTCGAGTTACGATCAAACGATAGTGATCCAAAGTTTAAAGACCATCCCCCGAGGTTCTCCGTCCCTACCCGTCATTTTTCCCTTCCTTTCTTCCTCCCTTTCTCCCATCCTTCACCTCACGCGTCAAGTATTTTCACGATTGAATTTTACGAGTAGGTATACAGAGAAACAGGTATCTAAAACCTTTTCGGAATGCCTTAGATTTTGTTTTATCACCGATACAGCTGGCCCGTGTTGGAATGATGGGAGACCGTCGGAAATCCCGAAGGGCGAATTTGAATCGAAAAAGAAAAGGGAATTTTATACCAGGACTTTTCAGTGAAACTCACCGCATGATACATTTAACGTCTATTGCACATGTACTGCATGCACTGCGGAAAATATATTTTGCTTTATCTGATCGGCGAAGCCCTCATCAGTAGTCAAATCAGATGTTTTTGATAATGACAGTGCAGAGTTCAAATACAGCTTCCAGCACTGAACGGCAAGTTTCAGAGAAAATTTCTGGTGTAAAAAAGTCAAGTGCTTGACCATTCCTGAAGTTCGGTGTACACGTTGCTCGAACTCACTTTAAGCTCCTTGACGTCAGTAAGTCAAAAAAGTCACTCGAAGTCAGTGAAGTAAGATAAAGTCACTTGAAGTGACTTGAAGTTACTTGAAATCACTCGAAGTCACTTGAAGTTACCTCGAGTCACCCAAAGTCACTTAAAGTCTGTAAAGTATTAGGAGTTACTTAAAGTTACATGAGATTACATGAAGTTACTTGAAGTTAGTGGAGTCAATCAAGCCACACAAAGTCACTTGAAGTCAGTGGACTTCGCAGTCTCTTGAATTCTTGCAGTGGTGAAATCAATTGTAGAATCAATCTTCGAAGTGGTTAACCCCTCGATAAAAAACCCAAAGATGAACCAAAGATAGTAATAAGAAAAAGAAGAAGTTTTTGCAGTCGCAATGTCTCCTTCATCGTTACAGTATATTATCCTTAAATTTGAGAAAATTTTCCACACAGATCTAGAATCACAACGGCGTTATAATTAAAGTACGATAGTTAATTTGGAAGGTGGTGGTTGTAACGAAGGGGTGAAAGGATGATTCGTTTTTTTTTTTCTTCTTCTTCTTCTTCTCTAAAATTTTTTTAACCTCTCGTTTTTCGGCGCGATAGGAAACGCGTTGAAGAGTTGATTAAGCTGGGAGCTACGGGTTAATGGGAAATGCGTCCTGCGTAGCCAGCAAACCACCTATCAACAATCCCTCGAGAGTAAGGAAGCAGCCACGCAACGCGGAGAAGCAGCAAAGCCTCGGAGAGATAGGAGTCGCGGCGTGACGAGCGCCGGCCCAGATAACTGTATAAATTAACTCCTGGCGACAGGAGAGATTAATTGTTCTCACGATTCTCTATTTTAATCTATCTACTCTATATACATATACATTATATACAAGGTATAAACGCACACTTGTACAAACACAAACACAAACACACACACAAATCGTGGAACAATAAGCCCCTGGGACAGAGGGGTGAAAAGACGCTGATTTTACTCCAGCAGATATAATTTGAAATTGTAGTTAGTGAGGAGAGTAAACCAAAGATGAGTTGAACTTCGCAGATTTTCAACGATTGATATTTATTTGTTATACATATATATATCCTGATTTTTCCTCATAGTGTCTTACGGAAAAGAGGAGAAACGAAATGAATTTGTGTGAAGATAGGAAATAAAATCGATTTTCGTAGACAGACAAAGAATGAGATGAATCGTATGAAGTTCTATTCAAGTCGATGAAAAATATCGAATCCCGAATTTAAATTGAAAATGAAGTACGATTAGTTGAACAAAGAGTAGATAACGTACATAATGGAATTAATACAAGTACAGAAAATTTTCACAAAATGGACGAACTGCAATTGTTCAAAATTCAAAGTCTTCAAAAACAGGGTTCTGCACTATGATTGAAGCTTCTGAAGAAGTAGGTTCATCGGCCAACAAATAAAATTAACAGTTGCAGCTATGATGCTGAACTATGATCATAAGAACCGTATCGACACGTTAATAAGACGTAGAGAGTATGAGAGAGAATGAGAGAGAGAGAGATGTAAAGTAGATAAAAAAAAAAGGTGTTTCAAGGGGGCAGCGAACCTGTAAGAACAACGAGAGAAGCCTGGAGTGGACGATCAGCCAGAGTCGATGCCGACGTGGTTTTTGCGGTCACTAAATATTTCATACAATTTTGTCGTTCTGTTATTCTCTTTCGAAATGAGAGAGCGATGCGTGAGCGAGATAAGGATGAATAGTGGGATAAAAAAAAAAAGAGCAACAGAGTCCGGCACCCTCGAGCAGCAGGTAGCTAAAGGCGACGGTGGCTGCGAAGCCCGGTAATCCCTGGATGCTAATGATAGCTCGCGTTTGATTTCCTGATGCAGTGGTTTGCACGGCACGAGCCTTGGCTATAGGATCATACCTAGAGCTGACCAGAGTCGACTGAAAACCGAACCCGCGAGGCGAAACAAGAGATCTGGATACCCAGAGACGTACGTAACACTGCGAAACCTCAAGTCAGGTTTATGAATACGCCATATTGGAGCAATTCCTTCGGCAAGAAGATGAGAACTTTTTCTAGGAAGCATAAACAATGATAGGTAGGTACCTACAGCTATTCTCTTCCATGCTCGTAAAAATCTAAACGAATGATCTTAGCTAACGGTATGATATGGCTGCAATCACAGTTCCATTTTACAATTAGTTACAGTTGTTTGCTTTTTTTACACCATCGTAGTGTCTCGTTATTTGTGTTATAGTTTGAAGTAGTTTATATACCCCGTTGGGTTTTGCTAGGTGTTGTGGTAATGAATAAGCACCAAGCTCGTCAGGGTTGTTCTTCGACCAAAGTCAGCATGGGTTTCGGGATGTTGATGGAAAACTGATGGGTGATATAGGGAACTCTTACAATTCGAATTTTCAAGTCTCTGATTATGGAAAAAGCTACATGAATTATTCCTTTCAGTCACACTAACGTGAGATGCTCAGCTCAGCGTCCCACCTCGAAAATCTCCATATCCTAACCTCATCACAGTTCACTTACAACTTCAAATGATCTCGTTACTTCTTATAACCCCAAAAACCCCCGAGTAACGAAATTCCGGCCAAAATATTGAATTGAAAAATGTGTAACTGAAAGGGTTAAACTAACCAGAGCCATCGAGATGATAATTAGCAGTCTGTGAGCGGATGATAGAAATGCTTTGGATCACATTGACTCATGAGTAGGAAGCATTTCCACATCAGAAGTTCAATGCATTTTGCAATTAGCATGGATTGAAAAGCCCCTTTTAAGAATCGATTTAATGTCACGATATCTAAGAGCTTCCGAATTACTATTGAACGAATCGTAACGTTGCCAAACCTAATTTCCTAAAAACAAATGTATACTCGAAGTAACGTGATTTCTAATTACACTTGACGTCATTCGACGTCACTCTTCCGTATCTGAAATCGTTGCATTATACCGATCGTGGTAAAAAAAATAGTTTAATCCTGTACGATTCATGTTTTGCATGCAAAAAGCATAAGATTCGGCAAAACCATTATCATGACCGTCATGTAGCAGCGACTCGTTCAAGCTTGTCAAATTTAAGCGATCCGTTTTCTAACGCGCGTCATTTGCCGGGTATCGTTCTTAAAATTCCCCGCGCTCCGAGGAGCACGGAATTTTGGGGTAAACTTCAACGCCTCGTTTGACTCGAGCAGCACGAATCTCTTCTTCTCCGTCACCGTCGCGGAAGGGGGGGGGGGGGCTAAACTCTAAAGGGACGACGAAAGTTCGCTGTCTCGTTTGAATAACACTGACAAAGCGTCCCGCTCTTTTCCAAACTTATTATACAACTTCGTCGCGAGAAAAGTGGCGAAAGAAAAAATAACGGAACACTCTTCGATTCACGTTTCAATATTTTCCGATCAATATCCTACGCAACGGAAGATGAGAGTATTAAAAACATTATATAGATTTGAATGATGGTTTTGAAAACGAAAAATTGAAACAAAACAGTTTTTCCTCCTCTTCCATAGCTATAGTTCATTATTCGCGTTGTCTATGCTTATATATATATATATATATACATTTTTGCCGTTCTCATTACTATTATTATTATCATTATTTCATTTTGCACCTCTGGAGAAAGGACTTCTTTATTTTTGTCTGGTCTCAGCCCGTCTCGCCTCGTCTGTTCTGGTCTTTTGGCGACGCAGCCGCCCACGGTAGGTACATCCATCCATCCAACCACCCATCTATCCACTGTTTAGTCACGGAGGAGATTTGCTCCAGAGATTTTTCAGACAGCGTGAAAAATAATCGAAGCTGAAGAATCTGGCGGAGCCATTGACAGTAGATATAAGGAACGCCGAGTGGCAGGAAGGAGGAAAGATGCGAAATATAAAGGAAGAAAAAGAGTCGACTGTCTGGTTAATGAGGCGTGTATAGCGCTCCTGCAGGATCATCTCCAAACTCCGGATCCTCCGACTCCGCGACGAACCTCGCCTCTCATTCCTCGCAATAGCAATATTGCACCACGTACAATTTCATCTTTATCGTCATCTCATCTCTCCCTCTCTTCCCACTTGTCCTTAGACTCTCTTCCTCGAAGAAGAGAGAGATCCCCTTTGACCGTGGGTGGTGGATGCGATCGGCGAGGTGGAGTTTTATCAAAGCATCGGCGAGGAGGAATAATTAACGATTACAAAGTATTTCGTTCAGATGATTATCAGTCTAGGCCGGATGGGCAGAGCTCGGCATCCCCTTAACTTCCGGTACTTTGATGTCATCGCCAGCTTCTCTTGTTTTCAGCCCCATTGTACTCGGCGTAATGCGCAGCATATATACCTTTACGAACCGTGATAAAGCACCGGGTGTATCAGCTGCACGCCAAAAGAGAGTCGACTCTTTTCTCTCTCTCTCTCTCTCTTCATAAAGAGCTTGCAAAGAGCCAGAGAGAGAGAGAGAGAAAGAGAGAAAAGTTTCTCATTCACTTTAACTCGCCAACTGAAATCTCCCGGACGCTAAACCTAACCTAACCTAACCTAACCTAACCTTAACCAAACTCAACGTTTTCAACTGATTTTGAATTCGGCGATAGAGTGGAGGAAGAAAAATGGCAGCGAAATTTGATCCTGCCGGGTAGGATTGAGGAGAAATAAACCGAGTCCAACAATCTTCTGCAATCAGTATGTAATGTGTACCTACAAAGTTAATGACGTGTCAGGACCAGCCCCCTGTACTGTTTCACATAGGCTGTAACAGTATATGTATAGTATGCCCGACATACGTTTTAAAGCCCTGGATAATCGGTCATTAAAATCAAAACGGTTACCTACATTATCTGGAACAGTGCACGACAATACACCCTGCAGCTCGGCTACTCGTGCACCAAAGTCAAACAGAGAGGCGAATAAACCGAACAGAGACAGTGTCTGTCGTAAAGTTTAATTATCAAACTTTACGATCATTCGAGGCGTGAGAGGACAAAATGGTCAACGATGTAATTTCCAGAAAAGATCAAACTGCGCATGTCAGCGGAAAGCTTTTCGATCCGACGTTGAAACTCACCGAATTCAAATAGCTATTCAAATCTACGATCGTATAATTAACTCATTTTAGTACATTGATCATCGGAGTTTGATGATAGTCTGACGGAGATAAACGTATCACCATTTTTCAGCAAGGTGCCCGATTACAGTTATCAGGACCTCGAACTGTCGGAAGAGAATCAAGTCTGATTCGCCTCTAGATACTTGAGATTATCTTAGTATAACAAGTTCCATCGCTAGATGATCATGCACTTACAATTCCTTATCCTGTAAAAATGATTTCATCTCTATTTCGGTCATTTGCCGTTCCTTTTCCCTCCCAATTTCCCCTCGCATTTGATTAGATGTCCGCTAGCTTATATGAGATACGTGAACGGAATGATACCTCACTTAAACGCTGCAACGTTGAAGCAGCTACTGGTTGAAGGTAAAGTCAAGTCTTTATTGCAGCATGAGGAAGTTTCGTTCCGGCATCGTCGACGTATTTCGTCGTATAATGCAACCTACAATTGACGACAACGAGAATGAAAACGACAACGACAAAGGAAAATGGGGTAACAAAAAATGTATTTAACGTACAACTTTAATGACTACTGCAGTAGGAGGAAAAGAAAGAGACGGATGAGGATGAGGAAGTAGATTCGCCATATACCGTCGAAACTAGTTTCTCTCTGTTACTTTGCGCAATAAAGCCTCCCGGCGCTTTATTGTCCGGATGATTCTCTAAACGCCGAACGATTTCGGTAGGTAGGTACGTAGCCCGGCTGCACATGACCAGGATTGGCATGAACATTCGGACAGTTGGCCCGCGTTCCGTAGAATTTCCGGTTTATAAGCGGCGACCAGGGACGAGTAATGGGCAGCCGTTAACGATTAACGATTCATTTACGAACGCTTAGTACGACGACTCAAAACGTTACCCCGAACTCGGGCTCCGCGCGCTTTTCCGATTATGTAACACACACACCCCATGTCGCCACTGCGGACCAACCCCGACTTTACCACCTAACGAATAACGATTATACCCATGATACCCTACCCTGATATCCGCAGTTCCTCCAATCTTTACTTTTACCACCCCACTACCCGATTTCATTACCATCACGATTAACGGGTGCTTTTCTCTCCACTTGCCCTCCTTTTTCACCCACCTTTGGTTAAACTGTCAATTCGGACCAAATAGCAAAGCATCTAATGCCCAGTTTGTCAACGTCAGTTATCTGGCAAAGGAACGAAATCATTGATGGTTCCAAGATGGAACCCAGCAAAATGTAGAATAGAAGGCTAGTTCACATGTGGTATCGTCTACCATCGATTATTATCAGACAATCGTACTCTGTCGTATTACACTCTGAAGCACATATTGTGCAAACAAGCATATGCGAAGTAAACGTACTAAAAGCATTACTGCCAAGCTATATCCGTGCACATCTGAAACCAAGAGCATATATACCGTAGAAACATTGTAACTAGTGTATTCTTACAGTACACCTAAAAGATTCGTTGTAAGCTGTACTAAAGGATTTTAAAAGCCTACGATAAGCTGTGTAATAAAATTCCCTAAAACCTCTTACTATGAGTAGAACAAGTAACCGTCAGTCGGTTCTTTTAATGTTAAAAACTTGTGACGGTGTAACTGAAAAGTGATTCAATTTTCATTGTTCACTTATACAGAAGTTCCTGCTACGAGACAAACTTCAGAGCTCGGGTTTCAATAAAGCCTTTGGCGAAAGTAAACCAAAAGGAAACGTTAAGAGAGGACAGAGGATTATACTGGTTCAACCGCGTGTTATCCCGATGTATATTACAAGCTGAACCCGTGTTAGTGGAGGCGTGGACGACGTATGCATTATCCACCAACAATTTGCATACAGTACGTGAGTTTTTTAACGAGACGTTAAAAGCGCTTGGCTCGTTCAAAAAAGTCTGTCCATCTTTCTCGCTTCCGTTATATATACCTTACATACCAACGACGGCAATTTGAGTCAATAATTTTTCGCCATTTCCAGAACAACGATTACTATCTACCTACTTAGAGCCTGCAGCAACCCCGTATGCCTTCTGCCTAGGTGCATACACATTACACACGTCGCTGCCGACTGTCAGACATCGTTCCGTAAGCTTAATGCGCGTCGCTTAGAGCACCATGAAAAAAAGCTCAACTCGCATATGCGTTTCATACTCTGGATATCCCGAGCACGAAGCGATTGCAGCTTGGTTAATATAGCTGGCTCACATATACAAAGGAGGAATCCATTATACAATAAATGTATGGATTTTTACGTCATAAATTATAAGACTGTCAGAGGTAGTGGATTATCTCACGTGGCCTCTTAGCAAGCTCATAGCTAGCCAGTGAGTCTCGATTCAATTCCGTACTTCGTGCACCTTTCAACGATTGTTTTTACTTTTTGACATCCCGTATCATTCTCGGACATCGAGCTGACCTCAGAGAGATCAATTTGGCACTCGTCTATCGCAATGAGAGGCGAACAACTGACGTAGAAACCACGCTTTATCTTCAACTCGCATATATTCGCAAGTAGTTTCTTGATGGTTGCAGTACGTCGTTCATTCCCACCTGAATAAGTAGGTTGGCATGAAGTCACTTTACGCATCTCAGCACTTGCCGATCGGCGACGGTCATTCTCTATTACTTTTTCCTCCTTACTCTTGCGAAATCGGTGACGTTCGTCTTGCGGTCGAAACATCCGAGCGACTTGAATCAACCACGAATCACTTACTTTAATGAGTAAGCTCGCTCGTTTGCGTTCAAATACAAGATATCACGACAAGGAAAATTACTACTATACATATACAATGACATTGTGTGAATTCAATTTATGCGAAACTCAAACTCCGTCCGATCATAAATTCTCTAGGTATTGATAAAGTTGTCCAATTTCATTATATATTTTCTGAATTCTAAATTAGATTCTTTCCCACTGAACTGATATTATCTACCGAATCAAAATGCTCGTGAAACGTTCTTTATGACATTTCGAACTAGTATAAAATGAGAAATTAATGTATCGACATCGAAAGCCTTCCCTCCAAATTTGAATCGATTATATTCTATTTCGCATACCTATCACGTGACAGAGATTCTATTCGTCTTGTAGGAACAACAACGATAGATCGACCTACCGACTAAGATCGGTATGTATAATACCGCGAATATCAATTACAATTCCAGCCGCTAGACTGCGGACAGACAGACAGACAAACAGACAGACAGACAGACCTAGAGGAGAAGGCGAATGTAGTTATAGACCAACGTTATACGCCTAGACAAGTCTAGTTGTCAGAAAGGAGGTCAATGACCAGCCTTGAGGCCTTGGTATTTGAAGGTGAAATTAACCGGCGCGTGAAACGGTACAAATGTTATAAGCAAATTTTTTCCTTCGATGACTCGCGTAGATATTATACAATATTTTTTAACACTATTTGTGTAGATATATTATATATAGATATATGTATCTTCGCTCAAACGCGAAGTCCAATAATTTATTTTGTATTTATTTCTTTTTTTTATGTGATAAATAATTGTTGATCAAATTTTATGCAAAAAATAGAAGAGAAAGTTCAAATAACCTGCAAAATTGTAGGCTGGAATTCTGTACAAATAAGAAACCAAATAAAAAAAAAAAAGCAAGAACAACAAAACGGAAGTGATTCACTTTAACATGTTGCGTGTTAAAAATAAGGAGAAGAAAAAAAACCAACAAATTCGGGTTCACATTGCTCCCGCAGTTTGACCTCTGGCATTTAGTTGCTCGTTTGAAAGGCTCGTTGGAGAGAAAATAATTCCAGCATAGTTGTATGTCGCAGCGAACGCGGGAGGCAGTCAGTATAGAAGCAGTAAAACGAAGAGTCAAAAGTCGAGTAGAGAGTAAAAGGAGGGAGAGAAGAGAAGAGAAGAGAAGAGGAGAGGAGAGGAGAGGAGAGATCTATATTAACCTTTGTGCACAGAGCTCATTAGACAGCGGAGCTCGACCCAGCGTCAATTACTTACCAGTCGAAGAGTAATTATTCGAGACAAGCTTCGCGACGTTTAGCCAGAAGGTATATCGGAAAAGTAGTTCCAAAAATTCAGTCCAACGTTTTAGAATAAGGCGTAGTGTGAGTAAACGCGAAATTAAAAGTATGCGTGAAGAGTTCCCGTTTTTCCTCGAGGACAACAGCAACCAACACGTGTGGTTGGAATGAGCCAACTTTGAACTCCCCCGTCTACTTTCGGAAGAGTTTGGTATATAGCTGGCGTCTTACGGACCTTCCCTCAAATTGGAGGACCGTAAATAACCACAAGGAATTCCAACTATTCGACCCGAAGATTCATTGCGAACGAAAAATAGGCGGAAGCTTCTCCTAGAACAACCGCCTTCAAACGTCTACCTCGTGCTTACTCTTGGCAATTTAAAATTTCTACCCCATTCAGTTCCATGTTCGACCACCCTGAATCCTTCTGTGAATATGTGCGTGTGGAAAAAAGAAACTATTGAAAAAAGTATTTTCGAGCTTGAATCATCAGCTTTAAAGATAATTTTTTCGCTCGTTACGTTTGTATATCAAAGTTTTTGGATATACTTTTTTGTTCGGTGGTTAGTAAGTCAAAGAAAAAGTTGCACGGCAAGTATCAAATAAGGGTTTCAAAGAATACACTTTACACTTTTAATCGACAAGCTCGGTTAAAAAATATCTTCAAAATCGTGCAGCATTCAACGATAAAAGTTTGTTCTAAAAATTTGATTTTAACAAAAAAAATCAGAATTTTGACCAAATCTGTAAAAAGTATCTCAAACCTGATCCTTCAAGCTTCAAAATACTTCTTCAAACAACATTTCGCAGTTTCCAAGAAACACGTTATTTTCGAGTAACAATCATAATCCTGATAATTTTTCCGACCAGTGTATATAAAAAAGAGCAACAAACTATCCAAATTGGAATTCGATAAAAGAGCAAAAAGCAGAAGGTTATCGAAGTGTAAAAAACAGTAGAAGCTCGTTGCATGTCCGGTTTGAATCATTTCGGATGTAGACATAATCATCCAAGAGTTGCACGTCACGCTTATAAACGTGACTTTTTTTCCTAATTGTAAAAGCAGAGTCGTTGACTAGAGGCTTCCTCCCCCTCTCTGCCTGCGTCCGTCATCTCTTTTCCTCTACACGCTTTACACATGCATGTGCACGATTTCGGTAGTAGCGAAAAAAAAGGAAAGTAAAAAAGAAACGAGAAAAATTAGCTCCTTGAAACGAGCCAATGGTGAGCAGGTAGCTGGCATGGCTGGCGTTATTAGCCTGGCTGGGGGTCGCGACGTGTTTCAACTTTCATGTGCACCGACGTCGGTGCATTGTTTCCTCCATACCGCATGGGACTCACTCGGTGGCCTTTATTCGCCGCACATCAAAGTGGCTTCAGTACATCCCGTCGAGCTTAAACAGTCCCGACAAGCCGGACTACCGCGCATTCCAAAGTTTTCCCGCCAAAAAACCTAACCCTTGTAGAAGCGATCCGAAGAGCTTAACGTTAGAGAAGGTTGTTATTTTAGTAACTTTAGGACGAGTGATCGGTCGTTTACTTCACGTTGAATCTCGATCGATACTAAACTCGTTCGGTACTCGAAATGATGTTTTTGTATTTCTGAAACAAGCGATATACGCGATGTTCGGAGCTTACCACCATTCGTTGGCACCAATGGGAGGGGAAAAGGGATGAAGGGTTGCGGAGAGCAACTCTCTGAGGTCGTAAACAACTATCGTCACGAGCTTTGTCCCCATAGGTTCTACGACGGTGAAATATATTACTAATCAAGAACCAACGGGGCGACGCATGGCAGAAACATCAGCATCGCCATCAGTAGCCTTAGTGGCCCGAACTCGAGAACCACGGGTGCAGACTCTCTCTCTTAAGATGATTAAAATCGTCAAAGCTTAAAAGTGGCGCAAAGGGTTAATCATCCCTCTGCTCTCAATTATCTTTATAAGAGAGAAAAAGAGCGAGGAACAGACGGATTACACAGGCTTAACGCCAACCGACGTCTCTAACAACAGTCTCGTTTCCAACAGTCCCTGGAGATGCGATTTATGGAACGTAGTATGTGATTCGAATGCAGGGATTATAGAGAAGAAGAAAGGAGGGAAAAAATAATTAGCAGACTGTACCTATAACGAAATTGGTGACTGTACTGAGAATGAAAAAATGGACATTTGGGTGGCGAGTAAATTACGTGATGGTTTAAACTTCTGGAACCTCGTAGATGGGTGTTTTTTGAAATTGATTAGATGAGTCGTTTTTAAAATCACTGTCATAGTTTCATCATGGAAATGGTGGGTCACCAATTTTTTGTTTAATGCTTTTTTTTTCTTGTAAAGAGATCGCGAATTCGAGAAGGTCTTCGCACGATGGAATTTCCGTAAAAACAAAAATAGCGATCGCAAGTCGCGCTCGAGGTAATCTTTCAAAACTACGTTCAGACTGTAGTAAAAAATCTACAGAATATAGACAAATTGGAGAAAAAATGGCAACCTTGCAAACTACCTTGGTAAGGATCACCGAGTAACCTTATACTCACCAATCGTAATCTATTCATTTTCACACAATCGTCACCAATTGTTGATTCGATGTAGCCTGAAACTCGTATCAATCTAAACTAAGTAGCCACTCGTCAACCTGTTGATCAATTAGTTAATACCAGAAACTTGGAAAGATTTCGCTCGTTCAAACAAAAATTTGAAAAACGGTTAACCCTCAGTCTAAACCTGAATTCGACTCCCTGAACCTCGTCGTTCACCTAATGACAAACTGTTTGATTAAAAGGCAGACCAATTTCCTTTAAATGAGACTACGCCATGAAAGTCAAGAAATTTCGATAAGCTGGTGAGGAACTTAAGAGGCGATAGACGTGTGTACGGTATAAAGAAATGGTCGCGTGTCGCGGAATCAATTCCGAAGGCTTCCTCGAGACGAGTGGCATATCAGCCCCAGCCAGGCGAGGTTGACTACCTGGATATCTACCAGGTGAACATATCCAGGAGTATAAATTGCGTCTGTAATACAACCAACCAAACAAAGCAATTCCTCATCTTTTACTCGAGAACGTTGGCGGATATCAAGTCATTCAGTCATTCAGTCATTCAGTCATTCAGTCATTCAGTCAAACTTGATTAGTACGTAGCATTTAGGGGTTTGTTTTGGAGTGGTTTACCTCTTCTCGAGAGTTGGTGCTAGTTTAAGCATTTCAAGTTACGGTATAAGTGACGGAGAATAATCACGCTAATGATATCAGGGACGGCAAGGGGAATGGGCGGCGGGTTTAACAGGATAGGTGCAGACTGGTACGACATTCGAAACACGCGAACCTGACATCAGCCGAACAATGAATCGCCTCGGCTGCAACAGCAACCCCGGCAGTCCTCAGCTAATAGCAATAATAGCTGCACAGCACGGCGGCTACTCGGCACAATATTGCTATTTTTATTGGACACGGCCCTTCGTCTCTCCCTCCCTTTCTATTTTCTCTTTCTCTTTCTCTTTCACTCTGCCTCCCTCCTCTCCTTATCGGCTGTGGGTCCAATTGCGAGGATAGAAAATCGCGCAGACAATTTTATTATAACGACAGAGATATGCAGCGACATTCTCTTCTACAGCATGTATGTGTGTGTCTGTGTGTGTGTGTGTGTGTGTGTGTGTGAAAAGAGGGACGAGGCTGACAATCGGTGCATTAAGCGGCTTCGAATAACCAATTTTTTTTTTAAATTTCAGGTCGTTTACCGCTTTCCGTGAACTTTAACGTCACTCTCATGACTCGAATTAGTACAAAGTATATCGCAAATTTTTGTCCGGTATATAAAGCTTTTTACATTCCGAAAGATGTTCTTAAGAGTGTAATTTTACAAGAATACAAAATATTAACGATAATAATGTGGGGATTTTTTTTTTTTTTTTTTTTTTTTTTTACAAAATTTATACCGAACTACCGCAATATGCGTATTAAATTTCAATGAATTTTTGAAAATTCTAAGGCGATTCGACGTTCGATGTTTAGGTAAAAGTACTTACGAGCGGTAGAAAAAGTAAAATAAAAAAAAAAAAAAAAAAAAAAAAAAAAGCAGAAGAAAAAGAAGAAGGGGAGACAGACAAATAATAAAAAAAGACCGACGGTCACTAATATTTAGCGAATGAATATTTTCATCTGGTTCAGGAAAAAAAATATTTCCCGCATTCACCGATTTATGGAGCGTGAGAATTTGTGCGTTGAATAATTCACCGAAATTTACACACGCAGCTTCGTTTTTTTTCCATCTCTCGTCTTTTCTCGCTATATATATATATATATATACCAATGGACCTGGACAAACCCTGCCAGTCTATTATCATCTTCATTTCCCTCCTAATCCGTAGAGAATAAAACGAGAGTTTAAAAAGAAGATAAAAATGAAATCCGTTTCTACATAACCTACGATTATCAAATAATCATCTTGAATATAATTATTGAACCCAATTCAATTACTTATACTGAAATATTTGTTCCTTGTTTTGTTCAGCAATAAAATCGATACTTTCCAATCAGTGCGCAATCGAGTCAAAAGACATAAATGGAAACGTTATTCCTTTATAATTCATGAATAGATTAATTGCTTTCGCTGCGCTTTATACCGTATATCTCGATGCGTATAAATTACCGTTTCAACATCTCAATGTATAGTTCAATCAGGAGAGTTGGCCAAAAAAAGGTTAACATATAAAAGAAAGTCAAATACTACAGAAAAAATTAATAAATAAATAAAAATCAAGTGAACGCGATGATAGAGTATAAGATTATGCATTTCCGTTGGGATAATTCTTTTGTTTCCTGCATGGCAGCACACTTTCAGCTTACTCAAACGTACCTACTTCAGCCTAATTACCTTCTTCTAAACTACGCAATGCAAGGTATAAGACGACGTCCAGTATGTACCTACCTACAAGGTAATTGACCGTTGCAGGGTCATCGTGCGTGTGACTAATTTTTGTTATATCGGGAAAGGCGAGAGTCGCTAAACTTTAACGCGATTAGGAACTTGTCCGTCTCCTCTCCTCTCCTCTCCTCTACTCTCCTCCCGCGCGACACGTCAAAGCGTCACGTTTCTAATCATCCGTGACGTGTGTTGCCTCTGAGTATCGGACGGTGTAACTTGTCAAAACTCGACACCCAGAGTTCCACCTTCTTCAACCCCCTTTTCCCGTTCCCTCTATAAACGCAAAATCCCAAGGGGTGCGACGGAACGAGACAAGGAGAGGAGAGAGGGACGGGGGGCTAAATCGGGTGTCAAAACAATTTCGGTAAATGTGCAACAAAACGCTTACGTCTTCATTCTACATTCAATTCCCGGCTACTGCTTCAATCCGACTGCATCTGTTACTCGTATCACCTTTCATTCGTCGCAAAGCGAAGTGAAGTGAAGAGAAAAAGAGAGAGAGAGAAAGAGAGAAACAAGATTTGAGAAAGACTAGGGGAGATGAATAAGTGAGTTATATAGGTTGACAAAAAACGGAAGAAAAATAGTCCGCCAAACATGCCCAAACTTTCAATAGCAAAAGTTTATTCAAACTACATCGAATGAATAAATTGTGAAACGTAGGTAAGTATATATGTATATTAGGGTGGCGCAAAAAAACCGACTGTTTTTTTTTTTTTTTTTTTTCCGAGTCTCGTGCGACAAAATGTTAGTTTTTGATGTTTTGAGAGCCCACTCCAAAGGACAGTTCAAATAAAAAAATTTTAAGAGGTTGCTCCACATTTTCTAAAACGTCAGTAATCTTCAAAAATCGATGTTTTTTTTTTTCTTGTTACGGTATAATTTTATAGACAAAAAAAAAAATAAGTTTCCGAAAGTTTCAGTTCAAAATTTGAATTTTGAAAGGTCGCTTATAATTTTTTTTCAATTTTTTGGTGCATTTCTTTAGATCTTTTCGAGCGACCTTTTAATATTCATATTAAAATTTCATAAATTTTTTTTCTTCAATTCAGTAAGAAAGAATCGTTAAACAATACACCACGACATGAATTAAAAATCAAACAAAATACTGAAAATACAATTTTTTTAATTTAATTTTTTGACTATTTTTGACATTTTTTAAAATTTGGAACGACTTCGTAAAAATTTTTTTTTTGATCTGTACTTTGGAGTGGGCTCTTAAAACATCAAAAACTAACATTTTGTCACAGGTGCCTCAAAAAAAAAATAGTCGGTTTTTTTGGGCCACCCTAATATCTGTCATTTACTGTGGTAAAAATCTTGGCCTAAAACTTGGCAAGCAAAAAAGAAAAACAATATATAGTAAAAAGTGGCACACATGTAACTAAAGATGGTTTTGACGTTGGTGAATAAAACGAAGCGCCGTATTCCCTGCAACCAAAGTAACAAGGGGATTTCTCTCTCGCCTCGTCTCGAAACGGCAATCAACTTATCTCAGGCTCACTTTGTAACTCGATCTTTCCGCCCGTATGAAAATTGGAAAATGGTTTAAAGTCCGGGCGAAATACCGGGCAACATGCATCGACAACGTCCCTCGACATCGTTCGTCTGCAAAATCGTATTTCTAATACTTATATGTATACATTATACATATATACATGCATATACATACACATATATATATATATATATATGTAGATAGATAGATGCAGGGAGGTTTATAACCGAAGACTGCGAGATGTTTGCGCAGCGTGAAATTGAGTTACGGATTTCCTCGACGACGAATTCGATATTCTATCTAACCCCTGAACCTTCGACCAAAGCGGTTTGCCGTAACAGTTGACGGTTTCGCAAAGTGAATCAAATTTCATAAATATTCTTGCCACCGTTAAATCATCAGAGACATCGGTTATAGAAAATTGTTTCCCGTCATGATGGCAAATTGGAACACGATAAAAAACAAAAATTTAATCGAACAACATGTCGCGAAGTAATTTTTCAATCATCGGACGACTATATGCTTGGTTATCGTAGATATAGTTTCTTCAACGTTTTCTTTCGTTCCGTTATTCCAGAGTCTCTTTTGACCCTCGTTTTTTGAAAACGAAGCGGAATTGCGATGGCAGAAGAGGGAGAAGGGAGGAAAAAAAAAATTTAATCAACTAACTCGAGAAGCCATAAATAACTGTTCGGTAGACGGGAGTTGGATGTGGTGAGTATATATGTATACAGACTCTCTCTACGCCTCTCTCTATTCTCTCTTTCTCTCTCTCTCTCCCACGTGTGTGGTCAGACAATGGATGACAAATTGCGCACGAAAGGAAAACAAACCTGAACACGGTCTAGATTGAGCCGATTCACAAGCGGCATCCTTGCGGTTTGCCGTATCATCAATATGGTACGAGGAACGCGTGTGCGCAAGGATATACCATGAGGACATAATCCAGGCGAGAAGACAACGTCTAGGAGTGACAAGAAAAATGATACTTCACTGCGGTGAACGTGCATATAACAGCGGCAACGTTGCGTCGTGCAAAGCATTCCAATGGCGAGTCTGATTCGCGAAAGAATTCAGGCTCCAACGACAGAAAAAAAAAATTAATGCGGAAAAATCCCGATAAAAGTTTATGCCACAAGCAGGCTTGGAATTTATCTATTCTTACAATTATTTGTATGTTCAAAAGTGGTTGAGAAATGGAGTCACATGTGCGGACGGTTATGCACTGTACGTAAAAAGAGTTGAACGTTTCTCAAGTCAAGTCTTGGCGAGGTTGAACTTTGTGAAGATAATGTAGAGATACATTTTGAGGAACTTTAGGATTGTCTGAACATCGGTGAACCATCGTAAGAAAGGAAAACTTACTGCGTAATCATCGGTTTTTGGTTACTGAACTCCATCAAGTGATTCTAAGGGTTCAGAACAGCGATTTTCATTTCGATATTTCATTGGGTTGACGTTACTAATTTCAACTTGACGAGTGTCAACATGGCGCGATGTAAGTTCGGAAGTTAATTGTAGTTACTTGAATACCCGAAGTTGTGACATTCCTTTTCTCATGACGATCAACGAAACCTCAGTTGATACAGAAGAGAGGATAAATAAAGAGAAAAGTTAAAGAACCCATTCATACATACGTTATACGAACGCCATCAAGTGATTTTCGTTTCGATATTTCATTAGGTTGACGTTACTAACTTCAACATGGTGCGATGTGGTTTCGGAAGTTAATTGTAGTAACTTGAATACCCGAAGTTCTGACATTCCATTTCGCATGATGATCAACGAAACCTCAATTGACACAAAAGAGAGGATAAATAAAGAGAAAAGTTGAATAACCTATACATGCGCAGATTGTACGCACGAAAGATTGAAAAAGAATGAGATGAATGGAAAGAGAAGAGAGAAATCGTAAATGTTTAATATCATGATTAAAGGCGTTGTAGGTATAGGTATACACCTTGTTATTTCAGTCTGGAGGATATTTCGCTTCTTTGGGTGTCGAGCATTGCACGGCATCTGCAGAATCTGCTCAGCGACGATGTCGGAGAGGGTTTGCCGGAATTCCCTCCGCGTCTTTTCAATCCTCCTCCGCACCTTGGGCACAGAATTTTCCTTCGGCTCTAAAAATTCCGCTCAAAATTAGCCGCATAAATATTTGAAGCCCGAGCTCACCCTCCTCGTCCTTCTACTCGGGGTCCTTATCCTTCTCCTTCTCCTTCTCCTTCTTCCTCTCCTTCCTTCCTTCTTTCCAAGGGTATTACACACCAACGTTACCAACACAAGATCATCCAACGCGAGTCAGAAGTTTGGTGTTAAAGTGTGCAAACTATGCAGCTACACACTGCCGAGTGAAATCCTTCGCTTGAGAAAAATAAATGGGAATGGACAAAAACTGTCTGCAGCTCCGGTTCCATTGTCAATCCTATGGTACAAGTATAGGTATATACGAGATACCCTTTTAGGTACTTGGATATAATATGTCGTACATAGCATTGCTCTAACACTGAGGAACGAAAGAGTGACTGAAACTGAAACTGAAACTGAAATTGCTTTTTTCTCTCTTCAAATCTAGAGAGCTGTTGCAGACGTGGCGGTGATCTTTTCCATCTGATGGATTTCAAACACTCCATCATCACCTTCTCGTTCCCTTCTCTCTGTAACTCTGTTTTCTTCATTATTCCAGAGCTCTTTTCACCCTGACGAGATTGTGAATTCGTTTTTCCCAATGATGCCTGTATACTTGGTATGTAACTTTATAATTTATACTAAATACAATCGCACAATTTTAGACAATTCACTATACTTTAAAGGGACAGAAACGTGATGCCAAAGTCACACTGTATCGGAAACAGGAATAAAATTTTTAGAACTTTGAGTCAACTTCGAATAATATGTCGCTAAGAAAAAGATTATAAATAAAAGAATCACACGCAAAATGTACTCTAGAGTTCAATTCAACAATAGTTGAGAAGTTGAGATATGAGTTTGTTGAAATTAATTTGTTATAAAATCACATTTTATTTCATAGATCAGAACATCCAGTCCCTTTTACTGAATAGAAAAAAACATCCATACACCATAGCTTGAATGCCATGACAAATTCACGAACCGAAGGAATAACGTGAAATCCGCAGACCCGTAATTAATAACTCTGCAAAAATGGTACACACGGATTAGGATTACAAAGACTAAATATTCGTTACAAATGATTACAGGTATTAAGAAAAATTGCAAGGATTATAAAAGATTACAGAAAGATTAGAATAGATTAGAAACGATTACAGAGATTGCAAGGATTGAAAAAAAAATTACAAATAATTCATAGAGATAGCAAAGGATTACATAAAGATTACATAAAGATTGCAAAGAGACTACAAAGAATACAAAATATAACAAAAAAAACACACGCGATTATAGTAACCTGTGTTACAGCAGATTAGATACAATCTCCAAATTTGTTTCCCCAAACTATTTTCGATATTCAATCTCGTGACTATGAAAATGCATGAATTTTCCTCACGATATTTCGGAACGAACATGCGTGTAAAAAAATAAAGATTTCTTCATGTTCAATCGTCGCGGGATGAACGATCGCTGCATAGAATATAGACTGTACATAAGATGATATCAGACACGATTGCATACATATATCTAATATCTGGAGGATATACATAAAATACATAACATATAGAAACGTGGAGAAGAGAAAAAAAAAAAAAAAAAAATGAAGGAAGGAAGGAAGGAAAAAACGTGAAATAAAAGAGAAGGGAAGGGGGGGGGGGGGGGGAAGGGTGTATAGAATGAGAGAAAAAAATAAGTATATTCGTAAATAAAATTTTGTTATAAGGGTGGCAGAATGGTGACACGCTCGACTGCTGACCCTCCCCGAAGTCCAGGGTCAAAACGGTGTGCGCGTCGAGAATATTATACCCCATCATATCCCCGAGATTTTTATGTTGTTTTCACGTAGTTACGCCGTCGGATTATATATATATACATGTATATTCTCTATATGTACATGTATATCCTATAAACTTAGAGGCATGTAGATGTGTATAAGGAAGAAGGCGAAGCAGCGTAACGGTCGAAGGAATTACTGTACGTCGTCGCGACGCCTAGCGTCGTCCGTCGGACAGTCTCTCAAGGGATGGCTGCGTGCATTGTGCAAGCGTTCGACCGTTTCCTAAAATCTCGTATATATATATATATATATATATATATATATATATACCTACGACTATTGGTTTTTTTTTTTTTTTTATTATTAGATTTCACCGGTTCTATAATATCACTGCATTTATTGCGATGCGAAAATTATTCATTGCTGGCATAAATCGCACCGAGATTTTTTTTTTTTTTTTATCTTGTCGACATTTTCGAACTAAGGTAAGTGTAGGTATACCAGTTATCGACTCTGTCCTAATTATTGACCTTTTTTGATTGTATCTATATATGGTTTTTTTTTTTTTTTTTTTTCCCACCGTCGAACGGTGCGAATTAAGGTACATATTAAAACCGGAAGTAGGATCGATCGGATACATCGGATGATTGGATAAAAACGAAACGGAAAAAAATCTGGGGAAAAACGGAAATAAATACGGTGACGAGAAAACTGGATGAATAAGAAAGAAAAACTAGAATGAAAAAATGAAAAAAAGAGAGAGAGTGAAAAAAAAATCTGGAGATGCCGGGGATCGAACCCGGGGCCTTTCACATGCAAAGCGAACGCTCTACCACTGAGCTACATCCCCCGATATATGATGTCGACATGTGGCTATAGTTGACTGTCGATTCGTCATCAAATTTACTTGACGTGATCTCGCGTTGCATTGTCAAGGAGTAAAATTAATCAAATCGTTAAATTCTCACGCGATCCAATGAATCGCCATGTTTCTCATCGTTTCAGTCTCACCACCGTTAATGAACGTTGGCAATTTGAATTTTGGTATTATCGCACGTTACAAAAAGGTTCCATGGTGTAATGGTTAGCACTCTGGACTCTGAATCCAGCGATCCGAGTTCAAATCTCGGTGGGACCTTGAATTTTGTCGATTTTTTTTTTCATCTCTCTCTCTCTCTCTCTCTCTCTCTCTCTCTCTCTCTCTCCAACCGTCTATCGTACATTTTTTCTTTCGTTCTTCTTCTTTATTTTTTTATTTTTCATTTTCTCAGCAAACCTTTATCTTTCGCAAATACAAACGTAGTCGCGTTATGCTTTTTACTCGTTTTCAAATGTCGATTAAATATTGATATTTCACGATCACTTTAGCCTTAATTATCATCGAATCGTTGGAAATGAATTCGAGTTGAGGAAAAAAAAAGAATCTTGACAGCGGTGGGATTCGAACCCACGCCCTTTCGGACTGGTGCCTAAAACCAGCGCCTTAGACCGCTCGGCCACGCTGCCTTCGATAACAGCTGATATCTATGGTGGTATAAATAAAGCAGACGACCCGGAGGGTACGAAATGCATTTGAAAAATTTTATTCGAAACTTAAATTGGCGAAAAAAAAAGAAAGAAGTTACGTTAATTATCGCTAATTCATACAAAAAAAAAAAATATCAATTGATCAAATGAACATTTAAATTAAACTGTTTTCTTTTTTTGTTTTTTCTTAGGTATCGAGATAAGCTTCAATATCTGCACTGATCGAAACGAATTTTCCCTATCATTATTACATAAACTTTAACACTTGCGCGTGAAATGTATATAAAACGCTTTTAATTGGACGAAATTTTTTTTTTTTTTTTTTTTACATGACCTAATCATGTTTCTCAAGATGATCGTTGAAAAAAAAAAACAAAAAAAAAACAGAAAACAATCCATTTTGAGATTTGAATTATTCAGTCACTTTTTCGACAAAAAAATCGCTGCCTCAACATTGAGATAAAATCTTATCTTTTAAAATCCATTGAAATGTGGAAAACGAATGATAAGTTTTTTGTCCAGAGTTTTTTGTTTTCGTATTTTCTTTTTTTTTTTTTTTTTTTTTTGCTTTTTTTACGACCAAAGCTCGCTCGCTCGCTACACAGACTTGGAAAATCGATTTCATCTCCCAAAGGGTTCGTCCTAAAAAACGGAAATAATTCATAAACGACTTTTTTGAATATAACTACAAGCTCGTGGAATGTAAAAAAAAAATATCCGAGATATCGACTGAAAAAAAAGATGGCCGATATGACGGAGTATTCCTCATGTACATGTATATATACACGTTTAAGGGGCAGAGAGAAGATCTTTTCGCTGAGCTTTATTTCACCGCGATTGCAGGGAGATCAAGGTTCCCAAGGGAGGACATAAGGCGATATAATAAGATCGTTCCGCAGCGCACCGGAACGAAGGAACGACGGAACGATCGATCGATCCCTGAATTTGCGTGAACTTTCTATATACCTATAGTGTAATAACGGTAAACGTGGAGATAAAAAGCGTGCGGGGTGGAGAAAAAGAAAGAAGTAGAAAATTAGAAGAAAAATAAGATAGGAACTGCAGAAAATCTGTATTATTATTATTATTATTATTATTGTTATACCGTGTATTATGCAACATGAAGTCCCCTCCGAACGAAGGAGAGAAGAAATGACAGAAATAGATTGAATAGAGGCTACCTTATCGCATCTGATGAGAATCTTTTTTTTTTTTTTTTTTTTTTTTCTTTTTTATCAAGCATTTATAAAAAAATTTTACGTACGATTCGATTCCGTCACAAAGGATAAAAAAAAAAAATGCCAAACAATTCTAGAAATGGAATAAAAAAAATTTTGTCAAAATAGCAAACAAAAAACTACGCGTTTCCTGATATTACAGTGACAACAAGAATCGTAAGACTTTTGCGATCCGTCCAATCAATAATACGTCATCGAAATGATGTAGTCTAAAAAAAAATCTGCTTTTAATGAATAAACAAGCAAACGGGACTGGAAAAAAAAAAAAAAAAAAAAAAAAAATGGTCTTTCAACACGTCCCTGCGGAAAATCTAATAGCAACAGAAGCCGATGAAGGGATATATAAGGGGGTATAAAATGGCTGCTTAGCATCACGTTTAGCAACATCACTGGACCACTTCGCTCCGCGTTTCGAAGCTGTCGTCGAATGATTGATTGATAACGCGTCATCTTCTCCATGCGGAAGGCAACACGGCACAACAGCAACCATGCTTGCGCCTCACCTTACGGCTATACTCTTCCACTCCTCCACTCTCGGATATAAACGCATGGATCATCCCTAGGATGACTTGCACCGAGCGAATTACGCCCCCGCATACGTTGAATATATATCAGGGGGAAAATCCCGGTTCGAAATTACGTTTATATATATATATCCTCGTGGAATGAGTCGTATATGAGACCCACGTACTTCACTTGCTCATTTTACATATTTATTTACATTTATTTAGTTATTTTAACAAGTATATTGTCAAAGCTGCTAAAGAAATATGATTGAACTATAATCGTGTCGAAATTTGCATGGAAAATCTTGGTACTCGTACAGGGTGCTTCAAAATAAACACTCTAGTGTGGTGGGTTGCTTGCCTACTACCGAGGGGAACGAATATCGGTAAAACAGACTCACCGAGTTATCATTATTTTAGTCAAGTGAGGAGATATAATGAGTAGTTTAACGTGACTCCGGGACGCGATTACTAAATGCTTCAGCATAAGTTACAAACAAACGCGCTACGTACCGGTAACTCGGTAGACCTGTTTTACCGATATTTCTTCTCCTCGGTGCTAGGCAACCCAGCAAACTGCAGCGTTTATTAGAAAACACTTTGTATATACCGTTATCTGGACCAGAAGCTATGAAATTTGGACAATTTTTTAACGGAAGTGAATAATCAGGCACAAAAAACTTTTGTAAAACACTCTTTTAAAATCCCGGAAAGAAATAGCTTGATGTTTAAATTAAATCTAAATTTTGTTTCTGTGTAAACGGGTCCAAGACTATCTAATCTGTAGATCTAAATAGATCTAATGATATACTAAATCCCGTAAAAAATCGTACCTCATAACTAAATTTAAGTCTAAATTTGATATATAAAATGTATGTACATCAATTTCGGTATAATTATCGAAAGTGAGTCAATTATTCATTAAAAAACCGGCCGCTATGATCCCTTAGCAATTTTTTCCTCTCTTCATTTTTATCGCATATACTTTGTTTTAATTTTTTAGGTCGCAGCATCAGCTACACAGCAGCAGCGGCAGAAGCGGCATCGAGTAATTGGAGGTAATTTGCGAGGCTCAATTTTCGCTGTAATTTAAAACCGAAAAATGGTTTGGCACAGCCACCCTCCTCCCCCTTCTACGACCCCTGACAATACACACAGGCCCAGAATGCACCACGCGGAAAGGCAGAAAGGCGTGCAAGCTCCGTGGTTCGTCTGTCATATGCGCGGCAGCATGTCAGGGGTTAATTTTATTTTCACTAATCTTATTTTTACACGATCCTAAGCCACCCTTGCTTCGATAGACAGACGCCAAAATTTTTTGGTAATTCGAAAAAAAATTATTTCCGTTTCTTTTTACAATTTTTATAAGATCAAGTTTCTTTTCGACTTATAAAACTTTTTATTATTTCAAGTTGAACTTGAAATTTTTTTTTTTTTTTCAAAGCAAAATGTTTTCTTACTATTGTCTTCAAAACTTTGTCTGTTACGATGAATTTTTTTTTTCTTGGTAAATATTATACTGATTATTGAAATAATTGTGATTATTTTTAATTGACAAGGAATTTTCTTAGCTTTTGATTTCAATGTTCAAAGTGAAGCGAAAATATTCGTGTATCAGTATATAGAAATTGAGGTAGAACCGAAAATGAAGAAATCAAGAAACAACTTCGTAGAGTTTCCAATAAAAATTAAAATCAGATCAAAGCTTCTGATGAAACAAATCTTAATAAAGATAATTGATAGAAAAAAAATGAATTTATCTGAATCAAAATTCCTCTACACATAGCCAATTAGACTGCATCGGACTTGTACTTTTACAAAACTATACAAGGTAAGAAATCGTGCATAAATCACAAAATTCATAACAAGTTCTAGAAAGAATAAAAATTGAAAGTGTGAGCGATTAAATGTCGAGACGTCGACGTGATCATCGATATAAGATAAAGGAGAAAAATGCCAAAAAATTGCTGTATAAAAGTGTCGCCAGAGAAAAGAACAAAATGTCCACATAGAGAAAGAGAGAGGAAACGAGAGGGTGGAAAACAAAAAGAAGCAAAAACCCGTTTAGCCGCCGAGCTGCAGAGTTTTATAAAATTACCGCATGAAACGTCGTTTCAGCTGCACTACAAGAGGAGTGAAAATAAAAGGATTGATCAACGGTGCATCGCGCATGCATAAAAGGGGCATCGTAATGACAAATACACGTACAAAAGCGTAGCGTCGCGTCGGGATTGGTATAAGTTGCTTTGATGACGTGATTTGTGGCAGAGGACGAAAAGCAAGTGAAGCGGAAAGTTCGAAAAACACGCCGTTTGTCTGCAGCCACGGGATGTCAGAGTATGAAGATGAGGATGAGGGTCGAGTGTGCAGCTACGCCATGCTGCTGCAGCGTATTAACGCGATTCGCGACTCACTTCGCGTTTATAATCCACTTATAAACATTAACTAACTGCCGCGGGTATATGAAATTAAATTATACACGTGATCCGCGTGTGCATCGCATTCTGCAACTTCTGCAGATCGCGTGACGAGGAAAAAATGAAGATGAAAAAAAAAAAATTTACTGCTGCTGCTGCTGCTGCTGCTGCACCACAACCCCTTTGGAGACGAATTATATCGCGTTGCAACGTCTATAATTTTTTCCTTACGTGTGTGTATATAGAAATGATGCTAACGTTGCACTTTTTGTACATGTATTGTAACGTGGCATTTTTTTTTTTAATGCTCGTGAAATCACACGTTTTGCTCTCTTTTCTGATCTAGTAGTTGTTATAGATAAAAGACATGATATTGTATTGATTAATATTTTCATGGTAAAGAAGAAGAAAAATTTTTTGTTCCTTTGGCCCATCCTAATATACGTATACTTATTATACATCGATACGTAAAATAAATAAATAAACATTAGAGAAGACAAATTAAAAAATGTATGATATTTAAATCAGTAATTGACATCCGAAGTAAGCATCACTTCTGGATACTTTAACCGCCCCTCTGACACAAACGAAACCTTGGTATAGGTACGAACAATTAAACACAATGGGGTAGCAGGGTGAACCCAACGTCGCGTTCGCTTCATTGGCTGTCGAGAGGTCGGAACAACGGAGAAAAGAGAACCGCAAAGAAAAGAAAGAAAAGAAGAAAAAAAAAACAAAAAAAAAAACACAACCCCATAGTTATACGTAGATGATATTGTCGACCCCACCACACCCTTGTCGCGAAAATTAAATCGCATGAGAAAACCTTATAAAATCTCGGTGAAATTCGACGTTCGCGATGGGCTTCGCGAAACGTAAAACACACTGGTCAGTCCAGGTGGTGGAGGTGGAGGTGGAGGAGGAGGAGGAGGAGGAGAAGAGCGTTTAGGTGGCTTCGAAAAGCGAACGAAAAAATAGGACAAAAGGATAGTAAAGAAGGGAAGAAGAAAAAGAGAAAATGAAAACATCGATATATCCAAGCCCATGGGTTTAGGTGCAGTGTTGTTGTTTCTTTTTTTTCTTCTTCTTTTCTTTTTCTATACCTTTCCTCTCTTTTTTCCCCTAATCACTTTCTGGAACTGACCACGGATGAACGAAAACCCGAAAGGACAGACCTGTCACTCGCTTTATCTATACAGTATAAAAACCTAGATATACCGTGTGGCAATGAGGAAAGTGCGCACCTTATGCGCGTTCGTCAAGTGGTTTGAATTTTATTGGCCAACAGTTACCACCTGATTGAGAACAGCCGACGCGACACCAATCGCAAATGTCAGAAAATGTCCCTAGAAGCCTATAGCTGATTGTCAGAAAATGTCCCTAGGAGTCTAGAGCTAATTGTCAAGAAATGTCCCTAGGAGTCCACAGCAAATTGTCAAGAAATGTCCCTAGGAGTCCACAGCTATTGTCAAAAAATGTCCCTAGGAGTCCACAGCTATTGTCAAAAAATATCCCTAGGAGTCCACAGCTACCAGTCAAAAAAAGGTCCCTACATAAAAATATATAGATTGTATACTTGACGTTACGCGAAAACCGGAAGAACAGAAAAAAAATGTACGAGAGTAGGTTGAGTAAGGAGTGAAGTGAGGAACAAATTGAAGCCTTACGATAGTCATCAATCGCAATTATCTAGCTCTTATGTATTATACGTATGTACCTACAACGATGGATGCTGCAAAATCGTATGTATAGTAAAATTGCACCCCTAATCTCGCGCCTCGCGAACTACATACAAGCTATAGATGGTGGTAAAGGAGGCGAGAACAGGGAGGGAAATTGGGGGTGAGAGACAGAGAGAGGGGGGGTCGATATCTATACGTGCCGAAGAATCGGTGGGGTGGCTAAGTCGCCCTTGACCCCCGTGGCGTGACTTATGCATCGCTTCGCACGAATGAAGATCTATTGTTTGAAACCACCGCTGCACTCGTCGCCACCGTCATCCTCATCTTCATCATTATCGTGATCATCATCATGCAGGGTTGATGCTCTCGACAACGAGTTAAGCGCGAAGAAGGGGGGGGGGGGGGGTGAAAATGAAAATCTAAGGTCACAGAGATAAGATGATCTGGAAAGAATTCGAGTGAAAAATCTAAAACTGATATGACGTGGTAGCCGAGTGAAAAAGTTTTGAAAGAAAAATTGTGGGGAAAAAAATTTTCGGAAAAACAAAAATTTTATACATTGAATTAAAAAAAAAAAATTAAATTAAACATACAAACTGGGAAAAGCATAATCGTTTATTTATGAAACGTGATGAAAAAGGAAAAAGTATATTTCTGTCGGTAATACATTGAAAATCGATTTACTTCCGGTAGAACCGAAAGTTCAAATTAAACGAGACACGTTTTTTCCATTGTAAAATCTTGTAAGTTTCAAATTTTTTCATACGTCCGTTTCTACGTTTTTGTTATAGGTATAAAACCTATTTTTCCGATTCTACGGATTCGAAAACATAAAAAAAATTCGTTGAAATTAGAAAAAGTGATTTTCGACCTAAACCAAAACTTTTCTAGTATCACCAAAGGCGATGAGATAATTTATATTTTTCCAACATTTTATCAGTTTTTTCTTCACTTCTTTTAATATATTCTTGTTTTATATATACAAGATTGCTTGTTTCCATTGTTTTTCGCGTGCCTGTTCATTCATGATGAAAGAAAAGCTGAGGAGAGAAAAGTCGAAGAAAGTTCGTAGCTATATATATATATATACATAACCAAGCAGATTTTAAGACCTTCAAGATCCCAAGAAAGGATCTCTCATAAAGCTTGACTACGGCGTTAATCCTTAATTTTCCAGGACACTGATTCCCTCCTTGAATCCTATATATGTATGTATTGTACAAGTGGAAAGTGAACACAGCCTTTGAGAATAACAATTAGCAATTTTAATCCTTGTACAGCGACGGCCTAAGGCGGTCTCGAATTATACTGGCGCCAAAAAACGGTGCTAAAGAGGTTATATATATAATCTGCATATACAGTAGGTATACCTATAAATGTTTGTATATAGACGCGTCCTCGTAAACATTCTTTTTAATGCCTGCCCTCGAGGAGGGAGCTGCGGAAGATACAGGCTGAAATGCACAAAAGAGATCCTCATAATTAGCAAAGTAATTACAACGAGGTGGAAAACGAGCGAGAGCCGAAAGAGTAAAAATAAAAACAGGGACGAGAGTTTTTCTTTTTCTTTTTTGGCCAAAAATAAATATAATTTTTATCGCCAAGCATCGCAATTACAAAAGAGGACAAAGAAAGGAATCGCTGTGCGAATGATATAAATAAATTTATTTTCAACCCCTCTCCGATTCATGAGAAAAAATTGATCGTAGATTCAACTCGGTTTTGAATGTAATAATTATAAAAGTAAACAATTAGAATAATACTAATCAGGGAATTTATTTTCTATCCACGTATTGAGTAATTTGTTTCCAAAATCATTAAACGTCCGTATACGTTGATTTTTTTAAACATTCAAAATTTACTGACTGCGAGAGAAAAAGAAGAATAAAAAAAGATATGCAAGCATCGAACGATCGTTTGATATGCATATTATCTGCGGAGGTGTGGCGAATCTTCGATACGGTAAATCAAGATGTCGTAGTGATAAGAAGGGGTGTTAAAAAACAGATAAATTATACGTATATGCAAATATATGTATGCAATCGTAAGACTTGGGACGAAACGAATCGGTTGATTGACCCTGATGCAAATCGAAAATTCCTTTATTGCCTTTAAAAGGCAATAAGGAGAGTCGAAAAGTAGGGACAAAAGGCGAACGATAAGGACCACCCGCTGAGAAGAGACGAATGTCCTCTTTTTGAGATTATATGTATAGTATAATGTATAAAATATATAAATTTTATGCAAAATTCTGCAGCGCATATTGCGATTTATATACATATATAATAAGCTAAACGTTTGCCTCAGGATTCATTCTGAATAAAATTTGATTTTTATTTTTTTTTTTTGTAATTATAAATGCAGCTTTCTTCGACTTGCCTCTAAATTAATTTCATTAATTCATGTATTAAAAAATATAATCATATAAACAAAGGAAAACCGTGAAGAGATGTGAAACGTGAGACGATTTTAGCGAGGCAAGGGTTAGTATATACAGTTTTATATATACCATAAATTCGTAAAATAGATTCTTGTGGTCGGTCTAATTATTGATTAGCTGCACACATCAAACATCTCACACGTAGCCAAAGAAGAGTGAAATTCCAGATCCCACATAGACGTAACAAGGTCTGTGCAAAGGACTAAAAGCGTAAGACTAGGAATGGATATCGATGAGGTCGGGGGGTGAGTCGAGGGGTTGAAAAATTTCTAAGTAAATAGTAACCGATGCTAATTCGCAACATGAAGAGAAGCAGCGTTACAACGGAGGAATGAAAAGTAGTCTATGCACGGTATCAATGGATAGAGTAGAAGTTCCCCCTGTTAGGGAACGAGTGAGTTCAACCCTAAATTTCATTCCCAGAATCCGTTTCCGTCGTGCGTTGGTTGTAAAATCAGTAGATCCGGTTGTCAAAGCGGCGTCACCGATCCTCCTACGACACACAATATTATCCACGTACCTACTTTATACGTAGAGACGCACACGTGTCATGTGCATGAAGTAGTGGGTGAGTAGTCGATGTACGTAGGTGTACACAAGTCGTGGGATGTTAGAGGAACGGGGCAAGAGGGTACGTTGGTTTAAAATTCGATCAATGGGTGATCTCGAGCGTAAACACTTTTAGGGTTGAAAATTTTCAGATCGCGTGTCAGACGACGGCTAATCGCAGTTACAACCGTGAAAAAGGGGAGCCAAGCCGCGTCGCGGACGCCACCCAATAAGTACCAAAAGCCCACCAGCAACCCTCGTCCTGATCCTCGTCCTCGTCCTCGTCCTCAGGTTCCGGATAGCACCGATTTATCCTTCTTTACACGTCCGCTCAACCGCGCTCACTGTGTAGTTACAAGGTTAAATATTCATTGCAATGAGTGAATCTAATGCGTTGGAATTAAAAATGCGATTCAAAGAAACGAGTATGTGCCCGAGTCGACGTTCAGGGCTTGCATCAGACCCTACAAAGCGTAAAACGTGTAAACCTACCTTGAAGGAAACTGAACCTAGAAATCTTAGATTATCCCTCCGATTCCTAAAAATTAAAGAACCAAATCCTAATTTGACGCTTTTAGTAGACGATTGAACCTATTTTGACGTTAATTATTCAATGTGGAATTGTAACTCAATTGTATCCGAAATGAATGGAATCGATAATGAGTTTGCATGATCCAAATGATCCACCGATCCACCAGGGTCATCGTATATGAATTCTGCATATAAATGCTTAATTAGGTACGGTTGTTACCGACTTTCGGTAGTCATATCACGGCGTTATGCGTCACTTTCCAATTATTCGATTCGTTCAAGGATCGTCGGGCATGATCCACGGGGGAACCTAAAAAATTGTCAGCCGACGGTAGTGGGACAGTGCGATTGGGACCGTTTTCTCAAACCGTAACAGGCCCAGCCTGTCTTGAAGGATGCGCTTGGCTTTAGTTTTGAACCACCTGATCGACGTTAAACAGAGTTTGCTGGGAGGGAGACACGGTTAAGAGGTCGTACAAGTATTTCGAGTCACTATAGACGGTGGCTCGTTCGCTATCGGTCTCGTGATCATAGTTAGCATTAGATAGAATTTACTACCTACTTATTTTGTTTTTTCATTTTTTTTTTATTATAAATTATGTCATTTATATAAGAATCATTTATAAGATAACAGAAATCTCTTTAATAATCTTATGAAATCCTACGAAATATTATAGAAATCGTGAGAAATCAGCTAAGCAAAGTTGAATTATTTGTTAAGTAATCTCTCGTAATTATCCTATAAAATGTGAATAATCTTGAAATGTGTGATGACGGTGTAAATTTTTTCTCCACTGAAACACCCCGTGAATAAAATTGAATATTTTGAAAAGTAATTTTTACAATTAGGAAATAAAATATTCAATTGAAAAAAGTTTCACGTAGAGGTGAAAAAAAAAAAAAATCGTTTATTGTTGTAGTCGGAAGAAAAACGTCACAAGCCTAAATTTTTTTAAAATATTCACCCTTTTTCACTATCGAGAAATTCGACGAAAAAAGTCTGCGAAACTGCTCTCAAGTAAAGTGTATACATAAATAATTACCGTAAAATCACAATGATAAACAAGAAGAATATAAAATTTATATAATTTTTGAAAATATTTCCGACATAGTCCGTGTGAAATACGTCATACATTTACATATACAACGCACCGAAGTTTGGGATAATACGTGGAGTCCGGGTCGAGCATTGTACAACAATAATCGACTTTCGTTATATCGGGCGATGATAAAGCTCGACGGGAGTGTGCAAGCACATTAATTGCGGCTAGATTGGTAGTAGCGTCGTCATCGGGCATTGGATGCGTCGCGTCGTTGCCACGCAACGGTGCAGCAGCAGCAGCAGAGGCAGCTACGAGTATATTGCACCCTGCAATTCATTTCGAAAGCTCGATGCTGGAGGCTGCATGAATGTGCTTGCAGCAGCAGTATTGCGATCAGCCGGTTGGCATCAGGTTCTAAACCAATCAAGGGAAAATTGTCCGCGACGAAATACGTGTAGTATAACGCTAGAGAGGCCCGATTTCATGATGCAGCCTTGATTCCGTCACAAATCTAAATCACCTCGAAACCTGAAACGGTATTGCCACCAACCATCCATGGGTAAAAAAATTATTTTATACAACGCGAGAATGTTTTAAGCGCGGTTATTCACGCGCGTTTATCAGTCTGCGAATGCGCATGCGCGGAGTACGGAAAAGACTACTTTTAACTCCTAGGGCTCGAAAGTGAACTTTTCTGTACTGCGCGCATGCGCCGTCGTAAACAAATCTGACATTACGCGATCCTAACTTCAATTTCGTGCTTTGAAAAGTCCTGCGAAAGGAGTTTTAGTTTTATACATGTATACCTAGAGATGAGAAAAATGCGTTGCGTGCTTTTCACAGATTATTATCTATGATTTCGAATTTCCTAATTGATCGCAGAAATTGTTCTATGATAGTGAATAGCATCGAATTATAGGCTATATATAAGACCGCTATTTTTTACAGTAAAAAATCGGTGACACAGTGACGCAGCGAGAATTAGGGTGCGGAGCTTAAACGAAGGCGTTTAAAAACCCGATCAGGTTACAGGCGATGCAAATGGATATGTGCATCGGCATCGCGTGCAGCGGCTTCAGTTCGTACCGTGCAGCCCTTAATTCGGCAAAGTGGTTCTCACTGGGGCGCCCAAGGGCGACACTAAACACCGAGGGTCCCAGAAACTGACGAGACGTTATAGACGGAGAGACTAAAAAAGTAGACTTTACTCAAAATTGTCTGAAAATAAAAACGCATCAAGGTTTTTTTAGTGAATTTTGAGAATAACACGACACGAGTATCGTCCAGTTGGATCAGTGACGTGCTGACATCTATCGGTATTTGTAACTATTAAAAGCATCACGTGGTACATTCTATTTTTTTTTTCGTTTTTGTATACGATGGCTTTAACTCACTCTTGGCGTGACGGCTGTCTCGAGACATTCTATCGACATCTCCATTGCAATGCTTTATATTTTATAAGAATATATTACAACAAATTAAATTGTAATCTTGATCCATTCCATCACTTATTCCAACCTTTAATAAAATCAGAAGTATTTTTATTATTCATTATCTTTATTGGTGTTATAAGAAAAGTATTGGTTTCGGTAAAAAATCACTTTGTCTAACTTAAACAAATCTTAACGTTTTTGAACCTCTATAAATCCGAAAAACAAGTTTTTAGAAAAATGTCAGTCTGTCCGATAATTTCCCGCGATAATTTCGGAAACGGCTGGATGAAAAAATTTGAATCTTACAAGATTTTACAATCAAACGATGGTCATGCAAAATTTCCATTTCCCGTTAAATCTGAACTTCCGTTTCTACCGGAAATAAATCCATTTCAATGTTTTACCAAAAAACATATACTTCTTTTTTCGAGATGTTTTTTGTTCATTTTCAGTCCTTTCTTCGAAGACGTTATCATTTTACACGCTGCTCACGCATTTATTGCATTACAAAGCAAAAGACAGTACACAAAACAAGTAAGAAACCTCAACTCTAATATCAGTTTACGGATAAGATTATGGAAGACAGCACAATCTAAGAAGTTCAGTAACATAGCTCAAATATAACAAACATTTCACACCAGGTGTTAGCACTGTTTTATACGCTAACGGTTTGTCTGTTGTTTTCAGTTTTTGTTTTTTCTTTGGTTTTGTAAATTCTCATAGGCATCCTTGTTTGCACGATGTCGAGAGAACACGATTTAAGAATCATATAAATTGATTCGCAGCAAGATTCGAGACACTTGAAAAGTACAACCTACATGCGCTTTGGAAAAATTTAATCTAACCCAATCATGTTCAACTTTTCGTTCCTCCATCTTCGCATAGAAAAAAGTGAACATGAAAGTAACTGAATAAAGTTTTCACTATACATCCACGTTTTAAATCTAGAGAATCGTCTGCGACTATTTTCACGTAGAAACTGAGTGGAGGATCAATATTTTTTTTATAATTCTGTATCTCAATCGACACGTCTCTCTTTAACTCAAGCAATACTAATAATATTTGCGATTCAATTGGTTCAGTACTCCTCGATTCATATAAATAACAAAATGATAAGAAATTTTTTATCCAGTAATGTTTTCCAAACTCAAAACGTATCTAACAAAACGAAAAGTTCATAGTCTCAACCCGTTAATATCAGAGCCAGATTGATCACCTCTTTCTCATCAAACTTATCAATTTAACTGATACCATATTACCGATACGAAACACATAAAATTGCAGTTTAGAATCGAACTGACAAATAAAACAGTTGATACAGTTGTACACCTAATATTCAACAACATTTGTTCACATATCATACTCATCCATACATGCAGTATTGCCACGTAATGATAACTTTCTCATATCATCTGTAGGTACACATACGTACATATTCTATACATATACACTATACGAAGTGTCGTTTGGGCGACGTGCATGCATATGCATACGTACACAAGAAACGTTTGAACAGATGTAGCCAACTATAAGAGAGAGGTACAGAGATACACTGTCAAAAAAAATTGGCAGTATTAAAATTGTCCAATAACAACGAGTATGGAACGATTTTTGTGGTCAATTCGTAATTTGACTGTCAGTTATTGTGACACCGAAAAATATTCTACAGAAGTCGACACCAAAGTTTTTTTGCAAAGTTTTCTCCGACTCTGAGAACAGCGTCAACGTCGATGCCTCTCCTCCGGATCCATTAGACATGCAGCTACATCTGTTTCCACTGTACATGCACATATACATACATTATGCATCAACACACACACACACACACAGACACACACACGCATATAGAGCAAAACAATTATTGTCCATGGTTCGCGTTTAGATTAACCAGCTCAATCACACGTATCCGACCAATTCCTATGCTCAGCTGCTCATCAATACAGGTAATAGCCTATCCGAGTCCTCTCGCTCCTCGAGTTTGAGCTCCGTTCGCCTCCTCTCGCCACACCACACCACCGGCGCAATGTGCATGCATCTGTACTTCTCTAATAGGCATATAATCGGCGTACCAACCTACTACTATACGGTCTGACTATGCTACACTGCACGGCACGGCACTCCGCATCTACCATCACCCTCCTTCCATTCTACGTCCACGTGCACATACATAAACATACGAACAAGGACACGTATGTCCACGTATGTCCACGTATGTTCACGTATGCCACCCACCCCACATGCACATCTACGTAGACTGATTCTGAGCCACTGCTCTACTCGATCCTGCAAGTTACATAGGACGATACATGCACGAACCCTTAGCTCAGCTCGACGACGTTCCGTATCATACTGGGTGTCCCGGAATCGAAACCTATAACGACGACCCGTTAAGGCAATGAGTTGTATAGATATATAGATGTACGGGTGTGTATAACATTCGTTTATGAGAGTTTATGGATTCATCTAAGTTTTTCCCCTGACTCACTTTCTGTACAGACGTAGAACACGTCCTCCTCCATAATTTTTGAGGTCATCGTTGGATTAATACCATATCTCGTGAACTTCTTACCGACAACGAGTTACAATAAAACAACCGAACTATAGCTTGTCGATGGACCTTTTGAAGTTACGATTATTGGATTCGTCATAATACTGTGTATACCAGAGACTTGGAAAGAATGAATTTCACAGAACGTATGGAGGTGATTGGATAAATTCTAAAATTCATTCATTCGATGCATGTCTTCGAAACTTCGATCTGTGTTTTCATATGCACGTCAAGTGTTATCGATTCCACCAGAATAACGTATCTACTCTCTCAGTACATCGACAGCATAAGTATACATCCGATTTTAATTCACTCTCAATTAGAAAGGCCACGTACGTTATAGCGTTGATGATACTAACTGAGGAACTTCGTTCCTTTCCATACTATTTGGGCGACTGAATGAGAATATGATAAAGGAATTGCACGATGAACATCACTCGTATCGGTGATATGCGAGATACACCGTGTACGTATGACTGCGTCTAATCGTGCCGATGTTACCTACGTCCATCCACCTATATTCGGTGAGAATTTCCGCACATGCGTGACGTGTAATCGGGAGCTTACGCATGCAGATCTATGCCGAGTAATTTACATCGGTTAAGTAATTAGGGAATATCATCCACCGACGGTGTGCAGTGTTGTTCGGCTTACAGAAACCGTTTTCAATGGCGTATCGCAAACCGTCCATGCACCACCAGTTACGTTACAGCATACGTTACCTAAGGTGTACGTCGAATATGCTGCATACATGCAATGTCATGCATATTTACATCGACGAGGTGTAGTGTATAGTGATTTTGTAGTGTATGAGGTAGATTCGAAGGGTTATTCACTCAACAGTTTAGCTCTACGCCACATTTTAGGTCTCTACAGTATTCCGCATGATTTCTTACGATTTTAAATAGTTCAGGCATTTCAGATGGTGTCAAAGATTTCAATGATTTTGCAATATTCATAGGATTTCATATTCACTAAGTTTTATTTTAATACCATTAAACGAGATTTGAAATTTTTTTGCAATGATTTGACGAAATTTCAAAGGATTTTCAAAGATTTCGTGAAAGGTGTAGACCAGATTTCAAGGATAATTAACCCCTCGAGCAGATGAGTGTTAAATACGTATAAAAATCGTACAATTCAGGTGTTATATAAATGTGAAGGAATTTAATGATTGCAAGTAGATATTCACAACCCATACAATCAAGATATGAATATCCATAGTGTATAACGTAGGTAAAATTGAACGCCACATAAAAATGTCGAGTAAAAATATATATATACATATATATCTGTAGTTCGATTTGCATTTCACTCTGGCGCAATTTTTCCTCCAGCACCTCTTTCTCTACATTCCCGTACACACGACGACGTAGGTACCATTTTCAAGATGAATGTGGCCTCTCGACGGGGAGGATATACGTCGAGAGCTTAACTACCTACTAAATTCCAACTAGCTCAGTAAATATACCGAAACTAGCCAACTCTCTCTCGTTCCCTCTCTCTCTCTCTCTCTCTCTTTGCCACTCAGTGCATGCAGCGATTCTTATATATATATATATATATATATATATACATGAAATGAAAGCAAAACGACACTTGTTGCTAAGCCAGTGTACCAAGACTGACCAGTGATTTCAAGGAACATCCAAGCAGTGAATCAATTATAAATACACAATCCAACTTTTCATCAACTGAAACACAGGCTGACGAATATTACATGGATTCGTATCATTATTTTTCTCACAACTTGACAGTCATTATAGTTTCGTTTCATAAATATGCGACACTTGAAGACTAACTCAAGGATGTGAATGTATGTACCAAACTGCACGTACAGTCCAGTCAAAAACCTGTCAAGACACGCAATTTAAGAAGCGATACAAAAAAAGAAAAAGATACAAAATACTCAACTCGCTTTTAGCGATTCCGAAAGTAAATGGCAAAACAAGTCCTAACTCTAATTGCGCTAATCTCACTATCAATAACAGAAAGATTATTATTCGGAAGCGCTCACCGTATTATATTTGTCAACTGAACTAACGTAAGGCGCCAACCGCCACTGATTTTACCTTAATATTAACTATGGCGCTACTATTATCAGAGTATGCATAAAAAAAAAAAAAAAAAAAACAGAATAAAGTCAAATGTTACAACTAACAACGCGGCTAACCTCCAAAGTAAAATAAACAAATACATTACTATAATCGATACGCTACTCACAACGGCACCAAAAATTTGAATGACTAACCCCTTAGTCACGTGATAATCTTTCAATTTAGATACACGTGATCCGAGGTGATCCGTCGTTACTTCCATCGATATTTATTATAACTCAATCGCGGTTTCAGACTGGCGTTCGTCATCCTTTCCTCGAAACTCGACGTCGATTCCACGCTTAGTGTCGGAGACACTTGAAACAGAAGTAAAAAAAAGTCCCGGAAAATATTATTCGCTCACCTTAAAAATTCCTCTCCCCCCCTACTTATCTCGTGGCGCAAAATGTTCCATGAGGTCATGTACCACCAAGAATTTGCTATTTTAGTCATATTTTAGTCATACTTTATTTTCACCTTATATGAAAGTTTGTAGAAAATTTGTACATTATTTCCCAGGAGAAAAGATTTTTAGATCAAATCCAATTTGAAAACGGTCACGCAGGAAATCGTTGCCACGGAACTTTTCCAAATTAAAATATGTTGTTTTTGAACGAAATATTGCGAATATTTTGAAAAAATTTATTTTCTTTTGCCTCAATTCGACGTGGTTTTTTTTTTTTTTTTTTTTTTTTTTGAAAAGAAATCGTAACTAAACGTTTCCAAATAATAGACAGATTTACTTGAACAATTGTATTCAAAAAATTTGTCAATAATTTTTTATTCGTAAGATCGCATCAAATTTGTCGCAACATATTCGGCATTTTTGTTTTTCGAGATTAAGGGGCAAGATACGGAATTTGACTATGCCGGAAGCTCATAAATATTCAATTTTTCGCAATCGTGTTTTTTCCGCAATTAGAATCGGACTGATTACGTACTTGGACACCCCGCCCCGCTAATAATTCCTAACCTCGAGATCATTTTTATCCGCGATCTTCGGATGTTTCTTGAGAAATAGATTCCCGGTGAAAACATAAAATCACTAAAAATCGACAAAATTTTTTACGTCGTGTGAATCGTGAGATGTGGGTTTGTCACTTGTGTCGATTGAAATCCGAGCCCTTTTATCCAAAAAGGGTATAACAGCCTCATTTTATACGCTGTTCCAAAAAAATAGACCCTAAAACATATGCGTTTTGCGCTGATTGTGAAACAAAGGAATGAAATGGTTTCCAAGAAATCGTGGCAATTGGCGAGTGTCCATTCAGCTCAAACCCATGATAACCAGAGTTTTCGGGCATGGCCGACAAAATCTAAGAGATTTACGAAATCGTTGATTTACCGATTAAAAACGCCAACTCGAGGTCACCTCGAATAAATTTTGAAAATTTCAATTTTTTTATTTCTCTACGTTTGTGAATTCGTCTTCAAACCTGCTATCAAAATATGTATTCCCTATTAAAAAAATCACATTCTACTCTAAAAATCACAAAAGTGACGCAATTCACAAATCAAGACATATCCTCATTACTTTTCCATAAAATTTTTTCTCATCATATCACTTCTAGTTTTGCAAGATATTCACCTAAAACCAACCTATATATATCATAGTCTGCCCAGAAAATAATGATAAACATCATTAAAAAGAGAATGCGCAGTCAAGCCTAATTGAGACAAAAAAAAAAAAACCAAGTCCCTCAGCATATCGAACAAAATCATAGAATGACGTGAGATGCGTAATTCGGAATATACTATATAGGTATACAGGTATGTGTGTACAATATAGAAATCGATTGAAACGATTAAAATTCACGTTGCCAATCCTCTCCATACCTCGCATCTGCGAAACGCGTCAATTCGAGTCTCGTCTCGTCTCGTCTCGTCTCGTTACAGCGTCAACAACAACAACAAGGTGTGTGCAATTGTCACACCATCAAAGTGGACAGCTACAGATGTATCGCGTAGGGCTTCCGCTTGTCAACGCCCCCGCCTAACTGTAACCAAAAGCTATTACTCAGGTGTAATTGCAGAGAGCAGAACAGAGCATCGCAGACAAAGAGAGAGAAAGAGAGAGAGAGAGAGAGCGGGGGAGGAGAGGGAGTGAAGTCCATGGGCCAGAGTGTTACCGATGGCTCGAAAATATACAACCACCCATAGGCGTCGACGCCGATGTTGCTATATATATATATATAGATTGCTCCGCAACCCCTCTGAGAACTTTCGAATCCTAATAAATGACATATTGCACGTAAAAGTATATATATATATATATAATATCATAAATCGTATTATAATATTCTGAAGTATTTAATGACTTTAACGGATGTTTTTCAATACTTGTGATGATATGTAGTACATACTTGTGTCGTTGGTACTATGTAAGTTATTATTTGGAAAAAAAAGATGGGTGATTCAATTCGATAGATTTTTAGCATTTAGTCTGTTGGTATATTGCTGCCCCCCCCCCCGCCATTGAGCGACTCCTGGATTGTATAAAAGTAGGCGCCTATGAAAGCACCGATTTCCCACAATGGGCACCGCGTAACGGCTCATACAGTGGGCATATTTTACAGATAACACTGATCTATACAGTGTAATAGGGGCAAATTTTCGATGAATTGACAAAGCTGCGGTGAAAGGTTTCGTTTCGTCCTAAAAACAAATGATAACAATTCTATAGCCGTAAAATGACTGAATGTATTAGGCTGTGCAGTAGCGATATTTCATGCACGGAATGTGTTTGTAAGTTTTTTTTTTTTTTTATAAGTTAATGAAACGTTATATAAGCTAATGAAATTTGTTTTTTCATAATTATCCTTCGGAATGCAAAATTCCAATGACTCATTCCCGATCATTTACGCGTGACATGGAATTTTGGATCGTTAGATCATCGTGATGAAAATGTATAAAGTTCAAAAATAACTACGAAGCCGGTAAAAAAAACTCACAAGATATTCGTGCGCCGAAGATGCAGTTCATTTCGTATGAATTTTTCAGAAATCACCTTAGAGAAACGCATGAGATCAAGAATGGAATGCGAACTACGTTAACCTTGTAATATGTACAGACAATCCTGTGGTCAAACGGCAATTTTAGAACCACACGCGTCAAGTAGCGTTTGCAGAGTCCGCACTTTCACTAGAAATTCTTCTGAATGTGAGTCACAATCATTACATCACGCGGTAGTGACCTTAACCGTGGCATCACAAACTCGTTGATATTGAAAGGCGGTAAAATATGTAAGAAACAGAAACTAAAAAGTAAAAAGTAAACATACCGTAAAACTAATTGAAATAATTCCATTAAAAATAAGAATGAATGTACGCGACGATATGAGAAACACGAGTATAAAGTACCTACACATTGTATATTGGTCATAAACTATATACGCAACGAAGAACTTCCCGGCAACCATGCAGCGAAGAAGTTGTTTTCAGAACTGATACATGTTTTTTCCTGTTATACATATAATATATAACACAGATAAAAAGGTACGCGATACCGTTGAAAGAGGGTAAAGCAAACAGCAATAAGGAAAACTGGTAAGCAGCGATTACCTGACAGACCGCAAATTCCGTCACCCTATACGTACACACACCAGCAGCACAGTGAACGAGAAGAGAAGAGAAGAGATGAGAAACCTCTCGGCGACCGACAGAACAGCCGTTAATTCATTTTCATTCTTACCCCAATGTGTAGGTAGGTAGGTATAATAGACGCCAAGAGGAGGTCACGGGATTCGTCGCCATTTGTATTCCGTTGACACAGAGAGACAAGCATACTACATACCTGAAACAGAAGAGGAGAAAAGAGTGGATTAGGAGAAAGGTTTTTTCCTTTTTTCTATTTCAACTTGTCATAAATTCGTCGATATTATGCTAGACAATAATCCGTACGTTGTAGGTTATACTTGCTCTATTCCGTGCTATTCATGCGCCTCATGTCACCCTCGTAAATAGCACGCAGGATACGAATTTGTATAATACAAGACACACGGAAGGACCTCGTTCCGAGCCACCTAATGACCGCGTCACCGCAACCGACTGGATTTTATGCTAATATTATTACCACGTCTCTGTATTTATGGTGTTGGGATTTTTCCGAAAGAATTTGATATATATATATATGCAGAAGTTCATACGGTAGACGAAAGAAACACTAGGGTAGATATGGACATGGGTGTACAACAAAAGGGTCGCTTATGACTGACTGGTCGGCGGCGACAACCCTTTTCCTAGTGCATTGGTCAAAAACTCGTCGGAATCATAACGGAAGAAAAAAAAAAAAAAAAACCTTTTCAATTTGGTAGAAGAACATACATGAGACTCCAGTCGCAGCACGGTGATCGTTGAACCCATTTCATCAATCTCATGGCTAGATAATAACTATAACTATAGACTGCTTCCAACTGACATGTGAAGAAAAAATTTGAATGTTCGTTAAAAGTATGAAGACCACGGTGTAGTGAAATGCAAAAAAAAATTCGTCGTGTATCTACGTGAGAAAATTTGGCGCGGTGATTACGGGTGTAACTTGAATTCCAAACTCTCGTTGAGGATAACCAAAGCTGCAGTGTAAGAGGTGGGAGAGAAAACTGGGTGGCAAGAATCGCTGAAAAGCGTATGCAAAGCATCCATGATATTACGGGTCTTTACGATCGAAAACTTAGTTTGCATATCAATGGGTTATTCGTCTATGGCGGTATAGGATAGGAACCCCGGTGCGGATGTGGTAGTTGCCTGATATCTTGAAGAGGCAGATAGTCCCAGCGATAGGAAAACGAGAGGGGAGGAGGAGTGAAGAGGGTCAGGAGCAAAGAGAAACAAAGAGAGTGTGTGTAAGAAGGTGAACAATTTTCATCGCGATCCAATACCCTCCGAGAAAAGTATAGATAGTAGGTACGAAAGTAGCAGATTTTAACGCAGGTGCCAAAGCTAATTACGCAGTCCAAGGGTATCGCGGAAAAGTATAAGAGAGCTTCTTCAGAGTTGAGTGTATTATTGAATAAGGGCTCAATATATATATATCGAAAGATTAATCGAGCCATAATGCACTCGTTAGGGATGATAAACTACCTCCAGCCTCCTCCTCCTCCTCCTCCTCCTCCTCCTCCTCCTCCTCCTCCTACTCGATACTTGATGCTGAGGATACTGCTGGCCGAGCGTGCAGACCAGCGACCGAGGAGTTACGCCGAGTCATCATCCATCAATATTACTCTCCTACAGCGTGGATACTATGCCTACATCTCTCTCTCTTGTTCGTCTCTCTCAAACTCACTTATCGCGGAGTATAACTGGTGGTAGTAGCACCACCACGACCACAACCACCACCAGTAGCAGCATCTCTATTTATCTTCCGATCCAACGTTTCGGTCGCTCCAGCTCAGCGCCTACGGATAATAACCACATCCACCATGACAACTGCGGTAACGTGCACCAACACCGAATCTCCTCGAAATACTGTACCGATCGTTTGGCAAACACACACGAAAACGCACAACGCCAATATGCACACTCAGAGAGATGTTGAGATCTATATAAATATAAATCTCTTCGAATAATACTCAACTCACGCATGGATCTTTCCGTAAACCACATTAGCCATGGATCAAAGAAACGACGAGGTATCATCGTACATGTGTAAAAACAAGTCGAGGGCTTTGGTTTGGAAGTTTCGAACGACAGCCTGCGAATAATCTGATACTGAGAACTTATTGTTAGAGTTTCCTGAAATACGTACATACTAATCGGGTGTTTATCATCTATAATTAGTGGCACGAATAGCTGTTCAAAATTTACGCGAGTCAGGTTAGTCGAGGTTGACGCATCGAGGCGGTAGCAGATTGACCATTTGACCATTAATTCCAATCACACAGTTCGCTTGGTTTTAATTACCAATAAAAATGCACGAGTGATGCCTGATGAGGGAAAAATTAGGGATCGCGTTCGCTCCCCGATGACAGCATGTGTAGATCCGTGTAGATACGAATGTAAACGTTCATGTCAACGTAGATAGTCGTATGTATGTATATATGTATATGCATGTATGTACCGTAGAACTCGACCCCGCTGTGCGGAGTAACACACGGTTAAAGCATGCAGCTTCCACACACGACGATGGTGGGTGTGAGAGACACGTCTGTAACACAGCGTAAAACTCCCTTCAGGGGCGTTATTTTCTCTCGTACGATTTCCTTTTTTTCCTCCCGATTTATCGAGGGCCGAGGGAATATTTGCGAAATTACGAAGGACACTGAGCGGCGTTGCGAACGGATAGACGGAAATGGGGAGATTGAAAAAACGTGTTCGCAGCAACGTTTCTCTTCCTCCCTCCCTCCCTCCCTCCTACTCGTTCTCTCTTTCCCTCAGCATCGGGTGGTGACGAGGAGAGTGTGACGCGCCGTTGACGGGGCAATCGGACCTGGTGTGACCCCAGACGAGCAGCAGCAGCAGCAGCAGCAACACCAGACGAAAGAGGGAAAACCGACTGCAATACTGGGTTCAACTACTCCCAGACGCCACCAATCAACGTCAATGAAAGGAAACGAGAAATAATATGAAAGGTTTTTCAGAAGAATGAGAAAATGGAGACGATGCGGCGTCGGAAGAGAAGAAAAACCAGCAACGACGACGTCCAGCCGAATGGGAACCAATTTGACTGGCACAATTAACCATGCATTATAGAATCGTATCCTTGGCTGTCAAGCGCCTTAATCAGCTATTCTCACGAAGGGAATTGGATAGTGAAAAATAGAAAATTCTTCACTTCGCGATTATTGAAATGCTGAGAGGAGAAGGAAAAAAACGACCAATTCTACGCATACCGCGTTTATGATTATTACACCAGCACCGTCACGGCATCCGGAGTGAAGGTTCGTTAAGACAAAGTGTGTACCAAATACTTGGCTTCTTCGTTACTCATGAATTCATTTTCCTCATTCATCGTAATCGGGAATTGAGTCATGAATGACTTCAGAGGTAGCATTAAACCTGAACGATCACAATACCGATCAAAATCATGAAACTTTGCCTACCGCATCCTAACTGTTCATCATATCACTGCTCCACCAGCACTATGGTACTAGAAACTAGCACATCCTCGAGGTCTCATCCTAGGCTATACTAAAACGTAAATGGGGAACGAAGTAAAGACCATCTCTAGCATTTTGGCGAACATATTTTTTCACTTTCGACGTGGATTATTTGAATGTTGTTGGCGCGGGGTGGATGAGAATGGGACGGGTAAGGTTGGGCCGACGGTGATTCCGGTTCCCAACGCCATCTCATCCGTCGAGGCCTGGTATATCGCGATCCACGGATCATCAACGTTGACGACCCGCGTCCGCTGCTTTCACATTTCGCCTTTCGCCCCGTCCTCACCACCCCTACATGCACACCATCCACCCGTCCATACACAACTTGAAGATCCTTCACAGAGAGGCCAGAGCACCGCGTAGGCGTAGGCCACCCTTCGCTCATTCCGAGTGTTTACGACTCTCGCGATCCCCGCACCCTCTCCTCTCCTATTCCTATTCTCTATGGTTCTGATCGACCCTCAAAAATATTACCTCCAGCTCTCTCTCTCTCTCTCTCTATACGCGTTTTTCCCATCCCGTACCATAACACCACCGAACTGACTGCCACCACTGACGTCATCACCTAATTTCACTTCACGCCTAGTTTACCGATGCCAACGGACCGTTTTATTATCTCTCTATACTCTGCTCGTCTCCTCTCGTCTCCTCTCCTCTCTTCTTCCTCCTTTACCCACCACACCAGCAACACAAGCATACTCATCCATCCTCCTCGCTGTGGACTAAGATATTACGACCACACCGTCAACCGTCCAAAAAAAATTCCCAATTATCAATTAGTATTCGATATACTCTTCAGCTTCGTTTCTCATAATCTCTGATAGTCTGATCAATAAATCGGATAACATCAGCCACATGCATCTTGTATCATTATCATTGAAATTTTTTACCTTGACTAACGAAACGAATAGATACATTGAAAAAAGAAGTCATGAAAGGACATTCACCTTGCATGACACTATCACTTTCAATCAATTCACGAATTATTTTCAAACCTGTTTTAAAGTAGTTATTTCTCCATAGTGGCAATTGCCTATTTCAACTCAAACTTAATTCAACTTTTATAACCATAATTTTCGAGTCGTATGTATGTACGATTACGTACGTATGACGACCAGAATATAATAGTCATAACTTTAGTGAAAACGAGTTACCTAAAAATACAAAATCACTCGGTCCCGCCTAACGTTAAACATTTTATGCAATAAAGAGTTTATTCATATACCCACGACGACTGATCGTTACGCGATCAGCAGTACAGATCCTGTAATAGATCATGGAAGATACTGCATGTAACGGGCATTCATCAAGCCAACCGTCTGCGCTGCGGAGCGAAGGTGGACGCAATGCGGGCGACGATTTTCTGATTAATAATTCATCGACAATTAGAGTTGGCTAGGTAGGTAGGTATAAGGTATATATAGGTAGACAGGAATAAAGTTCTCGACCGCAGGTGGTCGTACTCGGTCAGCAAATTATACTACGCGGCGCCATATGTTTGTTAGGGTGAATCATAAAAAAATTAACATAACTAACGCGTTCATTAGCATATTTGGACGGATAGGTTGTATGCACTACTGGCCTCTGTCTGTATGCACCAGACACGTGCTACACCAGCGAATAAAAGGGAAAATAAGGAAGGAAGGAAGGAAGGAAGCTACGATGCGAAACGGCGATCAAGTGAAGACTGTATAACTATTCTGCACGTGTCTAACCGTTTAAATACAACTCACTTCAACTAAAGCTTTTACTACACATGTTACACTGAATGGAAAGTCTTTTACGAAAAGAACGCGTTTGTCTGTGTTTGTGAATTCCTAGTCAAATTTTCGAATCCATGTCATTGGAGGACCTGTTTAGTCTGATTTATTTGCACTTGGTATTACTGCGTAAAAATTGATCAACTTTTAAGATTTCATTGAAGCTAGCAGAGTTAATCGTTCTAACGTAGTAAAGTCTGAAAGTAAAAATTATGAGGAATACTTTGAATCCTCGATGCTTTTATAGAAGTACAAGAATGAAACTGAACTGCATTTGTCTATTTCCAAAACGTTTAACACTTTTGGCTTGCTAACTCGGACTGCAAGCTTCAACTTCATAAGGATAACAAGTGACTATATATCACCAGGGTATAATAAAAATAATTACTATATTTGCACAATGCGGCGCATAAAAATATCACACATGTCACTCACTTGCTGTTTTTGTTGTAACCGTAACTACAAACATAGTAAGTGTACGCTTTTTTAATTCACAATGTTGTAAAGTTGATTTTTTTTTCTCCCCATTTTACGAAGGGGGGGAGAGTGAGGAACCGAATGGGGTTGATTAAGCCGGATCGAGTATCAGCACGTACGCGAGCAGCTACTTTCGGGTCCACTCAGTCTCCGCCCTGAGGGTTTTCTGCAACGAATTGTCCGTGTTTTTGTGTGTTTCTATACGTGGATTTAGAACGAAGCTGCAACAACGCGCATGTATACATATACATATACATATATATGTACACATATGTATGTACATATTCGATATATACCATCGCGTAGCTGCTGCAGCAGCAATGGCACCACTTTGAATTTATATCGTTGGGAAAATCCATCAGGATTTCACCATGTAAATGTGCGTAGGAGTGCAGAGCGTGTGGATGTGACGGTATTTATTCGTTGTACGGCTAGGACAAAACCGAGAACGACAACTGGACGGCACGAAGTGCATGAGTAATTAATGAAACCAATAATCCGTGACGCCCGCTTTGAAAATGCATTGAATTTCAGTCGAACGCTTAATCGGGAGAATTTCTACTCTCGTTGCAGTATAGAGAAGTAAAGAGAAAAAGTCTAAATATACTTTTAACTACCCAACTGCACGGGGCTTAGCGTTCACTGTTTCACTCGAGAGTGATTTATTCCTCTTCTTTTCTTTTCTCGTTGTTTCCTCTCTCAATCTCTGTTATTTCCGTTTGTAAAATTACGTCAATACTTAGCTCGTCATTTGCAAATTTAATCCGCTTCGCATATATATTATACCACATATATATGTATATATATATATATATACCAAACATTTTTTAAGTGTAAAATGAAGCAGCTTTTGTAAGAAACAACAAAGTGAAAATCGCGGTGGGAATATAAATAACTAGGTTTATAGGTCATAGGAATGTCTTAAATATATACGTTATAAACAACAGCTAGGACAGTTTCGTTACGTATTTGGCCTGAGTATTCTTTTATTGCTGTACACTTCTATTCAAAGCTTATCCGATTCCACCAGATATCGAGCAGAAAAAATACGAACTTTGCGCTTACCGCGAACCTTTCCGCGCATTCCGATTAACCGCAGAGATACATAAATAACTAACACACGTTCTCATAATATAACGACCTAAACTGGGATTAAGTTTATCACATTTCACTTCCTGTAAAAAGTATACTATAGTCATCACGTTATATATTCATATAGAAAAACCGACAAATTAGTATAAATTAAATAGTATAATATTATAATTATACATTTACACGTATATTGTATTACATATCTTAGTCGGACTATGAAGAGTGGTTCAGAAAAAACCGGACCGATTCAAAACGTGAATAAATTCCAAAAGCATCAACCAATTTTCAAAAGTAAAAAAAAAAGAAAAAAAAAAAAAACTTTTTTCTTCCTCATATCTTATTATTATATATAATTATCATAGATTTGATGCTCCTTAATCAAAATATGGTAAGAAAAGTACGTACCGCGTATACTTTTGATTTAATGATTTTTTAAGGACGAGGGTAGCTTGGATAGACCAGATTTTTTTTTTTTTTTTTTTTTCATAAGAAAATGAAAACACTTGGAGCAATTTTAGCTCGAGGGCTTTATTATTTATTGTTTCAAGAACGTTTTAGATTTTTTTTCATTGAAATTAATAACAAAATGGCGGCATAGCGCATATCGTTCGCTACTTATATGCGCTATGCGGTTATTTTGTCATGAATTTCAATGAAAATTTTTGAAGATATTCCCCAAACTATAAATATAACAAAGTCCTCGAACTCGAATTCTTTTTAGCGTTTTCATTTTCTTAAAAACAAAAAAACAAAAAAAACTCCTAAGAATGACAAATTCTAACTTTTGGAAAAAAAAATACGTTACAGCATAAAATTGCAAACTGATCTAGATTCGGCAGTTGAATACCTTAATTTCTATCACATATTTTTGTTTGAACGAGGATTTCTTTCCAGACCAGTATTGCCAACCAGCTTGTTTCGCTTTATTTCGCGACCCCAACGCGACACTTGATTACATACACAGTAGCTATAGCTAAACAGCGTAAGGATTAATGCCTGTATCACGCGTGCGACGTGGCGCAGGGAACGAGAGAAGAGAAACGCGTGAAACGCGTGAAACGCGTAGGTAAATCTCCGATAGACTTGTAATATAATTATCGCCTGTATAGTTTAGACAGGCAGAGCACGAGGAGGGGGGATAGAGAAGGGCGTCGCGTGCTATGCGGATAATTAGAGGGCGACCGGAAGGGGTTAGAAGGGTAATGTCATGCAAATATACCTCATGACTCGGTGCTGCACCGGGAATAGAGTGCATTAATCCGCTAATGCACACGGGCGCCAGAAAATTAGATTCGGCCAGATTTACCCGCGAAATGGAAATGGCACCACCACCTACCCACCGGACGAACCTGCACCCTGAATATATTTCACCTCGATGTCGTCCGTACCTTCGAACGCATGATATATCGCATAAATCACCGTTTAAATAATCACGAAGCTCAAGCACAGATCCCCGGCCGACCACGTGTGGTGCGTTTTAATATGCGCAAAACCTGTGTAATCTATATATAGAGTGAAAACCCAGCGCCGGTTTATTCATTCTCTTGGTTTAGATGTAATTAAAAACCACCTTATCGAGAAAGGAATTCATGGTGTATTGTTTTCCTCTGTTTGCTTCTGAAACGTATTTTTTCTCATTTTCACGGATCACGATACCCACGGTCCGTCGTTTATTGTCGGCTCGAACACCGCTGTAAACCGTTCGTATAAGCAAAGGCTTAGCCGGCCCCACCTGTACACGTAATACAGCTGAATTGGCAAACAGGAATCCTCGATTCGCAACAACTTTCATGTGCGATGGTGGTGTAATGGTCAGCATAGTTGCCTTCCAAGCAGTTGATCCGGGTTCGATTCCCGGCCATCGCACGCTAATTTTTTATTTCTCTCTTTTCTCTTCACACGGTTTCAGTTTTGCACTCTTATCTTCTTGATCAACTGTTTTTAACGGGGAATTTACGGTCGAAACATCGATTTTCAGAGTTTCGCATTTTTATATATTACATTTTCGAACCTCCTCACCGTATCAATTTTGGAAAACCTTTAATTTTTATGAGTCTATATACGGCTAATTTATACAAAAATTATACTTTCAATAAATTCTTCTTAATTTTTTGTTTTTCAAACTTACGCGCAAGGTTTCTCCTACAGTTTCTGACCGATTTAACTGAAATTTTTCACACCTTGTTTTATTAAGTAATCTTCACTCGTTTTCATAGGATTTTTTCCCAAATTTTCATCTGGGAATGAGATACCCTCAATTTTATGTTGAAAAACGACTCATTTTTTCGACATGATTCTTAAAAATTACGTATTTTCTCTTAGAATGAAGCTATCGAACAATTAATTGAAAAAACAATTGATCAAGAAACTCATTTAATCGGTTAATCAACTATTAAATGCGGTTCGATTCAATTCGTAAAAATAAAAGCGAATGACTAGAAAGAGTTTCTAGAAGCGAATCCTCAATTTCTCGTGGTAAACTATGAATCATACTCATCGGTGTGAGATCTGCGGTTTTTTTATTGCAAGTGTTGAGCATTTCGTTTCCGAGAGAAGTGTTACAACATGATTTCCGACTACTCTTTATCTCTCTTACTCGCCTTGCGAATCCTCACCGCCGGACTGACTTATGTCATGACTCTATTTATTTATTTATTTATTTTCTCTCTCGCCTCTCACATGTCTCCTAATCTTACTCTACCGGGTATCATTAAGTTTCAATCTTACTCATGTTAAACTATCTTGTATTCTCTACTGTAAGCTACTTTAATTTATTTTCGTTATATGTATTTTTCCTTTTTTCCTTTATATTTTCTATTTGTTTTTGTTATCTACTTTTATTTTACTTTATCACTCAAGTCCACATTCAATTATTATGGTTTTATTCATGTCGGTTGTACCGAGTTTGAAGACAAGATGAAAAGTTCGAAGTACCTGGTGTGCGTAAATAAGATATTTACCTCGAGCTGTTGATGATCCGATCCGATGCGAAGATCGTCCACTTCGATGCTGCAAAATTCACTTTCCACACCAAATTCACACTACGCGAGAAAACGTGATGAGAAAAAGAAACACTTTACAACAACCACGCGCGATGTTAATCACCAATTTTATTTCAAGCGGGAGTGTACGGTGCGAAGTGCGCCACAAACCGAATAAACAAAGCACTGACGACGAACGAGCACGAGTTGTAAACAGAAACCCTTCGGCACAATTCGAGAGAGCAAACTTCACGGAACTGGCGAGTCGGACGAAGCTTGATTCCATTGTTTGTTTAGAAGACAATACCTAAGTTTGGCCGAAATTATCTAGAGAAGAGAATTCCATCCGCGCGTTTTACCGAAACCGACACACGTACGGGCGGAAACACAAATTATTCATGATCAGCGCAGCGTCGGTGTTCCGATCGCAGTTATCGACGAGTCAAAACTGGAACGTCGTAGCTTAATTCTTCACAAAGTTCGTTCATGTCGGACGGAAGATCAACTATGGCCCGCCATCTTGCGAACTGCTCACAATCGCGCGTTTCAATTGTTTTTTCGGTCATCGGTGTAATCTGTATTATAGAGGGCTGAATCACACCTCGGTTTAGATCCGATACCGGAAGTGAACGATGGCATTCGTGAACGACACTGTACTAGATGGTCAAACAGACGGAAAAACTTATTTCTCGATCCACTTTGACTAAATGATGCAGAGAATCGCGCAACTGACAAACGCATTAGTCTTTGATTTAGCCTTAAAATACATGCATCATATGTTACTTTTTTTTCTTACGCGCATGGGAATTAAGTTTGTCCGAAAAAAAAGCCTGCCTAAGGTATCCAAGCACTCATCAGTTACGAAATCATCATAACCTTCTATTCTCTAGTATCCTAATCAGGATTTACCAATTGAGACAAGCAGAATTTCCCCACACATTTTTTATACCAACGACATTGCTTCGTATGTTTGAAACTTGAATAAATTAATTTAGCAGGAAAAAATTATACCACGGACGTAATTATCGGAATAAAATGCGGCGACGAACATACGAAATTCTATCAAAAACTTCTATCTAACTCATAATTGAATGCGAAATTTGATCCCCTTTCGTATGCCGACAGTTGTCCTTAACCCGCTCTTGGTAGCTACACTAAAAAAACGTCTGATATCGTCGTGTTTTTTTATATGTGCAATGACCTTCAATGTTTAGAGAGGCGTCATATGAAAAATTGATACTTTCAAACCCCAGATGAAATGAACGATAGGACCTTTGGTCAAGCGTTTTGAAACGCATCTTATTGTTAGATTATCAGTAATCGGCATATTATCAAGACTCCATCCGGTGACTCATTATAGCGACACATTAAGCTAATTATTACAACATGGACCCACACGAAAGAGCCTTTAACGTTTCGCTAAATGAAATTTAATTTGTTCGGTTTGATGTAACAACCAGTTATGGCTAATAATCTTTGTAAATGTAAATTAAAGTGGGCTTCAAGGAGCCTGAACCAACGTTCATGTTGGAGACTTTCTGAGATATTTTAGAGGAATAACAATAAGTTATTATCGATGTCGATAACAATATGACTAATTCTGTATATTTTCGATTTGTGGAAGATAACACGTACACACATACTTCTAGTTCCCTCGTGTAACTCTGATTGATAACACGTTTACCAATATTGCGAAAGCAAAAGAGGATCATTCACCTCTTCTTCCGTCATAATACATCTCGTTATTTGTGTTTTAGCACGTATATTGATGCGACATTGAATATTTCAGAAGGCAGACTGCTTTCCGATTTTGAGCCCGAGACTTGAGTCCTCTGTGACTATAATCAAGAATGTATATATTTTCAAACACAACCCGTGACGCTGCTTGTGGATACCACGCTTGCAGGGCTCGTCAAATGACGCACGCAATGACGTAAAATGAGATAAGATTCACAATACAACGTGTACCCCGCAGCTGGTAAACTTATATGTATATGCAAGGTTGCCAGATGTCCCTGCAGATTCTATTTTAAGCGTTTATTCAAAATAAACTGAACAAGTGTCCAAACGTTGTTTGTCCAGCTTTATAATAATTGTCTTACATAGCAATCAATTTTACTGACAAGAATAAACATAACTGGAATAACATTTCACGAACTAGTACTTTTAACAATAAGTTAAATCGGGGCAAAATACTTTTCACACTTGTTACCCGTGATGTGTGTACGCATCTTTTTAAATCGATTAGAAATCGCAATTCACAAAGAATCGCATGTCCCGTCACACGTACGCCTTAGATGCGGATTTCGAAGAAAATGCAAGAACAAAAGGACTACTTCAATGTATATATATATATATATGCGTGCATGTGTCTACACCGTGAGTCTTAGGTGATTTCGATCAGTGATCACTCTATACTCGTTCGTCGTATACAGGATATAGAAGTTGCTAAATTTCGTCCGAAACTCACGATAGCCGGTCACATACGTCGGTATAATTTTGCTATACGTATTTCGCGCTTTCTGACGCATAGGTAAATACCGGATCGAAAAATCCGACAAATCGTCGGTTTTGGCGAACAAACGAAAAGATCAGAGCTGCGAGAGAATAAAAAGTGCGAAGGCAACGAAACGTGACGAAGTTAGCTCGTGTCGCCATCTGTCGGCTCGACGGTGAACCCAATGAGTTCGCCTTTGTCTTCCCTCTCCTATCTTCATACCCCGTGCCTAAGCTTGCTCCGCGGAACGCATGTATGTTCAGAGCTTCAGTCGCGAACGAATCGTCAGAGGCGTTGCACGTGAGTGAGAGTACCGGCATTATAAACAAAGTTCAGTGAAACCTTATCGTTCTGGTACGTGCGGAGTGCAGCGTGATTGAAGAATCGTTGCGCGTGCGTTTAAGAGGAAAAAACAATAATGAATTTCCCGCCAACTTCATCAGCAGAAGGTGTATTTTTACTTTAGCTGAGCTTTGTCTCGTCGCGTAGTTTATAGTTATCGTCGTTCGTCTCGTATGTTCTACTAAACGAAAGGCTGAAGCGATCTCCGGTTTGACGCCAACGCTCAAAGAGGTAAGTTGGTTTCTTGGAAGATTTTGCCAAAGTACAGTTACGTTTGTTCATCCTACGTCGGCGCCACGCACTAATTTAACCATACTTACGCCGCTTACGCAAGGTTAGAAACCGTGATTTTCACTTGCGTGCCGCCGGCACAAGGTCCGTTCATTGACACCTGATCAAGCGATCACACGAGTAGAGTAAGGTCAGTGCGTTAGCCTTCGTCTCGAGTTTCGTGGACACTTCGAATCTCCGGGTTTGAAAATGTGCGTTTCTCCACCTGTAGCTGAAAACAGGAATTCCCCACGCCGTGCTGAAACGGGATCATACATATACATTGTATACGACAAGTTTTGCTCTTCCTCGTATCTACAGGACCTACAGTAACACTGCCGTCAGTTGAGCACCCAGATTTTAAGTTACTCACTAGGCATTGATAACAGCGAAAATTCAGTCATCACTGGTAATCAGGGTCACCATCCGACCATCGCATTTCGTTGTGTTAGTCGCACTAACCAGAGCAAATAAACCACCGCTGTTGCAGGGCTCCATTTTATTTGGAATCCGGTATTTTCATTCCTTTAGATAATGCTAAGATGCTCCTGACGGTAGCGTCATTCACAAAGTTTACACATTGATTTAGCGATAGAACAAATTTTTGCATTTTAGATTTGCCAATTGGCCAGAAACCTGATAAAAAAAAATATAAAGTAAGCGGGACGATCACTGGGTTCGTCGGATGTCTTGTGGTTTCAGCTTTTCCATTCTAAAGTAACACAGTAAAGCCTGATTTGCTGTAGTTCTATAATCTGCAACAAGTACCTAACCAGATCAACTGTATGACGTTACCGAGGTTTTTTATCTCACAGATCTACATCAGAAAAATTAAGGATATTCCAATTTTTTTCCCGTTTCGCTCACAATATCAAGCGATATAAAAAATAGAAACTGAGAGCCACGTATACATGTTTCGGGTGTCCGAATTTTCAGTTTTTTACTCTAAATATTATGGCGCACTTCTAGTGCATTAAAATTCTTTACACCCTGTATGATGATGTGTTTGTTTATCGATGAATTTGTTTCAAGACTCCCTTAAGAGTCTATCCTCAAGATGGAGGAGAAACATCGTAACATACTGCTCCAAGTGCAACCAGCAATTGTCCGTGATCTTCATTACGATAATGTCGTCGACGTGCTGCTTTCAAAGAACATTGTCACCGTGGCATTCGATGAAGAGATTCGTAATGCGGGAAATCGGGAGTTGAAAATTCGGAAGCTGCTTTCTCATCTACCGACGTAAGTCGCTCGTTGGAGATTTTTTCTTCAAATTAAAGTTTATAGTGATATTTCTTGAAAAGTTGGTTCTTCTTACAAAACTTACTCATATTTCTTCAAGCTTCCGATTAATCAGAAAAAATATTGTCATTAATTTTTTTTTTTTTTTTTTTTTTTTATCAACACTTGTCAAATTCAAAATCTTACACTCTTCTGCATGCACTGAATTGTTTCTCATTCTCGCACCTTTTATGTTTGCATAATCTTTAGACGTGGTCCGGCGGCTTATTCCACATTTAAAGAAGCTATGAGACCAAATTATGATTGGATCAGCAAAGAGATGGATGATCTCGAAGAGAATTTTGACAGTGTAGATGCATTAGATGCTCCTGTAGGACAAAATGTTCCACATCCTCATCTTCCTGCTATTCCATCGCTGAATGTTTCAAGGATAAAAAAGGTTTTTATTAATTTTTTTCATCTTAGGAATCTTGTACTTCTTTCAAAACTATAAATAATCTCTCAACTCATCAAACATTTTATCTTTTCAAATACTTGGAAATTTAGTTGAACTTGTTGTAGATAATTATACTATTGCTGAATCATGTTGTTTATTGTATAAATTTTCTTCAATCCTGTGCTTTCAAATGCGGCATTGATAAAATCATTGGTAAGTTTCTTATGGAAAATAAATTAGGTACATGAAAAATCAAAGCTAAGAATTTTCTCAATCATCAATGCAAGAATGCTGGCATACATTATCAATATAATCTAGTCTTCTTCGTACAGTACTGCTATTTATTGCATAATATTTTTGACCTTTTTGAGTTCTCAGATATCAAACGCCCATAATTTTGCCACAAAAAAAAAACAACATCTTCAGAAATTATTCTACTGTTATTTGAATGGTCAAAAACTACAAGCTAGACAACTCACGTAACCGTCCTAGGCTTCAATTTTTAATTTTGCAAGCTTATATCCGCAATGAAGGATTCAACGGATTACAACGTCAATAATTGAATGTGTATTTTCAGATGGAACAGCTCCAGAAAGGGCTGAAAGACTTGAAATCAAATCATTACCTGGCTCTCCATGCGCTGCCAGGATATGGTAAATCAACTTTAGTCAGTGAAACTTTGCAGGACGAAGATCTCGCTACAGGTTTATTCCAGGTAATGCAATTGCCTAAAACTAATTAATTAACCACTTAATCATTTAGGTAGAATTTGTTGCAAATATTTGTTAAAATTTTTTTTTTTAAGACAAAATTTTAACGAAGCAATGAAGTTTTTAATATCAAAAATGGTAATAGATTTTCTTTGGTCGAAAAACAACTTTTATTCATTGCCCATAACAGAAGGAAATATACTGGATTAAGTTTGGATCGGAACAATCAGTCGCGGAGAACATACTCACTCAGTTGAACATGCTTTTTCACCGAGTGAGAAATCTGGACCTATGGACAGAACCGACCAGCGAAGACTCTCTCAAGTATTTTCTCAGACATCATTTTTCCAAACACAACCACGCCTTGTTAATACTAGACGACGTTAACCGGCGCGAAATTATAGAAGCCTTTGATTTTGGATGCAAGACCCTTGTCTTGACAACTGACACAAATATACTGAGAGGGAAAAAATGTGATATCATAGAAGTGAGTTTTCTTGCCTTAATAATGCCTCGAACATAATTTCAGTTTTCTCTAATATTTTTTTCTTTTTTTCGTAATTCATTTAATTTTCATAATGTTCCGTAAACAGTTTCTTATACTTTTTTGCCGTCAAGTCTAACTTGTTTTGGTAATTCTTTTTCTCAACTTGTTTTAGATGAATGAGGGATTCACCGATAAAGAATCTCTTGAGTTGTTCGCCAAAGCTATCGGTGTCGATGCCTTGGATCTGCCCAAACAGGCTCGCCAGATACACGAGGAATGCAAGGGAATGCCTCTCATGATCGCTATGTTCTCAGCTCAATTTGAAGATGTCAAAGAGACACTTATTAAAGGTGACAAAATGGCTGACACGTGGTCTTACTACCTCGATGCACTTAGGACAAAAAAATCTGTGTACGTATAATGAGTAACGAAAGTGTTCATTTTTGTCTTAGTTAAAAAAAAATTAAACTAATCGTTGCATCCTTGCAATATTTTTCACGTTAAATTTAGTAATCAACTGCCACTGTCCATTCATTTATTTACTGTTCGTTGCAGCGTTTTGCAAGAGAGTCTTGACAAGTTAAAAGCAATATTTGAAATGTGCATAAATAAGCTCTCCAAGGACGAAATACATTACTTCGAAATGTTTGCTATATTCCCCGAAGATGTCAACATCACGACAAAGGTTTGTTAATGAAAAAAAAAAATTGCAATATCGATAAGCCAAAATCTTACCATCCTTAATTATGCTCCTTGCAGACATTGTCGATATTTTGGGAGCTCAATCCAGCGGAAGTTGATTTAATTATGTCTACATTTTGCAAAAAATCGATGGCCGTGAGACAGTGGCATGTACATTTGAAAACATATATATACGGTGTTCACAACTTGATGCTGCGTCATCTTCGGGACAAATTGACAGGAGAATCCTTAAAAAATCTCCACAAGACTTACGTGAATAAAAATTTTTTGGCATGCAAATGGGAGTTGTCAAATTTGCCAAAAGACAATTACATCTATTCTTATATTGGCCACCACATGGAAGAGGGAGAATTACTAAACAAATTTCCGAAAGTCTATTTCGATTTTAAATTCATTGAGGCAAAAATTTACCATATCGGTCCCGGTGATCTTCTAATCGATTTAAAAAAGTACAGAAAATACATCACTCAAGAATCTCAAGAGCTCTTGGATAAAGTTACAGATCTCGAGAAATTTCTGGTTCAACAAGCGTCGATCCTTGCCGAGTATCGAAGACGGAACTGCCTCGATCTCGTTCAAGTGGCCTTGAAACACCCATATTCAGGGTTTGTCAGAGACACAGCTGAGGCTCTGGCACATAAACGGCAAAACAGCCTCTATTTAAGCCATTTGAAAAACAACAACCAGCATTTGAACTCTCTGAGCGAGGAATTCTACATGCAGGTGCAATCCGTCGCTTTTACTAACGAAGCTAGTGTGATACTCATAGGAAATGACAGGGGAGAAGTTCTGTTGTGGAATTGCCACGACGGGCACCACATTGTTTTTCATGGGAACAATAGAGATTATCCCATCAGAAAAATTATCACTCCGAGGAATGGAGAGTACTTTGTCTCCATTAGCGAAGATGGTAAAGCCAAGTTATTCGATCTTAGCAAGCAACGAGAGTTTTACATGAAGACTCTCAATCCTCGAACCAGGCAGAAGGATTGGCAAACAATGTACGAGAACGAGAACAACCAGGACCATAGTAAAGTCACTTTCGCAGTCAATGATCAGAAAATCATGGATATTTCCATTTGCTCCAATAGCTGTAAAATTGCTGCTTGTACCGAGAATGGGAAGATCATGGTATGTTGGTCATTTAGTTGATTTTTTTATCTGACTTTTTGTCCAAGAAAACGCACTAGCTACTAAACTACGAGAGAAACACGAACAAAATGATTAAAACCAATGTGCAAACATACAATGTTTGAAATTTGAGGTCAATGATTGATTGAAATTTCATAAAAGAATTATCAATCTCAACTCGTCATTTCTTGTTGTACAATCTAGACTGTAATACATTGTTGATCATTTTTTTTCTCCCTCAGGTATGGAAGTCGACCGGCGAAGTTTTGATTGATGAAATTTCAATAACGTAAGTTTTGATGAAAAATATCAATGTTTAGCGAATGATCCTAAATTCGTTACAGACGTTTTGAGCATAACATACCGTATCATATATTTTTATAAAATGATCATCGTCCTAGCCATACGTTCGAATAATTGCAACTCCATTTTCAGCAATGCCTCGTTAAACTGCATTCTGTTCACTACGTCCAGCACGACGCTTCATACCGTGAACCTAAAAACAGGAGCTTTGACAGTATATGACGCTACGCAAGGCGCTTACTTGACGCAATGTACCCTCTCCTCTGAGATGGTAAAAGTGATATCACTCCTCTCTGTTCCTTGGTGTGCAAATATCCTGATTGTTTTAATGGATAAAAAATTATTGTCCGTCACTTGGAAAGTTGACGAAGTCACAAGCCTCCCTAGATATAACGAATTTGCCAAACTTGCCGACGAAACGGTGACATATACTTGCGCAGCTGTAACTCAAGACGGCCAGTACATCATCACTGCGGACACTGGCTGTTCTGTTACAATTCACAGTCTTCAAAACGAGTATAAAACAATCAAAACGTACAAGAAATCTGTTACTAGCCTTGATACTCAGTGGCTAGAGAATGAATGTTGTCACATGGTGAGTGATCTTATTGCTCAGTACTCGGTAGAATTTAGTCCCTTCATTATTTGTCCATTTATTTCAACAGATCTGTGCCGGCAGTCATGATACACTTGTGCCAATGGTCCACAGGTGGAGATTTGACCCCACGGAGGATCCTGTTTCTCAAAGGTAATGTAGCCCCGTAGTATAAGAAATATATTAAAATTAAATGTAAATGAGGAAAGATCTATAAGAATTCATTTTTGAAAATTGTTCACTTTATTTTTATACATTTTTTTCATCGATCTATAAATTATTTTTATCGATGTATTGCATTGCTTCTTTCAGACTGCCCCTGTTTGATGCAACTGTAGAATCGGTTGCGAAAAATATTATTGCTGTAGTGACATCCAATAGAACGGTGCAAATCATTCAAAATGACAATGTTATCGCCGAGTCGCCATCAGTCAATGAGAAGATCACTAATATAATGTTTTTTGAGGACAAAAATCGAGTCGCTTATGCGACTGAAGGAGGCCAAGTATTCCTGTTTGACATAAAACACAAACACTGTGACGAAATATTGCAATTATCATATCCAGTGACATTTATGACTATACTAGGAATCGAGGGGACAAATGTAATCGTGTGCAATAGTGGATCCACAGATTTACAGGTGCGACATTTTCTATTTTTCAATTTTTTACTGTTCAGTCTAGACTGTTGATCAACTTTTTTCTTTTGTTTTGTATTTCAACTTGCCGTTCTTCGAGTTTCAGGTCTGGGAGGGTCCTAACGATAGCCAATTAATTGACAATAGCGGACCTGTGATATTTTCGAAGTATTTAAAAAGCGTGAAAAACGTATTGACCGTAGCCCACGAAGTCGTAAAACTATGGGACCAGAGATGGCGGCTTCAAGTTAAACACGTGCCGAAAAAGGTGCGTAAAGTGAGTTGCTCCTCTCTTAGCAACGAGGAAAATTATTTAGCATTAGCCAACGCCTTGGGACATCTCACCATTTGCCGACTGGTGCAGAAAAAAATTGGCAATCCTATAGCGTTTCAAGAAAATGCCGTCCAAAATTTGCCTGAGGAAATAACAGCCTGTGATTTTTCACCCAATGGAAATTTACTCGCTGTTGGAATGAAGAGGGGTAAAATTATGGTGAGCAATTTTATTATATGATTGTTTCACTTGTTCACCTGAATTTCGCCACAAAGAGCATAGCAGGGTAAGCGTGATAAAAGTGCCCCGCTCGGAATGTATTCTATGAGTGACCTTCTGTTTCTTCTATTCGTGAATGACTGACCGATAGCTATGCCCTTTGTTAATTTACACGTGCGATGAAATAGGATGTTGAAACTGTGAAAGTTGAATCATCTTCAAAATCGAAAGGAACAAGATTGATAAATAATTACACTTTATTCTCAATATCCCCACTCAGATAATTGATGCAAAATCAAGTACGGAGATACACGTATTGGACCTGCATCGGCGAGCTGTAAAACAGCTCTATTGGGGACCTTCGAACCTCGACGAACAGATACTTCTCTCTTTGAGCAACGAGATGGCCTGGTGGAACCTATCTCGGATGAGTGAAACCTCGTCGCAAACTAATGTAGAAGGTTCTAATCGGGAAATTAGTCCAAGCTACACAGACCTGAGAGTTTCCCCCGATTTGAATGTATCTACCGATCTCAATTCACCTGGCAGGCCTTTGAAGACTAGCCAAAGTTTCGAATTAAATAGCGTTGTAGAAGAAACTGGAAAGAAATCCTTGAACAACAACCATGACGATGCTACCGAACAGGTATCAAAATCAAATGGCAGTGCGGTTTTCGCTTATTCGTCGGAACGGAACATGAACGAGATTAACGGGAACGGTCACGCTTCTTCCTTCTTTTGGTCTGACAAATGGCCAAAAGATTTCGATATACCCGGTTTGTTGAGCGTTATTAAACTTGACGGTAATTTAGCGACCAACGTATGCATTTCAAAGAATTTCAAAAACTTTATTACCATTGATGGCGAAGGCTCAATTTACAACCTGACTGTTCTTGAACCTAGAGTAATTGATGAGCATCTCTCTAGTTCATAGCAAACAATTCTGACTGCCTTTAAAAATGGGCATTTGTTTAAACTAAGTTTTTCCAATTTCGTTCGCAATGTCGCGTCCCATTTCCTCCGATTTATACTACTTGGTATAAAATCACCGCTTCTGAGGTAACGGTGCGATTCTTATTATTATTATTTTTTTTTTTTTTTTTTGATCATTCAAATCAGTTTCCTAATATCAAGCAGATTATAAAAAAAATAACAGAAAGATAAATTCGATCGCATTTTATGGTATATCGCAATACCAGGAGTTATAAACAGTTCAATTATATCTTTTTCGCTACCGGTTATTTCCATTTAAAATATCCACAATAAAACATAAAGTCTCATCATCTTACTGCATAGAATGCAGCAGTAGACTTGTTGCATTTAAAGAAGAAAAAAACTACAATTCACAGCATTACTTATTCCTATTTTTCTCATTAAAGCTAAAATAGAAAAAGAAAGAAGATAGCCTGACTATCTTACTGCTTTTTAATCTTAATCACAAACTACTTTTTACCACTGCCGATACGTATTTTAAACAATCAGATTGAGTTTATTTTTTTTTGCCCAATTTTTTTCATGAACAAATTACATTTGCCATTGTTTTATGTATACAATACTGTAATACCTCATTGTAAAGTGCATTTATTTTCTTCTTTGTACTTTTGATACTAAGTTTTCTTTTGGAAACTTTATTTCTACACATCCTTGTGAATCGTTTGGATAATGTATACTTGTTACTTCCATTTTACACTTGATTCTGAAGGATTTTTTTAATAGCCTTGTTACGGGGTAAAACTATTAAAAGTAAATAAAACAAAAAAGAAAACATTGTGATACATACATATATATATACATATATATAAATAAATATAAATTTACAATTATAAATAGCTAATGTATAGACCAGAAGTATGATTATAAATATTTTTTTTTCTCACATTACCTCCTGAAAGAAAAATATCAAGATGCATACATTCATGGCTGATTATAAGCAGAAAAACATCGTATCTCAAAATTTGGTTCAATAATTTCATGCACAATATTTTCCGAGTTTTCGGAACTGAAGAAATATTGATGCTGCTTAACTCAAAAAAATGCGATTAATATTTAACTTTTCTTTCCCACATCATACCTCAATTCTGGGGCATAATTAGTCACTACACTTGTTATACATGCTCAATTATTTTCATGAATTGCTGATCGATGATGATTAGGAAATCGTTGTTTTTGAGTGTCTGATTGAAATACGTAGTATTTTTTTGGAATATCCCTGAACTTAATCACGTTCTGTAAGTTAACCAGCAACTGTATTTGTTATTTTCAAAATCACATGTACGGAGCTGCGGTGCAGCCTCAGGAAATATGTTACAATCTCAATTTTAACTCCATATACTTCAAATTTAAACTTGAAACCAGTTCTGAAGTACGACCGAATTCTACGATACGATGTTGTTCTGCTGAGCCATCGATATATGTATAATCTACGTATTGACAAGATGTATCCTTAAAAAATGTCGTTTAGTTTACATATAATTCATTATTACTGCAGTAATACCATCGGTAACTGTGATATGGTTTTCATCGATAGGTAACTACTAAGTTTTTACTTCCGTAAGAAAAGACTGCTCTTTTCTCATACGTGCGCCAATCTTAGAATAATTAATTTTTTGCTTATGTTTATTACTCACAGATTTTACCGAATCTTTTTTGCAACGAAAGCAACAACGTATCCATGTAAATGTTCAGGGATTCATCACTATTTGTGAATTCTTTTTCTCCAAAACTGCATTTGTTACGCCTGAATTTTATCACTTCTGTAGAAAAATTGTATAAACTGAATCAATAGAGATTCAAAATTTTATCTATAGCTATATCACGGTCCGAAATTGAACTTTCAAGTTGTATTTGTAACTGTTATTTGCTCATACTTGTATAGGTAGGTATATACACTTGCGGTATGTGTATTATTTACCTTGCAGGATATTTTGCTAGGCTACAATTGAATAGTTCAATGTGTCATATGCAACTGTAAGGACGACGATTTTTTATTCCAATTTAAATAGTATATTAGATGTAATTGTTAAGTTATATACATGTGAAAGTATTAACGGAATTTCGGAGGGCGTTTTTAAAAGAAATTGTTTAAAAAATACAATAATATAAAGCATATTATTAATTACCAATATACTATTAATAATATTATTTTCCCAGCGTATTCAATACGTTGCCCAAAAGATATAACTATAATATTTAACGTGAGAATAAATATTTTATTTGTTAATATACTGATTACAACCAAAATGAAATAATGCATCCCCTATTTGAAAAAAAATTAATATGTTTATTTAATGATTAGATAATTAAAATACCCGTACATGTATGCAATAATTGATAGTTAAATTTTTTTTTTATATATTTGTAATTAATATATTACAACGACTTATATAAAATGAACGTTGCAATATTTCACGAATTTCTTTTTTCCCCTCATACGTAAGTACTTGTTGATATAAAAACCAAACACTCCATTTGAAAAAATACAAAAAATAAAATACTGCAAGATTTTTTGCAAAAATTTTCACAAGACTACTTTACTTCAAATGACACATCATCCAGATTGCATTTACGATTAGGTATGTGTATCGTTCGAGAGCCTCGTGAGTAATTTGACGAACTTTTACGTAACAAAAAATTAATGACTGGATGTGCCTTCGAGTATCGCAGTACTCGTGTTATTTACCGTCAACCATCGTATCTATTGAAGATTGTTATTACCGAGTGCAGATTATTCGTCCCCATATGACTACAGTAGCATATTCACTCGCAGTACGTAGTTATACAGCGCATACGACTAAACAATAATTTTCTTCAAGTTCGTTCGGCGCTTTAAGAATTAAATTCTCTTACTTTTGATAAACTTCTGCAAAGTTTGCATTATTGTCGCGTGAGAGCTTCGTTGTTTTCATATTATGAACAATTCTCGGTGAAATCGAGCTTAAAACGCAGTTCTCAAGTAATCCGTAAGTTTCAATTCATTAATCTTGTTATCACTCGACGAATTACTCATTTTATAAACTAGTTCATTCTTGATTATAAAATGTATTATGCATAAAATTACGGACACGAAAATCATTGGAGTCAAACATTTAGGCCCAAAATCCGAGGGGTCAGCTGCCAAATTTCAGTCTTTCATTTTTTAGCGTATACATATACCAATTCGGTGTTAACTTGTCACAATAATAATGTTACAAAGGAAATTTTGTGTCTTCTTAGTACAGGCGTAAAACAGTCGAAAAGTTGTAAAAAAATATGTGACATTTTCAAAGAGGCTTATTTTGTATCATTGATGAACGAAAAGAAAACGGTTCAGCGATTTCACACTCAAATGACAAATTTTCGAAGAATTTTTATTCAAGAAGCCGATTGCGCGAATTCTGCAATGATCAGCATAAAATTAAATTGAGCGTCATGCACTTACTGCTTGTACAGTTCGATTAATTTCAAACACAAAAGTGAAGTTATTGTTAGGCTCTTCAACCTTCGATCCTGACCATGAACGTACTAACACTACCGACAATTAATGGTCAACACAAAGCTTAGTAGTACGGCTGTTCGTATTTATCGTTACTTAATCAGGTCTCTAATCAGTGATCAATTGCTTGCATCGGGTGCTGGAAGTATATTGCAAACCGCGGTGGACTTCGCTGTCGATTTTGACGGCGAGCCAACAATCGGTCGCAACATTTTTCAACCTATTATTCGATCGGTCTTTTAATAATTTCCAGTTGCAGTGTCAGGATCCGAATTATCATCAGGATGGTAAATCACGAAGGAAACGAAGACGAAGGAAATCCGGCTCTGGAAGATACAATCCTGAAGGATGTCAAAGTATTTGATCAGAAAGGTGAGATTGAACCGGACGTCGACGTCGGCAGCATGCTGGTCCACGCTGGGGATTTTGGAAGGTTCCAAATACTCCTGATGGTGCTCTTCAGCCTGGTGAACGTTCTTTCGGCTTTTCACTACTTCGCCCAGACATTTATCACAATACAACCTGCCGATTTACGGTGCCGGTCGACAATGGAAGGCAGTACTTTAACGGATATTCTCAACGTCACGCAGGAACTACAATTAGCAGATGTAGGTGAATCTTAGGTGACGTACATAAAGTGACTTGGAGTACCGAGTAAACAAATTCAACAAGTATTCTTTTTTTTTTTTGTATTTTTCGTTACGAACAATTGTGATTATTTTTGGTAATGTAACAGGGTGGTGTGTCTATGCACAGGTTCTGAAAATACGACCGAAGAACGGTGACAGCTGCAAGGGGTATTATTTAGACATGACGGAAATCATCACCGAGGAAGGAAGCATAGAAAAATCAGTCTGGAAACTCGAAAAGTGTACGGACTTTGATTACGACAGACATTACGGATACGAAAGCATCGTCACCGAGGTAAGTTCAGCTGTGGTTAGCTGGTATTAAAGAACAAACATTTGGAGAGAGAACAAAATTGGGACAGCAGAATATGAAGGAAAAAATATTCACAGCTGCACAATTCTTGTATATTCAAACGCCGTTCCATATTAATATTGGACTTTGAAATAGGTACCAACGAAATTAACGAATGAAGAATGATATCATGTAGGTAACATTCCTGAAATTACCGCCATTAATTTCTTATAGCTAGACTGGGTCTGCAAGGATGATTGGAAAGCGGCGTTGGGTCAGTCGATGTACTTTGTTGGGGCGGTTTGTGGTACATTTATGATGGGCATTGCGGCGGACAAATGGGGCCGAGTAAAGGCGCTGATTGCCGCCTTCCTTTTCGCCATCCTCGGCAATACCATGACCATATTGTCAAACAGCCTGGAACTCTTCGCCGTTTCAAGGTTCATCGCTGGGCTCGCGACCGACACGAATTTCGTTATGATGTACATAATCGGCAAGTAGCTTGAGCCTCGTCGCACCTTTTTTGAAAAGATATCCTCTATAGTTTAGGTTCTCATTGTTTCAATCGCAATTTTATGCTCAGTCATGGAGTACATCAGACCCAGCATGCGGACCTTTGGATTGAACATTTGCATCGGTGTGTTTTACTGTCTCGGATGTAGCGTCGTCCCTTGGCTGGCAGTTGGCTTTGAAACGTGGAGAAAATTCTTGGTGAGTTCTTTCGCCGATAACGAGTAACTCGCAATCTTTCACCGGTTGATTCACCTTCATTTTATATTCTCTCGTCTCTTTTGAAAATTATTTGCACCGGTGGAGATAAGCGTCTCGGTCCCGATGGTACTGGTTCCCTTTTACTATTTCATCCTGCCCGAAAGCGCGTCCTGGCTCCTGACCAAAGGACGGGCTGACAAAGCACTTCAGGGCTTTCTAAGGATCGCCAAAATTAATGGCAAGGTTATTCCTGACGCTGTCGTTGCACGTTTTCAAGAGGTCCATAAGGCCGGGGGCAAACCACCTGAGGCGAGCCTGCACGAGCTTTTTAAAACTCCGAACCTAAGACGAAAAATCTGCATTCTGGTGTTCAAAACGTGAGCAAGTCTTTTACTTAATTTGTCTTCCATACCGTTTCGTGGTTTCTACCTGTCGCTGCTTTTCTCTTCCACTAATATTATTGCGCTTACAGGATGACTTTGACACTTTGTTACGACGCCATATCGCGGAACGTGAACATCACTGGCACCTCACCGTTCGTGATATTTTCCCTCGGTTCTCTCACCGTGTTTCCAGCCTGTTTAGTGATCCTGGCATTGCAGGACAAAATAGGGCGGAAGGGCCTCTTCTTCAGTGCCGTTTTGTTCTCGGCATTTCTAACGTCTAGCAGTGGTTTGATGCATGCATTTCTCAAAGACGCAGGTAATTAGTACCTAGAATATCTGCTTTGTGAAATTTGATCAAAACCACGCAAACACCGTGCACTTTTATGAAAAACTTATCATTGTATCGACGATAATTTACTAAAAACCTTATCAAACATTTCTTCTTTATCTGCGCCAGCGATACTATCCACAGATCTGATGGTCCACGTGAGTATTGGTCTATCAGTGGCTGCAAGACTGTGCGTTGTTATTGCTTTCAACTCCGGGTCCCAATATGCTGCCGAATTAATACCTACAGTGATAAGAGGACGAGGAGTAGCTCTAATTCACGTTGTTGGATACGCCGCCAGCTTCCTTAGCCCACTTCTCTTATATCTAGTCAGTATATTAATAAGGTTTATTTCTTTACTACCGATAAAACGTAACAGCCTGGGTATCGTCATCATGATTAATTATTATCAACATACGCATCGGATTCTCGCTTCATAAAGCAAAAGCTAAAGTAACATTTGCAACTGTATTTGCAGAAATGTATGTCGGATTATCTGTGATCAGGCGCTTTCCCTTAAAGCGCGCTTCGTCGTTTCGTGTTTTAAATTGTGTTTGGTAAACACGCGCTATATACCTATGCATGTATTCTTAGCTCAGATAATTTCGCATCACCGTAGTTTATTATAGCCTCGTTGTGCACGCGACGGTGATGCCGACAAGACGTGCGCATCTCAACCGCAATGTCAGTATTACGCAATCGGAAGTGTCAAGCGATACGTCGAACAGCGTTGGCAGCCGGTCAATGTCAAATGTCAATGGCAAGTTACGCCAAGGCCAGCTTCAAACTCGAACCTTGACAAACGAAATCAATTTCCGCATGGACAAAGTTGCAGTATTTACCTCCAAATGTGAAAACAGGGATTATAATACGAGATGAAGAAATATTATGAGCTTCCTTTCAAACTTCGTTTTCTCAAAAATTGTGTCATTCTTTAATAGCAAATTATTTTGTTGTTACATAAATATCGCAGTCTACGTTTTGGCAACCGCTGCCTGATCTTCTTCTCGGGCTGCTGTGTTTCATCTGCGCATCGCTCACTCTTTTATTACCGGAAACTCTGGGACGAACACTTCCGGCAACATTAAACGACGGCGAGGTATTTGGCGAGGAGGAAAGACCTTTCGATTTTGTTTGCTGCGGCGGTAGGAAGAGTCGTCGTGACGGGGATGGAAATCAAAACGAGCAAAATAGCAGCACCACATTGGATAGAGCGTAGCAAAATCTACCTGTCTAAATAAAAAGAATTTCATCTTGATCATTTCATTTCTGAAAATAGAAATAAGATCGGAGACATTGTTCCGAAATATTAAGGGGAGAAAGTAAGTGTACAAAAAATATGTGCACAAAAGAAGAATAAAACACCTTTTGAACTTGTATCTATATGTATTATATTATAAAACTCAAGTTGCCGATTGATGTGAAAATAATCGCGAGAAATCTACGGCAGCGATTACGATTCGTTGATCCAGTTAGCTAAACTGACTCAGTGACAATTCCAGCGCGATTGACCTTCCGAATTGATTACGTATCGCGACGCAGCGCGTTTACCGTCTGCGTCGTTTCACCGTTCGCCGTTTTGGCGCGCATGCGAAGTTCGGTTTGCTTCGTGAAGCAGAGCTGTGCTGAGGGCGAGAGGGGGGAGGAACGGGAAAAGAAGGGGAGCGCAGCGCAACCACTACACGAGAAACTGGCCATTCCGTATCCCACGTTGTGCTGTGTCGGAGCCCCAGGGACACGCCAAGCGTATCTCTGCTGCGTTTGCTCCAAAAAAAAACCCAAAATATTAGCTGTAGTAATAGAAACAAGAAAACTTTCACAAAAATACTAAATTAATGAGTACGTATAATACGAGTAAATCAACAAGCAAAGTGCAACGGGGACCTAAACGTTCGATATAACAAAATTAATATTAGCCTGCAGGTGAAGAAATTTGTCAGGGGACTACAACTGATTATATATAGAATAAAAAAAAATTTTACTATAGATTTTTTTTAATAATCTCAATCAGACATGTCGGTCATATACAAAACTTCCATGGGTGTGATTGGTAAATACGTTCCGGAGAAATTGCAGCCTTTGTGGAAACATCCAGCTGGTAGGTATATCCGGAATGGATAGTCGCTTGTAATTATTACATTGATCTAATTACTTGTTAATTATTCTGTCAGATATTTGTAAAATGTTAGTAAAATAGTTAACTCATCGATCAAGAAATTGTTTGACAACACAGGTCATAGATTCGTCAAATCCTCTGCGTTTACGCACCAACCACATTCATTGAATCAATCCGAATTAATCGTGATATATTGTTACACAGCAGATAAGCTTGATAACGTTATTCCGGGCATATTCTCATTCAAAAAGGCCAGATTATACGTAACCTCGAATGTCACCGCGAAGTGTTGTATCGCATCGACGAGTGTCAGAATGTCAGTGTTATAATGTTATTCCTAATTCGTCGATGTCAGGGTCACGTGATCGTGCGCTTAGCATTTTACTACCATTATCATTATTCTTGCTACACCGCGACTCCGTGAATACCGATGTGTGTACTATTGTTGTAATTTATTCATGTTTTTTCAGGTCCGCAAACGATCTTTTTCTGGGCTCCGGTATTCAAATGGGTGAGCGTTATAACGATTTTTTATGATAAATACCTAATATCGCTTTCGCAATCTCTGATTTATTGCTATCTTCAAGCTACACTGGTATTACATGTTTGGACGAAAAAAGTTCGCCTAGTTTAAACAGACTGACTGTATATCGCGTAAAGGCAGCGACACACGTCGAGCACGTCTATCTTTGTATCATGTAGTATGTATAACACATGCATAATTCATTGTAGGGTATAAAGAAACGCAAAATCACGCTGCACGACTGATAATGAGTATGATAAAATACCACGTCTGATAATGAAAAGTTCAACCGGAATATACACTGCGTTTTATTCGATAAGAGAGAAAAAAAATTTCGAATAATAGTCATGATCGATTAACTGCAATATAATCTGTGCAAAAATTTCATACAAAAATTTATCATCATCCGAACTAGTTCGTGAAAAATTCCTGAGACTCGATCAGCTTCAGATGTTTAATTACTGTAGATGAAACTTGAACTACCTTGACTTTATCCAATGCTTTATATTAAAATACACGCGGGCTCAACTGACGCGGTAAAAATACGCGAACCAGCTTCTGTGTGTACATACATAGATACTTGTGACGTAGGCGCACATGTGGGCTTCACGAGTGGTGCGTGTATGCATGTGTGTAGTAGTATAAGTAGAAAAAAATATGATCTTTATTTAAAACAATTATTCAGCGTCAAACTCGTTGACGTAGACGCTCAGCCGCTTACGTAAGGCATGCTTGTTAAAGCGTTTTGTCAACTTGGCTGGGAATTATTGTCGGCCCCGGGTGGAGACGCGGATAAGAAAGCCGAAAGGTGACGTTTCTGCATGATTACGTCGCCGTTGATTACACGCACGTGTAGAATTCTACGATTGCGCATCCCGCTGTGTCTCGCCACTTCGATCTTCCTTGGGGGAATAATCAAGACGCCTGATTATCTTGCGAAACAGACCGTTAGAAACGACGGAACAGAGGAGCGAGAGTTTCGCAATATGTATGCCATTCCTGCGGAAGTTTCGCCTCGATTCTTTCCTGAAAATCTTAATTACAACGGTGGATGATAATAATCAACGGTTGTTGGGAGGATTCTGGATTCAAAAATGTCTGGGTTGTGGACCTTAAAGCACTGATATTCCATTCCTGCTGTATTTAATGAAGTTCATTCATTTATATTCACTAGATTATAGTTCAACTTGAACTTTATCATCAGATGTGCTTATCTGAAGTAACATTTTCGATTTATAAAAGTAATAATCAGTTCATCGTACTATCAATTATATGTCAACTTTGATTGATCGAACAGTTTTCTATAAATTGTGCTAAAATTGATATAGTTTTAAAAGATGTATGTATTTTTTGATTATTCTGATTTTTGCCACCTTTTTTTTTAAATAAAAAAGCTTGACCGTATCTCTGTACACGCCGTGAATATTTTTTTATTTGAATATATGCTTGGACTAAAAGATTGATAATCAGTATCGCCGAGTTCGTCTCTTATTTAACTCGTTATTTTTGTTCAGTCATATTATTTATTCATTCATTTTTTTTCAGGGTCTTGTTATCGCAGGCCTCAGCGATCTTAAGAGACCAGCAAGTGAACTCTCGATATCACAGTCAACTGCTTTGGGAATGACTGGATTGGTCTGGAGCAGATATTCCCTCGTTATAATCCCGAAGAACTATTCTCTCTTCAGCGTTAATGTGTTCGTCGCATGTACAGCGCTCTACCAAGTATCCAGAGCAATAAAGTAAGCGTATATACAAATAATATGAAATAGATTTCCACTGCAAATACTTGTCTTTATTCGATGTTTCAAATTGCAGATACCGAAGAGATTTGGCAGCTCAAGAAGCTTCGAAGAGTAATCAACAGTAATTAGAATAATTAATAGAAACCGAAAATACGACGAAGGCATTCCTGCCAGCAGAGATAATGCTCTAGGCGATAAAAATGTACACAGACACATACACGCTCAATCACACCGACATACGTAAACGTAGGTAAATCCAGGTAATTGTGATGAATTCTTGACCTGAACTGTGAAAATTTTTTTAAATATATATCGGTCGACGAACGGCGAAAATGTACGATTTTGACATACAAAGACATGCATACGGCGAAGTGAAAATAATGTGTATATAATATAAGAAACGGATGTGTATCGATGTGTTGTCGCCGGAAGCTGGTCTTCCCACAGGCACGATATAGGCAAAGGCATAATTATAATTATCATAAGAACTAAAATTCGATGTGTTCAATCCTAAGATGTAATCAATCGGACAAACAGCGCATGCATGCGGTGCATTACCTGAAAATGGGGACAAAATAGAATAAAATTGAACAAAAGACAAGAAGAAGTAGGGACGAAAATAATAAAGTTAAAATTGAACTGTTATTGCGTTGCATTTTTGATATCCTCTTGCTAAAATAAATTATACGGCATTCTGTTGAATCAATTCGTAATATCCGGACAAAAGTCACAAGAATATGATAACAATTCCAATAGTTTAAATAATACTGAAAGTATTGGTTTGGATTAAAAGAAAGAACATTTTTCCATTTTACATGACACTTTCTCTCGTAAAAGAAAAAATACATCAGAATGATCAAGATTTTATGTCACTTATGTAGAGATATAAATTTTCTACATCAAGTTTTTAAGTTTTCTAATTCCGATCAGATTATATCACTTCTTAAACGCAAACTCACCAGAACACAATTCGGTGACTTGTAAAGTTCTAGGTAACATAGATGTCAACCCAATAGACTAGTTTTTTCCCTTACTTTTCCCCCAGTATTAAACAAACATAAGTCATGACTTAAGTCAAAGAAAATAAAAGCGCGTCGTCCTAGTTGCCGACAATTTAAAAAATTGTAATCCTGCTGATTACCTACGGAAAAGAGATTCAAATTTAAAGCCTAATAAATTTTACTCTCATCAAATTTAATTTCAACGACACAAAATTTCCGGTAAACTTAGGCTTTCCAGGCTATTATCCTTCTCAATCATTCCTCGTCAAGCATAAAAAAATGCTCATAGTGAAAAAATCACTCTGTCGGTAAGGTAGGAGAGCGCGTAGTTCCGTATTCCGCCGCCGACGGCGCTGCGATCGTTTCGTCGCGGTTCGATGTGAGATGCGCAGAGAGGGTCGAGTATCGCCGATGCCTGGAGTTCGTGCTTCCCGTTTGGTTCGGTGGTAGTCATTTGGTAGTCATCTGTGTCGCCTTGGCCGTCGCGAGACGTTGATACAGAGAGTGGAAAGCTGACCGGGCGATTTCCTGGCAGTCCGAGATCGGCGCATCCTGGTAACCTCGTCGGCTGATACCTGGAAGAAATTGGTCGATTACAGTGTCGTGGCGACTGACGACTGACGTAACGTCGTCCCGACTAAAAAACACACCTTAGGTATTAAGTGTCAGATTATTCGACGCCATGTTCTCCGGTCTAACCAGCCAGGTGTCCAATTGGATGGGCAAGAAGAACGACGACGGCACGGAAACCCCTGTCGAGGAAAAGCAGCAAGCCGCCGGATCCCCAGGAGCCGAACCCGAGCTTGAGGCCGAGAAAAAGGATTCTAGGTATACATGCCGAGCTCGCACTCCTCCTGCCCTAAGGACGAACTACGAAACGAACTAAATTCAAACGATAACGATACATGACAATCGCGATAACGAGTCGCGGTTATGCACGTACGTCTTATTTTATTCCGGACATGGAAAAACTAGCACATTGACGACGACCTCCTTCGATTTGACACTCTCGTTTTTTTCTTTTTATCTAATTCCGGAACCCCAAAGCACAGAAAAAATCGTTGAACACAGTATGCGCACTGGCTACGTTATGATATAATATCGTCGTTTTATGCTTGTTATTCTAGTACGGACTATCGGATAGGGCATAATTAGCAACGTTTGACTGTCTCTGATTCATCGTGAATGAAACATTATTTAGAACGCAGTTGGGTATAAATATTGTATTGACGAATCTGCGTATAAACTTTTGTATTATCAGTCGGTAATGGCGGGTGACGTCATACCCGACGCTACATGTCAATGATAGCGATAATCGTTCGTAACAATAAACATGCATATCTCTTTCTCTCGTATTCTTCCCTTTTTTGATAGGGGAAAGTTTAGTTTGCGCATTTATTCACAATTTTAGACTCATGATTCGTGAAAAAGCCTATTTTTGACAATTAGTTTCAATGCTTTGAAAACTGCGTGAAATTTACCTAAAAAACACAGGATGTTATTCCTTCGTAAGTGGATCAGAAGTATTATTATAACGCGAATGAAAAAATAATATATTCATATCGAACGACCGCCGCCTCGTCGTCGTCGTTCTCTGGAGCACAAGTGTTTTCTCGCATTGATTATTCAGTTTTGCAAACGTTAATTTTCGCTCTCCGTTCTCTTTTTGCCCCTTTCTCGCGTTTTGTCTTTCTTCTTTTGTTCCTCCTACGAGCTCAAGTATGAACAGCCCCTGAATACGCTGACGTTACGTAAAAGATATCGATTCATTCAGAAAGCGACAGGATGAAAATTTATTGCCCATCTATCGAAGGGTGCAGTAGTTCGACCAAACAGTACAAAGCAGACAGGATAATATTTTCGTGTACCCGATCGATCGCTTGCCACATTCCAATCGATAAGTCTTTAATTGTTCGAAAAATAAGGAAATTCTATTGCACAAGCAGGAAATCTTACTACAAATGGTTCTTTAGCAAAATTATTCTCGAATAACTCTTCAGATATTACACAAAAATTGTAAAATTCTTGTTGAACTAAACTTTGTACAAAGGTTTTTCTTTTCCTCTTTGTGGATTTAAAAATCAGGCCAACGAGATTGTCTGTTCATGCAATCACTAATTCCCGATTATCCCAAGACTGAACTAATCGTTGCTCCGAAAAGTGTGGCTTCTTTAAATCGCTTGAACTGTGCCGAATCTCGGACGGAACTCGGAGTGGGGGAAGCCTGTCGGTCAGTCGTCAGCGAGCCGTCGACCGAGGCGCACCGTCCGCACCTTCTCTTGTTTCCTCTTGCCGACGTCCCTATTGATTGCGTTTGGTTTTAATTAAAATTCTAACCGAGCCGCTTTGTCCGTTTGAAATTTCCAGCCCCACGAAAGGAAGCAAGCTCGAGATGCTGGCCGGAGTGAAATCGCAGATGTCCGGTTGGCTGAGCGGAGGAATTCCGGGGCTGAGTCGCGGCGCCGGAGGCGCTGGGCAAGCGGAAGGTGAGCTTCCGGCGTCTTCCGAAACCGCGGAAAGCCAAACATCGCGGGAAAGCGTTCAGGGTTCCGCATCTGACCATGTAAAAGACGATGATGCTAGCAGGTGGGTTGCTGGGTATGTGTGTGTTCGGTGTTCTGGAATTAAAATCTAAGCTATTACGGTGCCCCGGACCAAGCAAGCAGAAGCCCCACCTTGCCGCTCAAAGTGGCGAAGAAAAATTGATAATTCAAACCGGCGAGAGCCATTTTAAGGCCCCAGTTAAGCCCGGTACTTAGAGTCTAATCTCTCTTTTGCTTTTCTTTACTCTTGGTTTTTCTCCCTTTGCACGTTTCAAAATTTAAACTTGTACGGTGAAACATTTTTTTTATCCTTGCGCCATCATAAGGAATCCAATTTACTATTTGATGGTTAGTTTTTCACCTCTTCTCATTGGTCATTGAAAGGACATCGAGCATGACCCTTTGTCTCTTTCCAATTAAGAATCCATCTGGCGCACATACGGTCCAAACAAAAAAGTATCGAAAATGAAAAGAATTTATAGAACAAAGGTTGGAAAGTTCCCAGTCGCAGTCAATCAGACTGAATTCGATTGATCCAGTACCTTTTAGACGTGGCAACTTTGAAACTCACGAATTTCAACTAGAGAATAGTCCAACCATTGATAACTTCACACAGCAGTTCGAGTTCATCAAAACTGACTGCAAAATACGATTTTGGGATTGAAAAAAGAAAGCAACAACGGAATGACATTTGTACGGTCTTTCTAAAGTCATTAGCAACTATATTTTCCTGTTGATTAGTGATCTTTTTGATAAAACTCAAGTCCATCTCAATGTCACGTCATTATCAAACCTTGATTTTCTTGCATCTTCAGCTCACTAAATAGTCCACTGAATTGTACGCCTGACGCATTCTCAAATCCTCCACAGTAAGTATTATTATTGTTATACATGATCGTTACCGTTATTCTGATGATTGTTGTCCTTGCTGTTGTTATTAATACCTTCATCTTTATTGTGAATTTCTCACTTCAGATAAAGCTTGCTTGGTCCTTTTCCGGTCTTCGGATCGGTTGTCGCGCTTGCTAGATTAGGGAAATAAAGTGATTGCGGAGACTGACGCTGTTTTTCCATTTTTGTTTTTTTTTTTTCTTCCTTTTTTTTCTCTTCCGTTCAATTTCCGTTTCGCAGTGCGACTGGTGGTGCCGACAGCGGACCTGCCAGTCTCGAGGGAACTCCAACCGACGACAAGGACGGGCAGCAGCCATTCGGCGCTGGTGAGTTTAAACGGATTCTTTCCACTTCTCGTAATTATCTTTCTCATTTAAGTATCCCTCATGTTTTCCTTCGTCCTCTTCCTTTTAATCAGACTCGTTTTCTGGTAAGCAAATCCGCGGTTCGAGTATCAAGATAGCCGGAAAAGAGCAGAGGGAGACGCCCGAGCTGATCTTAATTTACTCTGATTTACTGCAATCTCCTTAATCCCCGTAATCCGATCGCGTTTCTACTCTTCCCTCTTCCCGAAGTCTGAAACCAAAAAATAACAATTCGGTAAGTGACGAGATTTATCATATTTATTTTTCATTACCTCGCCAACTTCTCTTGAAAATTCTCGCACTTACATCCTTCCCTAATTTTTATTACACTCCCTGAAATTTGTCTAATTTCAAATTGCCGTGCGAAATTATCCTCCACGGAATAAAGTCGTTATCTATCTCATTTTTTTCCGTTTAGGGTTTTTGCACCTCTTTTACCCTGAATCTCTTTCTGCTGTTTCTCTTTCTTTCTTTCATCTGCGGAGAATCGTTTTAATGCGCCCCCACTCTTGGTCAGGATTTGGTGTTATATACACTTTTGCGGGCTTATGAAAGCCTGAATAACGGGCGTGTACCTACGTATTAAGGGTGAAATAGGACATGGGATCTGGATCTCGAAGCAAACGTCAACGCGGAATTGCCCGGTGTCTCGTTATATATTTTTCTCCGTGATTTTCTTCTCTACTCGGCAATTTTCTGCAGGCGACATTCCGCACTCCGTTATTATTACCCTCGTTCTAGTTTTCTTTTCCACCGCCGCCTTTCCATCTGATCACAAATCACACTTTCAGATTTTACATAGTGTGCAGATTCATCGAATCCGAATATTCCGAGAAATATCAGGGATCACCGTTATTGGTCAGGGAACATTTTGTCCTGAAGACTCTTTCGAGAGTTGAACATATATAACTTAGCGAGGTTGAGAAATTTATAGGCAATCGAAATAGATCTACTCTACAGCATTTTTCTTAATCGTACGGACGCTTATCCATTTTCTCAATTCGCAGTATGATATTTATTTTAGTGGATATCATTATATGTCTAGTCGGCAGTATATTTCTTCTCCAGCTATGTAAGACCCTGCGGACGCCAATCTGCCTTATTTTTTCTTATTCTTATGGCCATCGCCATCGCCATCGCCATCGGTCACGCGATGACTATTTCGTCTATGTTTGATCGTAAATTCACATCCCCGCAGCGTGTTTGAATATAACTGAGCGAAAGCCTTCACTGGCAAAAAAAGCAATCATTATCGAGAAGAAAAGTAAAAAATAAAATCGACCGAATATAATTTCTTTGTTATTATCTCCGAGCTCATCTTCATCTCGAATGTGTTGGGACGAAGAAGGAAGAAATCGACTCGGATGATCGACCTCAAAGTACACATACCGGCAGTATGTAATTTCACCACTAAATTCTACACAGTGTTATATCGGACCCGACCGCGGACTGCAGACAGAGAGGATAATCATCACGTGCGACCTATTGATTTTGGCTACTGTACAAGATGAAGGGCAGCAGCCTGGATAAATTGGCCAGACTCGCGGACGAGTTTGGCGAGCTGAGCTGATTCTTTTTTCGCATTCAGAAAACTGACAGCTTTGAAAAAACGTCTCGTTTTCGCATGCATTCGAATTAAAATGAATGCAACTTCGTGGAAAAGTTCTACCGTTAGAAAAAAAAAATGGGGGGTAAAATTCTTCGGCAGTATTTAAATTTCAGCGCAAAGCTCTCACCGAACGAATTTTGAGCGTCCATAAAACCTGGCACCGTAGGCAAAAAAAAAATAAATAAATTTAAAAAAAAATACCCGAGAGAAGCAAGTCCGTGTTCTAAGCACCTCCGTAGTTCGGATGTATTGATTTCCCTTCCACCCGACTATAATGCATCTTCAGCACATTGCATAACGGCGTCAGCTCGTTGCCGTATCCTACATACGTCGGAATTACACAATAGTGTCGTGATTTGCGTTATACGCGCAGACCTTTGTTCCTCCGATACTGTTTCTAACGTGAATTTTTTTTTCTTCGTACGAAATTCGACTTTATTCTATCTTAAGAATGCTGCCCAGCTCAAGAGGATTCCAACGATACCCCACAAGGTACCGTTCTAATTATGCGATCGTCAGATAACCGACGGACGCGCTGCGCGTTCCGGAAAACGGTCGATGATCGGCCGGTCGCTGCGCTCTCGCTGCGGATCGGTCGTGCGCCATGATAGCTTGCTCCGAAACTTTGTAACGTGATAACTCGTTATTGAGTTATTGAAATAGTACCTTGTTTGGTATCGTTGGACTCGTCTCTTTGTCTACTAAAACTTCGGCCACATCAAAAGGTGGTCAATTTTAATTAGAGTTTCACCTATTATGTACCGAAGGACGTAATTGTTTGTACGAAACTAGCGAGTACATCGATAACTAATATTAGGAAACTGAGAATTTTCGGCGTAAAGTTTCACCCTAACCATAGTTTAAAATTCTCCACATATTTCCACCTTAATTTTTGCCTTTCACTTTGTATTTTTTTTTAGTATCAACCAAAGCAATAGCCGGAGCGAAAAGCCTCGGTGGATTTCTTTACAGCGCAGTCAACAAGGCTGGAAAATCGGTGGTCGAAGCTAGTGCAAAGATCAAGAAGACAGTCGAGGAGAATGTGAGTAGAGAATTTTACCAGTTTGTTTAATTCTCGCTTCAATTGCACTCGCGATTAAAACTTTCTACATCGCTGTTCTCCGATCAACCCCCCTCCCCTTTCTCTCTGGATTCATAAAAATAACCTTGAGCAAATTTTTTTTGCATGTTTTTACCAGCTTCATTTCTTTTCTCTTTATCTGTTTGCACTCCGCGCATTTAACATTCGCACAGCTGCGTTTTTATTTGTTCTGCATGGCAGATATCGAGTACGATCGCGCCTTGTCAAATTAATCTATGTTATCAGCAGTGCATTACACTTTCTGCTTCTCTTTCTGTATCTTTTTTCTTTTTCTCTCTGTTACTCTCTTTCGTTTATCATTGTGTTTCACGTACGTACGTTCTCCGAAAGTCGGCATTATCCTCAGCCTCCATGATAATCTTTTGAGATTTACGACCTGCAGTGCCTCTCGGAAATGGAAAACTTATACGACCCCCTCAGTCACCTTAGTATATAGTATAGGATAAAAACACGACCTCGTAATCTGGTCTAAAAGCTCGTGAAGATATTATTTCATGGCACACGTGTGCATTGGCTGTTATCGAATAACAGGTACATAAATAAATCGTTAAAGTTGTATAATGTATGTACGAAAGTTGACGGCGGCATCCAAATAAAAGTTTATATAAAAAACTGCAAAATTATCGATATTTTCATTCGAAACTCGAAATATCTGTATACACAAAATTCTATGACAAAAATTCGTTTTCTCATTTTGTTGAATTATGCTGTATTTTACTTTCGATTTCAATGTAAAAAATTTGTACACAATCCACCCATAACTTCTGTAATATTTTTGTTTTCTGAAACTAGTCCAAATTTTTACATCGAATTTTTGAAAACTTTCTTTCTTCGCAAAAAGAAAATTTAGCTTAAAATTTTACAAAATTTTCAAAATATTGACCTTGATATTCTCTTCCAAATTTTTCGCGTGTTCTTTGTATCAGTGCAAAAATAAGAAGTTTCTCGTGTAACTTCCGTAGAAGAGCGCGAAACTTATCGGCTCTGCATTTTTCATGACTTTTTATTTTTCGGGGGACTTGGATGTGAGATAAACGTCGCTGCAGGCGCTTAAGGGTCTTTCAAACGTATAGTCAAGTTGAAAAGCTGTCGATTCAAAGATTTTCTGATGAATAACAACTACAATACCACCATTATTAATAACTTTAAAGAGATGACATAATTGATTTATATCTTGAATGAATCGAGTGATCGAATTTCGATGAATTAAGGCACATTTTTTTACTACGTTAATTTTATTCGAGAATGAATGCCGTATGAAAGTCGTCCGAATTTTATTTTTTTTCGTTACCAAATCATCGTATACTTCAATTGAAGCATAATTGATTCAATACTTCATCAAGAAATATCAGGTATTAAAAAAAAAAAAAAAAATCACAACAACTTCGACCTCTGAATTTGTGGAAAATTTCTTCACGAACAAAATAAGTTTTAGTTGATTGAAATAGGTTATCTGCAAGAATTATGATTCAATAACGTAATCACTTATCGAAGCAATTTATGGTGATTGTTTTAAATTTTTTATTTAGATTGAGAGGAAATTGTTTTAACTAAATTAAACGCGTTCAACTTCAGCCGTCGTGTGTAGTATTTTCGTCTCGACAACTTTTCTCCTGGATCGTACTTTCGATATATTCTTGATAATGATCGGGATTTCGTCTGAATCAAAAGTTCGAAATATATTTCGTGCCAATTACAGTGGATACCAATGAAACCACATTCCTTTGTGATGTAACAGAAACGATTGTAAACAAATTCGAGCAACACAAGCTCAGAAAAGAAATCAATGATTTGAGAAAAGGTTTTATGATTAAAACGCTCGAGGTGACAAAGTGACTCGTATTTTTTAACCAATTCTATTGTTTTTGGTTTCATTTCCTTCCCTATTCAGATCATTTGAAAATTTTCTTTGAAAACAGTTATCACGATACTATATAAGGATAGACATTTGTCAGTACGATATAACAGATCAGTCAACGATTATATCTATGCCACAAGTGTGTAAGATTTTTTGAATGTTTATCAAAAAAATTTCGGAGGTCTAGTCAGTAAGAAAAAAAAAAAAAAAAAAAGCAAAACAAAAAAAGGTTTTCGGTTCGCTAATTACGAATCTGAAATCGGAGTGAAAAAATTGACTACAGTGGAACCAATATGGCGGATAAAAATTTCAAATTTGATTGAATTCGAAGAAAAAAGTCTGTTCAGGAGTCAAATTTCGAAAGTTTAGTACGACGAATCCAATCCAATCAGCAACCCCGAAAACCCCTGCATAGCGTTTTGACCGGATTTGATGAAATTTGTAATTTTCGTCCGCCATATTGGATCCGCCATTATGAAATTAGAAATATGATTTCAGACTCGTAATCAGCGAGGCCAAAAACCACAGAATACTATCGTATTACAAAAATTGACTCGGCACAATAACGTGTGACTAAAAGGGTTAAACGTTTCATCGATAAATCATTGTCACAATAACATTGCTGGATATTTTCAAAACGCTTTTCCCTATCGTTCCTGCCTTTTCATTCATCGCGTGTAAGTACATCATGCGTATGCAAGTCGCGTCCGTGAGTGCAAAGTGGGGTTTGCAGAATGAGGGGGATGAGAGGTTCTTCTCATTGATTTCAACAAGTGGAGCGAACCGAGGCGAACCTCGTCACAGCTCGGTTTATGGCCTCGCATGCGTTCTGCAGACCTGCGTGTCTATCCTACTTGCTTGCTTGCGTACAACTGGAACCAACCGTTACGTAGGATTGAAACGGGGCGCAAACTGTACCAAAATCCTCCTCCGCTACCGTCACACCGCGTATTGATCCGCGGCGTCTCCTCCTCATCCCGCGGGCTCCTCTCTCTCCTCTCTCTCCTCTCTCTCCTCTCCTCTCCTCTTCCCCGTTCCTCCCCTTCTCACCCTCCTCACCCTCCTCCTCTTCCCTTCCGCTAACTAACGGATGATACATATGTACGTGGATTTCTCTTCCATGTTTTTCTTTTTTTCTCTTTCGCTGTCAACCCCTTTTTTACTCGCTTCTTTTTGGACTTGCCCATTCTTTATTCAATTCCGACAGGGTCAGAGAGTCGCAGACGTCGTTAAGTGTAATATGAAAATATAATGGGGGCGGGATTTTTATAAGCAAAATTCTTTAATCACGATCGACACGATTTTTTTTTTTTTTTTTTTTTCTTTATAAAAACTGGGACAACCGTGAAAAAAAATCGCGAAACTTGTACCGAGGATTTCCTTGAAGGTTTTCAACGCTTCGACCACAGATAGGCAACGCAAGTTACACATTTTACTCATGTGCTGCCATTTTAAAAAATATAAGTTCGCTCAGTCAGTCAGACGTATGTTTTCACAAGTAGGAGTACATATATCTATAAAATTTAACTTCTGTTATCTGTCTGCTGGCGCGAAGCGTTGAAAACCTTCGAGGAAATCGTCTTGTCGACATGTTTCTTCTTTTGGGGAAAAATTATTTCTCATCTCCATTTTAAGTTTATAATTCAGTTTAGTTTATAATATAAGATTTATTCATTATTGTAACAAAGACCTGTTACGTATCAAGTTCAATTATTAAACAGACTTGTTACAAATCTCGAAAATGACTGTAAATTATCGAGGAAACAATACCGAAGGATTGAATGAACAGCTTTTAATACAATGGCGGGGTAATTAACTGACGTTATTATCTTATTATTCCCCGATCGAGTCTGCTCGCGTGTAGCTTCACCCCGTTCGTATTCTGATTAATGTTATCTACGATTCCATTTTATCACCCGGATGCGAAAGCAACATCAAAATATTCGCATTGTTGTTTCCATTTGTCTGTTTTCATATTCGTTGTTTCTATCAGATTATCGCCGCTGCAGCATATTATGAAATTTTTATGAAATTTAACGAAAAACATCTAATTTACAATTTACATGTCGGTAATAACCCCGCAGTATTGGAAAATGTCCTTATGACGTCAGAGCCTGGTTGTCGGCGCCATTTTATCACCGCATAACCTAAGTTTTCAACTTTAATGGAGGCAAATCGGAATTCTTGGGGTTCCAAATCACTCTTGTCACATGTATTAATTAAACTTAATTAATAATGTACCTGTTCTACCATCCACAGGCGAAAAAATACTGTAAATGGCCAACTGTCAGCTTAATTACATTAGTTTGATTTTTCGCCACCAGATGGCGCATTGCAAAGTGACAATCGCGATAGAAATTGCAGGCCAACCGTTGTGTTTGAAAGAAAGAAAATATTACAGTTGAACCAATTATCACGGAGAATTTGCGGAATGTTGTGGAAAATTGACTTCGATAAAAGTAGAATGTCTCTGTTTTATTCAGCTCATGATTTTTCATATTGCACATCGTTACGTGTAAATGCTCAAAAAGAAAATCATGATCGAATGAAAAGAGAACAATTTTTTTTAGATTCACTGAACTTGAAGAATTTTATTATTCATTATCTAAAGTACTTGTGGCAACAATTTATCACAAACTATTCTTCTAGTGCATGCAATGTTGTATAAGGCGTAATAAGCTTTTCTTCACGCATGATATTTTCATTACACATGTATATACATATATTCCTACCCTAATTCTTACATGTCTATCAAACGATGTTCAGGTCAGCAATCAGGTAATCAATGCATTTAGATAATGAAACGGATATTTATTTTAAAAGCAGTAAATAAGAAAAAAAAAAAAATATATATATATATGAAATATTTTTGACGAAATCAACAAAACAAGAAAAACTTTGTCAATGGACGCGGAAACGTTTGACGATATTTTTTCTTGACTTTGTGAAATTTCGAAACGATAAAATTTTGAAAAGCATTCTTCAGTAATACCTACACATCACACGATAATACACAACATCGCTAATTATTTACCACGATCAGTAATAATTGTAAGTTAGTGCGGTTGGTTTCTTTTTTTTTTTTTTAATCAACAGAGAGTATAATCAGCTAATTCTTCTTTCCAATCCTTTTTAAACCGGATGCAAACATAGATCGAAGCCACCCTGCACATCGATCGAACTTTGTTGGATTTGAAAAATAATTCGAGGGTTGTTTACCCTCCGAAAAGGTCCGAGAGGCTCGCGGCACGCAACTTCCGGAACTATAGCCAGAATTCCTAACGCGTTTTAAGAGTATTTTTATGACGCCCTGATCGCCGGCTGTACGAGGCATCGAAAATAAGTCGACGGTATCGAAAAGCGTTTTCGCAATTCGAGGGGTTGGCAAACCTCCCTCAGCGTCTCCCCCCTCCGCCTCTCATCTCCTCTCTGCTCTTCTACGATTCCAGACTTAACTAGAATTCGAGGGGCTAGAGGGCAGAGGAAAGGAGAGAGAGAAAGAAAGAGAGAGGAGAGCTGAAGTAGGGACGGATACCGGTGACGTCACGGCCAACTGGGTCAGGTGCACTTCTGACCTACATTTCCGGTCTTTGGCTTTTCGGAAACAATTAACGTCGTGAATATACACATTTGAGCATTTTTTCCCCTTCTTTTTCTACCCTTCGTTGCAATCGATCGTCAACTGAATTATATCAATAATTAATGAATATTTATCAGAAGAACCGATAAACCGGACTTGGTTTTATTTTATTACAGATTTTTATTATTACTACTGTATAATAATAGTCTTCTTTACCCCCCTCAAGTGGCTTTATATACGCTGATTTTGTAATTGTTAATTAAGGTTGTAATGTTTTTTTTATTATACCTGTATAAACACCGCGGGATGATTACTCAACAAGCGTTTAATTCACAGCAGCTCATTGTAACAATGTATTTTTAGATCATACTCGAGGAAAACGTGAGGCAGGTGAGAAAAGCCAATTTCGTAAGGGAAATATTTTTTAATTTAAGAGAGGCGGACGGTCAGGAAGGAAGTAAATATAAAATGAGGGGAGCGTTTAAAAAATACAAAAATTTAAAAATCCGTCTCTTAGATTCGTACGTATACCTAAGGAAAGTTTTTAATGAGAAGGTAAAAATTTTCTGCCGCTTCTTTTCTTATTTTCTTTAAAGAAAATTATATCACACGTTAATTACCGGAAACAAAAACTTTCGGCGAACCAAGATCGGGAGAAAGTTCGGGGGAGGAGGGAGAAAAGATGGACGGGAATTGAAGACCGAGCTAGACGGTTCGGGGATCGTTGTTTTTTGCTGTTTTTTTTTCTCACCCGGTTCGAGGGTTGAAATCAAAGAATGGGGAAATTACAGGGGGCCAAATCGTAGATGATGGGCAATCCTGGCGTCTGACAATCAAAGTCTCTTCACGAAACCCCGAGTCTTTTCACAGTCAAACTGTCCGATCAATACACCCCTTTTACCTGGTTTAGCAAGTCAGGGGCTCTTGCATAACTCTTCGCGGCGAGAGAAACGGAAACTTATCATTTCGCGCTAGAAATCGAGGTCTAATATGAAAAAAAAAAGAACAATTTCTTTACCGAATCTGATATTAATAATTTAATTTATCACATACTGATTTTGATTAATTTTCTGTTTTTTTTTTTTTGCACATGGTTTTAAACTATTCGTTATACGAAAAATCACTATTATTATGTATGTCTGCATTGTATATATGTGACTCGTATGTTGGTATCGGAAAAATAACCATAAATATTTTTATGCTCTATCACTAACTCGTGTAAAACTCTGTGCTCTGAAAATCGATACGATGGGTGTGCATGATACTTATTACCAGTATATAACGCTGTATACGTACATACATACATACATGTATATAATTCTACGCACGATTTTAATGCCCATAATTCATACAAGGGACTATTCATATTTTTCATTAAGAATATTTTCACACCGTGATGTAGGTGATACGTTTTCTACTGAACCAGAAAATAAAACCCAGGAACGTATATATTTCAATATCTGAATTCAAGAGAAACACTCAAAAGAATAGTTTTTCAATCAATCTGATTCTAAATTCCTATTAGAAAGCCGTCGCTTATTGAGAGTTAAAAAAATTTAAACTGTAAGAAAAAAAAATGGAAAAAATTTAAAACACACACACACACACTCAACACATCAAATGACACGAGCAGAATAGACACAGATCAACGAAACATTCGAAATATTGATTTTTATCTTCATTATTCGCTTTTAAGATTTGCTATATAATATATATATACGTAAAAACAGGTTGCATAAGAACTTCCCGTATAAATTTATGTCCTAGTAACAAATTAGCCTGGTTTTCAAATTCATTGATCCTCTTCCCACAGAGTCTCCTCGGCGAGTTCAACAAGGAGCAGGACGCCTTCATCGCCAGTAAGCAGGGTGAAAAAGGAGAGGCTGTTGCGCCCTGGGTGGGAGCGCCAAACGAGGAAGCTCTTCGCGAGGAGTGCTTAGCCCTATCAACTGTGAGCGCATATTTCGCATTTTTTTATCACCACCCTACCGGGTCTTTATTTCGACTTTCACCGCTGTTTATTGTGCCTCTTGATACGATTGAATTATTTGTCGTAGTTTAATTCTGTGGGTAAAAAACAACCTTTGTATTCGTCTTTTGTATCCGGAATTCGTCCAGTCGGAATGTACATTTGAAATTGTAATTTTGAGATACGAAAATTTTCTCTCTTCAGTCGTTAGGAGGGAGAGAGGCATCGGTAATCGAAATTCGGAATTTCTATCAGATTCTGAAATAGCTTCAGCCGCCATTTTGAATTCATAGGTGAATTTATTCTTGTCAAGTATTTCGAGCATTTTCAACTTTTTACTGGAAAATAATCGTAACTAAACTTGTAGGAAATTCGATTCTCTACAACTTTGGTCCTGACAATTTTTTTTCTACGATCGATATTTTCCGACTTAAACTATAAATTCAAAATGGTGGTTCGATTTTCAGGATTTAGACTACCAGTGACACCCCCTCCCCCCAACGATTCGACAAAGAAAATTGTGGTTTATAAAAATTTCAATTTCAGATGTCTTTGTCTTTGCACATTTCGACTGGGCTGGGGAAGCTGGTCTTCGTTCGACCTTGTCTCATTAAAATTAACTCCCAGTTCACCGTCTTCCAGGGGCCAAAACGGTCCCTGAGTCTCACGCTCTCTAGTCGCGGATCAATAATTGGGAAGAAACGCTCGGTGATCTTTAAGTCGCGACGAACTAGCCCCGAAGCCCCGGAGGCAGCGGGCTTCCTTAAAAATTCATGCACCGCTTATCCTCCCCTGATTCATCTCGAAAGAATTTTTTATTGCCCGACAAATGGCACCGACCCGCCTACCTAATTTCAGTTTTTCCTTTCTCTTTTTCTTTTTGTCACCGTTCTCGCTCGGCCACGCCGTACATCCTCTTTAAAACTTAGTATCGTGCGTTTTTTTTCCTCCCTCGACGACGAAGGGAATTGATTTTTAGTCCACTTTTTCTACAACATTATTCGGAAAATTTTACTTTTGTCGCTTGTTAATGACAAATCTGGGGATTTTCGCACTGTGAAAAATAATTTCAATACGAAAAATGACCCACTTTTGAATTTGATTAAAAAATACTACATAAATTTTGCGATATTAGATTCAATTTTTTTTTTTTTTTTTTGTCTCTCAATACCCTCAAAGTAGCAAGAATATTTTTTTTACTTTATACACGTAGAATATTTGTTATAAATTATCAAATTTCAAAAACTTCCATGAATTTTTTACGACATTTTCTGGACCTAACGGTTTTGGAGTTACCATTTTACTGGAAATTCTTACATTGTAGATACCTTTACTAATAGCGAAATATTTCTATTTTCTTGTTTATTTCTTACTGTGACGATATTTGAACTATTTGGAAATTTGACTGAATTTTCGAGAGATTGTGCGAAATCCGTGAAATAATTTGATAAAAAAGCAGGTTAACGGTTTTCGAACACACCAACTGATCAACTATCCGGCTGAAAGTGCAATTTTGTTTAGTGCTGTGCGATTAATCGAATAATTAAGTTTTCGATTAATCGATTATTCGGAAAAACGATTAACCGAAATCGTCGCGTGATCGATTAATCAGAAAAACAATTAATCGAAAACTCGATTAAACGATTGATCAATTAGTCGAAAAAACGATTGATCGATTAAACGCGCAGAACTAATTATACCGAAAGCAACAAAAACTGTGTTTCGATAAATATTTAAATATCCACTCTTCAAATTTTTCGTCAACCTTTAGACTGCCGGGATTTAATGAAGTCCAATCCCCCTAAAAAGTCCCCAAATAGTGTACCTATATCCTAAATATAACCTATACAAAGTTCTGATCACGTGTAGAGCCTATATTTAGGCTTTCCAGCGGTTAACGGTAGAGAAAAATTCAAAAGTTGTAGATTTGCATAAGACCTGGATTTGCGTTTCGTGAGGTCGCTGATAACGAATCTGGAATCAGGAATTTCCGAAATTCGAGATGGTGGATCCAACGTGGCTGACCAAAATGCAAAAAGTCACCATACGCAACCATATTGGATCCACCGTGATGAATTTTGAAATTTCGAGCTCAGATTCGTGATCAGTGACCTCAAAAACCCTCGAATACCGAGTTTCATCCAAGTCGAGTGACTTTTCGGACTCTGGTCCACCGTTTTGAATTTCGAAATTTCGAGTTCAGATTCGTAATCAGTGACCTCAAAAACCCCTGAGTACAGAGTTTTTATAGATTGCTCCACAGTGCCTATATTTAGATTTTCCGTCGGCTTAAAGGTTAAATTCTCAACACGTTTCCAAGTTATTTCAAATTCAGGAAACACATTTTGTGCCTAAAAAAAGGTCCAATCAAAGTCGTAAATAAAATCGACAATCCAGCAGATAATTGGAATTCCATTTGTTCCTCAATTATAGTTTCCATGAAATAACGATTCATAGGAATAAAAGTGCATCCTTGCTACGATTCAACAAAAAATACCAATTCCTTAAAACCCAGCGTACGTATTTCCGAATGATATCGATTTGTAACCGTTATTGCAGGACCGACGTAATTTCGTCAGAGCTCCACCACCGGGTGTCGAATTTGTCTGGGATTTCGAGGCTGCTCAGCCAGTGGCGCAAGCCACCCTTGCGTTAGATCCGAACTTGGAAACAATGAGGTTCGAGCTGGTGCCTAAAGTGTGAGTATCGTGAATTGTTATGATGACCAACGCCTGCAGGCCAGGCGGCCATTTTTTCCCTAGATGAGATTGAAAATATACGAAAATCGTTGATGGAAGGGTCGCAGTATCGAATTTTCTATGACGCGCAAGATCATAGTCATAGAAATTCTAAATATAGAAAGCCGGAAAATAAAATTCACAAAGTGGATAAAAATATAGCTATATTCAAAACAGAATATTTGGAGTTCTAGAGAAACAACCCCTGTTCTTCCATTCTTTCATTCTCTCATTTTTACACTCAGGTGTTCTCACACCACATAATCATCAGAATTTTGACGATTCTATATTTTGACTATCTATTCTGTACCAGTTAACGTCATGATTTTTTATATATTTTCACCGCTAGATTTAAAAATTTTCTAAAATAGCTTTTCATTTGTTTGGTCGATACACGCGATACGAAGACCCTTTCATTTTATAATCCTTCTAAATTTTCTCTCCTAAACCAATGTTTCCCACAAATTTTTTTTTTAACCACACCTTGCTCTCGTCGTTACGGAAGCATTTCTGACATTTGTTATCCCTCCTGTTAATATTTATATACCGCTAAACATCTCACGAGGGTTTAACAGAATTTCGGCAATCAATCACTATTTCACGCTCTTTTTTGCCACGCTAGGCGCATGCATTCATTCATTCATTCATTCATTCATTCATTCATTCGCTGCCTTTATCCCTGTGAAATTCCCAATTCACCGAATAGTGATATGAATGTATTATTATTATTATTGTTGTTGTTGTTGTTGTTGTTATTATTATTATACATTGTATGTATTTTCAATGGCAGGATATCGGAGGAGAACTTCTGGCGTAATTATTTCTACCGAGTATCACTGTTGCGCCAGAGTCACGAACTCAACGCAATGGCTAGTCAAACGGAAAGCAATCAGAACCTTATATCGGCAGGCAGCATCGATCATACTCAAGGTAATTAGTATGCACATTATTATTCCTAGATATCGTATTTTTTCAACCAATTGTTCACTCGTTATATTTATTATACCTTTCGGTGTATCCACGTTCGCACTTCACAGTCACCTTCTGTAGATACACCTTCGTCTCTTTGGGACTATACAATTATAGCAACAGACTTGAATTGCTTGAAATTTGGTGTTGAAAAATACATATCGTAGTATGCGTCCTACATTGATGCACATCTGGGCAATTAGTCATTTGAAATTGCTTGCTTTTGCACTGCGTGTCGGTTATTCATTTCGGCGTGAAATTGCACACTTTTGTAGCAACAGAGAAGCAATTTATTTTCACATTAACACCTGTGCAAATTCAACACGGCGATCCTTTTAATTTTACGAAGTTACAAATTTTCTCTGGATATTATTATTATTTCTTCATTTTTATACACACACAAACGTCATATCAAAATTAATTACCGTCGCTACATTATTTTTCCTCTTTTTTTTTTCATATCTTCTTTCCACGCGAATAGATTATTTTTAAATACACTTTCAGAGTTTGCGACAGACACAGAGACACACACGTGATGTGGCTAGAAAGTAAAAGCGAAAGAAAAGAGGAAATGTAAAAAGGCGATGGGGAAATGAAAGGGGAAAAAAAAAGAAGGAAAGTAGCTATGGAGAAGGAAAAAAGAGTAGAAAAAAGAAAGAACATGTAAAAAAAAAAAACGAAACCGAGTACGCCTGCCCTTTTATCCTTAAGTGATGTAGAAACCACAGGTGGCTCGCGTTCGAGGATTTCATAAAATAGGAGAAGAAAAAATCTCTTTTACCCTCTAGCTACACACGAGCTGTGAAGTTATCTTGATATAACCACCAGCTGTCTCTCAATCTGTCCGCACATCAACGTGTCGGAAACATTCTCTACGTACTCAACTAAATTACACTGTAGGAAAATGGATTACCTTTTTTTTTTACACACACCATTGAAACTCGAGTGACGTGTAGAAAATTTTTCAACAGATGTACAGTAGCGCGTATTGCGTGTATTTTAAATTATTTCAAACTTTTGTGATTTAGTTATTTTGATTTTTGATTCGCGTAATCTTCACACTTGATATCTAACTTTATTGCAAATAAATAATTGATATTTCAAAAGTTTGACGGGTCTGGGAACATCAGAAAGTGACTTCGAAAGTACGTAACAAGTGTAGTTCGATCCTAAACTTGTTGCACAACTCCTATATTTGATACGTTTTTCTTTTTTTTTTTTTCCTTGGCTGAAAATTTGGTTGGCTTGACTCGACTCTCGGCTGTTCCAATGCTGTGTAAATTCATGGTATAAAAATTGGACGAGGGCGAGGAATCGACTCAAGAGACTAGATGTTTTTAAAGCTTGTATAACTTGGAAAAAAATTGAACTGGAACAGTCGATTGCTGAGTGTATCAGTCGCTGCCTGGTATATGGAATGAGCGGAAAGTTAAAAAGAAGCAAAATAATATGTAGCCTTGTCAAGCAGTTGCTACTCCTTAGTTAGCCATTAGTGTTGTCTTGAGATTAGATGACCAGGTGAAGAAGCCTGAGGACCGAACAGCACCGGAGCCAACTAGCGAGGACCAGGAATCTTCGACAGTCGATTCGCCAGGTCATGAATTTGTATCAGACACAATGAGGGCTTCTGATATGGATATTCAGGAGGTTAGAGAGGGGATGAAGAAACTGGGAATGCAGCCACCCGAAGGTTAGTAAAACCGAATCTTGCAGAACAGTCGAAGAGCAAAGACACAATTTTCTCCCTGCGAAGAAGATCACAATGGTTTGGTGCAGTGGTATAAAACAATCGAATTGCGAACAATGCATGCTGCCAATTCGTTCATCTATCGTCATATTCCTTCGGTGTGCATAACGAATGCTTTTATATTGCATGTCTGTCCGCCCTGCGTAAATTTTCATCTTTTACTATAATCATTGTCATCGAAATTCTTCTCTGTGTATAATCATCACCTCGTTATTTCTATTTAGATTCGTTGATGCGTAGAGTAGAATGAAATTTCTTATTGCACTGTAGATTTTATATTTGACTATCCTCGTCTCTCTTTATTAGCAACGATTTTCATCACTGATTATCATGTTCACTGTACTGTGTCTCACACCGTGGAAATTTCATTTCAAATTCAAAATATCCCAATTATGAGTATCAATTTTCAAACTATCGCATTAATACTAAACCAATAGATCGATTGCTTCATAGATTTGGCGTTTGTCGCGAACTATTGATAATTCGATACGAAATTTTCCACGTAATGTGAGTTTTTTTTTTTTTTTTTTTTTGTTAAATGATCAATCATTGAATGGATCAATTAAAAAAAAAAAAAAAAAAAAAAAAAAAAAAAAAAAAAAAAAAAAAAAAAAAAAAAAAAAAAATTGAATAGAAAAAGAAAAGAAAGGTATGACAAATCTAAAGATATTGTTTTCATTCTATTTTGTCAACAGCCTAAGAAGAGGAGTGTTAACCAGTATATACCCATTACTCAAGCCACACGACCTGACAAATTGGTCATAGAAATGAATATTTTACCTACTATATGAAATTTTTATTTCTTTAGTTGCGCGTTTTTATCTCGTTTTTTTTTTTTTTTTTATCACTTCTTTTCTTAGTTTCTACTTCTTTCTTCATGTGATCATCATTGTCCTGGTTTACAGTGTCCCTCGTTTCTTTTCCCTTAACCGTTCACCGTTTGTATAGAGTATACAATTATTTATTTATCGTATCACGTCGCTCCTCTATTTCTTTTCTTTCTTTTTTCCTTTCTTTCTTTTTGCATGTATTTCTCATTTAAATACTTATATTATAACATTATTGCCGGAATCGACGGTGTTACATACATAGTAGTATTACGACAACCATACGTGTATAATGAATCTTAATGAATATATCTAAATATACGTATGTGTATAAAATATACATACTTAATGGTCAGGTGAAGATGCGGTATTATAAAAGCAAGTCCTAAAGTACCTATCTTGCGGTTTGTCGGGAACGTATATTGTACAATATACAATATACTTATACATACTATACCGTACAGTATAGTTAATGAATAACGCAAGATACTTATACGATAAAGAATTATACGATTCAAGTATTACCATTAATAACAAATAATAATAATAATAATCATAACAACAACAACAACAACAACAATACGAGTAACGATAATATTATTATTAATAACAATGACAACAATAATAACATTGATAATGATAATATTATTAGTAATAGTTCTAATAATCGATTGATTGATTAATATTGAAAGTTTAGAGAAAGTTAGTTGGAAAGGAGAGAATTAAACCGTTAGATATAAACCGTTAATTATAGTCGATTATTAATTGATTAATTAATTAATCAGCTAGTTAGTTAATTAATTGATTTACCAATTTACTTTAACAAATAATCGAGACACGAGAAAAAGAATACAAGATGAAGATAATATATTTCACTATCTGTCTGTCTGCCAGACTCTGTCTGTCTGTCTGTCTGTCTGTCTGTTTGTCTGTTTGTCTGTTTGTCTGTCTGTTTCTCCATCTGTCTGTGTCTTCGTTGAAAAACCTCATTGTATGTACATATACATACATATATGAGATATGTATATACATCTATACGTGTTCTCTTTTTCTCTCCATACTCTCTGTGTTATATAAGATTGTAATTTGATGAAGAAAGAAGAAAAAGAAAAAAAAAAACAAAACAAAAACAAAAATAAATAAATTAATGAATAACAAAAAATGTCAACGATAAAAAAATAATTACAAAAAGATGAAAATCTTTCAAAGTTGTAAATCTGACGTAACGAGGAAATTAAACATAGAATGGAAAATCGTGAAAAAAATTAAATAAAATATAATAAATGTAACGATGAAGTAACGATGATAAATAAAATTAAAAGAAAAAACAAATAAATGAATAAAACTCGAATAGCTATACATAAATATGTGTACACGTGTATAGGGTACATAAATCAAATTCGTTGAATGACAATACGTGTTTAAAATAATAATTAATATCACGACTTGGGATATATGTATATGAAGTTCGGTTGGTATCGGAAGGTATTCTTTCAATTTGTCGTTTCCTACTTTTTTTTTTCTCCTTGGTCGAGATACCGCAAAAGGCTAACAGCACGATTGAAGTACACAGGCATCTCATTGAAGATTGAAACAATGTATATTTGACAGGATAACAATAAAGTGCTTCCGCACTTTATTCTAGTATACAAATGAATACGTATAATTTACGGCTACACCTCAGATACACTAGACGTGGAATTAATACAGATATGGACAGCCTAACTTGAGAAACCTGATTCTTAATGAATATTATTACCCTGTTATGCTTTTATGATGAATATATATTTATTGACACGTATAAATACCCTATATTATACATATACGCAATGTTAGGAATGTTACGCACTAGTGCATGGGAGGGGGATACAGTACATTAAAATAAACATTGATTATTCATTGATTCGTGACAAACATTATTCAATAAGTTAATGCAAAACTGTAAATTAACCGTATGTTTTGACAATGAATAATTACTATCTCTGTTTGGGGTCGGTTTTAATAATCAGTTTTAAGCATAATTGAGGAAACAAACTCAAGAACGAGTACTGACGATGAATATCGGCCTCAATATCCATTCTTCATAAATGGTCGTCGATTAGAAATTTCTCAACGAGATTAGCATCGCTTCAACCTTGCGATACATCGGACTCGATTTGGAAATGTAACAATTTCACCAGTCGTCAAACTGGGAAGTGAAACTCATTATAATGCATCTATCACTCGTCAGATCACTTATACTTAATCTGCTTTCATACACATTACAAACTCTTTCATGCTTTTGTCCACACTTTGTATTTTGCATCTAATGATCAAACATGATGTCATTAAAAGCAATCGATCACGAAACTGCAAAATACAAAATGCTTCATTGCTTTTCTGATTTTCATGAGTTTCTTTTTTTTTTTTTTTTTGTTATTATTCATTGTCTGTTGGTTTTATTTCTTTTTTTTTTTTCATTTAGATTTCTTTGATTTTGTTTTTGTGTGTTTAATTTTTAATTCTGTGCCTGATATTATTGAGTCGAAAGATCAAAGCATTGCGGAAGAGAACCCGGAAATAAAGAAAGATAAAAAAAAAAAAAAAAAAAAAATCTTTGGAATCAAATACAATCAAAAAAATTCACCCAATGACCGGGGAATCTGCTAAAATCTACACGCTGCTTGTTGTGTGACTCTCTGCAGAAGAAGAATGGGAACGAGAATTGGAAGCGAGACTTCGAGACTTCGAGGTCGTTCCTGGACCGGAGAAAACAGCGACGACTGGAGGAACTGGATCTTCGAAAGACGGTACATTGGGGAAGGATGACTGGGAGGAACAAATCGACAAGTTGCTCGACGAAGAGGATGATCTCAAGTGAACTGCCTAGTCATCGACGAGGATCTCTGCTAGTAATTGACCTCGATGCTTCTTCACTTACCTTATTATTCTTTCATTCATTCATACGCAATAAATAAGATCGAGTGGTTAAAAAAATCAACTGAGAAAAGAAAGTGAAAGAAAGGAATGGAAGAAAGTAACGAACTACAGTGTTTCATACTTGTTTCACAAGTTAGGGTTCAGCTACAAGGTACTGCAATTCATCGCAGTATAAGAAACGATGATGCGTGCACGACAAAAGTGCTCGATTTCTTGTAACGGTGCTTTGCTTAAGGGCTGTAACTTTGTATCCATCCCCCTTGTATTCATTCCCCTCCACCCCAACCCACCCATTACCAACTACCACTTCGATGAAGATATGATAAATTAAAAATGCAGTCGTATTTACATTAGTCAATGACAAACAAAGGTGGCTCGTTCTTTAGTTTCGTAAATAATCAATCATTGGTTTAAGTTTTGATCTTAGAAACGTGAATATACGGTAAACAAAATTTTCGGAAACGCTTGTACTAATTTCCGAGTATCGGTGCCTATTTGCTGTTGATTTGAACTACAGATATTATTGAAAGCCAATGATCAAATATGGCCTAAAATTGTATATTTACGTATTCATATGCACACATGGATTCGTTTGAATCGCAGATAGTGTATTTTGAAATCTCAAGAGACATTTGATGGAACTCTTGAAAATTCTTGTACAAATTCTGTTTACTTTTCTGAATGTTCATTAGAGCGTAGGAATTTTTCTGTACTTTTTAAATATTTCTCAAACGACAAGGTTTCACAAATTTCTCTCGAATTTCACAAAGTGTCCCGGATTATTCAGTTCGCCCCTCCTTTATCCTTATCTGTATTTCATGAAGCATCAATTAAATTTAAAACTCATGAAAAATGAAATAATGAAGACAAACAGAAAATCAATGGCGATAATTTTCAATAGCACCAGCAGCAGCAGCAGCAGCACCCCCACAAAAATATAATACCCGAGCATCTGTTTTCTATGCAAAATGGTCCAGCGCAGGTGACCATGACGTTAATTTCTTTGCGCATTTAGTCTCTATATCCTTGCATTACAAGCGAGATCTGATCAGATTTGCGAGCTCAATGTTACTACAAACGGATGGTAATAATCGGCTGCTTTTTATTGCATTTGTGAAGTGGGGTTTAAATTCAGATCGAGTTTCACTTTTTACTTTCCTATGTATAGCATACAGTAGATATTGAATTGCCAATATTAAATTTGTCCAGCTAGTCGTTGGTCAAATGCGACCGATTACGAGGCCTAAGCCTGATTGAAAAGTTAGAAGTTTAAGAGTTGAAAAAAACAAAATGAGATATTTAATTAATATATAAGCTGAATTCATTTAACGTTATATACATAACTATATGTATAACATTATTACATGTATATGCATTCCCAGCGAGATTTTGAAAATGTCTATAATAATTATCAGTTATGAAAAAAAAAAAAAAAAAAAAAAAAATTATATTGTACCTGTGTTGAATATAATAATGATGATAATAATAACAATAATAATAATAATATACACATACAGATTATCTGGCGAGTTTATTTACACGATAATTATAGTTATAATCAATATTATTATTATTAATCAATTCATTGATTAGTTGATTACCTTGAATTCGTGCGCAATTCAAATCATAGCAATATGTACGTATGTATATCAATTTCGGACGAGACAGAAAATTACTGACTCCTTATATTATACATATACATATTGGTATAAATAATATTGAATCGATATTCATGAATTAAATAAATATATTATGATCAAGATACCTAGAGTCATGATGAATGTTCTACGATGCGGCAGCTCCGGAAGAAGTGCATAAGTTATATAATTCTCATTCATAAATAATGAACATACACCCGAATATAATAATATATAAATTTACACATATAAATATAGAAATACGAATATATTTTACACACACACAGACACACACACACGCGCACACATGCTGTTGATTCTATTGAAAGTATAATATATAATATATACTTACATATATATTATATTATAAACTAATACAAATACCATACAAATTCAACCATTAAATATTATCTGAAGAACGGAAGAAATCAATAAATATTACATATAAATATATGTAATAGAGGTACGATAATGTATTCACACAGGTCGTGTACCTCGTGACAAAAAAATATATAAAAATCAATGAATCAGTTTAATTTCTGTTCTTATTCACATACTTCATCCACTATTTATTCAAATCTCGCATCTAGTTCATATCAGGTGATTGATATTCGATCTAAGCTATTATTATACCTCTCTGTATTTGGTTCCTTGATATCGAAGGATTATTCTGAAATTTCTTGTTTCCGCTTTTCACAAGAGAATACACTAACATTTATGAAGAAGATAAGTATGAAATAATTATTTTTACTTGTTGGATCGCGTATACAATAATTTTGAATATATGCCGTCAGTCTAAACAATCTCACATCACCGTATTATGTAATCGTTTGGTGAAAATTCGCTCTGAGACTCGATGGCGTGCTGTCTTTTCTACTAATAATTCGTGGGAAAATTAAAAGAAATTCATAAAATCTTTGCTTAATAGATAATACAAAATCTCATTTATACAATTCTCAAGCATGCGACCGCAGGGTTTTGAATTGGCTGCACTCTGTGCGCTTCAAGTGCAATTTTTCTAGTTTTTAACCAATAGCAAAGGTGGGAATCTAGGGAAAACATACTCGGCATAGCCAGTTGAAAACCCTACTAATGTTTTTAGTGGCGAATTTGACTCGCAGTAAAAGTGCACAATGAGTCTATATTCCCTAGCCTACAGCCAATGAAAAAGCTACAAAACTACACTTTGTGTGCACTTTTTCTGTATATAAAATAGTCGAATTCGCCATAAAATAGTGCACACACGAGATGTTGAAACGAACGTTGACTGATGAAACCATTAAAGATTACGGTCCCAGAAATATATTATCGCATTTTTTCAGATATTAGGATTTTGATCTCAGATGTTTCTCAATTGAAGTAATATTTCATAGGAGGATGTTAATTATATATTGAGGAAAATTAATATTCTTTCCGAGCCTTGTGTTTCCCGGGCTGGCAGCGCCATCTAGCCTGTCGCCTATGTTTGGATGAATAGCACACAAGCAGAGTCTTAAAAAATACGTGTGTAAAGTGTCAGTTGAACGGGAGTTGGAATTTGTGCATTTTATTTATTAAAAAGGGAAAAATCTCCACAGTTAACGAGTGATATTAGCGTTAAACCCTCTGACCAGGATTGAACGTGAAGACACGTGAATCACGTATGACTAAAAAGTGAGTAAAGAAAAAAACACGAATTACCTGTGCGGCGTTTGTCGCCGAAACCTGCAGCGTCGTTGTGTATGTATGCGTGTATCATTAAATCACATCAAACAGTTTGGTTAAAAACTTTTCTACATACGATAAACCGAATTTAGGATGTTTCAATCGCGTAATAGGTGTGTGATTCGTTTACAGAGTTGTTTATCATCAGAGGAAAAAAGAGTACACCTTCCCCTTAAAATTGTTGACTGAGAATCAATTCATCCTCTTTGTAATAACAACGATTAAAAATGCGTTTCGTATAACCTTTCTTACCAACTATTAGCACTATTTTTTTTGCTAAAAATAATAAATACAACATGGCGGTGTTAACGCAAATCGGTCTCGAACCTAACCTCTAAAAACTTCAGCAATCTCTTATTATTATCTGTTGACAAATCTCAAGCCGATTTAAACATACATTCATTACAGATTTTTGGGAAGATGTACGATGGAATAATCTTACCTAAGCTTCCCGCTAACGAGGCTTGAGTCATTGTTAAAATAAACATCAAACTGCAAAATAAGAAGTGAGCAAAATCATAATCATGGAGCAAGACACAGAACCCGTTCCAGTGACTAAAGACTCGATCGTTCCTAGTTCTATTGAAGCTCAACCAGAAGCCGAGACAGATGTAATGTATAAAAATACCAAACCGCAGGAAAACGATGGTCTTACAGGCTCGGAAAAAGCTATAGCAACAATTGACGATATAAACAAAGATCCCGTACCCCCTGAAAGCGGTGAGATTAATCTAGAAGATATTCCTAAACATGATGCAGATACTGCATCTGTTCCTAAGCTAGTTGATTCGATAAAAGATGAGAAATTGATTAAGTCATCTAATGTAACTGACCTAGTGTTTGACGAGAATGTTGAATCCAACGAGAATTCCCTTAGCTTAAATCCTCTTGACTCGGAGTGGAAAGATACAGATGTGTCTATGACGTGTGTAAATGAAAATCCAACTTCTAAAGCAGAAGAACCTACTCTAGTTTGCAAATCTCCGAATTTAGAAGAGACGTCCGAGCCAGAGAAGTCAAATTTCGACACAGTAGAGGAGAGTTCAAAACTACCATCCCCCGAAAAATCAGATAGTTCTGATGTAGAAAAGGCTTTAGATACTTGTGCTGACGATACAGCGATGGATAAAGAATTCGAATCTGAAAAATCTGTGGACAAAACAGAGGAGACTTCGAAACTCCCATCCCCTCAAAAATCGGATGATGATCCTGATGTAGAAAAGGCTTTAGATACTTGTGCTGACGATACAGCGATGAAACAAGAACCTGATTCCAACGAATGTGTGGACAAAGTAAAAGAGAATTCAAAACCTTCATCCCCTCAAAAATCAGATAGTTCCGATGTAGAAAAGACTTTAGATACTTATGCTGACGATACAAAGATGGAAAAAGAACCTAATACCGAAAAATGTGTAGAGGTAGATATAACGCAACAAAAAGTATCTGAGCCTGATGAATCACTTTGGGATTCGAAAGATGGCGGGGGTGGTGAAACTCAGAAAAAACCTGAAGCCACTGAAAGTGCTGTAGATTGTGATACAAAAAAGTTGGAATCGGTAAATTCAGAGTCTAGTCTTGATGACCAGGAGAAAGATACGCTGGCAGAAAAGAACGTGTCTGTTGTAGAGCCTGAGAATACAGAGTTTGTGCAAATATCGCAAGAGGATAAGCATGACGAATCTCACATAGAAAATCAGTCCATAGATAATGCAGAAGATCCATTCGGCGGTGATAATGAGAACTCGGAACATCTAGACGACGATAATATGGAGTCTGATAATCTTGACGGCGAAATTGCTGACCTTCAGAAGCTTGGGGACCAAGCTGATAACCTCCAGGATGTAGTCAAAGCTAAAGACAACTTTCAGCCAGACAAATCTAAAGATGATTTGAGCAATGAAGTACAGAGTAAAGCTGACAGTATCGACCCTGTGGCAGATGTTATATCCGATAACACTGTTGACGAAACAGCAAAAGTGGAGGAGTTAGTTACGACTCCTTCGATTGAGAATGAGGACAAATCGGAGGAAAACCACAAAGAGGCTGTTGAAGAACGAGATAGTGGAGAAGCCTCTGAAGGAAAAGAAATCCCTGGAGATGAGGAGACCCAGAAAGATGGTAAAGAAGGAGAGAAACTTTTGGCTAAGGCAAGCCTTCCACCTTTAGAGGCTGAAGACATGTCACCTGAAGTTCTTCCTGGACAGGATGATGAACTATGTATTATTCCTGATAGTATGAAGGTCATTTTGCCGGGTGAAACAGCGGAGAAGACGAGCGAAGGCATAGAGAGTCAGAAAAAGTCAGAAGAAGAATCAGTAGAGAGCAACGCGGTAGACTTGGAAAAAGTCATGGATGACGATCAGAACGTGACTATAGTGAAAAAACCAGTTGTAACCAAGGCGATATCTGGGCAGCTAGTTCCAAAGAAGGGAAGAATTGTGACCGTTAAGTCCAAGGGTAGCAAGCCTTCTTCTGCTGATGTTATAAACCTAGATGATGATCCACAAAATTCAGAGTCTGAGGGAACTAAGCAGAAAGAGAAGTGTAAACAATGCAATAAAGAGAAGTCGTGCAAAATAAAGGTGAAGATCGGTACAGATTGCTTCAATGTTTGCTCAAAGGAATGTAGGAATTCATTTAAGGCAGCTAATAACAAAGCAACAGATATTCCGAGCGATGGAGTTAACTCAAAACGGGAAAAGAGATGCGCTGGGTGCCTCTTGATCGTCGATGCGAATGACGAGAAAAATCTTTCCTGGGAGACAATGGAATTTTGCAACGAGGAATGCCTAGGCAAATTCCAAACCAAATACGGAAGCTATTGTAGGAATTGCAACGGTTCCGTCCAGGCGGTCAGCCTAGGAAAGTACTGTGTACGCTTTGGGTATGACGTCAGGCAGTTCTGCTGCTCAACATGCTTAGAGGAATTTAAAAAAGGATTAAAAGTATGCAGCTACTGTCAAAAGGATATCAGTTCCGGCACAGAAGGCTTTTTAGCTCCCGTGGGAGATAAAGGACAGTTTAAAGACTTCTGCACTCAGGATTGCATGGAAAAATATTCCAGAATGAGCTCCAGTGAACCTCCGGCATCAGTGAAAAAGTCTTGCAGTGTTTGCCAACAGGTGGGATTTAGTTTTTAGCATTTACAATCTAGTCGAGGCCGATAATAAGTCCCCGAGATGTAGGTCTGTTCTGAAAAAAGAAAGTTTAGACTTGCCTACCTGGTTGGAAAAGTATACATTGACTTTTGCTCTTCGATCAAGTCCTACATCTTCAGGGACAGAAAAGATACATATTTCGTTACATCTACATGCATATTCATAATCCTCTTCATTTCTTTTTGTAGGAAAAAATTGTCCACTGTGAAGTGCAAATTGATGGAGGCACTCCCGCAGCAATATGCAGCGATCCTTGTTTTGCGGCATTTAAATTCGTGAACAAGGTCGACCCAGATCAATGTTCGACATGTAAAAAATTCTTCCAATTGTTGAGTAAAAAGAATTTTGTTGTCTTCTATGAAGGAGAAGCGCACATGTTCTGCAACAAAACGTGCCTCAATGTTTTCATAATAACTAATAGAAAGATCGTACCATGCAACTGGTGCAAAGTTAAGAAGTACAATTTCGATATGATAAAGAAAGAACTCAAATCTGGGCAAGTTATGATGATGTGCAGCCTGAATTGTCTCACCCTATATCAAGTAAGTGGGCCAACGGTTATTTTAGTTGAATTTGAATTTCAAATTTAATCAAACGCATACTGAATTTTGCAAATCGTGTTTATTTTTCAGGTTTCCATTAACGCTGTATCCGCGAGGAGAATAAACTGTGACTTTTGTAAAGAGTTCTCACAAGCACAGTACCATCTCACCATGTCAGATGCAACAATACGAAATTTCTGCTCGTACAAATGCGTGATGAACTTTCAAAGCCAGTACACCAAATCCCCGATCACCATTCCATCCAGCGACGATCCAGTACCAACTGGAAATCCGAAAAGATCAATCGCCCAGCAGCGATCGGTTGTACAACCTAGTCAAAAGCAGCCACCTGACCTTCAGAACAAAAGCTTACCAATTATTTCTTCCGTTACAAGTCTTGCCTCAATTGCAAACGGACAAACTTGCAGCCCGACTACGCAGCAGAATCAAACCAACAATATAGGCACAAATGTCTCCGTCCAGAGTCAGCCACCTCAAGTCCTTTACACGCAACAAATCATAAGTAGACCTGCTAGTCCCACAAAAGTCCACAACAAAGTAACCCAGTGCAAGCCGCTGATGCACACAAAGGGTGTTTCTGTCCGACCTCACCCCTGCACAAAGTCAACGCAAACCGAAGACACGCCACAAATTTTGATACCAATCCCTGTTCCTATTTACGTTCCATTTCCGATGCACATGTACAGCATGCCGTTCCCCGTACCTTTCCCATTTCCTCTACCCATTCCAGTTCCAATATTTATTCCCACTACTAGAAATAGTGCCAAAGGCATATTCAAGGAGATAAAGAGAATACAGGAGAAGATACCCGCAGATCCGTTTGAGGCAGAGCTACTGATGATGGCGGAAATGGTTGCAACTGAGAAAAAACGCAACGAGAGTGATTCAGATTCCGAGGACGATAACAGGTGCGCTTTTCTGATGAGCGCATTGCATGTTTTTTTGAATTTCAAAGGAAAAAATTCTACAATTTGGTTGCCACGTTCGATTTTTTTTACATGACAATCTCTGTGCCCACAGAGACGACGTTGCCGATGTACCTGCCAACTCTACCAGCGATGGTTTTAGTCCTGACGGTGTAGATTCGAGTCATGCTTTTGGGGACGACATGCTTCAAATGGCATTAAAAATGGCTACTGGAGAGCTGGACGAGCCTGCGGTTGATCTCGAAGCCGCTTTGACCCCAAATACTATAACTGCTACACAGGCTCCTCCCCAGCAAGATTCTGCAATAGACGGAGATGGTAAATAAGTAAAAGTCATGCCCTAAATCAATGAGAGAAATGTGTTGTTCAACTTCTATCTCTCTGCTCCGTAACAGTTCAACCTGAGAGACTGATAACTTCAACTCGTGGCCGAAAACGCATGGTTCCCTACAAACCACGCTCTACGCCAAGTAAACGTGGCAGAAGAGTGTCTGGGACAAATGATATACCCCTAATGCCTCCTCCGGAGCCGCAGCTGCCGCCGCAACCAAGAATCATGGAACCCATAGAAAAACCAGATGCCAACATGGCTCTAAAATATACTTTTGGAGTCAATGCTTGGAGGCAATGGGTAAGAGAACAATGAATAAGCACTTATCTAGAGAACGAATTTCCAAGAATCAGAATTTCAAAATTTTTCTTTAGTGTGAGTTAAAGACTTTTGAGGTGTCTCTGATATTCAACAGTGAATAAGATTCTAAACATTTTAAAGAAATTTTTTCCACATTGTTCTTAGAGAACTGTAACTTTGATATTTTGTCAGATATTATTTGACCATGTTCTGCTCTCGTTTGTGCTAACTATTCGTTTAATATATATTTTTGGGATTTACAGGTGGTAGGCAAGAATGCTGAATTAGAGAAGCAGAGTACGCCTGCACGGAGAGTGAAATTATTTAAAACCGATCTATTACAGTTGACTGCTGATGAGTTGAATTACTCGTTATGTTTGTTTGTAAAAGAAGTGAGAAAACCAAACGGCGCTGAATACGCACCTGATACTATATACTATTTATGTTTAGGTAAAAAAATTTACTCATTTTGAACGAAGCTTGCTTACATTTTCCTTTCTTTACTTTCGATAGCATGTCTTTGTAGTTTTATTTCTAATTTCCAACATGACTGTAATGTTAGAAAAATTTTCAGGTATACAACAATATCTATTTGAAAATAATCGAATAGACAACATATTTACCGATTCTTACTACGAAAAGTTCACAGAATGCTTGAATGACGTTGCTAAGAAATTCTCTGTGTTATACAATGACGCTCGTGAGTAAAAATTAGGATTTGATGTATGAAAAATTTAGAAAACTTATATAAAACGAGGCGTTGATTAAATATTCCGAGAATAATCTTCTTCTCGATCTGACTTCCAGAATACATTGTAACTAGAGTGGAGGAGGAACATTTATGGGAAAGTAAACAGTTGGGAGCTCATTCCCCTCACGTACTACTTAGCACATTAATGTTCTTTAATACGAAGCACTTCAATCTCGTGGTAAGAAAAAATTTAGAACTTATTTAGATTTCTTTATTCAACCGTTGAACGCGACATTGCTGTAACGTGAGGTTGTAAGAATTTAGTTTTCGCCTTTTTCTAAAGTACATTATATCTCTACTTTCAGACTGTAGATGAGCACATGCAGCTATCGTTTTCACACATAATGAAACACTGGAAGCGGAATCCTGCTGCGCAGCCTGCGGCAGTTGCTGGGAAAGCTCCTGGCTCGCGTAACGTCTTGTTACGTTTTTATCCTCCACAATCTGCCTTGGGTAAGATACGTGTTTTGTCCCATTTAGAAAGATGCATGTAATCGTTTAGCGCGTAGATAATCTCATTATTGTTTAAAAAATGTATTTCACAGAAGCGAATTCAAGGAAGAAAAAGGTTTACGAGCAACAAGAGAATGAAGACAACCCATTAAGATGCCCTGTCAAACTTTACGAGTTCTACTTATCAAAATGGTAAGATTGAATCTTTTTTCTACAATCGTTGGTTTTTAAATGTGGGAAACGAAACAACAATATGGGTGTCACAAATTTAGTAGGATATTTGCAGGTGACTGACGTTCAACTAAAAGTCACAAATTGATATAAAATTCATAAATTTCTAGGAAATAATTATTCCATTACTTTTTTTTCACTATTTGCTTTCCCGTTTTTTAGCCCAGAGAGTGTAAAAACCCGAAACGACGTGTTTTACTTGCTGCCAGAGAGGAGCTGCGTACCAGACAGTCCGGTGTGGTATTCAACGTCTGCTCTAGCGAAAGAGCACCTAATCAAGATGCTTTACCGAGTGAAGATGGTAAAAGAAATCAACGTCGCTTTATTGACCAGTTAACTCTTCCAATTACATATATTTTATTTTTATTAAAAAGCCAATAAAAAAACATTTTTTTTTCTCATCGATATTAGTTCGAAGTAGCTGATGAAAACTTTTTGCATGTTGGTTTTCTTTTTGCCCGCATCCACATCATAACGATTGATAAGATCAGTACGCCTCCGGATGTCGATTGAAAAGTGTTATTAAAGATTATCAGAACCGAAAAGCGAGATTCTTAATGGATAATATAATGTGTAAATTGTCGGAGGTTCATTTTTTCAAAATACGACAAATGCATATGGAAAAAATTCCGTTACATCAAATTTAATTCTATAAAAAATGATTTCACAGATATTCAAATTTGAGAAATTGTACAATGATCGTTCCGGAATTTTTTGACAAAATGACGGTAGGTTGACAAAATTTTGTACAAAATATAGTTATTAATAGACAATTTGAAGTATATCAAATTTATTATCTGTTGGGTGCGATTAGGTAGAAAACAGAAAGAAAGAAATGGAAATGAGAGATCGTTTGTGAGAAAACAAAACGTGCAGATATGTATTTATTGTTATGAATTTTCGCATCACTGTTGTTGTCTGCATTGTTCAGACCAGACATGTACAGGATGATTTTGCATAATGCCTGTTGTAGTTTACTATTCGTACAACTTATTTACTTCATTCATTATTATTCACCATCATTTTTTATCGTTTAAGGTTTTAAGTCAAATTTAGTCTTTATCAAATAGAAGATGTTATGTTACAAAACCTGACGTACTATCACGACAGACTACCATTCTGTTTTTGAAAGAAGTCAAGCGAAACAGAGTAGAGTAAAGTGAAAAAAAATATCGAACTTCGATCCATAGACTATTATTATTATTATTATTACTATTCGATGTAAACAAAAATGAGAAAAAGAAAAAAACCGTATTGCTAGCTGCTACTCCTCGGTGATGATGATAGTGATTACAGTAGTTCTAACAATAAACATAATATACTGTAAGTTTACTTCACAGTATAATTTAATTGTAAAACTTAAACCTAAATATAGCATTATAACAGTTTTGTATATAAAAAAAGAGAAAGTCTTGGTTTTATTTTCATATGGAATGAATAGTATTAGTTTTATGCTCTCCAAGGGTATTACAATTTTTTTGAACGTAGCAGTTACTACAATTGTATCCGCATATAATTGGTGCAAGAACCCCTTTTTTTTTGCAAAAAAAAAAATTGTCAAGTTTTCTCAAAAACTGGACAAACAAAATTTTCCGCACCAATCAATAACTTCCGTGAGCGCAAAGGTTTATAAAACTTGTTTCATACTCGAAAAAACATACTTGACACATATTCAATCGTGTTTTAATTTTTTATTTGTGTAATCATAAAAATGATACTTTTTATTTATTTCATCTACATGTCAACATAATTGTGTGTACGTTCGTATTTTTGTGAAATTATCCTATGTTGGGTTATCAGAGCGATTGAATTTGCGCTTGCGGGCCATCTTGCGTCTTGCTATCTCAAGCTGGTGAAGATCTGCATACACTTCAGCGAATATGTCCTGCTGATCTTCGATTGGTATGGTTTGACTGGAATATTGATAATGAATTTGAATCAAGATTTCAATTATTTGTGGTCGTTGCATAGTTGATATTTTTTGCTCTGGCAAAAAAAAAAAAAATTACCGGTAAATTTTCATTAGATCATATTCCTCCCAGGGTTTCTTATGCTCTTCTGCTTTCCTCCTACGTTTTTCGTTTACTTCAAATGGTAGGACTCCTTTCAAATCCTGTCTCTCCCACCTCTCAAGCCATGGCGGAGGCTTTAAGGGTACCTTGAGCGTGTTAATAGGAACGGGAGCCGATTCGTTAACGATTTCTGGCTCCATATCGAATGGAAAAGTGCTGTACTCAATAGGACAATCACGTAGGTAAAATAATTTGTCATCAAGTCTTTTCTCCAATCTGTAAATGCAACATATAAACATTACTTCGGGTTCAGACTTGAAATGATTCGCTGTTTTTCTTCCATTAAACTTACCATGAGTTTCATTTCAAAGTAAAGAGAAAATTGATAAACCAACCAGCGACATACCTAAGACATTCTACTTTTTGAATTGTCGGATCGTACATATAGTACACGACTTCGATTCCCTGTTGGTCAATGGCGTTTCTTAGTCTAAAACTAGCTCTCAAGCCACAGCCCTGTCTTTCTATACAAATGCCAACAAATCTGTTGACCTTTCCAGTAGCGTGTGAGTCGGAAAGTGTAACAGCAAGGATAGAGCCAACATAGAATGTTGGAATGTCTATGTGAGCCCTCCGTGCCATCATATCCATACGCTCCAATTTTTCCCTCGTTGAATTTCTATAGGCACCATTTGGATCGGGGAGAAATTCGGGATACTTGAATCTAAATTCGAGCGGGGCGGTGTTTTCTCTGTCATCAATTTGTCGTTTATCTTCGGCATTTTCCTTCGGAGATCTTGCTTGGCTCTCGATAGCCTGGGACGACAGCCAGCGACAATCTTTTCCAACTAAATAAAAAAACGATGTAACGGTTTAATAGTTTTCTCCGGGATTTTCCGGAGTGTAGATATTGAGGTTAGAAAACACAAGTCAGTGAGTAATAACTGCTGAGAAAGATTTTCGGGGAACATCGTTATGATTGGTGACTAAGGCGGTCTAATAACGTGTGTCAAACTTACATAGCGATTTGAAACTTTGTATATTCTGTCTTATATCGTGGGACAAAATTCTGCCGACAGACGCCATGTTTTCAGGCGACCATCTACGAACACTCAAATCACTGGTCTCTGTACTACCGAGATCAGTGCCTGAAGTGTATTAATACCAGAACGCTCACAGCGGTTTTTTAACGTACCAGAACGTGCGTAAATAATTGATAATTGATCAGGAAATCACCACATTCAACCTGCAATAATCGACAACAAGTATGCCCAAATCCTACCTCGTGATGAATAATATTCAATTTTGTAGTGAAAAACATGCAAATTATTCGCAAACATAACTTCTATCGCGGTATCGAGTTACATTCATAATTATACGGTGCGTGATGGGTATTTAGTAAATATATACCCAAACGACGTATCGCAGAGACGGATGAGCTGACGATAAACGTCGATTCAGTTTTCACGGTATGAATCGGACCTAAATTTGAGTGAAAATTGAAAATACGAACGCCTGAAACGACGTGTAACGGCAACCCGCCACACACGCTTAGCCAACCAGTCCGAACTAGTCGGCAGTCGGCACACGGAGTCATTCGCGTTTGGTCGTCGAGCGGGGACCGACGCAGTTGCCGAGCGTCGCGGCATTTAAATCGGAATATTCGGAGTGTATACGCGAATAGTTTGTGAAAGCTGTCCGTCAAACGCTTGGACGAATAAAACAGAGATAAAAGTGATAAAGTTAAGCAAATTCGACGATATAATCGGGAATGAAGAGAAACTTTCAAGATGCCTTGGAAGGAGGTTACGGTGATAAGTTTGCGTTAATAGTATCGCAATAATTTCTAATTAATCCGGTTCAAGTCAATCACTGTGAATTATCGAGTTCAATAAATAAGAAATAAATGGAAAGACAGAGTGTATTTGGTACACGGGCTAAGAAGTCCATAACTGCGTGCAAAAAAAAAAAAAAAAAAAAAACAATCGGAGTGTGTCGCGAGTAGTATTATATATGCAGTACGATGAGTGCAGTTCCACCGGGTGAAGGAAGTTACCAAAGTGTGAAGTGTGAAGTGAAGTGAAGTGAAGTGAAGTGAAGTGAAGTGAAGTGAGTCCGGTGTAGCGATATTCACATCGCCGAAGCAGGAGCTGCAGATGGCAATGGTAAGGATTAGTCGAGTGCAGAGATCGTCGGCGAGGCTGTATTACGGGTGAGTTATTGCTTGGCTTTTAAATTGCGAATCATCAATTTCCTTGCCTCGTTTTTCTTTACACACACATTTGCGCAACTACGCACTTCGCGATGTGTGATGTATGTAGGGTTATGCTGCTGTCCGGGTAGCACACTTATCCAGAGGCTGATTATCATTCGACTACAAAAAGTCGCCATTTTGTCCAATTACAGAAATGTCGACAAAATGTCGGATATTTTTTAATAGCTATGAAACGTAAAAGAATGGACTTCAACTTGACACGCAGTGTACTTTATATTTACGAATGGATGTTGTCTTTACCATGACATTTCGGAGGATATTCGCGCACTCTTTTCCTCGTCAGTGTACAGTCAACAGTCAACGCTCATAATATGCTTATTTCGAGTTGACTTGAAATAGTTGCTTGAGAATTTCTGTCGATATTAAGTTAACTAACAGCCAACAATGTGCTACCTGGCTATGGTACCGAGGGGTTGGCTACGTCTGCTGACCTTACGATGAGGAGGATCAAAGAATCGTTGGCCTCCACGCCAGGAATATTACGATCTACCAGTTATTCTAAATGTATGTTATCATGGTCGTGCTTCGTATATATATTTACATGCTAGAATTTTTTTATCAGTATAACGCATATTGATTTCGATCGTTCGCCAGCATATCTCCGCTCGCACGATTCATATTGCGTATTCTTCGCATATTTTATCGTTGGCTATAGTTTCTGTGAATCTATTTTGTTTCTGAAAATTGCGTTTGTTTTACAATATCGTTCGGCAGCGTAGCGCGCACACGATTTTTTGATGCCAGCTTATTTATCGAAAATCAAGTATTGTTGACAAGTATGGGCAGCTTAAGGGTTCTACCCAACTGATGAGCAAAAAAAGGATTTTTTCAAGAATTTTTTAAATAAGTTTTAAAACTCTTAATATTGATACAGGTTTTGTTAGGCTTAAAAATACATTCTCGAATTACAGAGAATTTTTTTTTTATTAATGTTATTCACTTTTCATACATATAAATCGTTGTTGAAAATCAGTCTGAAAAAAAAGGTAGGTCTGCAGTGTTGATGATTTCTCGGAGATCGTTAACCTGAAACCAAAAAATCGATCGGTTTTAGATTCAGCATGTTAATGACCTTGGAATGAATCATACGTTTTTTGAAATTTTTATTTCAACTAAATTTTTTGACAAAACAAACGGCAAAAAAGCGGTCGTTTTCAACTTTTTAGAAAAATGGCCGCCATTTTGTTAATTTTGCAAATATCAAAAATCGCATGATTCATTCGAATGCCATTAGCATGCTGAATCTAAAACCGTTCGATTTTTTGGTTTCAGGTTAACGATCTCCGAGAAATTATCAACACCGCAGACCTATCTTTTTTTCAGACTGATTTTCAACTTCGATTTTCGTGTATAAAAAGTGATTAAAATCAATAAAAAAAAATTTTCCTCTTATTTGAAAGTGTATTTATTAAGCCTAACAAAGCTTATATCAATATTTACAGCCTAAACTTACTTAAAAAATTCTTGGAAAAACCTTTTTTTTGTTCGCCAGTTGGGTAGACCCCTGAAAGCGCCCGGATCGTTGGCTTTGTTATTGGATACTCACTGCCTTTTGTTTCCATTGTCAACATTCGTTTGGCGAGTGAGTATCGAAAACATTTGAATGTCAATCGCACATCTCTGGTATCATCTGCCTTACATCCTTCTCGGTGTATTTCACCGCGTTTCATGCGAATCAGCCGTACGGCGTGTCGCTCGTAGACGTCACGATGCGATTGCTTGTTACCACGGGCTACTTGTTACAAAGCCTCCGCCGATAAAGAAGCTACCGCATTGCTAGTACGGTTTCTCATGACCCCGGCTTACTTACCCGCCGAGTATTGGTTACAAAAATTTTCCCAGGGGTAACCGTCTCTAAATTCTTCCGTCAACGTCGTAGTGACGTCAGCGTCGCGTCATCCCAATGCCACCTGTTATCGAATGCGTTATTTGCGTACTTTGCGTACACACGTATGGATACCGTAGAACCTGTTCGTTAGTGTCGAGGCCCGTTAGTATTATTTTGATAATCTTAAAGACAATAACAAAGCGGTACTCGCGACGTGATCGAATAGCCGGAAACATCTGAAGTATAAAAACTATATTACCGAGGGCAAATAATTTCGAGTCGAATGTTGCTTGAAGTTGAAGAATGAACAGATGAATAGTACACCAGTGAATCGTCAACCGGTTGCGTTAGTCTTTAGTGTAAATTTTGAACATAACTAACGATAACGATAGTAACTGTAATTATGGTAACGTGCAATCGCGGTTGTAATATTCACTCTAACGATATGATAACTCTTGTGGAAGAGCTGCAGTGACACGTGTTTTTTCTTCTATTTTTTATTGTAGTAACACAGTAGTTTTATATCTCTCATTGGCTATACTTGAGGATAGATTATTAGTCAGTTAGTGTAAACGTTCACATTCCACATCTGCCAAATTGTTGTATCAAGTAGAAACAGTTTTTCTACTGTCATTTTATTCTCGTCATGATTTTTTGTCAACGTTATCTCAACCCTTCTTGTCTGGTCTCATTGACGCTTGCCGTTCTAGTCAATTTATCTTCTCAAACTTCGCTGCTGCAAAATTCTCAGGTGAGGTATATTCATGGATTACAAGCATTCTGTTAGAAAATCATGCGAGTTGCATTAGTTTGCTCGATGAAGTTTACTTGGAAAATAGTCGCGGTAACGATTTATTTCGCAGGTCAAGACGCCCTATCTACGTGAGAATAAATTCCATTTTAACGATTATAACGATTATTCTGACAACGAGGGTCGCAATAGACACAAGGCAAACGACAGGGAAAGAGGACCCCAAGCACCGCCGTGGTCTCCGTTACTCAGCAGAGACGTTTCACCGAGTCAAATCTCACCTGGCTCGAATACATTTGTCGAAGAATTGGATCCGAGTGCGTTTTTTAACAGTATAATACAAGCTTTACATAAATTTAGAGAACATTAATGAGTCAGGATCTGTGAGGCTGTGAGTCTGTTGCAAAAGTGTCTGAGAATGTTGTGAATTTATCCAATTAGATTAAAATCTAGAAATATTACTGCGAAATTTTTTATGAATATAAAACTTATTGATTTTTTCTCTACATAGGTATAATTTGGGACGATAAATGGGCTTCGAATATCACATTTGGCCAGTTATCCGCAGTCTCTATTGACCCAGAGGGTAACGTGGTAGTTTTTCATAGAGGAAGTCGAGTGTGGAACAGCGGTAGTTTTGGATACGATAATAAGTTTGACAGAGAAACAGGGCCGGTAAGAGAAAACACTGTCGTGCTTATAAACAGCGATAGTGGACAAAAGATTTTGGAATGGGGTAACAGCATGTTTTACATGCCGCATGGACTTACCGTAGACCATTTGGGAAATTATTGGATTACCGATGTAGCCATGCATCAGGTGTTTAAGTTCGATGCGAATGATCTCGTTGCTGAGAAGTTGCAAAATGTGAAAATTGGCAGAGAATTTGACGTCGAATTAAAACTCGCGGACAGTCATACGCTCGAGGAAAAGATTGGCCGATATGAAATCAAACCGTCTTTGATTTTGGGCGAAGCTTTCGAACCGGGCAACAGTAACACAAGGTTTTGCAAACCTACTGCTGTCGCTGTACAAAAAAATGGTGACTTTTATGTCAGCGATGGATACTGCAATTCGAGGATAATAAAATTCAATCCAAAGGGAGAGAGAATATTGACGTGGGGTCGGCATTGGGAAGGGCAAGGTAACAACTCTTTCTTCTCTGATTTTACTTGAAAGAAACTTTTTCATACATTCTAAAGCGTTCAGCTTCTCTCACAGCTACTTAGTTTTGATATGAACATCTGTAACAGTTTTCGCTCGCAATTTAAATCTAGCATGAGAATTTGTTGCGCTGTAATTGAAACAAACTTCTTACGCTTATAACTGTACGTATTCGACAACTCATGATAATAATTTTTTCTACAGAAAATCGTTACTTCTTGCCACCGTCGAACGCATTTTTAGTACCTCACGCGTTAGCGCTGGCGGAAGATTTGGGTTACATATTTGTGGCAGACAGAGAAAACGGGAGAATATCGTGTTTTCATACTAATAATGGAAGCTTTCACAAGGAATACAAACACCCTTCTATTGGTGATAAAATATACAGCGTCGCTTATGCTAACGAGAAAATTTATCTTGTTAATAACGGCGCTTTAAGATATCAGCAAACTAGGGGCTTCGTCGTTGATCTAAACAATGGCAGTATTTTATCACAGTTCGGCCCTCATCCAGGCTTGCAGAGTCCACATGACATAGCTGTTTCTAGTAATGGAGCACATATTTACATTGTTGAATTAGATCCGCACAAAATTTACAAATTTTCTCAAGGTAATTGTGGCTTACTCTTAACAAATATCGAAAGTATAATTTTAAACACTCGTTATTAACATGCGCTAGTGTCAAATTCTGCAAAACACAAAATTCATCCATCTCTCGCAGTTTGCTTCATTCGTTAGTTTGGCGAATGCTCAATTTTTTCCATAATACCCAACAAGAGACGAACAATTAAATTCACGTTTACTTTCAACAAGCAGTAATTACTACCGTGAGCAAGTGATTATCAGATTCGGAGCTTTTTTCTAAACATTCTGATTTCGAGAGCTGAAGTCTCCACTTCGTATGTTTAAATTTTACTTGCATTAGGTAAATTTTCTGTACCGGTTTATCGTTATTTCTAAACGTCTTCCACAGTGGTAAACTCAACAATTCAACAGCAGCAGCAACGTCGCAAGGAAGAACTGCCGTCCGCTGTTATTCACTCGTCCGTCACACCTCCGCGTCTCGACAGTCTACCTTCGAGTGGTATCGCCAGACCTGTTACTGCGAGTCACAAAGGAGTAACGGCGACGACGATCGTCTTATCTCTCGTAACCGCGGCTGTAGTACTCGTGGCACTCTGCTTTGCGATAGCGGCTATTATTGCCCGATGCAGAAAAAGAGGTAGAGTTAACAGATACGACGACACTGATGTCGAGTTCACTAAATTAGTTCAGGAAAATTGATGTCTAGAAATATTGTTCCTTTCTGTTTTCTGCTTCGTTTTTATTGATTATTTTTCTCACTTCTTACAAATTTTAATTGACTGAAACCGAAGCTTTCGATTACTTTATTAGTTTTTCTTTTAATTGCGGATTTGGTTGTTAAGGAACGAATTATTGCACCAGTATAGACAATTGATTTTACGAATTGTGATTCATTTCTATGCCTTGATGTAGTCTTATTTTATTTATGCAAATGCCTCTCTTAAGCCGGCACATTGCGGCACAGTCTTTTTTTTTTTATGCGTTTTAACCAACTGAATGTGAGTACTTACTGTTTTGCATGACATTGTATACATAATTTTGCGCAAGTGGAGGAATCGCTGGTCGACGTTAGATCTACTTAAAAAAAATTCGTTTTCTAGAACCCTAAACTTACCTACAGATTGAAACATATTTAAAACACATGCAAGTATATTGGGTGCGTGTGAAAATAACTAGAGAACGGAGTTGATGTCAACAATTTTGAAATTACCCTCTTTTGAGTTGTCTTTTTTTTTCGGGGTGATCGTTATGCAATGAAAATTGATTGTAGAATCACTGATATTTATTAGTCCAAATGTTGTGTATTCCAACATTAAATTTTCATACATTATTCAAGACGTTATTTAGTATTAACCAGTGAAAACATGTACTTAATTAATTTTCCACACAGGATCTGATGAAATTTAGATTTATTTTTTGTACATAATAACTTGCTCTCACTCGACGGGTTGTTTTCTCTTCTTTTATGCTACTCAAAGTTCCTGGATAAGTATTCGTCGGTGAGCGTGATCGATCGCACTGTTTTCGCTCGTATCGTTTAATTCGTTTTCAAGATAGATTTGGCACCTAATTTTAAAATTGACGCTGCAAAGATGTGATTAATTATTTCAACCATCTGTTCTACTGTTCCTTTATTTTCTATTTTTAATAAAAATAGTCAACAAAATGTTTTGTATCGTTTCAAGAAAATTCTTAAATCTAACATCTGATTGTATCCGCTGGGGAGGAACACATTATTTCATCCGTCCTTAGTTTAATTTAAACATTGCGATATTTAATTAGTTTAGTGTACAGTATTTTAGTTATTTTGCATAAATTATGTATCCATATTTATTATTTATCGTAGAAAATTATTGTTTATGTACTTGTGTATTACGTAATACAAGTAAACCGAAATTATACAATTTTTTATTTTATTCAGTTTAGTTTCCTTTTTGTTGCATCGTTCAAGTTCTTAATTCGCACTTTGATGGCACATTTTTCCAGTTTATTTATTTATTTATTTATTTATTTTTTTTTTTTTCTACAGAGTTATTCTTCTGTTCTCTTTTACCGATCGAAATGATCGTCTCGCATGATACGGTAAAAATCTTGTGTATCACCGTCTGTCGACGCTTTCTCTTCCAAACTTCTCTCAAATTCTTATCCTCTGCATGGTGCCAGGAGCGGCTGATTGAATTATTCGTTGGAAATCCGTTTTCTCTGTACCTTTTAACCATTTTACAGGCTGTTTGCTGACCGTTCGCCGAGATATGCGTGGTTGGGAATCCGAGAGGAGAGAGAATTTCAAACTTTCGAATTTTTCGGAAAACCGGAAGAGCAAAGGCAGGAAATTTTTTGACAAACGACCAAATACCCGAGACTTTAGCAAATTAAATACCGAACCCGAAACATCCGATGATGAAAATAATCTTACTAAATTAATATGAATATTTACAGTAACAAAAATTTTTCCACCCCGTCATTTATTCATTTCGGAGAACAAAGTTTCATCTTAAAAACGATTACGGTATCCTTGGTATTAGTAAAAAACTAAAATATTTCCCGGGAAAAATAGGTGAAAATTTTTAAGAAAACTGGTAATGAAAACTTGTTTTGACATTCCGCGTATGTGTTTTTTTTTTTTTTTTTTTTATGTTTTTTTTTCTCCCATCACCTTCTAACGAACATATTCTTTCGCGTGCCTAATATTACACATATATTAATCGGACGAATAAATTAAATGGCGACCAAAAGAAGTGCGTGTTTTATATTATTGTATAAGTTTAGAATATAATGAAGGAGATGTGAATTTAATTGTAACGTAAGAAAAATTGCTAAAGTGGACATAGTAAGTAGATCTCAGGTTTATTTATCGATCGTTCGAATCATTCAATTATCACTTTAAGAATGACTATATATAAAATATCATGCTGATTAATCATTGTGAAAGTGATCGTGATCGTCAAAGCGCTTTCGGCTCCATCGTTGCTTTTAATGTGACACCGAAAGGTTCGAGATCCCCCGTGTTTGTTTTTTTTTTTTTTTTTTCCATTCACATCGTATAAAATTTCGAGACATTCGGACTTTTGTCTTCGCGAATTTTTTGCGATAGTATATATATTATGCTGTTGAGATTTAATCCAACGACACCGATTGCAAGACGAGTTTGTTTTTTTTTTTTTTTTTTTTTTCGAGCGATGAACTGTCACCTGCAGGAGGAATTTTTATACTTTAAGAAGTAATGACTGATCGTTATTATTGCACTTCATTTGCCAAACGAGTTCGAATATCTAATTACAGGGATAAAATAGTACTAGAGACAAATCTTCACTGCAGTTCTATATGTGACATTTTGAGTTGATATTCTCTCTCTGTGATTTATTTCGTCCAAGCTCTCTGCACTTGATCCGAATTCTCATACCGATTGCTGATAATGGGAACTGATAGTATTATATACGACAAATACTTGTATCTTATAAATATGTGTGTGTGTATATATATATATATAGGAAGATTTTCACGTCCATTGGAACCTTTCAATTTTCTTTCGCCTCATGATCGTCGTATTTTACAAAGTCGAAACGTGACGACTCGGGCTTCGTCTCGAATTGTAAGTGAGTTTCATGAGATGATAAATCTTCGACCGTAAAGTATGAGGAACACGAAAAATAAATGTTGGAAGAAAAAATTTAAAAGGAAAAGACACTTACGTGAAGAATCTATATATGCGTAACACATATTGGTACGTTCTATAGCATCAAACATGTCTTACTATGCAAATTGTATATTTTCAATAAAATTTGGGTGTTTCTATACCGTATTGGACGGAGTTACAATTTCGACGTATCCATTCTCAAAATTTCATTTTCACGATCATTATTGAGAATTATTATTATAAATATTTGAAAAATTAGCCAAGAATGTGGTTAAAACGCGTCGGTAATCCAGAGCTCTACACTAGTTAGTTTTTCTGCGTCGGTAAGGCGGCAGACCAGCGATAATACCGACGATTTTATTATCGACAAACGGTAACACCGTTACAAATTCAAAATGACAATTGACTGCCGAGAATTTGTAACATTACATGAATGAAACTGTGAGCGAGACGACGAGGGAATCCGCGGGACAAGAGGTGGAGTCGGTTTAACGTAGTTTAAACGGCGCGAATTAACGCGTTAATTATTTTATTAAGTGGAAATATATGACGCTAAAGAATCACAAATATGCTCTAATCATTACCCCTGCGGTATTTATAGTGCGAATATATGCGAGCTTCGTGGCACACGGATAAATCCCGTTATTACGTATGTATGTATGTATGTATGTATGTATGTATGTACGTAAAATGCATAGTTTTTCTTTTATTTCTTCTCTCCTCTCTACGCGTACGACTTTTGACTTTACTAATGAGCTTATTTTACGACGATCGACACGTATGTATGTACATACATACATACATTGCTCGTTGCGCGCCAAGCCCAGTTTTGTAACGATGCCGTTTTTCTGGACTAAATACATAGCAACTACCGAATAACTCACCTGCGCTGTTTGCCTCATCAATTATCACCTCCCTCGACTAAACCGTTCGCGACTGAATTCTCGTAACGCGTTCGAAAGTTTGTCGATCAGATTTAAAAATAAATCAAAATCCATCGGAGACATGACGCAGCGGTACCAAGAGGTGAGCAACTATTTGCCAATTTGTTCTATAATATGCGATGTAACTATGACCAAGTATATATATGTAAATATGTAGGATTTTTTCTATTGATGTATTCTCAAACTCTCTCGCCTACATCGGTTCATCTTTTATTTTTTCATCAAATTAACCGCTTCTGCGGTTAACATTAAGCGTGTTAACACGAAAATTACTTAGAAAAATAAATAGATAAATGAACTTAAGGAAGAATATATGTATATATATATATATATAATAATAATAATAATAATCAATAGACTCGGTTATTTTGATAATCATTTATTTTATACACACTCAGTTGACTATACACAACTATACAACGATATAAACTTAAAATTTCTCTGTCTTCTGCCCATTGCTGTTGATTTATTTTTTCCCCACGTGTTGTTGTTGTTTTTTTTTTTCATTTTTTTTTTTTTTTTTTTTTCCTTTCGTTTCTCTTCACAGTTTATCGTCGTTTCACAGTTTTGTTCTTTCCTATTTTCTTTCTTACATTTCTTGTTCTCTTACTCCTGATTCGTTTTTTTTTGTTTGTTTTTTTTTTTCACGCCCCTTCTTTTACCTTTTTCTTTACTTTTCCACGCGCTTTTTGAGACGTTTTCTTTTTTTTTTTTTTTTTCTTCTCTCTGTAGAGCACAGACGTGGTATCAAAGTCACTTCGTAACAGTAAACCCACGTCTTGATATGCGTACAACGCAAAGCTAATGAACGATTAACAATCTTGTTTATTATTATTATTCATGTTCTTTCAATCCGGTTGCAGGCTGATTCATGAACAAATGCCATTTCGAGCTTTTGCGGCAAATAATGTTTGAAAAAAAATCAGACTGTCCTCTTAACTTCATGCACTTAATATAACACATGCAACAAATCGCAAACAGGCGAGAATGAATTTTGAAAGAGCGATGGATGATAAATTCAAGCGTGTAAAAGAACAGAATCATTTTCACTTTTCTGTGTAGAATAGAATATTTCTGTTTTTGTGATTGGTATGCATGATATGGGTTCGAATTTTTTTTTGTTTTTTTTTGTTTTTCAAATTCCGTAATCGTAAAGTGCCTAATTTTCAGCGTTCGAACTCGTTCGGATGAAAATTCTTGTCCTATACATTTCTCTCGATCTTTTTCTTTTTTTCATATCTTTTCCTATCACACACGCGTGCAACACGTGTATTGTATACATATGTATGCTTTTTGTGCTCGTAACTCGACGCGTAAGCACATACGTATGAATTGCGGAATACCAGCGATTATCGCCATTTCCTGTTTATTAGTACCGTGACTTTTTTCCTCCCTTCGTACTATCCGACGTTTCATTCGTAGGTGCAGGGCGAGCAACAGTGTAAGAATTTTTTACTTCGATTTAATGCCAGCGATTCATCCTATTTTTGGAAAGAATTTTTTCGCGACATAAAAATTAAAGAAACAAAAAATTATGTATACAGGGGTGAAGGCAAAACGGGTTACTTAACGAAATACTTAGTTTTCGAGAACTCGAATACGGTAGATCCTGTTTTTTTTCTCTCTTTTGTGTCAATAGTAACCAAAGAAAATAAAAATGATTTTCGGACGTCAGGGAAGAAGAAATTGTATTCAAAATTTTTGAAAATTCAAAATAATCCTCAATAATGTTTACAGAAGTACATTTTTGACTATTTAAGAAAATATTTTGAGAAACGAAATTGTTTTTTTTTTTTTTTTTTTTTTTTCAAATTTTAAGGGCAACCCATTTTGCCTCTCCAATATATTTCAACACGATTTTGCTTTTCTTACTATTATTACTTTCTCGTTGTGAAATTGTATTAAAAGAGTGAAATTAGAATGAAACGGAACTTTCAATCAGTGATCAACCCTGCACCTATATACAGGAACGTATTACGTACCTCTGTGTATGAATTTAATATACTTATAATATATATATATATATATGTAACATATGGTTGTAAGTATAATATATAATATTTTGTACATTAAAAATCGTATACGTTGTAGCTTATTACATCGACATAACTAATACCTGTGGCCTAATATTAATTAATGCTATATCATTATTCAACTTTATCTAAGATAGTTTCTCTTGTCTGCGTGCGCGTGTTTTTGTCTGTATGCGTGTGTGTGTGTCTCTGTATCTGTTTTTGTCTTTCTCGTTTTAATCATTTTTTCTTCTTCTTTTTTTTTTTTTTTCTGTTTCAAACTTTTATTACAACTGTTATTAATATTATTATTGTTTATTTTTAATATCTATGATAAATTCGTAACTAGAATAATAATCATTATTATTATTATTATTATTATTATTATTATTATTATTATATTGAATTCACATCCCCGTTATAAACGTGCGATTTCGTTGCCCGCGGGTTTTTCCTATATATGAGTATCTTCTGGTTTTCGTTTTTGCTGTCATCGTTTTATCGTAATATCATTACGCAGGATTTTTATTTGAAGAAGGGCAGAGGGGGTGGGGGGGGGGGGGGGGGGGTGAGAATAGAAAAGAGAAAAAAAGAACAACGACAAACCAAATACATTCGACGTGCCCGCGAAAATATCACAATTTAAAAGCATACTCGTGTGTCTTTTACTCTGCTTGCACTTCGTCGTACCTTATATAACATATTTACCGTGACTATACGCGCATGTATTTACGTATAATAACGATAATAATAAGAATAATAACAGTAATAACAATATTAATAATTAATTGATACGTTGCTCGTTGTTTGAAGTTTTTGTTTTTATTATGTTAACGACTCCGTCATGGTCTTCTAAGGATGTGCATGATATGTCGATATTAATACATTGGCGATAATTTTCTTTGATTTTATAAAGGGATAATTAATTACTAGATGAAATTTTGCATATCAAATAGTAAGTAATAACGATTATTATTGTTATTTTTATTATTATCATCGTTATTCTTGTGGCCTGTATCGATTACCAATTTATAAATATATATGTATATATAGATATATAGATATAACTTACCCCTGGAATTATCGTGACGTGTTTTTGTTGACGTACGTTATACATAATTTATTTACAAAAGTTCTAAATCGTCTTGAGATACTTATACAACGATAAAACATTTTATTATGCGTCAATTCATAACGCGCTATAGTATAATATAATTGTTATGTTATTACGGTCAATCAATTTCTCAACATCATTTCATCTTGCTAATCTGTTGAAGTGTTGATAAGTGTGTCGATGTGTTAATAATTGAATAATGAAAATTGAATGAATTATCGGTAAAATTATTATGAATTGAAATTCCTATATGTATATTGAACAGTGAAATTCTTTTACGAAGAAAACTGTGCAACGATTATGGAACTCATATTTGAAAATGTATTTAAAAAATTTTTTTTTCATTTCGATTCAGGATTCTTTTGCATTTTTTTTTCTTTTTTTTTTTTTGGCTTCGAAATTATACCTACGGGTCGTATACAATTACCAGCTGATACAGTATGATTAATATTATGTATTTTATAACGTTATAGTTGTTAACTTTATTTACAATGCCTCGTTTCTTGCAGTATAGGTATCATACATCTATATATATATATATATATATATCACTGCGTATTGTTATAGTATAGATAAAATATCGTACTTGCTGTGATGATTTTATAATTTATACTATTATTATTATTACTATTATTATATATCGTATACCTCAACATCGGGAAATTGCAGTTTATTTAAATATCTTGTATAATTAAATTACATTATTTTCCCGTCCTTTTCGTTATTGTTCTCTTTTAATTCTTCTTCTTTTATTTACTCTCCATTTTTTGGTTTCCAAATTCTATTGAGCGAAATTGTTTTTTTATTCTCTCATACAACCAAGTGAACGTTACTTTGTTGAACATAATTGTGTGTTTCGACTATTTTTTCAAGGGTGATTGAAAAAGAAAAGAGAGAGAAAAAAAAAACAACAAATTGAAGCTTGAGAAGAAGAGAAAGAATATCGGTAAACTATGTATACGCATAAATGCATACATGTATCGGTGATAAAAATACCGTATCATTAATCTTCAGACACGAGACAAGTCACAGAACGATATTATTCAATTTTCATTATTATTTCATGTTTCTTTGTTTCTTTATTTCTTTATTTTTTCCCACATTATGCTTGGTCAAAACACGATCATCAGGGCTGTCGCGTAGTATATATATATATATAGGTAAGAAAAATTGACGAGAATGAAGGGAATAAAAAGAAAATAGTAATAAAAAAAAAGAAACGAAATAAAACAAAGTCAAAATGTCAATTCAAAAGGGGTAAAAATAATTCGAGGAAGTATAAACGAGAGCAGCAAGCGAGTAAAAATCCTGGGCCATATGGGGGCGGGAGATCCGCCCTTAGTATACTGAACTGTACTCGAGATCGTGGCCGGTGTACTGAGGGGGTCCCGGGGGTGGAGGCTGGGGGCTGTACTGCTGCTGGGAGGCGTCCGACGCCCGGCGTCGCAACGCCGCGATGCTATGAGCGCCCCGCCAGTCGGTTGCCTCGCCGCTTCCGTCCGTACCGACGCAGGATACTCCACCGCCGGAAGCTGCCCCCGGGGAACCCTGACCGCAGTTTAAACCGGGACCCAAGCTGCCCGGTTGACCACCGCCGACCGACGAACTCCCAGGTGGGGAACCTCGGGACGCCGAGACGTGAACACCCCCTGTAATCAATGCGAATGATCCAAGGGTTAGTGAGGGTGGGTGACGGTTCCGTTTCAGAGGATGCTGCAGTCGATATTTTGGCTGGAATTTCATGAGCAGCAAAAATTAGTAGAGCAGAAGCGTTGAACACCATCCAAGCATTCTGATTGGTTGAATAATCTAACCTAACCTAACCTTAGTTGACCAATCGGAGTGCTTGGATGGTGGGAAATGCTGCTGCTGCTGCTGCTGCTACTGCTGTTACTAGTTTTTGCATCTCGTGAAATTCTAGTCTTACAGGCTAAGTTGAATGTCATTTGTTTTTACTGTCACCTGAGCTTGCGCAACATTAAGGTGTTATAAAGACCCGTTGTACACCTCAAAAACGCGGGGATACAAATCTCCTATACCGTTCAAGCGATCAGAGTGAAACTTTGGCAGTTAATGCCTTATTTTGGCAAAAAGTGGAGCGTCTTATTACTTTTTTAAAATTCTGAAAAAAAATTTTACAGATTGGTTACCACTCACAGAAATTGGCCAAATTTTCACAGTTGCACTGAATGGATCGACCTATTGGGTATGACGCCACTCGGCGGTAATGAAACACACATTTTTAGCCCAGTCCCATGAGATTTTATGGTGAAACGACGAAATGGCAGCTGATCTGGTTTTTGATTACGAAGATCACCGAAATCTCATTTTGGCGACATTTGTTACCGACATTACTCGCATGTCGGTAATGTATGCGTGTAATGTCGGTAAAAAATTACCGGCATGCATGAAAGGTCGGTAACAAATGTCGCCAAAATGAGATTTCGGTGTTCTTCGTAATCGAAAACTAGATTAGTTGCCATTTCGTCATTTCACCATAAAATCTCATGGGACTGGGCTCAAAATGTGTGTTTCATCACCGCCGAGTGGCATCATACCGAATAGTTTAAACGACCAATTTGAACACCAAATTTCTTACAGTGACGTTAGGTACAACGATCTTTTTGAAAATGTGAAAATCCCACATGATTAGATTTAATAAACGAAAGCTTTGGGTATCGACACTACGCTTCAAATTGCTTCAAAATTGTTGAAAAACACTGATTCATGCAAGAACAAAAAAAAGTTCACTTTCCATACCACCTGCTAACTTTCAAAAAAGAAAAAAATTTCTTTTCATCACCGCTGTATTCTTGGAATTAAAGCGGATAAAATGAATATTATACCCGGTAGTATAAAACAGCAAAGCAGAAGGAGCTGAGAAACATCGTACAAAGGCGACTAGCTACCTGGGTCAGCTTTTAGAGCTTCTCTTAAAAAGCAAAAAGAAGACATGAGCTGAGAAAAAACGATGAAAAAAAAGGGAAAACCGATTCATCCGTACGCCGCATGCAGGACGATCTCCGCGAAGTCGTATCCTGTATAAACAACGTGTAAAAACGACGCGTATATCCAGGAACATCCCACTTCGCGTGTCCAGGAAGCTTAGGTAGCTCTTGAGGATGCATATCTACTCCACACTTGCAGCGTCTCTAGCGACGGCTGCGCTTATGGGGTTTTAGGAAGGGTTGATTATGCGGCTCTGCACTACGGCAGCAACAGCAGCAGTCGTAAACACCTTGTGGGGGCGATCGGGCCCACCGGCGTTGAATGGGCCCGTGAAAATGATTTTATGATGCTCGCGGTAGCCGAAGGCAACCCGCCGGCACGATACCGCAGGCCTACGCTCATCTGTTTCGGGCCCCATAAGCCCCATAACGCTATGTACAAAAAATAGACTCGAAATTGCAATTTTTGGATATCAAAATTTTATTTTCACAATCGTTGGGGGGTTTTTAGTGGTCTTCATCCGGAAATCAAGCAGATTCCGAAGCAGCCTCAGCTGCCATCTTGATTTTATCGATCGAAGATAAAAAATTGTCAACAACGAAGTGGTAGAGAATTTAATCTTTTATGGGGTTGGTTGTGACGATTTTTAGTCAAAATTTAAAAATGACCGAGTTGTTTGACAACGAAAAATTAAAGCATAAATTCCAGATGGTGGCCGAAGATACTGCATCGAAATTCTGGATTTTTTTTGTATCCAACAAGTTTCACCCAACCAGAACCACGTGACGATACCTTCCCTGGTGGATATTAGTCACTCATGGACTTCCGTGACTCAACTTCTCGCGATTTTAATGAATAAGAATATACCGAAAGAGCTGCAGGCGCGATTCTCACAAGATTGTATAAATGAATAGTCCGCGCTTTTGCTAGTTTCTTGGAATTCCGAAATTCAATTGGGACCCGGACAATAGAAGTTTCTTTTTGCCGTGTGGATGGATTTTTACACAATTTCTGTTTACCCTTGCCCAATCTTTTTCAATTTGGCTTTTGAAAGGACGGCGATGATTTCTTTTACGTCAAGACGAAGACAATTAACCGTATACCTAAGTTCTTACACCACGGATAACGTACAGTTTTTGTCTCTGTCATGTTCAGGATTACAAATTGACAAGTCAGAATTTTTACGGGTATTGTATTTTTTCTTTTTCTAGGAAATATTGAATTCCAACGATAGTTGACTATTTTTTTTCACTCCCGTATCTGCCTTTCAGAATATTTTGCAAAGATTGAAATTCAGATCACTTTTCAGCTTTCATGTACCGAGTACCGACGTACCAAAATTTTATCTCGGATGAGAAATTTCTATTTATTTGTGTGAAACGGAGCAATACTATGTGATTTTTAATTCAAATTTATATGTTGAAATTGCACAATTTCCGGAGCTTTTGGTTATGAAAGCTACCAAACATTTTCTAATTGTAAGTTTTGTAAGAAAAGATCAGGGAATTCTGGATTTTTTAAATTTTATTCGAGTAAAATTTTTACTTTTCTGTTTCAGTCATCTTGATATCAGTTGTGGACACATTCATCCCTTATACACGGAAATCATGTTCCCGGGTGCGTCGATCATCTACGTAAGTTCAAATTTTCAAACAATGAATTATATTGACAAGTTTTTAAAACAATTAAATCGAAAACTTGTTCAAAGTTGGATTTTATTAATTGCGAATTAGGTAATTGAACCAATTGAAAGTCGAATTAAAAAATTCCCATAAATCGTACACCTGGGAAAATAGATTATGAAACGGCTAACTTTTTACGAAAAGTCGGTTACGTTGGCCACTACGGGCTGAATCTGCATTGCCGACGTAACTGACTGGTCGAAAAATTTTGCTATCCCGAAATGCCTGAACCTTCGGACTAACTTGTTTTCAATGCGAAACAAAATGCGAGTTCGATTCTATACAAATCACGTGGCAACGACTCCCAATCACTCACGTCGACCGCATCGCCAGTCATTGTCACACAATTCGTATAGAATGAAACTCGCGTTTTATTTCGGACCGAAAACAAGTTAGCCGAAAGCTTAAAGCATTATTGAATATTACTGTACAGTGACCTGCAAAAAATGTTGCATTTATAGTTACATCATAGACTGCATAATGCCGTGAAGTCTACAAATCGAATGACGAGCAAGCGGGCGAGTAAAATGAAAGATTTCATAGGTATGGATCAGAAATGCAGGTAGACCGGCATGTCTTATGCTTATTTACGTATGAACGTCGGTTCGTATGTATAATAACTCGAAGTGCCGACTACCGTGGTTGCCTGCCTGCCTGCCTGCCTGCCTTGCTGCCTGCCTGCCTATACTCGGCACTTTGAAATGTCTTAATTCACACCTCATAGAGTCTTGTTTGCATCGGTAGAGAGTCGATACAATCGGCGCAAGGAACCGGGAACGAGCGCTCGGAATATTTCCCCGCGTCTCGTCGCGTTGCTTCGGTTTGCCCGGTCGTCTCATCGTCCAGGGAGTGCTAATCATCGTTGAAAAACGAAAAATAAGACCCGCTCTAAAAACTGTTTGCTCACCGAGTTACCGAGCGCTGCGTAAAGGCGGGTGCCACGTCTCGCACCGATCCTCGTCTCGCCTCGCCTCGCCTCTCACCCTCCCACTTTCCACCATCTTCTTACACGTACTTCCTCACCTTGCGTGCACATATCTATAAGCCTCGACTATACTTTCCTAACCTCTTCATCACGCGCTTATGTATAATGCTTGTGCCTATTTGCTTATATCTGCAGCGCTTTTGCTTTCGCTTCTGTGCGACACGGTGTGTTAGACGATTTAAAACGTTGCTGTCGCGCGACCGTACCGTTTCGTTATTTAGCTCCGATTCGAACCTCTGAATCCACGGGGAACCCCCAATCATCCTTACAAGATTGCGCTCGCGGAGTTCTCACCTGAGTTTCATTCTGGACAAAATCCGTTATTGGACAAATTTGAAATGACACTCTGATTTTAACACTTATAATTACGTAGATTAATTATTTTGAGGGCAGATCATTTTACAGATTTAATTATGATAGAAATTTACCCTATAAATTATCTCTTGATCGCTTTTTATGAAATGTAATAGGTAGCAAGCGTTCATGTAGGATCGAAAATTCGAGAGACTGTAAGTGACCGAGTTCACTATAATTGATTCGGTTTTATTGGAAAGGATTTTTAATTGTCACGGTCAAATTGTTCGTGCATCATGCAAATACGTATTATACATACGGTATATGTATGTATATATGTATATGTGTATACTTGTAGGTGTCCATGCACATTGCACACTCTAACGAGTGGTAATTGGTACGATACCTCTGTCTCATGACATGTGATGTACGTGTACTATATATATATATACACCACATATCGCATCTATTACAGTTTACGTATATATATATATATATATATATATACACAAGTATACGAATGTCAGCACAGTTTTACAGGCCGTTTTACATTCCCGAGTCCTTGTTTCCGATAAAAAAAAATACGTTGGTTGGAAATTTGAAATTTTTCTCAATCTAGATTTTGTTTGATTTCTGAAACTAAGGATAATTATATTAACTATTAATTTGTATGTTAGGCACATGCGGTAATTAATATAGACTTGTAGAATAGCGAAGAAAGGAAAGTATTTTTGAAAAAGTAACTCGTCACATTCTACTATAATTGATCAACAAATTTTGATGTACCATTCCAATCGAGTCAGGATTTTTGGGAAATGCATGTTGATTTTACCGGGGCCAAAGGAGCTAGTTATTTTTTTTTTTTTCAGCTGTATATACATGCAGGTGTATAATCGAATGATAAGTAAATATTTACAGTCGATATTTGTATTACAACATAATATTAAGAATGGCAACGTTGCAATTGCCCGGTAAATATATATATATACCAATCACGTCTAGATGAATGTATATATATTTTTTTAGATCCTTTCAAGGAATCTTCTGCACGTCGGTATTCATACACGTCGTCATCCTTGAATCGATTGGTACGGTGTGTAGATTTTTTTTTTTTGTTTTCGTTTTCGTCAGTGAATGATTGTAACGGGTCTCTGATCAATTGCCCAACTCATTTTCAATTTCGAATTTGTGTTAGAGGCGTTGTTGGTTGCATACAGCGTGTAGGTATGCAAATGCGTGCATACACCGCATATATATCTATATATATATACCTACTGCGGTTATGTAAAATTTTTGAGAAAAAAAATGCAACAATGTGTGTATATATATATATATATATATACATATATATCTATACGACATATGTATCTTTATGTATGGATATATATGATGTGTACATATGCTGGAGTATATGAAGCGCGCGAGAGAATCTTTGAGTGGTGATTTGAGAATTCGAGAGTTCAAGAATTTGAGACAGAAACGTAAAGTTGGGTCCGTATGTTTGCACAGTCAGACCTCAAGGCGATCGCACCTAGGTGCGAGGTCTCTCCGGCTGTGTGCTTACCATTACGCCGCGGTGTAGCCAACCCCCCCCCCCCCCCCTCTCTCTCTCTCTTTCTCTCTCTGTATCTTCCCCCTTGCCCCCTTGACTCGGCAGTTAAGATTTTTCACGTTTTGCTTCGCTGTACGACTTTAGCTCAGGTCGAGATGGAGATATTGGGCCTTATAGATGTACCAAGGCAAAGTATGAAGGACGGTAGAAAGTTTGATGAATAATGAAGAAAATGGAATTGAAAGAAATAGTTGACGATTAGTAAGAAAAACGATGAAACTGGGAAATTGATGGTTTTTGTTTTCCAGAAAGTAGGTACGTGGTTGTAGGTAAATTTTCTAACTCGAAACCTTGTTGGATAGCTATTGTTTCAATGTTATTCATTTAAAATGACGAACGTTCGTAGATAGAGATATGAACGTGTACAAAACGATTTAATTTCCTCAAGTTCTCGACTTTCGGAACTTATAATCAATCGAAAATCAAACGAATGCTTTAAATCTATTCATCTCCATTGGGTGCTGGCTTCTTTTGCTAGAATTAGCTATGCAAATTATCAATGCTTGCAGTTGATAATTCGTTTATTATCCAGCGATAATTCACGTCTTATGATTCCATAGTAGAATTTTCGAAAAATGAAAACGAAAAGCTTGAGACAAAAAGTCGATTAACAGTAAACGATAATGGAGAGAAATTCAACCTTCCACAAAGAAGCGAGCGAATGGTACCGAAAGGGCCAGTGCAGTGCAAATTTCGCTGAACATGGCGAAGTTTCTTACGCAAATACCTGTTACTTGTTGTTATTAAAATTAAGGTGGATATACCTACCAAGGGAGTTTAGACCGTAGCTAGCCTGGTAGACCGTTTGCGACGGACTGCTTATTGGGAGACCAGCGTTGCCCAGACCGAGCGACGTGCCCAGACCACCGCCGCCTTGTTGGCCTAGCTGACCCAGACTTTGGCCAAAACCGCCCATCCCCATCCCGCTTTGACCCAGCTGCCCGAGTCCTGCGGGAAATCAGTGATCGTTGTAGTTATTGCCATTGGCCTAGGCGCGGCGATGCCCCTTTTTCGTTTGATTGTTCTTAGTATTTATTACGTTTTTTTGGCAATATATTTCATTTTACCAGTTTCTTTTTTGGACGTACACTTGTCCGCAGTGATTCTGAGACGGCTAAGTTCTTGGACAAGTCGGTTACGATCGTTCTGGAAAATTAACTCGCAGCGCCACCGTCGGTCGAATGAGAAACAGGATCAATCTTTGTAAACGTAACACAACCCATGGCCGTAGACTCTAACCCGATAGTAAATAATTTGACTGTCACGGGTTATGTTATGTTTAAAACATTGCCAACGTGATCGATTTGTCGAAAAAAATTATCTGTCTCAGAATCGGTGTGGACAAGTGTACTGTTTCTAAGTGAATTAAGATTAATGCTCTGCGATTAATCGATTCATGGTTTTTCCGATTAATCGATTTATCGGAAAATCGTTAAGCAAAATCATCGATTAATCGATTAATCGCACAGAACTAATTAAGACGGGATGCATATTTGTAGGAATGGGATAAATCGGAGATGCGGACATCGACTCGTGGTTTGGACTTAATGAGTTGGTTTTTTGTGTTTTTACTGACCCGGGCCCATTCCCCATCGATCCGTAGGTGCGTGGAACATCCCGGTGGCCCCGCAGAGTTCGGCAGAACTCATCGCCCCGAATGGCGGCAGTCCGTGGGACGGCAGCAACGATCCTGGTGACCTGAAGACGTTCGTGGTTTTCTTTCGTTTCTTCCATTTTGCCCGACGGTTTTGAAACCATACCTGAAAACACCGTTAAATAGTAGGCTTTCACTTTTTTTAGTTTTTATTTTTTATTGTTTTTTTTTTTATCATTGTCAGTCGATACTCGGTAACAATCCTAAGTTTTAATTCTTCACGCTTTGCTTATATTTGAGACTTTGATCTATCAAGCTTGATAGTAGATTCAAGTTTTAAATGAAGTAATAATGACAAGTGAATAAAATTTGGTAAGCTAACGAAATGGTGAACTTGAGGTTACACGTGAGTAACTGTACCAAACACCATGATGTCTCACTGATTAACACTCATCAGTCACTGTACCAAAACTCAGCGATAGCGGAAATTCAAGATCGATCAGAACTTTGGGTAGATAATTATTCGGATTGCAGTGAAGGCGGAATTAGTGGGTGATTCATAAACTGTTGTTCAAAAGTAGTTTCAGACCTGACGAACATGCGTTTTAACGAGAAATCGTACAACAGTTGAGAGTCCTGATGTTCAAGGGTTTTGAATTCAACCATTCTCGAGTCAGTGGTTGCAATTGTATAATATTAGATATAGAACGGAAGTGAACGAAGAAAACGGAAATCTCAACGTGTCGCTTGGTATTGAGCGTTTCTGTCGAGAACTTTTTCTCTCGAAATCTAAACGAAGATTTGCTATATACGGTGGCATTCCACCATGATATTCGTTTTCACGTTATACGTAGATATAGGTACAAATATCGATATGCATACACTAGCGGGTGTAATATGCGGTTGTAAATAATAGATGATGTATCGGGTGTGCGGCGGTGGCGAAGCCGCGGTTGATTTCGGCCACCCCGAACCACCCTCGACCCCTGAAAGCCGGCGGACTTGATTTATTGATATCGCATGCAAAGCCGGTCTACGTTCTCCGAGAACCCCATCCCCCATATCGGCGACACCATTGGTCTGAACAAAACGTTGGCTGACCAAGTCTGGACCCGACATACTAGACGTGAACTTACGTCGATGAGTGGTGCAATCAGACATGAGAAGAGCGGAAAGGGTGGCTGAAAACCCATATCGCAGATTCCGCAGGGTGGCGAGTTACTTCCGAGGCAGTTCTGCTACTGCAGGAATGGACAGTTTCGCTCGTATGTAAAGTCGTAAATTAGTACCACAGCACGGCATTACCACCGGCTAAGGTTGGTATATATGTTTGGGGGGGTTGCGATAGGATTACCCACGGCTAATTGGATATATGGGAACCGACGCTGTATCCCGTTGAACCGTTCACTTCCGCCGTCGACATCCCTGCTCGTATCCCTGGGCTATTCTTTACACCATTCGTTGTGTGAACGACCATCTTCGAGGAAGTTGTGACGATGTACTGAAATTTTTCTAAGGGTGTTACTCGTATCTATACAATTTGTGAAATTTACCCTTTTCGGTGAGTCGGCAATTTTTCTAAATGCTCGATGAAGTGTTTGAAGTTTGATCTTAACACCAGAAATACTGTCACGTTTAGAACTGATTTGGTAATGGCGTTTCAAACAGGCTAGTGATGGATTGGATACCGAATCTTGACATTTGTAGCCGGAATCTTAAAAAAATGGTCGGTATTGAATAACTTTACATTAGGTTGTAGGTACTAACAAGTAAAGTTACTCTGACTGAGAAAGAGTTTACGAAATTCATTCTCCACGTGTGTCTTTATTCTATGTCTTAAGAGTGTTCTGGATCGAACGTATCCAAAAAACAATTCCGAAACTAACGTTTGGTAGTAGAAACGGTAGGAGAACAGATTCTCATCTCTCTCTATCTAACCATCAGTATGAGTTAATGAAATAAATTTTTTGGAACAAGCTGAATGATTTCGCTTAGCTAGCCTCACTATAACTGTGTTCGGAAGTTGTCCAATTCAACCAGTTTCAATCGAATTTAACCTTTCCGGTTCACCGTATACGCAAAGATTCATTAAGGGTTGTTTTTTCTTCCTTCTCTTTTTCTCTCCCCTTCATGCGGACCTGCTGACTTTTAGGAAGTGATATTGTGGCGGGCGGGGGTCAGGGGTCGACTGGGAACGACCGAGCGGTTAGTCTTGCGTATTAGGATGCGTGAGGCGCGATCCCGCACCCCAGCAGCTAGGCACCCTGGGGTTCCTTCTTTCTCTCACCCGCCCGATCCGCCTGCCTTCTACTCTCTCTCTCTCTCTTTCCCTCTTTCTCTCTGGCCGCCACCTCTACCGCAGAGCAGGGTGGGTGCGGTTGCACTGATTTCACGCGCGAACACCGACTAAAAGCCAACGCGTTGTGTACCTACAACCCCGAAGTTATCCGCCTCGTGAACAACCTAATGGAAAGGAGCGGAAGGCGGGGTGGCGTGGCTCAATTGATCGAGAAGCTTCTTGCCGCTTTTTACTCCCAACTTCTCTTTACCCTCTATACTCAAATGCGGAGTCACCTGATCGTGTTCCATTTTTCGAATCCAAACATCTGATACCTGGAACGAATGCAACCGATTGTTTTATGCCAATTCTGAAGCCTGTACACCACCTAGGGTACATCTTTTTCCTCTCAGCTATAATCAATGGCCGTCAATGAGATTGACCATCGGTTAGACGCAGTTGAACGTGATCGACAACTTTGGAACTACCCAGGTGGGTCTGGGTCCGAGGACTCCAGTAACTTTGTCTGTAGGTACAACCGGGTGTGTATCGATTCGGGCGTAGGTTGAGGCGCGCACCTTTCGATGACTAACGACGTTGTACCCGAGAAGGGTACAACCCTGCGGATCCCGATCTTCCCTCGGGTCCAAAATACAAGGTATGTCTGTGCACGAATATACGTGTATATTGAGTCAATTACGAATATTGCTTTTTAAAAATTGATCAATCATCCACCGATTAGGCCAGCGCACGCGTCGATTGGACAGCTGCGTCTGCCAGCCAGCCGCACTTGGAAAGGTGAAACACCTGGACTAAAATCACTGCCACATCGCTTTTGGGATCTCGGACGAAACTGTTTATAACCTCTCTCGCGTTTTTTCTATTCATTTTTCGATAGGACGCCGAGGAGAGAGACGCGAGCTTTCCAAGCAATCGCTTAACGGATTCGAGTAGGATAAGTTTAGACGGTTACCTCGAACGTTGGGGAGGATCGAGGCTGCTCGCGGCCCATGTCGAGAAGGGAGAAACGGCAGAGGCGAATGGGGGGAGGGACTCGTAAAGGAGGTTCAGCGGGCGTTGATATAAATTGATCGAGCCATCAACGCAAGCGGGAGGATCTGGAGCTCGGCACCCTCGGGAGATATACGACCATATATACCTGTGTTGGTGCGGGATACCGAAAGTCCGCTTTTGTATGGGATCGAAATCGGGTTTCGGAATGGGACCTTCTGCTGGACCGGATTCGCAGGAGGTCTATGATCGAAAATTTTCACATTTACAGAGTAATTAGGTATTCTGGAGTCTCGGTTTTAGTCTAATTGGAATCAGGTGAACAGACTGCATCGAGTGTTTCAACAGGATATTTCAGCTTCGTGGTATTTTCATGGAAATTTAATACTTTGCAATTGCACTGCGAGACAAAGGATCATCACCACAGCGGTTTTTCAACTTCGAAGAATCCACATGATAGACACATACAAGGATTGGAGTGTAGGTACTTGACCACGTACGTATGAAGCGACCCTCGACTCCATTGATTCTGATAGTACGTGTTAAAATATTTGATCAAAGTCCTTTGATCTCTTTCACAGTCCAGTCGGTAAAATTTTATGCCCGGAAATTGAACTTTTTTTCTAACACACGATTGTTGCTGCTTTTTTATAAATAAATTTTCCGGCGGTATGCAGCCAAGCGAACAAAGCAAAGGGTGCGAATCACGCGACGCCCACCGACTCTCGTGGTCTGATTGATGATGGCAGGCGGGAGATCTTCGAGGGGGGGGGGGAGGGGGGAGAGGAGGCGGTGAGGTACTGGCCGAGGCGCATTACCCAGACCACCCCCGGGGACTCCCGGGGTCTCGCGAAACTCTCCCTGGAACCATACTATATCCTGCAGGACCTTCCAAGATAAGGAAGGATAAATAGCTGTCCAAATTAAATTTATCCTAGAACCGTAAAATGGCGACTGTGTCTTCTTTTTCTATTTTCAGACGACGCTATTTTGGTGGGAAATTTATTCTATTCTTCTCCTCACGTTACTTTCACTCTAACTGTATTATGGGTACGCGTCGCGTGTTTTGATATTCGTCCTTTTCTCGGATTTCACAACGAAAATGAACAAGAACAACAGGAGTAAGAACGAAAATAAAAAGGGAATATACGGATCGATCCATCAATTCTTGGACTGAGTTTTGCTGTCATTTTGATACGATATAGATAATGTAGACTGAGATACGACAGTCCTTCAATTTTCAGATTTCAGGGTTTACAAGAAACATGTTTATGTTATCGTACTTTTGAATCCAACGTTTTTCTTTGAATTTTTAGAACCTCATCTTTTCCAAATAAATCTAACGTTTTGTTTTAGCGTGAAAAATACTGATCTTTCAGAATATGAAATATATTTTGAGGTAGATCTGCGGAAACTGTAAAAAAATTGACACGTTTCATTCGACATTTTCAGTCCTGTATATATGCGAAGAAGGAAAAAGTAAATTGATTAAATTTTTTCGTCCAAAATGGTTGATATTTTCGATTATAAATTTGCGTTGGAATAATACGAGATTACAATTTAATCGGTATAGATATTCTTTACCGATCTTGAGTGTATTTAGAAAATTCCGATTCAGTGACGATTCCGTTTTTATCACATATATTCAAACTTTAAACTGTAGCCAGATTGAAATTTGACTTTAAAAACCTCGTAGAAAATCGGTGTCATCACTGCGAATGATGATCAAACGATAGAGAAGTTTTTGTCTGATTGTCAGTACGAATTCAGTGAGCGTTTTAAGGACGTGCCAGCTGTTATATGTATATACGATACAGTATACACGTGGTTCCGTATTACTCGGTTGCCGGTTAAACTTGATCCCTTTACGTTTTATTATTATTTTACGTTGGCAATATCTCTGACTTAGTGCTTACACTCCGTGCGTCGTGAAATTAGTCGTAACTACCGGTTAAACCGAAATTTCTCGCTGCATGGAATTAACCTCACCGCGGATATGTATAAACAGCGGAAAACGATGCTTGCAATAGACATGCACGTGGGTATACAGCAGCTATAATGTCTCTTGGGAATAAGATGGTGAACTATCCCTTGATCATAGGAATTGGTTGTATGGTTTCCAGAAGGTTTGCAGGTGTGCGGTTTCATGGGACATTCGGAATGCCGAAATCAGGGCATCATATTGAATTGAGTGACGGAAACGTGATTGTAACGATGCGTGGTTAGAAATATCGTTATTATATCGCAAATTTAGAATTGTTTGAAATTCAGTAAGCTTTAACTTTAACTTCCATATTTTGGAAACACAAATTTTTGGAAGTCATTTTAAAATTGCAGAATAGTAATCTTTTCTATCAACATTTCGTTACGTTGATATTTCTATGTTCAACCTCATCTGCATAAAATCTCTGAAAACCATTCGCTGTGTATAAATGTATATGGTGTATTAAGCGTTACATCCTTTTTGCATTTTGCTTTTTTCATCGTCACACTTCTATCCTGGAATTCCGGTAAAGAATATAAAATTTTTATGTTGAAAAAATTGCTCCATCCTGATTCATCGTTCGTTTTCTTTATATTTTTCCTTCTCATCGTTATACAATCTCATTTCTTTTTTCTCTATTCTGTCTTCTCCTTGTACTACGTTAGCCTTCAAAAGTGTACATTTTCGAATTGTCGTGTTTATCGCTGGTCCCGTCGCCTTATTTTCAAACCACGAGCCCATTAATACGTCGGGATTTATAAAATGACGAGGCTCCGCGAGAGAGTCGAGGGTTTGGGGGTGGGGGTGGAGACGGTGGCGTCGGCGGCGGGGGGAGGGAGGGGGTTGATATGATACGGTGGAATGGGCTTCGGATGATCCAATTCTCCCGGGATGCTGTGGCAACACAGTTTGTCCATTGAGCCAACCACCCTGTGCCCCCGACCCCCCTTTTCATCCCCCACCCCTCAGTATAGTTTCAGTCGACGACATGTAAGGGCCAATATCGTGCCCTATGTATATTTATACCGCATTAAAATTCACCCTCTCTTAAAACGCGAGCTTCCGCAATCTCATACGCCTTATGTATATATATATATATATGCATATGCATATATATATATAACAAGTCGAAGATAAACAACGAAAAAACAACGCCTCATTTTTGGCGGGAAGGGTATTTAATTAGAACTAGAAATAATGGAAGAAACAACAAAAGAAAAAAAAAAAAAAAAAAAATGTCGGAATCATTATCCAAATACTTTTCTCTTATTCTAATTTTTTACCCTAGAACATAGGTGCTACGTAAATGATACTCCCTTGAACAATAATGTGTAATTATCGCCTCTGGCTTACGGCTAACTTGTTTGCGCTTTGAAACAAAATGCGAGTTCGCATTCTATACACGAATTATGTGACAATGACTCTCAATCTCTCACGTAGGTTGGTTAATTGCATCGCCAGTCATTGTCACATGATTCGTGTATAGAATGCGAACTCGCATTTTGTTTTAGAGCGCAAACAAGTTAGCCGGAAGTCAAACGCGTTAATGGACATATACAAAAACACGCTTGTCGCGCGATGGAAACGGAAAGTAATCACAGTGTATAAATTTTTTCCCGAAGAGGGAAGATCGAGTGGGCATGTATACGGATGAAGAGGAGAGTCGCGCATATGCGCTGGGAATTCGGCACAGAAGTCAACGGAGTCCGACTGACTCCGTCTACAAAGTATTGCTTTCAAAAGCATCCCAAGGGATCCGGGGGAATGGTGTCATTGCCGAATCCCGGGGGAACGGACAAGTGACGTATATGACTCGGCGAGGGATCGCATCTCTCTAGTTCTCTTTACCCAGATACTTTAAATCCCTCGTGATCATACTTATTGCCACCTTTGTATAATAACGTTGTGCGTTTATAGAAACTTTATATAATCGATGAAATTCCGATACACACTGCGATTTTAGGGAACTTTGCAGAAACGAGACAAGTTTTTTTTTTTTGTGAATCTTTTACTTTCTTTTACGAGTGAGGAAATTTTATTAACAAAAAAAAAATAAAAAATAAAAAAAAAAAAAAATAAGAACACTTGTACGATTTTCGAATTTATTAACATTTTTGGAGAAAGATTCGAATCGTGTTTTTTTTTTTTTTTTTTTTTTTTTTATTGTTATTTTCTTATTGCATTATCGGTCTGATCAGTGTTTTAAATTTATTTTAAATCGTTACAAATTAGGACATTCTTAACCCCTCATCAATACTGATTGTAATTTCGTCTGAACACTGATCAAGCTTTCAGAGCCAGTCCAGGTGTTCAAAGTATTCATAGTTTCTCCAAAATCAAAAAGTTGGCAAAGTCAAGAGTTTGAATTTCTCGTCTTTTTTTTTTATCGAAAATTGATAATTCGAGCATAAATTCAAAAGTTATAATTTCACGTTAAAAATTCAGCGACACTTCCGCACAATATCTGTAGTTTAGGATTTTTAGATTTAATCCCTCTCGATTTTAAGATCGGTTCAATACTTTCCGGGTCGATCTTAATGAAATTGGCTCAGGGTGGTGCTCGGGTGTAGGTAATCGAAGGGACATAGACCAGCATTCGGCGTGCCAACCCCCGTCTACGAACGAGATCCGTCCAGCAGTTACCTGCGCACTTAACTTAATCGGTAGTTAACTTAACCAAATGTTAACTGGCGTCGTTCTGCCGAGCTTATTGTAGACGGTTAGAGATGCGAATGGCTATCCAACGCTCGACGCTGTAGACACAAAATTTTATTCGCGGATTCGTATGCGTGTGTGTGTGTGTGTATAGGTATAATGTAATGTCACGTACAGTTTCTAACGCCGTTGTACAGTACCGACAATTGAGCGCAGGGTTTAATCGATCCTTACTTAGCAATTAAAGTTGGAATTAAATCGGCTATCATCGCTTCGGTAAAAAGCTTCCACTACGGTTAATTAACTAACACTTTCAGGTACTGAAACTGCGAAAACTAGTTTTTCCAATCGTAATTAAAATTTCGCGAAAACTATAAGCATAGATATTCGCTATCGAATTTCGTCGGTGCGTAGTTGTTGTATGTGTATATATATATATATACTAGGCTCGTCGTTAAATCGAAGATCATTTTCGATGGTCGCATAAATTGAATCTAAATGTTGTAGAAGAAATCGATCTCTAATTTTTTTTTACACTTTCATTCTCACTCCTTCGTAAGATTTTTTAATCAGTTTTCAAGCTATACGACATCGTGTTTTATACTTTTTTTGTTTTAATATTCATTGAATTTCGAATCGTCCTTATTTTCGATTGGATTGAAAGAAGATGTGCAGGGAATTCCATTCTGATTCTCAAAAATTAAGCACAAAAAACATGGCCAGCAGGCAGACTCTGGGCTCGAAATAAAAATCTGAAAGTATTAGAGATTTTTTTTTTTTTTTTTTTTTTATACATTTAAAGCCGATCCACGCCCCCCCCCCCCCCCAAAAAAAAAAAACAAACCATTTAACGACCACCATAATGTATACGTCAATTATATCTCAGCGATTCAAATTTCCCGCGTATTGTATTTAGGTATATATATATATATATATATATATATATATATATATATATGTATTATATACGTATATTCACGTGCGAGTTTTTATTTTAATTTTTTTGCAACCGTCACCTCCTCTGTTTTTTTTTACCCCCGTTGTTTTATGCATCCACTCCTCATTTTTATTTAATCATTCGTTTTTTCCCTCTCCTCGGATTTCAAGCTGGTCGGTTATTTCTAATCTCTGAATTATTGATCACGCGCAAGTTAGCCGATAATGCATTTTCTGTGTACAGAGCCCGAGCTTTTGTATACCCGTGCGCACGTTGCTGACGCGATCGAACCCACGAAATTTTCTGTTGAATTTTTCAAGTCTCTTTTTTTTTTCCTTACACTTTACTCGGTACCAGTGACCGGGCTGCAAGTGAAAAATGACAATTCGATTGAGATAGAATTTTTTCAGCGTCAATTCTTGCGACTCGAGCGAAGGCTTGAATCGAAACTGATTTTCACCGTTACGCAAGTTTCGGATGATTCAATACGTGAATTCCATAAAACGAGATACATTTGGTGGGAATAAAAAAATATTTCGTCAGTCTAATATGCCGATAAATTCTTTTACTCTGTTTTTTTTTTTTTTTTTTTTTTTCTACCCAGATTTTCCAAACACGTCTGTTTTGCTTTCTCGTCTTCTGTTTCCCGCTGCATGGCAATAAAATTTTCGAAAAAATTATATCCTCCGCGTCCCACGTTCGAACCGAAATTTGTAAAAAACAAAAAAAGGGAAAATGTTATTGTCTATATTTTTTTATATATATATATATATGTGAAAAAAAAAGGAAAAAAAAATGTACACCCCCTCCCAGGTTAAGGATATTTACGACCTGGCAATGGAGAGCGAAGAAGTAGCCTTTGATAGCGGCGCTCGATAGCGTCGCGACGCTCGGCGCCGGCGCCTTTCGCGTCTACCGATTGGCCGCTCAACCCTCGGCGTGCTTCAGGTACACGTTCCCATGGAAACTGTGGAAAACGACGGCCTGCCTACCCAACCCTGCCTCCCATCTATGTGTGTACATACCCGCGGGTCGCTGTATGGGTTTACGTCTATATGTATGGGGGGTGAATTCCGCATGTATATATGCGCGTAGAACTCGATGGAAATTCTCTTTCAATTACATTTCGACAATTTGAATTCACCGAACGGCTGCCGCTACGCCGAGGACGACTTTCATTTTGTTCCTTGCTCTTTGTCTATCTATAAGTTGAGTGCCGGAAGGTAGGGAATGTGGAGGGGGTGAGATAATAATATACCTATATGGTATGTATATGTATACAAATATTTAGGAGGGGTTGAAACGTCTTGACGAATTTTTGCTTTTTTTTTTGCCTGCATTTACTGAGAAATTATAGTAGCATTGAATTGTATATAGTTATGATTATGTTTAGGTGATTACGGAAAGATTAATGAATTAATAAAAATTATTTACTCGAGCAACAAATTTTAGTGGCGATACAGAGATTGATATAAAATTTGTTGCGACAGATAGAACTCTGAGAGTTTGTGAGTAGCACCTTGCAAAATCTCTTATTATTCTCGAGGGATGATTCTTGATGACTTTGATTAAGGGCGGAATTTGCTGGATCAGCGAATTATTCATTTTCACGTTGATAAATTAATGTTTGACAATGTTTTAGCGGGAGGATATTAATTGCGGAATGTTTTCTGTGATTGAAGTGTTGATCAATTTGGATGGATAATATAAACGATTGAAATATCTCAAGATCGGCAGTCGATGAGCAGAGAAATCGAAGTTGTTTTATCTTCTGAATGAAACTTCAACATTTTTTGTTACAGCGAGTAAGAATTCGTTGGGAACGATTTTTTTTATCGATACAGATCTTAGAAAAAAATGTTCACGATTTTTGCTATATCGTTCAATTTTTTTAATCGTATGTAATTATCGAACAGATTTTTTTTCTTCTTTTTACTGGTCCCAAAACTTTTAGTCTCTTCAGATTGACTCTCACGAGCGTTTTCCTATCAATCGTGGTACAAGAAACTCATAAAACACTTTGAACAGAATATCCTTCTAGTCAATTCAGAAATACAATAAAATTTAGCCGTAAACATTAAAACTTTATCAGAATTATTATCATTAGAAGCGATTTAGTGCTATAATTTATAACTCGGGGAAACTCAAAAATAAGTACAGAAACATTTTGAAAACAACTGTTAAAAATGCAGTTTGAAATTTCTTTAATTTACGGAGTCACATACCGCAGTTTCCGCCTCCATTACAACCGCGGGAAATACGAAATTTCCCGATTATAACTACAATACTAATCTTCAGGTTCATTACGTTGTCAAGCATGTATCTCAATTAGTTAATTAGTTAGGCGAACAGGCGTTAAACATGAGTTATTAACAGGTCTTCAAAATGGTCAAAAATATTGTCAATATATATCCATTAGGGTGGCGCAAAAAAACCGAATATTTTTTTTTTATGAGTCTCGTTTGACAAAATGTTCGTTTTTGATGTTTTGAGAGCCTACTCCAAAGGACAGCTTAAAAAAAAAATTTAAGAGGTCGCTCAAAATTTTTTTAAATGTCAAAAATCGTCAAAAAAATTAAATTAAAAAAATTATATTTTCAGTATTTTGTTTGATTTTTAATTCATGTCGTGGTGTATTGTTATCGATTCTTTCTTACTGAATTAAAGAAAAAAAATATATGAAATTTTAATATGAATATTAAAAGGTCGCTCGAAAAGATCTAAAGAAATGCACCAAAAAATTGAAAAAAAATTATGAGCGAGCTTTCAAAATTCAAATTTCCAACTGAAACTTTCGGAAACTTATTTTTTTTGTCTATAAAATTATACCGTAACGAGAAAACAAATTTAAAAAAAATCGATTTTTGACGATTTCTGACGTTTTAAAAAATGTGGAGCGACCTCTGTAAAATTTTTTTTTTGAACTGTCCTTTGGCGTGGGCTCTTAAAACATTAAAAACTAACATTTTGTCATACGAGAATCCAAAAAAAAACAAAAATAGTCGGTTTCTTTGCGCCACCCTAATATGCATATCTAATTTATGATATATAAAGTAAGAAGAAAATTTTTTAATAATAATTGAAAAAGTCTTGACGATTGAGGGATTCGTATAAAAATATCATCTCACACTTTTGCCCGAGTCTGTCAGTTTTCATGCTATAAGCGAGTGGAATTCGCACAGCGCACGCCTCCACCCTCATTTTATATGCAGACGGCACACGTTGGTTGACTGACGGTTCGAGCAGGAGATAAAATTTTCATGATATTCTATTAGTCCGGCGTTTTTCCCGACGTGCCGGGCGGCTCAAAAAACGGAGGTCCACTTTTTACGAACCCCCGCGATTTTCCGCCCTTTCAATGAACGGTTTCTTTCGATCGAAAAACGACGCTTCGGACAAACATGAAATGAGTGAAAAAGCCAATATCGGGTTGGTCGGCAAATTTCCTTTCACAAATGAAATACCTGCAGAAGTTAATCGTTTTTAACTCGATCAATCGTCAGGGTCGTAATCAAATTGTACAACCGATAATCGCTTTTATTCATTCCGGATAAATTTTCCGAACATTCTACAGCACGCATGTTAAATGTGAAAAAATTTTCATTGATGTGTTTGAACAGGTTTGCCCAGACGGGGATGAACGAAATGAGAGAGGGATGGATGGTTGAGTTTAGATTTTCCTTTGCTAATTCCCTTCGTACACGAATATAACGCGAGACCATCTACGCGTTTCTGCGCACGTTTTTCCCTTTATGAAGATAATATAATGCTGGCGTGGCAGTATGGTGGTTGGGAAAATTCAACCCCCCGTAGAGCATTCGTCGGAGGGCTTAGCAACTCGCAAGTTTCGTCGTATCAGTTTAATCCAAAAAGCCACATTAGGCCTCGCAATTGATTCTCAAACAACTCCCTTAAACTCCTTATACCTACACGTAGCTGCATGTCGGCTTGCAGGAATTTATACCGGCTGAGCATCGTTTACCGACTGATTAGCTGCTCGTGACGCTACCGTTTAGGACAATGGTATAAATTTTAACGGTGCATGATGGGATGGAACAACCGACATTGAAGAAGAAGATGAAGAAGAAGAAGAAGAAAAAGTAGTAATAGTAGTACTTCTGGTGGAACTTACTTGAACGCGGCTTTCCGTCAGGCCGATTCTCATTGCGATTTCTTCCCGCATGAATATGTCGGGGTAGTGAGTTTTGCTGAAACACCTTTCCAGCTCGTTGAGCTGCGCCGGTGTGAACCTCGTCCGATGCCGTTTCTGCTTCGCCGGTTTGTCGTCACCTTGACCGATCGACCCCGAGTTTCCTGAAATCATGAAGCACCGGGTCGGGGTCATTCAGTGCATCGTCCACTGCACATCTCCGGAAGGACCAAGTGAGAGAAAAGAACGAAACGGAGAGTCGCGGATGGAAGGAATACCGTTATGATTAGGAATGGGACACTCGTACAAGAGAACGAGACCATCGCTACACACACCGTCAATGATGAACGCGTCTGATCCAGGCATCGTTAATACAATCCGTCGAAGAGCTGAAGTCACTTAACTTCACCCCCCAAGAATCGGTTCGAGTCTTGCTTGCGAAGGTGCGCCTGAGATCTTATATTCCTACGGAGGGTGAAAAGGAGGACTTCAGGCTACAAAGTGGCCGAAATGGTGCAGCGACTCCTTTCTCCTTATCCAGCGTTACATTTGCTCGTGATTTTAGACTCCGTTCCACTCCTCCTCCTCCTTTACTCCACCGCACTGCAGTGCATGTTTGGTTTTACGCGCAGTTTTTGCTGATCCCTTTCATCCTCCGTCCCTCCGTCGTCGCGCAGTTTGTTCCCGATATTTTCCTCCTGCCTTTTGCTCTTCTCATCCTCTTTACCGCTGATGCTGGTGCAGTTTAAATTTGTATAGGAGCAGTAGCTCCTACGTGCAGTCCAAGCGGCTAAGGAGCGAGTCGTCCGCGCACCCAGAGCTACGGGTACACCCGACGACGACGGGGAGGAGACGCACGAACGCCGGTTGGTCACTTAGCATCGAGGTGTTAGAATCGTCACCGGCCTCTGCTTCTAGGCGAACAAATACCACCACACATTTCTCCATCCCCACGTACCCCCGACACTCGGCTCGTCCTCTCGGAGTGTGTTCCTCGCTCACAGGCACGACTCTTGAACCTGCCTACCGTTGCACCATAAGTATGCTTATTACGCAATGAACTAGTTAGTATAGCTAGAGCATATATGTACATATATATATATGGGGTACATTTGCAAATAACCAGCAGAAATTGACTTTTATGTATGCTTATATATGATACTCGGACTAAAACGATCACGTAAGCATCCGCAAGGCACTTTATCTTTACCACTGCGAGTCGTTTCCATTTCTGCTTATGATTTTCTAACGTACTCCACACAGTCGACCCGACCGGCTACCGGTGTTACGCTAAAAGCGCGGTCGGTGTGTATAAAGTTTGAGATTATATATCGTAGATAGGGACACGGACCACCCCGGAGGGTGTACCGACTCACTAAACCACGGGTGTATATATATAGAGACGGTATCAATGAGAACCGAGTTTACAACTCGCCTCTTTATTCCTGTTTTATTTTTACGGTCATCTCTGATGGTTTTATACGAATTTTATTGGCGGGTGCAAACCTTCTTTATTATACCGCCGAATGTTCGGCCCGCCTTTTAAACCCATCGGTCATTATTACCGCAGGGATAGTACCTTCATCCGAAATCGTATTTTGCTGAATGCTGCGGGAGTGACGTGCGAAAAGGGGTAGAAAACATCGTCGTGAAATCACTCAGGGTATATCATTGTTGTACGGTGGAAGTGTGAAGTTGGGAATCGGATCTTCAACATCATCTTATGCACCGCGTTACGCCCGGCATGTAATTTTCTTTCACTCGGAGGTAGAGGAGGAGTGTCGCATGGTAGCAGCAAGTAGCCGAGGCATAAATGCACATAGGAGTGCAGCACCCTCAGCAGCAGCAGCAGCAGCAGCAGCAGCAGCAGCGGGGCAACCGGCATGGTTAAGCCAGTCGTCTAGTGTGTGATCTTGAGCGTATGGTAGACGATATGTGTGCATACGCGGCGGGTATATAATACCCGAAGTGAAGAAGTTTTAAATCAAATAAAAGGACTCTAACCAAACTTTAACTCACAGTAGACTTGTTTAAGTAGCGTCTAAGAATACTAATTAGACACCGACACGCCGATGCCTTTCATCGACGCGCTTCCTCTTGTGTATCCATCTTCACCGTGTTCTACGAACACACGAATCGCTACTACTTTCCAGTTTTTACACCATTTCTATACTATCGTGGTGAGAACTATTCCTCACGGGTCAAATGTCACGCGGTGGTTTCAGCAGGTATGAAACCGTTCGTTTGCATCCGTTCAATCGTCGTCGCACCTTTTACTGTGTTGTGATATATTTTTTTTACACAACGTTGGGGTCGATTAGGGCACACGCGGTTTTGATAATTAAGTTTCTGGAAAAATGAGACTTGACTGATGGGTACCGGTTGAGAAGATCTAAAGTTGGATTAAAGGTGAAAAAAAGTATCGATGAAAGCGCGAGTAGTCCAAGCGATGTTAACCGTAGGACACATCCGACGGAGAACCAGCCGACGGCTGACTGTGAGGTGTGTCTGGCTCGAGGTCGAGCAACTCTACTGGTTCCTTAACTTCTCGGCTAATTTAATCTGAGTGAGTTAAGTTAATTACGCTTATCAGACCCACGAGCTCACGGCACTGTGGAGGGAATTGGATGGACCCGTAGAAAAACACACCACGTGCGTTTGATAATGCTTTGCAGAAATCTATCTCACGTTTGGATTTTTCTTGGATTTACGATTTTTGATACTCATGTTGAATGTCGAATTTTAACATCGGATAAGTAGACCAACAAAGTCAGACCAATGTTAAAGTTACCGCAATGATTGTTTCAAAACTGTTCTTATCTTAATCCCTGATCAGTCAAATTCGCAGATCATTTTTCACTGATCGGTTTGACGGTTAGAATTGTTCCTCTTTCTCGACAACCAAGGTATGGAATCACGGATGAACATCGCTTTGGCATTGAATTGATAATGAAACGTACTTGTACGATATTTCTCGGTGATTTGAACGCATGGAATATTTTTCATCTGCCTTACTTGTGTACTTGATAAACGACGACGCACTTTATTCCACATCTTAATTTCAAGATCATCGAAGATTTGACGACAGTATGCGGTATTAAGTAGATACTATACTGACCATGTTCTATGTTTCTCTTATTTCATCAATGAAATTGATTCGGCGAAACTTTCACCGCGATACACTTTTCTTCTACGGTGGTTTACCATGTAGAACGTGTATTCATAGATGAAAAAGAATCTCGATACTCCAGACACATGTGAATATACATTTATAGTCTTATAATTGGACATCCACGCGTTTACGGCTTCCCGAATCAAATGTCACACCGTTTCGAGGTTCCTCTGTTTCTACTTCATTTCTCTTTCACTCGATGGATTTGAGTTTTTCGATCCTCTTCGTGTCCTCGAGAGGTGACTCGAGGTATCGCGAGTGAAACGGTCCCAGGGGAATTCGAATCGTTTGCAGGTTTCGTTCTCTTGGGTTGGAATAAGAAGAAGCAGAAGTAGAAGAAAAAGACTAAGATGAATTTATAGAACGACGAATGACGGGGAGACGAACGTGTCTTATAAGGGGATGATAAAAAGAGTTTCAACGGTAAATAAAATTTTAGAGACAATTTATCTGGTGGTGAATTTACCGGGGATTCCGTGTATGGAGCCGCCGGTGGAGATGTTGTTGAGCATGCCTTCCCAGGAGCGAAACTCAATCCTGGTCGAGGTATCTTCAATTGTAACACTGTTTCCTTTAACGAACGTCAGAATGATATTTGATCCCCGTTAAGGGACACCGCGCGACTTTTATCGGTTGTATTTTATGGTATGGGGCTCGGACTTTTGACGCAATAATTTACTCAGATAAACTCTCGTCGTCGTCGTCGTCGTCGATTTATTGCGCCCTGACGATACACTCTCATCGATAACCGGCCCGAGCCTTTGAAAGGCAGACAGCGGACTGCCCGTCGACTGCCATATCGGCCCTCCGACTCCCACCAAGACGACCATTCGCCCCCGCCTCTTATCCCCCACGTAGACGATCCCCAGGTTGTGGGCGGGATATTAAATCGCGAGTTTCCGACCTCGCCGTGACTACCTCGACGACGATCCTCTGCGTTCCCCACCTTATACCTTATACCTTATACCTTATACCTACCTACCTACCTTTCACGACTATGGTACAACGAAAACATATTATTCATATACACACTTCTGCACACGAGAAGTACGCCCGGGTTGGTACTCTATGCACTCTCAATATTCACCCCTGATTCACGTCCTCGACTACAAGCTGGGGGTCAACATTTTTATTTTCATCATGCGACTATAACACTCTTTGTTAACGGTTGCTATGGAATGGTACTAGTGTACAAAGATTTTATTGGTATTGGTTTAGTATATTTGTATACCAAGTTGATAGATTCTTATGATTCTAGGAATTGATCAGAAGTCGTGTTCTTGGTTTGCTTATGTTCTTCGATAGAGCGATGAAAATTCATTTCCAGATCCAACGATATTCGAATCCTTTCAAGATATGCGATCAGAAATCTACACCATCGGATAGCGTTGCTTTTGTATGATTTATGCCAGGCTTCTTGTAGACATTCATGATTATTTAGCGTTTAAAGTACTTGCGCAGCCATGGATTAGTGGATGTTTCTTGAAACACAGATAATCCACAACCGAGTTTCGAGATTCTTTTTCATCTTTTTCAATGTTTGGCGAGATTATCACTAGCACTCGTTCATCCTATTGACCGCGAAGTAAGTCTGACCAATTGTACATCAATGAATTGACTCTGAATTGAATCGATTAAGTATTACTGCGTCTTTATTGCTATTGTAGAATAAAAAATGTCAAATTGCAAGCACAAAATGCTATAAAGTGGAGAAAAGAAAATAGAAAAATGAAAAAAAAAAAAAAAAAAAAAACAAACAGTCACGGACGAATAAGAAGATAAAGAAAGTTTCCAAAGATTCTTTCAGGTCTGCTGTTGGCACTCTATACACAGCGAAAAGAAACTTGCAATTTTTGTCTTCGTCTCTTATATTTCAGGGTAAAGAGAGAGTCGCGTTGGGAGTGCAGGGCTACAGTGTTGAGATCAGACATAGCCGGGTGCGGGAGGAAAGAAGAGAGAAGGAAAAGGAGAAGAAGAAGGAGAAGGAGAAGGAGAAGGCGAGGGTGAGGGTGAGAAGGACGCGTTTATCTAGGGGATGAGGGTATCTCTGTTTTCTGTGTAGGCGTAGCCTCCGGGCGCGGGTATCCAATGGGCAGGCAGCCCGCCTCTTGCTTTCCCCACTAGATTCTCCCGCGAAGATTTATTGAAATTTTATTTTTATGGCTCCGTGAGCTGCTGCCGCCGCTGGTGCTGCTTCTGCTTCTGCGTTTGCTTTTGCTTTTGCTTTTGCTTCTGCCGCTGATGCCCGGAATGGATTCTACTGTCTTTTATTTTCAACGACGTTTTAATTCAATACCATTTTTACTCGACGTCTCGCGTGAATTTTCTCTTCCTCTTCCTCTTCATCTTTATCTTTGCCTGCCCCATATCATCATAATCGAAACTTCCGTCGTCTGCGATCTCGCGCTGTACAGGGTATAATTCATCCATCGTAAAGGTGCACACACGTCTTGCGGTTACCGACGACTCTTTAAACATTCGTTAAACAGTAAATCAGGGCATAGATAATTTGTTTTACAGTAGCTAAATTTTATATCAACCGCGTTGAATCGATTGGCGATGAAGGAGCAGAAACGGTGAAATAAATAGAGAATAGTCGGTGTTTATGGAGAATTTCATGCGAACCCGACCAAAGTCTAACCCTCGCCATTACTGATTGTGTTCAAAAAACTTTCTACCATTGTATCAACCCTGAAAAGCACCCTGATTTTTTATTTTTACATTTTTCATTCAACAGCTCAATTATTCATAAATATTTTCAGTAATTTTGAAGAGGAACTTTTATTTTTAAATTCTCGAAAAAGTCTTAGAATTTTTATTTCCCGTTAAAAACATTTTATCACCAGACTCATGATCGGCTAATTTTTTTTCCATTTTTTTTTTTTTTCATCAACTAAAATAATTTTCGAACGATCTGAAAATTTCTGAAAAATTGTCAAAACTTCTATTCTTCACTTTAAACATTTCAATACAATGACTGATTTTGTCCAACGAATTGTTTATAATAGTCAAATTTTTACTTAGCCACGTGTATTTTCACTTTTCTGGTAAGTATTGTTCAGGCAATTCATAAGCTTATCGCGAAGGTACGTACAATTGTCATGGCGAAAAAAACATAAAGAGAATATGAGAGAAAGGGAAAGAGGCTCGGGAGGAGGGGGGAGGGGGGAGGGGGAGGAGCAGGGGCAATATAGAAATTTTCAACGAAATGCTTGGCAAAGAAATTTAATAAACATGGAAAATATGCTTCACTAGAGAGGAAACTTTCCTCCGTCTCTCAGGCAATCCCCGGTTTTCCCATACCGTGTACCGTACCGTACCTGTATCATCCTCATCGCGAAATTCCTGAGTTAATTTTTGAATTATTTTCGCCCAAAGGATCGGAATCCTTACGGGGTAGAAATTTCAGTTCATGCTTACCCTCGCGTTTTATCTCTATAACTGCTGGAAACAAAGTCGCGAATCTTGTTGAATTACGCTTTTAAAAATCGGGGAAAAAAGCGTAGAATTAGAGATGAAAATAATTAAAACGAACAAGAGAACAGTAGACTAGGCATAAATTTTATGAGCACGTGATATGCGAGTATAAAATTAGTCTCATTGTCAGCTGTCGACGAACGGTGACAACCAAGCTTGAAAAATTCATTGCATTGAATTTGGGGATAAATAATGCTGCCGATCGAGTCGGCTACTCATCCATAATATATTTTTACATTAAATCTGGACGCTCGTTGCACATTTTGGATGTGCAGGCAAAAGTGAAAATGATACTGGCCAACGGTATATATGCGCTGCATGCAAACAGTCGGCTCGATAATTGATCAAATTGTAATTATTCAGGGTTGTTGACGAAAGCGATGCGAACTCCGGGACGTCGAGGATTCGAAAATATATATCGAATTTGTAAGGGGTGCGATATCGTGACGTGAAAGTCACTTTGAAACACGTATCATTTGTGCAATGACTATTCGCAACGAAATAACGTGAAAAATGTCTCTATTTTTTATTATTCCATTCGTATAAATCGTTTACTTTTTACGAAGTTCGTGATTTTTTTTTCTATTCGCATATGAAAAACGACGAGTGTCAAATTTATCGGTCTATCAAAATTGAAGGGGAAATTGACGAGAGGTTGGAAAAATACTTCGCTGGAATCATTGTACTATGGATGATTGTTGAAACATTTTTATATGCCAGAACGGATTTTTGAAAATTTTTTTCAGATTTTTTTTGCAAGACTCTTTTTGTTTCTCGTCTTTCATTATTCAGCCAATAAAGGGTTTTTCAATCACGATCAATTAATAAAAAAAAAAAGAACCTAATTCGAGATAATGTAAAAAATACTCGAAAATCTGGTGTGAAATATGAAAATGTGTTGGAAACCATTTATAGTAAAATACTCCCGCTTCTAATTTTTGTAACAATTATTATTTTTTTTTTGGAAACAGTTTGAAAACAGTGGTAAGAAAAAAACCTCCCCACTTCGGCTTTAGGCTTAAAAACTTTGATATCTGACGCCCGATTTTTCAGATTTTCAAATTTTGTCGATCACTTGTAAAATCAGTAGAAAAAAAAATTGTAGAAAATTCAAACCGTGTTGGAAAAATCTAAAAAAAAAAAGAATCAGTGTCTTTTAACGTGAGAAAATTGATATAAAAAATCGCGGACCAAATCTGACCGGTCAAGGGTTGAACGCAGGTCGAAATAGAATGAACTGCCCCCATATCCATGGAGGAAAAGAAAACAAAGTACCTAACTAATAAACGAGGGATGTAAAATCGCGAAAAACAAACACGGCTGTAAATAAACAAGTCGAAAATGAGGGGAATTAAAAGGGTGGAAACAGGGAGAAGTTTTTAAATTATAATTATTCTTCAAAAGACGGGTGCGCTTGTATATGTGAACTGTTTCATCCCTCCTTCATATTCTACGATAGCAGTCGACCATTTTCCCAACTCGCAACTCACAGCGGCGAATCCGCCGCAGGTCTGCATTGCACATTGGCTGTCCCTCTTCGTCGCGATATTGCATTCTGCAAAACCGCGGAATTCGCTATGGCAGCGTACTGGTGTATAGAGAGACACTACTTTGTACCCCTTGGCAATCCCTCTCTTCTTCCCCTCTTTCAACTCTCGTTCATCCGTTTGCAATATAAGCCCTCCCATCCCAGAAACGCATCACGGATACCTCAAGCAATCAACTTTCTCCCTCGTTCACCTGCATGCAGGAGCAACGAGAACGGACGACTCCTTTTTCTGGAAAAATTAATTTCGTTTTTGGTATTTTTTCTTCTACATATAGACTGGAAGAAAAGTATTCTTCATCGTGCAACCACATCGTTCGGTTATCAATGAGTTGAAATTTTTTATGCATGAACTCTTAGAGCAGGTCGAAATAGATAGTTTTATCATGATATCGTAAGACTGTGTATTTAAGAAATTTCAACTAGGTATCTAATTCTAGCCTTTTATTTTACAAGTGGAGGAATAATATTTTGTTTCAAATGTAGTTTTCCGCATCGTTAATTCCTCCGCAACGATTACCCAGTTCCTTATTCCAGAGACCATCGTCATTATCAGCTACGAGCCCCCGGGGCCAGGGTGACGATGACGCTCGCAAGGGTGCCGCGGAGGCGTCACTCCACGTCGGTTTTGTGCCTGCGTGGGACGTATTGTCAATTCGTTTGGTGCACGAAATCGATTAACATCCTTTCCCTCCGGGGAAAAGCCTCGGGTTTGTAGATTCGGTAACGCCGTGCGAGTCCAGAAGTCTCGTTGATGAAGCCTCGAGGATCCTTGCGAAGTAAATTAGATTTTGACACGGTTAATGTTTATGTACAATATCTACAGCCATTGGTTTGGATTATTGATGTAGACAAATGTTTTTTACTCCATGATTTTACCGATGGAACGGTCATAGTCATGCGGTGAAATTGATGGAGGATTATGGGAAAGAGGAAGGCTTGATGAAGATTTTCAAAGTCGACCAAGAGACAATCGAGAGGCTTCGAGGTATCAATCTTCGCATCAAAGCATTGGCATGTTTGAATGAAGGTTACACTCGCTTTTGAGTGGCTTCGAAATATTATCACTCGTGACGGTATATTGTAAGAAACAAAGGAAGAAGTTAAAAATTCTTCGAAAAATTCATTCCAACAGAATGACGCTGAACGTCTACGTATACGAGGTAAATATACTCACTTTTATACGGGACAAAAGGATAGAGGAAGAAGAAGAAGAAGAGAAAAAAAAAAAAAATTGCATTCCAAAGCCAGTATAACCTGAATGATGAACACTTTTTATTATTCACAATTGAAACGGATGAAAAATTGCTCATGGGAGAATTATGATTCAAAATACATGGTTACCAGGCATACAAATGAAGACTACAGACACTTCAACTAGCGAAAAATCATTGGGTAACTGAAAAAGGTGCTGAATCAATGTAGATAATGGCACCGAAATAATTTGAAAAATGATGAATTTCTGACTTTGAAGATTACAATGCTTGACTGAAACAAGAGATAACCTCCAAAAGTCAAGTCGCTCGGGTCATCTAACGATTAGTAGGTGAAGCAGTCTAGACGAAACAAAATAAATATATATATATATATTAGGGTGGCGCAAAAAAACCGACTATTTTTTTTTTTTTCCAGAGTCTCGTGTGACAAAATGTTAGTTTTTGATGTTTTAAGAGCCCACTCCAAAGGACAGTTCAAAAAAAAAATTTAAGAGGTCGCTCCACATTTTTTAAAACTTCAGATATTGTCAAAATCGATTTTTTTTTTCAATTTTTTTTCACGTTACGGTATAATTTTATAGACAAAAAAAAAAATAAGTATCCGAAAGTTTCAGTTCAAAATTTGAATTTTGAAAGGTCGCTCATAATTTTTTTTCAATTTTTTGGTGCATTTCTTTAGATCTTTTCGAGCGACCTTTCAATAATCATATTAAAATTTCATAGATTTTTTTTCTCTAATTTAGTAAGAAAGAATCGATATCAATACACCACGACATGAATTAAAAATCAAACAAAATTCTGAAAATACAATTTTTTTAATTTAATATTCTGACGATTTTTGACATTTAAAAAAATTTTGAACGACCTCTTAAAATTTTTTTTTGAGCTGTCCTTTGAAGTGGGTTCTTAAAACATCAAAAACTAACATTTTGTAACACGAGACTCGAAAAAAAAAAAAAAAGTCGGTCTTTTTGCGCCACCCTAATAGGTATATATGAATACTCAGAATGTCACGAGGAAGTGGGACCTTATTGGCAACTAATTATCGTTTTACCTTGGAGAAAATCATGCTACAATTGCTGAACGACAAGTGTAATCAGCGCTATTTTCAAAATTGTAAAAGGTCACTGCGAGGCGTACGTACACCTTTGAAATTCGGTCCTGTTGTGTGTGGGTATCGTTAAGGGTGGGGGGGGGGGGGGGGGGAGAGGACCGTTAAAGTTAAAACCTGGCAATACATCAGACAAATTACTTCTACCTGAAGAAATGCACGGTTCGAGAGCGAGAGAAGCCAATATAAAACGTATTTGTCTCGATATTCAGTAAACCGTATGATATTGCCTGTCGTTGGTTACGTAGCTGGTATAACTGCGAGTAGCAGGGGTGGCGAGGAGTGAAAGAGAATATCACGAAAAAAGTACCCTTTGCCATTCCGCTCTCTTTCTTCATCGTTTTACCCATCCGCCTGTACGCAGGTATGTCTGACTTTGGCCATACTTCCATTATCACCTGGCCTACTTACCACTCTTTAGCTATACCTCCGGTACTTCGGCCACTTCAAACGTCCTCGAAATCCATGCTGCACTGACCATTGTTCGATCTGGATTTTAATTCGGATGATCATCCGTGCAGCTAGATCTATCCGCTAGGTAACATCCAACCCTGCAATTCTGAAATTAGTAGGTATACCCACATTCTAGTGCTGTGGTGGATATTAGTACTTGGGGTACGCGCTTTTCATTAGACGCTGTTTCGATGGCTCGCTGGGCCCGTTGGCGTCCTGATACAACAGCCCCACCACCACTACCACCACCACCACCACTATCACCGTTTCAATTTGACTGAACCCACTTCGCTACTACTCCACCATCCCATTGTCGAGCCCTAGTCGGCAGGTAGACAGGAACCCACACCTTCCATCGCGAATGGTGGATACCTGTCCCTTCCAATCAGGCACGTGCAGGGTACGCTGCTGATCGTCGAGCAATAACATGACGTATCATTATTGTTTCAAAGATTAGAGAACGGTCATACGCAAGGTTTATCACTTGCATCATGAGGCTTCTTTTTTTCTTTGATCCAAGGCCAAGGGTCGCAAGTTGCGTCGGTTCTTTTGTGCGTTGAAATTGTTGATCAAGAACAGTAAACGAGGGTTCTCAATTTATTGGGAAAATCTTTTGGACCCTTGGTGTGATTTTTGTGGTGATCACCGGATACGATCAACGCTGAGATATGGTCGTTGATAAAAAAATATTTTTCAAAGAATGTCGGGAATATTTTTGCTCTGGTTTTATAAAAGAACGAGAATTTCGAAATGAGGACTGAAATATATAACCAACTTGGGTGAGCCACACCGCGTACCACGCATTATATATGCGGGAGTATCCATGCGTGTTTATAAGGAGTGTAATATATCTGGCTATATCTAGTGAGTTTATACCTGGCTTGCCTGAAGCGTGTAGCAACGCCCTTCTCGTAATTCATGATTTAATAATAAAAAAAAACACACAGAGAGGAGAAAAGATGAAAAACCGAAAAAAATTGGCTGGGCAAAAATAAAAAAGAAAAGACGATGAAAAAAAATTAACCTCTGTTCTTCCTATGCATACGATATAAGCGAGAAGGGTATAATATGCGGCACATATAAGGTGAGATAAGGAAATCATGTCATACCCTATACGTTGATACAATGTCAAGGGATGAGGGTAAAAAAAAAAAAAAATTCCACTCGAAATGCATGGTGAGGAAACGAACGGAAAGAAGAACGTTTCAAGAGAATGGTTGTTGGAGTCGTCGTGGGACTACGCAGTCGAACGAAGTGCCGCCTTTATACTTTTAAGATTCTTTTCAAGAATCGTGTTAATGCAGCATTGTTTATATATATATATACTTTTGTACAAGTACCCGAGTCGCCGATGCTAGACGAGCTTCGTCGTTGAACATACGTAGTGTGCAAAGTTTAATTAGTTTTTAGACGCCGAAGCGAACGAGTAAAGTTAAGTTTAGTGGGCAACTAAGTGTATATATATATATATATATATATATATATATATATATATATATATATATATATATATATATATATACATATGTATAAATGTATATATATAAGTGTAGTGCGGCGGGAGACAATTTCAGTTGGAAGTTTTTCAATTTCCTCAGCTTATGGGGGCTTACGGTGGAACTTACGCGGGGTAGAGATATCCAGGTTTCTACCGACCGGCATTGTTACTTTCGCCGCACTTTGTTTGTCAACAACAAATCTTCTCCTCCCTTATTATGTAGGGCTTCGCATCGTTGCACACGGTATTTATTATCACTTTCAAATTCGTTCGGGAATAGCAGAGATACGCGTTTTTTTTGTCACTTTAATGACAAAAATTAGAATATACACGTAGCATATAGATGTAGGTTTCATTCGACGAATCGTCTGTTTCCAAAATCTTCTGTCATGCTTGTAGTACTTAAGTAATTTAGAAAATTAACGCTTGAGACACCGCCGACCTGTCTTTTGAGTCTTGTCTTGTGACTAAAAATAGGAAGATTTAGCCGGCGATGAGGGTTGAGGAGAAATCTATTTCGACATTCTTATTACTTTGAGCCAGTCAGCCGTAGACTCAACCCCTCGTTTTATTCACAAATTACTTTCCTTTGGAGTGGGCTCTTAAAACATCAAAAACTAACATTTTGTCACATGAGACTCAAAAGAAAGAAAAAAAAAAAAAAAAAAAAAAAAAAAAAAAAAAAAAAAAAAAAAAATAGTCGGTTTTTTTGCGCCACCCTAATATATATATATCGCTTGGTGAAAGATCGCGTTCCACGGCGCAGCGCATGGATTCAAAATCAGTAAAATACCTTCCACATGCTTAGAGGATAGAGGAACGTCGGTGGTTCACTCGGTCCGGTTAGCGAATGATCGGAACTTAATCATTGGCGCAGCGGAAAACTCCCTCGGAAAGTATCCAGTGCAAAGACGCGGACTTTATCTCTGGCTCGAGTTTTGCGTTGGGGGGGGGGGGGGGGGGGGGGGGTGGCTCCTTTTCTCTTTCTCTGTCTCTCTGTCTCTCCGTCTCTCCCTATTCCCGGTTCTTCTAATGAAAATTGATTACCAGGTAGAGGTGATATCTAAATCATGTTGGAGGCTCGGGTCTCTTTCTCTTTTTCTTTCGCTTCTTTTCTGTTCTCCCGGTCCCCGCAGATGGGCGGGTTCAATGAAAAACATTATACCAACACATAAATACGAAATCCCTCTCGACAGTGCAATCTTGGCAAGGGCGCTACGTCTCCGCGACCTTCTGCAGAAAATCCTAAACATCGGAGACGTCCGCGGTTCGTTTCGTTCTCCATGAGACGTAAAACTTACCGAGATGTCGACAGACTTTAGGGGCGGAAAAATTCCCGAGCGTATTGCCAGTCCGCTCCTTGAGGCAAATACCGCGACTCTTACGTATGTCGGGGCAGGAGGCAGGGGAGGGGGGAAATAAAGAAAGCAAGAAAGAAAGCAAGAAAAGAAAGAAGACATTCAAAGTGGGTAGGTGGCTGTACTTATACGGTGGCATACAACGTAGGTATAGTTACATAGACTTTACTGATCTAGTATAGGAATTAGGGTGAGCCTAAAGGACTTACCGTTAAAACGTGTCGAGATTTATTGCCCAAGTTAAGACCGCGGTTTCAGATTTATCGCCGTTTTTGAATCTCCGGAGCCCTTGGATCTGCCCCGGGTTCGTCGTCTAGTCTGCATTTTTATAAGGACGAGCATAAGGAGGACCTAACTTCGGGTTCTGCAAACTCCAGCAGTCAAGACCAGTGCGGAAAGCTCGTGATCAGCGTCCATCACCGGCCGTTTCACTCTGCCCTGAACACAGGACGTTCCGATCAAACGGCCATCAGTTACAGAAGACACATTACCGCGTGTACAGTGTGCAATCTAAAATATACATACCCCGGATCCATTACTGATAAACGGTTCCATTTGCCACTAGCATACGCCTAGATTTCATCGTGAGAAATCAATGAATCGAAAGTGGAGCATTGGCTCGTGACCAAGGCTCGAATCATCGTTCAGGGTGCGGTGATGGAGGAAAATCTTTCACACATTCTTATTTTTCGCATATACATTTTCGTCTGACGTGAACGGTTCTCACGTTGGGGTGTTTTTTTTTTTTTTCTTATCGCCGGGTTAGTGTAAAAAGGAAGGAGATAGATGGATGGATGGATGGATGGATGGACGTTATGGGAGGCCAGTCACGAAAGTACGAACGTCGCGGCGGTTGCGGGAGATGATGATTCCGTGTGTTGCTCGGCATGGTTGCGTGCAACCTTACAACAGTGCAAACAATGGCCTTCCCCGCCTGCAGGCGCACCCCGCAAACACTGGGCCTGTTTAAGTGTTGTCCCAATCTTTGTACCGCACCCTTCATCCACCGATGGTCAATATCTCCGCCGCGCCGAACCATCGTTTGGTCATTCCACTTAATTGGGGCTTCTGGTGTGAAAAGTTCACAAGTCAAAAGGTATCCGTTCTCTGAAAACGTAGCCAGAGTCCAACATGCGTTGGTACCTCACGTTATACTTCCGGAACTTTAACGGCATATTCTTGAACGATTATCGCACGGTAGTCATGGAAAATTGAGAACGTTATTCCGGCATTCTCTTCTTCGTTAGTTCACGTTATCAGAAGAGTCTTCCGCTGCACTGCAGTCGAAGGTATTGGCTTCCTTTAGTCCCATGTTACTGCGGCGTGCGCCACAAAGTCTACGAGGTTTCGACGGCCTCTGGCTCTGCACTGCCTCCTCCCCTGCGCATTGGATTAGGAGACCCCATAGAGGGAAAAATGTAATATAAAGGGCTTAACGGCTGAGCCGTTAATATGTTATACCACCGTGCGCCCTAGAAACTATGTATATATTACCAGCGTTCAAACATATGTCTGTACTGCACCCTGCGATCACGACACGCTGACTCTTTGTCCCCCCCCGCTTCACCCCCTCCACCCTCCTCTGCTTCTAACCCCATACCCCCCATATCATCACGCCAGCCACCTATAATCTTCATACAACATGCGTTACTGCCATTTTGCGGCCGGTAATGTGCACCCGGACTAACTAAGTTCCGATTCCTTCTGTTTTCCCCTCGACGTCTCCGTCCGTTTAATTAACTGCCCATCGACCAACGTGCTTTAAACGAATTTTCTCAGGATTCTTTGCACAGTCTAGACGGTTTTGGGTAATTTTGAAAATTTAGGTGGATAAATTTTGTCTCGATTTCAAATGAAGTTTCTATTCAAGTTGTACAATCACTACAGGACTTTTTTTTAATCATATTATTGTTACTTCGTTAGCGTTCTATCGTTAGTTTTATCATCACTGAAATACCGATTTCTTTTTACCTTCTCGAAAAATTTATTCATCGTTCCAGATGAGGAGTAGAATTTGTCAAATTTTTCTGTCAACCATTTTTCTTTATTTATCCTGAAAAACTTCGGCTACCCCTGGATAATTTTGACGGTATTTATGTAGCCCCAAAAAAATGTGGAAAACCTGTACAGTGAAGACAGTACAGATGAGAAAAAAAAGAGGAAATACATATCTTTGAACTGAAATGTAGGTAGATTGAAAAAGAGAAATAAGTGAATAGCAAATGCCTCGTCGCATGATCTCATCGGTAAATTATTGAATTTGAATGACTAATGTGAAATTTTTCTTCTCGCGAACTTTCACCCTCGCTAAAGAGTGTGTTCTCAATGCTTGCGATACCTACCTGTCTCTAATGCTCTTCCTGCATCCTTAGAAGCATACGCGAGTCATTCGTTTAAATAAAACGAGGCGAGTGTGCCGAAACTATCCGGCGCTATCTCCTCTACCCTCCATCCAACGTCCCGTTTCCCCGCCCGGATCCACGCCTGGCGTTTAATATATTTGCTTTATGAATTACGCCCGAAAGGAGAATGCTCGGTAACTATAACCGGGGAACCTGGGGATCCACGAAGCGTGTGCGGAGGGCATGACGGCCGCGTGTCGACACGTGACCGAAAACTAATTGAGATGTGAAATTTATTTGGTGCCAACTTGTCAGCGCCAATATTCGTATTTCGACAGTATCCATGCTGCCATTGCAGGCTTCGAGCGTTGGCTCGTTTTGCCCTAGTTTGCAGTTTACCTGGAATTTCATCAGTCCGTATTTATATATATACATATATGCTCGATTTTGGAATGGAGAGAATTTCTAAACTCATACTTTTCTTAATTCATGCACGGAATGTAAGAAAAATGCGGTATAGTTATATCAGATATCTATCTATAAACACTGTCCGATGTCGAACTTTCGAATCGATCGTAAGAAATGCGATCATGTTTTATACGTTCTTTCGTTGCGTGTTTTCCGTGTACAAAGTATCCATTTCGCGCATGCGCGGAGTACTGAAAATACCGCTTTTAAGTCCTAGGAGTTTAATGTGTTCGTTTCTGTACTGCGCGCATGCGCTGTCGCGGACAAACGTAACGCTACGCGACCCTAACCTCAATTTCGTGTTTTGTGAGAAAACGCGTAACATACTCTTGGTCTATAAAGAATCGTGTGCAACAAGGAAACAACGGTCTTTTCGCCTGCGTTTTCGTAATATTTGTCTTTGAAACTCGTTGTTACGCGATATATACTATTTTTAGTAAGCCACTATTTTTTCGGGATTCTTAAACTCACATCTCCGAAATTAGCAGAGATCTATGAAATTTCGCATTTCGCAATCTGCGGCCCATTTTTCTATGCTCTCACTTCATTCTCCGCGTCGAGTTTGCGACTATACTTATCGCAAAACAACGGGTTGCAGAATCGACGTCGAGCAGATTTGATCAATTTCTCCTACAGCCCGCATCGCACCACCATCCCTTCATATATCCCGTGCACAATGTGCCGATATATTCGCCTCTGAATCCCGCAATTAATTAATCTCCGAATACCGTACACGGCTGTCGAATTCTCGCCAACGATTTCGAGACCTACAATGCACCTGACGCAAACATTCTACAATGTTTAATCCACCGTAGCACATTCCTACGTTTCAATTGGCGAAAAATTTCACGGGACTGATCACAATTCGTTCTAGGAGACACGGAAATAATTTTTTCTAAAAATTAATGTACCTACTGTTACTTGTAAGAATCTATAATGGATATTAGAGTGGTTCGAAAAAGTTGCTTTTTTTTTTTTCGCTTCTACCTTCTCAAATATCTTCGTGTTTTATAGAAAAAAAGATAAGAAAAAAGAAGAAATCGGTAGTATTAAGGTGACTTTAATCTTTGTTCTAATGATGGCACAATATTTCGTTATTGAGGTTTGGAAAGCCTGAAGAATCAATGATCTATACATGAATTTGATAAATATTGAATAACTTACGAGTATTTGAAAATTTGAACGAAAATTGGAATTTCGGATTGAATTAAAAGAATGGGAAATAAAAATTAACCAAGCGATCTGTTAAACTTGATCTAGAGAGTCTCGTCTTTTGGAAATATCATTTTTCTATCAAACGCTAAAATTTTAGGGGGTAAGAACAGCGAAAAAAAAAAAAAAAAAAAAAAAACTTTGCACTAACCAGGGGGATTTTTTATTTATATACAATTCAACATTACAATGAACAATTCAGGCGATAATTTCACCAATTTCTTGTTACATAGAATTATACTATGAAAATGAAATTTTTTTGCAATATAAAACCAAGTTCGCCTATTTGTCTGACGGATGATTGATCAAATGAAACTTTTTTTTCTCCTCATTTTTCCCGAAAAGACTATTTCCTTTTACAGCCTCGTCCTTCCTTTCGAATATTTTACCAAGTCCACCATTACGCGATACGGATTGCTTCGACGACTAGGACATTTAACACATTTGTACCTAGTAGTTTGCTGATAATTGGACGATCACCTTTATCGGGTGATTCTCATCCAGCCGGAATGATCATACGCTTATGGTATTGTACGTAGAAGTGTGAGACGTAATGGTTTTCTGTGTATAAATATACAGTTGCGACGATACGAGGGAGGGGGGTGAGGACGAGGCGGTGCAGGGGTGAATAGCGGCGGTGAATGGTATAGTTGTCGGTAGTCTGCAGTTAATTTAGAGGCTATTTCCTCTCTAAATAGCCAATAAAAGCGCGGGTCCCGGCTCGAGGGCGGGGGAGGGGGCGAGGAGGTGGAAGTGGAGGCGGTGACCCGACCCCGGTGCAATATTATAAAATTTAATGTCTTGGTTTACGGGGTGCAGAGCCGTATACGTCGTTGCTGGGTTTTCACCTCGCTCCGATATTTACTATGTAATCGCGGCAATATCGCCAGCTTTTTCCCTTTCTCCGCTTATACGTGTACGTATATGTATATATAGCTGATGCCTACGCGCTCAGCTTCTCTGCTTTTGCAGCTCAGTCTCGCAAAGATCAAACATTTTTGCTGCGCAGCCTTTATCAAGTCGCAGGACGCGATGAGACGGTGTGGAAAAATTAAACTACAGCCATTTTGTCAATTTATTGTGTTATACACAAGAGTGGGGAAAAAATCTCATGTTTTGAATGTGAAAATTTTTGTTTCTCCTTTTTCGTTTGTCAATTCGAAAATACTCAGCTCGTTATGGTTTTGGAACACTTTGCTTGACGATCAATGCAATTTCAAATGGCCAAAATACTGTGGAGAATACTCAGGGACTTTTGTGCTTATTTAGAGAAAAAGCACGATTCTTCTCAGTGGTTAATGTCAAAGGAAAAATCAGTAGGCTTCTTAGGTGGAGTGGATAATTTATTCGGATAGTGTATCGCTTAAACTTGTGAATAACTTGAAATAGTTTAGTTTAGCGATGCTAGAATGAATATAAGAATCTGAAAATCGGTTAATTAATATTTGTTTCTCCGATAATGAGAAGCGATATATATATATCGAGTGAAAATAGCATTAATACTGAATAAACGGCAAAGTATTTATAAAACAAATGAACTTATTTTAAATAATTAATATTACGTACGTGTAACGAGAATTTGTCTACGCCGTTTAGTGATAGAGTACTAATTATTAACAACATTAGTTTGATTATTCAGTATTCTATATTTGGCAGTGATAAACCGTATTTCGAATTTTTTTTTTACCTTTTCCACTTAATCAGATAATAGAAATAGTAAATTACGTTATTTATTAGAATATTTTATCTTAATATAAAATAGAAACTAGATATATAGCATTACATTTTTATAGAAGGTTGTTCTTAACGATTCATTAAGTCAGAATTAACCGATTCGTACTTGAAAAATCGAATAATAATCGATTATTCTGTAACGCCACAAAGATCGATTCTTCAAGAATCATCAAAGAACTTCGCATTACTAGTTAAGTTTACGATCTCTTGATGCCATATTGCCTAAAACGGCATCCCGTTTCACGTTGTTATTATACATATCTTGAGGGCTGTAATACAAAATTGGTCATTACAGCTTGATTATTTACTCACAATTTTCATGAATTTTCTTTGTAAAACCGTTTCATCGGTTACACAAGCCAGTTCTCTATATATCCATGCCTCTTGGTATACTGGGAATAATATTCCAGGGCGTTTTTATGTCCTGCGTAATGGCTGAGCGCGCCCTTTTCTCGGAAAGCCGTATGCGCGGTGCTGGAGGATGATTGTGAAAGAACGCTGTGCGTGTGCGTCTCCGTGTCCGTGCTATTCCTGCGAATATCCCGGCTTTCGCGCTAGCTGCGCTCGACACGCACAGGCACACGCACGCGAGGATCTATCTTCGTGTGAGAAAGCGGCGCAACGCGCGCGCACACATCGGCCACTGCTGTGTTGGTAACACGAACGCGAGGTACGGCAGAAGGTGGTTCCCGGCTCGCTCGGTACTGTAGCGCAAGACACACGGGGTGGCCGAGAGCTGGATGCCGGCGACGTCACCACGGAAATCAAGAGTAATGCCAACACGAAACTGCACTACCCCGCAGCTCCCGGCGTCCCGACACCCCCGCCCACCTCCGCAACAGCAACCCACGGGAATAACACCTTCACCCTCCTCCTCGCCCTTCCCCAGCTACCGACGCTACTGAAAATCCCGATCCCCGATTCGTCTCTCCTCTCTCTCTTTTACTCCTCTTGACTACTCGCGCAAATCTCGCGGCAGCAGAGGTGGGTACCTTATACCTACGGGCCCTTAGATCTAAGGGCCCGTTTAACTTCTTCTCAGATTTTCACGGAGTCGTTACGATTCTGGTGATGTTCTTCTCGGATATACATACATTACTATTCGAGCCATTCGAGAATCACTCTGTGGGCCTCTTTGTTGACTGATCTTCGACCGCGGTTATCAAGGATCATCAAGGTTCTAATGATACCTTCTAAGGATAACTGCTACTGTATGAGAGTTGGCATCAACTATAGAGCTGAGGTATTGTGATAGTCTATGCAAAGGTTATCGTATCATTGAAGAAGTTCTGTTATCAAGTTTATGATCGTGCTCAAGGAATGTGACGATCAGGACCACGATGTCAAGAATGAACAATTGCTGTTGATATAAGATGATTATTCTGCATTGAGATGTTGACTCGACTTCACCGAAACATGAACTCATGAAGACGTCACGACAAAGTGCCAACCCGCTTTGGTTTTCAACACTTCTCAAGCCCGAGTTTATAATCAAAAACCATCCTGACAGTGTAACATGAATGAATTGAAGTGATGGAAGAATTCTATCGCCGGACGTATCTGAACGGAGCAGCGGAAAGAATCTGGTGATGATACAAAGTTCAGCAGCACTCGGGGCGCGTTGTGGTCGACGAATTGCACGGATCAGATCCACCGCCCTGCCCCCAACGGACTCGGAAATCACGCCATTTGTATGATCGGCTGTGATCCCCTGCGGGTGATACCAGCACTACAGTGGAACGTCTTTTAATATACACTATATCTCTCGGGGTGATGCTGCAGGTCTCAAGACCGAGGCCGGGATGTTGCCGGGATAAAGAGATACGTCGGTACGTATACCGGGGAAATATTATGTATAAAACAACAGTCTTCGCACCTATATACATGTATATACATACACATGCCGTGGTGGAAGGAGGACCTATGAACCAAAGCTGGAAATCTATCGCTGCCGGATCTTGGGAAAGGACAGCGGCAAATTGTTCCGATAACGGATTGTCGATTTTCAAAACAGGCAATGCGGTCTGCATACTCCTTGTATGTTGCGGATCAATTTTTCAATTATTCATCTAGATACGGCTTTTGAACTGAAGTTAAACTGGATTTAATCCGTTCAAGTTTGAACGGATCTTGTTGTTGTATGGTGCAACTGAACAACGGACTGTCTCGTTCATTAGCAACCTTCGACATTCCGTTGTAGTATCCGAGAATAGTGCAACTATCTATATACATATAGTAGTGGACCGTACTTTGATTGGTTATTGAATTGTAGTGGAAACTGCGATGTTCAATTAAACTTTCGGAAATAAGGATGTTTCTTGAATATATATCATCACAATAACGTTACTCACGATAAGTTCAGCTTAATTAGCTATCAACTTCAACTCATATTGACTCTTTCAATCAATGTTGATAGGTGTCTTGATATTGTTCGATGAGGAATTTGAAAAGATGGTTCGAACCATATTCAGCTTGCCTCGGAATCCTTAGAGCTTTGAATCCAGAGACTGAAGTTAGTAACGTTAACGTAACGAAACTAGAGGCAAAAATTACTATTTTGCATTTTTACAGTCACTTTAAAGTAATCAAGTTTTCCAAATACGTATATCTTTTTCTTTACTTTAATTAACTGCCTCTCCGACATTCCTGAAACTGCTGAATAACGATTTTATCCGAAACGTGAATCGTTAAAATAACGTTACCAACCTCAGCATCGTTCGAATCTGCATGTACTGTTGTTGGTGATTGCACCATCAAGTAATATGGTAGCCACTGACATGGAATAGTCGTATTTAAGGTCAATTTGCAACTGACCAGTGAACCGAATCCCAGTCGCATTGTCAGCAGCTGTTTATATTGGTACAGATTAAATTAATCCCCCGGTAAATTATCTGGCTGTTAGGTTATTTAGCGGTATGCGTCTCAAAGTGTAAGAGAGAGAAAGCGACAGAGAAGGACTTCCGCCCGCCACCTTTCAAGCTCACGAAGCACAGATCAGGATTACAATTCCCGTCTCTTCGATCACCATGGATCCCAGTGTTGAGCTATTCGAAGGTTGAATTCACCTTTTTTTATCTATCTCTATTTTTATTCGCTTTGTCCGATATACATGACACACGAACCATGATTGGAAAATTTGATTGGTGGGTCATCGATCAAAATTCGTGCACTACACCTAAACATGGATTTTTAAAACATTGTTAATTGATGTGCTTTGCTGTCGCTGCTGCAATGGCATTCAGAAATAAAAGCTGAAACCATCTGGTAGTCACATCTAGCATTCGTGTACAGTGACGGTACATACTGCATTGTAAATGGTTTTCATCGATTATTCATGAATATCCGAACTATTTTCCCCGCGAGGTTTGTTGCAGGAGACGCGCCAGCCGAGCTACCGGTTCAGGACCACAATCCATAAATGATTGCGTCACGAGATATAAACTTAATATGAATTTCACTCTACGTCAGGATGTGTAGTCAATTTATTTTCATTACATGCCCGTGTGTATGTACACAGCGACATATGAAACATCGATCATGTAACAATATAATACAATAAATTAAGTAATAGCTAAACGGGTAAAAAAACATCTTGGGGAAAACTAATCTACGGGGTTCAATATTACAATATTGCGATATCGTAAGTCTATGTTTATTCATTTTTTTATTTTATTTTATCTTACGTGTCGACCGTAACGCGTGTCACAGGCATCGGTTTTTTATTTATTTTTTTTTTTTATTTTCATTGATGGTAGCTTTTCGTACTTTCCATTAGCGTTCTTGTCACAAAGTACAAAGCCACCCCGAACGTATAGTTCATACTGATTGCTGCCATCTGTCGTATTCACCCTCGAATTGTAGATGTAGTAGTTCTCTTCCGTTTCGAACTAAGATTATATGGAACAGGGTAAGTGATCTTTTGCCATCCCTCGCAACAATTTCGATTGTCGGTACCATTCGAGAACTCGAAACTCCACCGAGACTCTCGATGCGGAACGACGTTAGTTGGCTCTGTTTCTGTCGGTAAAGCAGCAACCTTCAACCTATTCTATTACGTGTCAAATCTAGGTTGAGCATTTTCTTTTCTTTTTTTTTTTTTTTGTCAAAAACTTGTTTAAGTACTACAAAGTATACTCAAATATTGTTTAATCCTCGAAACGATTGCTCATGGTGGTGATAAATATGAACCTTATGGCATAACTTGATGATAACCGTTTTTTTTTCCAACCGCGCATTTTAATTACCGTTTATGGATATCGTACCCACGGTTGCAAAGGTTGGTATATTGGTACTGTACCGACGCGAGAACCAATCTTTTTAATATCAATTGCTGACATTCACATTTTCAGGCGTAGAAGTGATCGTCTACACTTTGCCATTCTCGATGTTGTTGTTATTGATCGTTGATAATTCCGCTCTTATCATCTTGGCGAATCTTTCCAGTGCCTGAAATAATGGAAAGATAAGTTGCTGGGGTATCTTGGGTAAAATTTGCAAACTTTTCGCGATATCTTGTAAACTCCGGTCGGTAATACGCACCAAATTCATATCCTCGTATGACGCTTTTGCGAAGCTAGCTCTTATCGCGTTGCAGGGCTGACTTGGGTCCGCCATAAACGCTGCACCTGGCACCAGTAATACTCCGTGGGTAACCCCGCGCTGCATTACCATCCTCCAGGTGTCTTTTACCCCTCGGACTTTTATCCAGAGGAAAAAACCCGCGCTCGGTACCGTGAAGTCTGCCAAACCTGTTTGGTCGATCAAAAAAAAAAAAAAAAAAACACTCTCATGAAACGCTCTTCTCAAATGTTTTCAGAACACATTTTGAATGACGATTCCGAACGCCTGTTAAATATTTTCAAATTTTATTCCAAAACAATCTACATAATCTTACCGTGGAGATGTTTTTTTGCCAAAGCTGAAATAACGTCTCGCCGTTTTTTGTAGAACACTCTAATCCTGCGAAAGTGTTCCATAAGCCTGTCGTGTCCCCAGATTTTTAACAGGTTGTAAACTATGACCTGCGTATGACGTAAGAGATTTTTAAGAGTTGTTGTATCGCATACGTGCAGATATTTCGTTATGAACTCTGCGCGACATCGATGCGAGAACGTCACGTTGTTGCTCTTTTTCTTTTATATTCTTGACCTCATCTTTATTTCACCAAGAGCGATAAGAGATTTAACTGATTCAACGCGTAACATGATAGAGCATTAGACACGCGCCTGAGGTCGCAGAGTTCGTAAAATAACCCGTGATTCGAACTTTAATCAACTTGTTTGGTCTTTCTTTGACGTTTCTTTTTCTCCTTTTTCGCTCCTCATTATTTTTCATATTTGTCTTACAAATTATCATTTCTTCTTTATCTCTTATAGCCGTATGATTACTATAATCAGCCTCTTTTCATGACGTATAAATAAATTGGAGTTTCAATTATTCATTTAACCTTAGGATTTGCGATACGAAAAGGCTCGACATCTAATGTGAAAATTTCTAACGAGAGAAAGTGAAGTACATTCCAGCAGAATTCGTGACTACGAGTAGATTAAAAAAAATCACGAAAAGAGCCAATGAATGCGATCGATTCGAGCATCTCGACGAACCTGCGATATTGTAGGGGCGTGAAGGTGGCTGCTTTGCATGTGAACTTCTATACTGGCGACGAGAGGTGCTGCCGCAGTGATGAAGCCGAGTCTAAGTCCGCTGCTCAAAATTTTGGAAAATGAATCCAACCGTATGACTCGTCCCTCCGTATCCAGGGACAAAAAGGATTTTGGAGCTTCCTGAAATTACATTTGAAAGAACAATGTGAAAATTCATTCGATATACGATTAACGGATGAAATTTGTGAATCAAATTTCTCGAAATCATGTTACAGCTATTATTGCGGATTTATCATGTATGTTGAAATTATTTCTTAATCGATATTCCCCCTAATCTTAATTCTCAACGCATTGCGCCACGGTATAATAACGATAAATAATATCATCTCTGAAATTATTCTCACTTACACACGTGTTTAAATTTTGCAAGATTTTCGTTGAACGCGCGATAAGATATTCACCCTAATAATTTCATCGCCTCGGCTTATCAACTCTCAACTCCAACCTCGCCGTGATAGGTATACAAAAATTTCGTCACTTTTTTAACGTTTCCAGTCTCTCAAATCATCGTTCTCTTTCGTAGCCATTCGTGATACGTGAATTTAATCAAATCGATCGTCCGATTTTCGAAATGTTTAATTATAAAAACAGGCTTGATTTTTTTTTACACAAAATCTTTTAACACATGAAAAAACGTACGTCGTAACACTTCAGAGTTTTTTCAAAACAATTTTAGCTGCCGAGATAAATTCGTTTTTACGGCTTTCTATAGTCAAATCCAAAAGTTTGAAACTTTGCGCGAAGAATAATAGAAGAGTATAAAAAATTTTGAAAAATTTTCAAAAATTCCCTCGTGATTCGCACCGATAATTCGAGTCTTCACGACGTTAACTTACATCTGTGAAGTACATGTAATGGTAGGGATCGTCGTCGAGGATGAGGAAATTGTATTCGCAAGCGAGTCTGTAGATATCCTTGCGTCTCTCGAGGGGCAGGACCGATCCTGTGGGGTTTGCTCCGGTCGGGTTGATGTACATTATCTTTGGCATCTTTTTTCCCGCGGCTCTACGGCCCTTCAGGATTTCCCTCAGAAGCGCGGTGTCGACGCCAAACGCGTCCTGGGCGACGGGTATCAGCTCGGCCTTGTGTGGCGCTAGCTGTTGAAAAAGAAACAAAGAAAATGGATAAATAAATAAATGAAAATTGAAATAAAGAAAGAATGATTATTGAAGTGAAAGGTAATTTGATAGGTTTTGTTTCGACGAACCGACAATTTTTTTTTTTTTTTGGCTTATACTGCAGTTTGCGTTTAGTCAAGAAAGTAATAAAGATATAAGGTGACAATTTTGTTTTGCTGTCAGTTTTTTTTTTTTTTTCTTGTATATCTGATTTCAGGGATATCCGATCCGATATAACGATTTATTGGGATTTTTTGGGGCGGGATGGAAATTTCGAATTTGAAATGTTCTGAAAGTGGCAAATTCTGGATTTTCGGGTGGCGAAACTTGAAGTAAAGAAACTTTCAAACTCTGGAGAAACATCCAAGTTTCCAGTGGTCCGAACTCCGGCTAGTCAGAATTCCGAAAGTGTGAAATTGAGAAAATTGAAAAATCTGGAACGTCGGAATTTTTAACGATCCAAGATTTTCAGTTGTGTGAATTTCTGACTCGGTGAAATTTCGCCACTTTGATTATTCTTCGTTTTGGATTTTCCGTATTTTTACGCTCGGAATTCTGGTCATCCTGATTTTTGGTTTTTCTGATTTATATATATTTAATTTCCGCAATTTTACTTTATCGAAATTTTATTTTTTGAAACTTTCCTCCAACGTGTCTTGAATTTTTTGAATCTTGCATTTCGGAACTTTGAATCGGTCGGGCTTCCGACCATTTGCAACTTTCTTGATTCGCACAAGTTCGACTTCTTCACTTCAAGTTTCGTCACCAAACAATTCCGAATTAAGCACTTTCGGAAGTTTTAAAATTTGGAAACTTTACAAACCCACCCCGATTTTTATACGATAACTCAATGCAGATATCGAATTCCGCACAAACTCACGTTTTCATTTTATCTTTCGTTTCTTTTTCAGGATCACTCACCACGACTTCTGCACCGGTGTAAAAGGGGTCCTGGACCAGGACGGGATCTCCGGGTCCGACGATCGCTTCGAGAGCTTTGCTGAGTCCGTCTTGGCCACCGGAAACCACGACGATATCCCGGCTTTCCCACAAAGGAGGTGCGTGAGTTTTTCTTTGCAGTTCCCTGAGCGCCTGAAATTTTGCAATGTTAAGATTTCTTTTAAAATGTGTTGTAACATTGAATCGTCGATTTTATTTTTGACGTGCAAATTCACGGAATGAATTACTTTCCGCATCACCGAACTTTGTAAGATTTCTTTCCTTTTTACGGCACTTGATTTCTCACTGTGAAAGAAAAATTCTGGAAACATCGGAAAGGAATCCTTCGATTTCATCGTTGATAGAAAATTATCATTTTCACTCTTATCGTCTGTCCGACGAATCGACGTTTTTCGATTACGATATATATCCTCTAACGATTAATCGCTGACGAAGATTGTTCAAATTTGATTTTCGAAATCGAGGCAAACCGATGACAAGAAAAAAAAATTCCCTAGCAAAAAAGTACAGGCAAAAGATAATCAAGCAAATCAGAATATATATATATATAAATCAAAAAATCATTCTCTTGATATTATTGCGAACGTAACGAAATCGTTATAATCGCTTAACACGCAGATGGATTTCGTAATATATAAGCAACACATTTAATACACGCGATACGGTTGACTTCGAGAAGATGAAGATAAGACCATTCCCAATACATCTGCAACCGCGAATAAAGACGACCGGCAGTCTGTCTTGGATGACGTATTCGCGGAAGAAAAAAAGAAAAAAAAAAAAAAGACAAAAATATAAATGAAATTCGATCTGATCACGATTTTAGTAAGTAAATTAAAAATTCCGTTCCTCCAGACAAATTCGAAGAAATTCATTTTATTCATTTGTTTATTTATTAATCTGGGTTTACGATTTCGGTGTCGAAATTCGTCGCTTTTTTAACTCTCAAATGATTTTCCCCTCACCTGAAGCAGCGGGGGATATCCTTGACTCGGAATGTACTGCAACGCTGCACCGAGTTCCTGTCCTTCGAGGGTAAAACTTGAACCGTCTATCAGTTTTAGGCTTATTTCGGTGAAGGGGAAGGTCTCTTCGTTCGGCATGCCCTCCGCCAATGAAATCAGCTCCATCGGAGCCGAGTAAGCGATTTTGGCTGAAAAGTGTCGAGACGAGAATTGTAACGAACCGAACTTTGCAAACTAACGATGAAACACGAAAATTTTCTCAACAAAATCGTCCGGATGAAAAGTCATAGCTTAAATAAAAGAAAACAATAATTTTTTCACTCGAACGACAAATGTTTTTTCGTCTAAAATTAATCATATTTCGAATCAGTTTTTGTGTTTTGGTTTTTTTTTTGGTATTCCAAATTTCACAATATTCACTGTTCAAAGTGAATTTATAAATGTTCAATTGTGAATTTACAAATACAATTCAAATCACTTTCTTGTCCATTTTCCTACAAGTTTTAGTAAAGTGAAAAAATTTTCTCTTACAAAATTGAAGACTAATTTATAGTAATTTTTACTTCGCTGTAGAGAATTTATAAATTTGCAATCCGGTTTTGTAAATCGACAATTCATTTTGCACAGTAAGTTCATTTTTTTTTTATTTTCAACAGCGTCTGTTGAAAAATGTATTGAAATGATTTGTTTTTATTTTTCTTTTATCAAGCTTACAAAGTATCGCAAGAAGATCGATGCGTATCGAAACTCTGGAATGAATCTCGGTGATAATCGAGAGAGAAAGTGAACTAAACGAGTGAATGAAGAAAATTTGTTCGATTAAAAAATTAGCAAGTTTGATTGATAAAGGTGTGAAGAAAAAAAAAAATAAAGACTCACTCAATTCTCGGGTCGGTGCCGATCGCCTCCGCTTTGAAACCTCAGTTTTGAAGTGAGAGTAGTCCATTGTTGGTTGATGATTGTTATTCTTCCGCCCTCTTCGATCACTCTATCTTATCTCATTTCCCCTCTTCTTATTCTTTCCCTGAGTTTTCTACCCGTTGATATTGCTCTAAATTAAATTATTATTATTTATTACGATTATACGCCGAAAAATTGTTTTTAATTTTACAGTCTTTAAAGTTGTTTAACTCGATGCTTATTGTTGTTAATGCTTGTAAATTTTACGCTAGTCTAAGAACTGCTGCTTTCGCTATTTTCTCAGCTCTGCTTTACACTTTATATATCGAGTGACTGCCGGTCAAGAATTGACGAGCGCTTTTATATTTCGCGATAGCAGTAATATTGCGTCAGATAATCTCGCGTTTATACTGTGCAAAAAATAAATACGGAATTCATTTGATTTTATCAAAATTCCACACGACTGCGTTCACGCTTTACACAATTTTATCTTCCTACGGTAACCGCGGCGTTTTTTTATTTCCTTTTTTTCCTTCTTCTTCTTCTCTCAACTTTTCTCTCCCCCCCCCCTCCCCCCTCCTTTTTTTTCACCCAACTTTTTCCTCCCAACGTCTCTCAGTTTTTTCACTTTCTTGTCTCTTGTTGTTGAGATAGTCGATTTCTGATTTCTTCCTACTTTTTTCTTTCGTCAAGCCTATTTTTCCACCATATTCGTTTTTGTGTGTTTTTCACATGTTTATTTCACAGGAAAAGAATTTTTTTCACATCCCAAAATATCCTGCAAACAATTGTTTTGGTTTTGAGTTTTAAATTGGACTTTGTCACTTCATTTTTTCAACTAGTTTAATTTGTTTAAATATTTGATAGGAATTTGTATGTCTCGTGACTCAAAAAAACACGAACAAAACATTTGTAATGTTGAAATTTAATGATTTTTAAACCATCTTTCTTTCACATATCACAACCTTGCATAATTTTTTTCGATGATATCATGTATATATTAAACATTATCATCGAAGTTTTTCATTTTCATATCTTATCCTTAAATTTTTGTTCTTATTTCTTACATTTCTCCCCTCTTCGTACGTGCACACGATGATTAAGTTTATAAAATTATCTGCTGATAATAATATATCTATATATATATATACACATACATACTACCAAGTCAATATTATTATTCAAAGAAAAATGTTCTGTGGTTCTTTGATTTTCGTATCCCGTGCGTGCAAAGTGTGACGATTTATTTCTATAAATATTTCCCTCTTTCTTTAAAAAGAAAAATAATAATAATTGATAGACGAAGTGTAAATTGATCTACTTTGAATTGCGCATAATTTCGCCATTGGCAGACTTTTGACGTAATGGGTATGCTTCTATTTTCATTTCTCTTTAATATTAATCGTATCTCCGTTCACTGAACTGATGCAAGAGTTGAAACAAATTTTAGCAGCGCACTAACGTATCCTATACTTGAGAAAACATAAATATTACACTTTGCTTAATACTACAACAAAAACGTCATCAGTAAATATTGATATTAATATCGTTATCGTTCGTTATGCGCATACAACGCAAGCGTTTATTATACGTACAACGTATGACTGTATACGTCGAGTTATTTTATAAGTTAACAGACATAAATGCGCGTCATTCTGATTATTTCGTGACAATCATTCAACAATAACGGTAAAGATAACGTTGAAGAATAATAAAAATATTTCACTAAACAAAACATTATTACTACGCGCAAGAATTGAATGGAATTAGATTCAAGCCAGAACTGTTCAAAGAAGTTCTCATCCCACAGGGATGATGAAGACGATGTTATAAACGGGTAACGAGTACAAAACTAGCGGTTTAATAGAAAACGTTTTGTTTAAACTAAATTTTTCGTTTCCTTTTTTTTTTCTCATTTTTATTTTCGAAAGTAAATTTTTTTTTTTTGCTTTTCTCTTCTTGTTTCTTTTTCTTTTTATTTTTTTTTTTTTTTTTTTTAGATGGAAACAATTGATAATCCTGTATAAATTGCCTCTTTCATGCATAAAGCAATACCTACGTGTAGAAATGAGAGGGTGTTTATTGAGCATTGATCGGGATGCAATATAAATTATCATAGTTGTAGTATCTATACAGTGGGATGGGAGAGTTTATAGGAAATAGATTTGAAATTTAAATGAAAATTAATTGCACGCTGTACAAACGTCGAGGCAGTTGAAATTTTGATTGAGAAAATATCTGTAATGAGGTTAAAGTTATCATCATCATCATCATCATCATCATCATCATCATCGTCATCGTCGTCGTCGTCGTTCACAGCGTTGTAATTATTGCTGCTTTATTGCCTAGGATGAATTGATCCACCGGTTTTGGTGCTTTGACTCGTAATTTTGAGTATGTTTTTTTTTTTTTCATTTTTTTTTTTTTCTACAGCACAAATTTGCAAGAATTAAACGGTGATCGATGTTATCGCGAATGTGTAATATATATATATGTATATTAGAGATGAAATATTCGTCAGGTGAGCATCATAACGATATTGTTAAATGGTGAAACGAAATTCTAAGCTGATGGCAACTGAGATGTCGACATATCGGGACGTCTAATTTATGACCTGTGCGCTTAGCGCGTGTTTGCGCAGTTTTTATAACCTGACCTTGTTGTTGCAGTTATAGGAGAATTAATTGAAAAACATTGATTCGACGGACAGGTCAAGATAATTATTTCTCCAAACGGAAATCTCGTTGTTTTTGTTGTTTTTTTTTTTTTTTAATTTTTTAGCTCGGTTTTTATGCTGGTTTTTTTTTCACCTCCTTTTAGAGTGTTTTTTTTTTTTTTTTTTTTTTTTCTAACAATATATGGGGAATTTTTGGATTCGGGTTTTCGTCGTCGAGAAAAATGGAATTTAAACTATTTTTCGAAATTGTGCTTATTGCGAAATACACACAAATTGATTGCTGCTGTAGGTATAATAGCGTGCAACGTGTGTGTGTGTGTGTGTTTTTTTTTTTTTTTTTTGCTGTTTGACGTGATTTTTGGAGTTCGAGTTGTCCAAAGAGGAAATTAAAAAAAATCATCAAAATACACGAGTGTCTGAACTACAATCATTTCATCTTGTCGGATGGAAATTATTTAAGGGATGATAATGTTGTCAGAATAAGTTGAAAAAAAATTATACTTTCACCTTAAGGTTGTGCGAAATTACAAATTTTTGCAATATCGAATATGAAACACACACACTTTTACGCTGTTACGCCGACAACCGCCATTTTATAATATTCTGCATTAAAACAATTTTGAAAGATAGTTCGAATTCGATATTTTTGGTTCTCATGAAAAGAAATTCTGAAACAAGTCTAGAAAATTCTATCAAGAATTAAAATCCAACGAAGTCTATTGTGTCGATAAAAAAAAAAAAGAAAAAGAAAATGTCGATAGTTAATTTTGCGAAATAGTTTTCTATATACCTTATTGTTTCAACATAAAGATTCTCATCAATAAATTCCAACGATCAAGAAACTTTCAAATCAGTTCCAACAGAACTATTTTATATACATGTATAAAATCACTAAAACCGATACGTATAATAAAAATCTACTCTTCACATGGACAATATAAAAATGCACAATAAAGAGTGAATAAAAAATGAGTCGATATAAAAGAAAGACGACGCAAAGAAAACGAGGAAAATGAAGAGGATGAAATATATTCACGCGGGAAATCTGAGCTTGGCCCTTAATTACCTTAAAATTGCTTCGCATCAATTCTTTAACCAGATTACCCGTCTAGACTAGCTTCCAGCTTAGCAGTAGGTATAATCTGGTGCAGTTTGCGAGATCCGTACCCCCTCCCCCCCCCCCCCCCCCCCTGCAGGGGTTTTTCACCCCCCACCCCTTCATGATCTATCTGGCTTGAGAGGTAAAAAAGAAGCACCACCTTCGCTTCCTCGTTTTTCGCTCGTGTAGGACAGGTGTGCATATGCATGACTATACAGGGTGTCCTAGAAATAAGTGACCAAATTAATAGGAGTAATGGAGGCGGCCAAGCTGAGTAAATTAACCTAAAAGACATCTGGTTTTTCGAAGTTGTTGAAAATCCAACGATTCTGGCCGAAATTCTGGTTACTCGGAGGTTTTTGAGATTATTGAAAACTGTCCTCGTGACATCAGAACCTGATTGTCGGTGACATTTTATCACCACATAACCTAAGTTTTTAATTTTAATTGAGGCAAATCGTTATTCTTTTTGTGTTATAATTTACTCGCTTAATACAAATTAGTAAAACATAATCAATAATATACCAGTTCTACCATCCACATGCGAAAAAACACGATCAACGGTCAGCTGTCAGTCTGATTAAATTAGTTTGAATATTTTTGACCACCAGATGTCGCGTTGCAAACTGACAATTACGAAATTAGAATGATGAGTTGGAGATATAAATAAACTTTGATAAGGCTAGGAAATGAAAATTTTTGAGGTGTGACGTTGAGCTTCGCTGAGCAAACGCGATTTCGGAGATCACGTGTTTTTTAGGTTAACTTTTACTCCTCAGCTCGACCGTCTCCATTATTCTTATCTGTTTGGTCACTTAGTTCTTGGACACCCTGTATACATGTATCTCCCCGAGGTGCAGAAATAGCCGCCATATCCTATCCTATCCTATCCTATCATGTCCTGTTCCATCTCACTGCACGCGGAGAAATGGGAAACGAACATCGATGGGAAAAAAGAAAAATAGAAAAAAATTAAAAGAAAAAAATAAAAAAAAAAAAAAAAAAAAAAACGTCCAGCTCAGAGCAGATGCGAAAGGTGAAAGTGAATTGATTTTCTCCTCAGAATTCCCTCTGCATCAACTACCATCTGCCTCTGTGCATATATGCAGCCAGGATTTACCTGATTGCTCATTAAGAAGTCACGGACGACTTCCGTAGAATTTCTTCTTTTTCTTTTTTTCTCCCCTGCAATCTGTTGAAAATATTAACCCGGGATGAAGAAAAAAAAAAAAAAAAAAAGACTGCGAGAAAATTATAAGCTCAAAGCTTGAATATGAATTATTGTTGTTGTTACCAATAATTTTTTGAATCTAATTGATATTTTTAAACTTTAAAAACTGTCTGAAATTTCATAGAAATTTGTTATTCGGAGGCAATAAGTTTAAAGATATATTTTTGGAGTGTGATACATTTTATCATTCAACTTTTGAAAGTTTTTCACCCATTTTGAAGTAATATTTTCAAACGAATATCGAAATTTTTCGATGGCAAATTTTTAACCTGTTTTCGTAAATAAATTCTATGAATTCTTCTTTGGTTTCTCAAATAATTTCCAACTCTCTCTCTCTCTCTCTCTCTCTCTCTCTGTATTATTTCCTCCTCAATTTATTCTTATTTTCATTTCTATATCTTTACTTGTAATTATTTCATCATTTATTTACTTTATTTCGTGATGTTACGTTTATTATTTCCAGGTCATAATATTTTTCGATTAGGTATTTTCTGTATCTGTTGTTATGATAATATGTAAAATTTTCGTATTCTTACGTACAATTCCATGGCTTTATTAGGGATGACGATGAGACATCCGGTCATAACTCAATTCGCACGTAATTCTTGATACAGTGAATTGTGAAATATCGTAGCCTGATGAAGTAACCTCCGTTATTGGAATTATAACAGCTGTCGAAGTGTCAAGATTGCTGGAAGATTTAACTGCGCGTTACATATCGCACAAAAAAAAAAAAAAAAAAAAAAAAAAAAAAAAAAAAAAAAAAAAAAAAAAAAAAAACACGTATATCGACGCAGCATGATGACAGATTGTACGAACGTTGCGTGTTTCCGAAAGATATTACACATCGTGCGTGTACATTAGCAATAGCCACTCAGCTAAAATTAATCGATCCATCGATTAATCAAGTACGAAAAACCAATCGATTAATCTCTTATTTCGTTTTTTTTTTTTCAAACGGTGTATTTGAAACCAAAATTTCGTAAATTTCTGTATGCAGTCTTAACATCTGAAAATTTTTTTCATAATTTATAGTTTCATGAAAAATATTCATTCATCTTTCACATGTTACACGAAATAGGTATATACTTGGTAAGTAAGACAATAATAATTGATACTCTAATGACATAAATTGATATTGTATTGCGACGTTCGTGAGACTTGAAAAAAAAAGAACAAAAAAAAAAAAAAAAAAAACCGATTGCACGTAAAAATAATCGATATAATTTAAAATTCATTATTTTTCGTCATTGTTAGTGTACATCATGAACACAATCAGTTTCTCTGAGGATCAGTTGAATATTAAACCAGTTGAGCTGCGGCATGGACGGCATATATTATAGACGTGGTATTAATAAATTGCGAGAAAGAAAAATAATCGAGATTAGGTATATATATATGGAAGATTTTCGCAGAGAACGAAGAAATTCATTACGAAGAGGGAAAATTGGCTTAAACGATCGAATATTAGCTTTTCCCACAGCTAAGCGTCTCCTCCTCCTCTTCCTTCTCTTCGTCGAGCCTTTCTACTTCCTCCGCGATTATCAATCCCCGCGAAATACTTGAGCGGGATATTCATCTCGCGCCAATTCCGAACTCATCCCGATTCCACGATCATACCTGTAATCGACTTTCCGAGCTTTGCGTCGCACAAGATCAGGATTTTTATATGCTTATTGAATATGACTAACAGTGTGTCCATAGTGGGAATATAATTGAAACAGAATTTTGAAAACTCGTCATGGATATCCATTAATTGTTTCTGGACGCCCCGCAGATATATTTATCAAAAGATCAATAGATAAAATTCCTGCGAAATTCTCCTGGAACTTTAAGGTAAAAAAAAAAAAATTTTCCCGTCCTGCTTTAGAAATATTTCATTGCATTGATCATTCTACAAATCTTCTTTCGAAGCAGTTGTCATCGTTTCAGTCATCCTTCGTGGTAGCAGGATTAATCAGCAGTTTCTACTTAGCTTGAGAATCAATTGGAACACAAAAATTTCAACTCTTCTCTATTCGGTTTTAATTGCTTCCCAACGGACCTTAAATTCGGATTCAGTGATCCCAAAAACTTTTAGTTATGATGATTGTAATTTCAAACATGCTTTCCATGCCGAGTTCAGACACTTTTTTTTTCCATGTGGACCTGTGTTATCAAATTTTGGAATAACGATTCTTTTTCAAAGTTCACATTGCTCGAGCAAGTGTGTTTCTTTTTTCCCAACAACTGAACTGTAAACGAGAGAAGAAAGAATTTTTCCTCAACTACGTCGACCCTTCTACAAGCTTAGAATAATATGACAAAAAAAAAAAAAAAATCAAAACAAAAAACAAAACTAAAACTGTTTGGCAGTTTCTTGGTATAAAGAAAAAAAAATCGAAATAGAATAAAATTATTCCAAATTACCCGATGAACCTGAAATTCTTGTAAAGTTTTCATACCATATTTTACGAAACTATATCTTTCTCTGACAGTATTTTTTTTAACCCCCCCCCCCCCCCCCCCCACCACCACCACCACCACCACCACCACCACCACCACCACCACCACCACCAAGAAACTTAAAAATATTTACCAGCCTAGGGGAAAAGTAACGTTGAATTGAATACCTGTAGTACGTTTTTGTAACGAGTAAATACCGCAGAGAGTCTGCAAGGTACGAATAGGTAAAAACTTGAAATAGAATAGAATGCAGGAAATGTTCGATGCGATTGGAAAAGTTGGGGCCATCTCCTGACGGGAGATTGTCTCGCTGGTGGCGGTGAGGAAAGCAGGAAGGGTGCAAAGATCCTTGGTTCCCAGAAGCTGGAACACTAATAGATATTACCCAGGGATTATGAATTATCCGGTGATTATTCTGAAATTTCATTACCCCCCCCCCCCCCCCCCCCCCCCCCATCACCCATCTTCCTTACAGGGAGAGCCGACGCCCTTTACCCTTCTGTTTCTGCAGCCTCTTCTCTTCTGCAGCAACGCCTACGTCTTTACACCTTATACCCACAATTCTCTCTCTTGGTACAACTAATACCTGCAGAAAGCGCTGACGGTGATCATAAAGCTGGCGACAAATCGAGCAGCAGATGTCTCTAAGATTTCCTGGGAAATTGAAACGTTAAACTGTTTATACTGTTGCAGGTTCTACGCGATTTTAATAACTAAATCCTCATCAGCCTTGCGTTATATATATGTATATTGCTCGTACTCGTTTGCAGAAATATTTTGCGGAGAATTTTGTTAGGTATTATTACGGTTTTAGTCAATATTATTGTTTTATTATTTGCTTTTTTTATACGGATCATTTTTTTACTTTTTATACTGGGTTCAGTCAATATGGCGTTATGATTGCGTATCGGATGATCTTTTCGAGTAGTTTTTCGGCTAATTAAAAGAATCTCGAAGCGCAGAAAATATTGTGCAATTCGTGGGATCATCGTTTTCTCACTCCAGGTTTATACGGAGTAAAAAACACGGCGAAAAACAAGTTTTATAATTAAATACGACGCCATTGATGCCTCGGAATTTCTGCCACCAGATGGCGTCTCCATAACCTCAAATCCGAATGATGAAATCGCGGGTTGTAGAAACTCGGGTGAAGAGCGGACTTGTAAAAAAAAATTCTCTCTTTCTTTTCTTCACGTTTTTGGCTTTCTCTTCTCACTTTTTTTCCACTTCTCTTCTTCTCGACCCCGAATACAAATCGTACAATGCCGGCTAGTTTTCTACTACGGTTATAGAGATTCTGAGTCTCTTCAGAAGACCACACACACACACACACACACACTTAGGGTACACGGCTCAGTGAATTTCTCACCGCAGCCTAATTGCCCGGCCCCATGCAGAGGCCGGCATTATTCAGGGTGTCAAAATACTTTTTTTCAACCTAGCCGTACGGCCTACGAGATATATAGACGTTGTAAGCGCACCCCTAATCCGAAGGACGTTTCTTTCTCCATATATACTTAAATACTATTATACGCTCTGCGAACAAAGATTATATTCTTCGTCTCAATCGGAGCTGAAATGACAATACGCGAAGAACGATCTGTAACATACAAATATAATATATATATATATATATATATATATATATATATATATATATATATATATATACAACTTAAGTTTTGCGTTATTATGGCAAACGGGATGAGAGAATCGAACGTGAATGAATGGTTTAATCTTTATTTTATTACTGATTATAGAATTGTATTATTGTCAAATATTTTTCAAATTCGTATTTCTAAAATATTTCGTTTTCAGTTCAAGATTCAATTTATATCTTAATCTTTCTTCTTATCTATCCAGTTTTTGATCATCTTTGTTATAAGAAAAAGTCATCATCAATCTCGAGCAAAAACATTATCGAAAACTTAACATTTTTCCTTAAAACAATCTCTGCTCGTTTGTTCGTTTGTTCTTATTTAGTTCGAATTTTGCAGAAGTATAAAAAAAAAAAAAGATATTTAGAGCCGTTTTTTTCAAGGATAAATGAAGTTTTGTTTAAAAAAAAAAAACCATGGTAAGAAAACTTGACATGTTAATGCGTTAGGATTAGATATATTGCTTGCTATTTACTGGTATCGAATACGCAACAACAAGAGCTCGTATAGAAGCTTTTGTACTTGATAATTTATCTTGTTCTGTATATTAATTGCCTTTTAGTGTCGGTCTATTAGCAATCGTTCAACTTGGTTCAATAGTTCATACGATACGCCATGTATAATTATCGCACAAGGGTTTATTATAATTCACGTACACGTATGTACATACATACATGTATACACGTCCGTAAACAACAATAATATATTGCTTGTGTTTTATCGTCGATTACGCTTCAAGCTTTTATGCGCAAGCGCAGTCTAATCGAATGATAATAATAAGCGTATTTTTGCTTTTGCATATCGCGTATGATAAAATAAAGGTGCGGCAATAATAATCGAATGACGTATAGAAACAAATCATGACGACGTATCGTCTTCTCTTTTCTTTCCATCTTTCTCTTATCAATGACCCTTTTCCTCATCTTCTTCTTCTTCTTCTTCTTCTTCTTCTTGTCATTTTCCAACCAAAATTGAATAAAGCTAAAACAACTTACGACAGAAAGAGAGCGAGAGAGAGAGAGAGAGAGAGAGAGAGAGAGAGAGAGAGAGAGAGAGAGAGAGAGAGAGAGAGTGTGGAAAAATATTGTTAAGTAGTTAAAAATCATTCCTGATGCAATCTAAGGCAGGTAATATTTTAAGGGCGGAATGCGACCCATGCAACAGGGTCGTCGTCGACCTTTGAGGTAAAATTTACTTAGCGCCGCCTTTTCCTGCAACTTCTTTGGGATAACCGAGTTACGCCGAAGGCTCGATAATTACTGATAACTCGGGGTTAAGTTAGTTAAGACGCTCGTCAGAGCCGCGCGGATTCGGCCTTTTGAAGGGGTGGCGGTGGCGGCGGGGGAGGGGGGGGGGGGGGGGGAGGGGGGGGGGGAGGAGGGTGATAACTGATATATTTGATTATCACTGGATATCCCCCACCATTTTCGCTTATCGTGCGCTGCTTTTCCTCCCTCTCCTCTCTGTATATTTTTTTCCTCATATTTTTTATCGTCTTGTATCCGGTAGCATCAGTTTTGCAGTTTGTAAATTATTGCGTATGTACAACTAAAATTGCTGACTCATGGGTATGAAGTTATCGCAGTATAATGAAAAAATTTTCTTCCTCGCATTATTTATCTTGATGCAATTCAATAAGTAAGCACGTGTATTATCATGCAATATTATTGATTTAGATTTTAAGGTTTGAATTTGTTGTCTATTATTTGACTATTTGTTTAGTGTCGTGGCGTTTATAACTGCGAGCGAAGGGAAACGAGAATTCAGACAGTTTTTAGATTACGCTAATAACTTTTTATGCCGATTGACGCGATCACGTTCCATTTTTTGCTATTTTTGAAAATAATTTGACCGCAGCTTTTAACCGATTGAACATTCATGGAAGAAAGAAAAAGAAAAAAAAGTCGTTCGAAATACGCGAACAATGTTTTTCATTAAATTTCAATTTTCCTTCGAAATCATTGTGAAAAATTGAATATCCAGAAAAGCAGTCAGTTATTGTACATCATTTGCAATGAACTTCGTTCTCACATTTGCATGATGATTCAGTCATCGATAACAAATATTTTTTATTGAGATTTTTTGTCTGCCATCATGAGATCATTACGCAAGGTATTGCTTTATTCCGATGTTTTGTCTCTCACCGTTTTCTTTATACATATTATATAAAAAATGTACATGTATATGGGATATTCCACGTCAAATTAGCAGAAGGTGTGCTTCACCCCCTTCGATTTTTATAATTTTTTAGTATGACCTTCCTGCCGATCCAAAAGCGTTTTCGAAATTTTTTCAGATTCTCTTTAGCCATTGGTAAAATTTCAAATAAAATCGCAAAAACAATTCCGCAACGCCATTTTTACAAATCTCAAAAAATTCACACTGCCTCTGTGATGTAAAATGTGATTTTTGAGAATCACGCGATAACGGGATCTCAACATTTATTTTTTTTTTTCGCAAGTTTTTAATCCCTCCGAGGTTTTTCAGATTTCAAAAAACTGTGTTTTAGGAATTACTTCTCCCTATTTCTTTATTTTTTTTTTTTTTTCAAATTTCACCAGAGACGAATAAATGTGAAAAAAATTCCGAGACCCTGTAGCGTCGGTAAGAACATCGTACTAAAAAAAAGAAGAGGGTCAGATACATGGGCTGCTAATTTGACGTGGAATGCCCTATATACGGTCTGTCCATAAGGAACGTACGCACCTTATATGCACGTGCGTCTAAGTTGTTTGAATTTGATTGGCCGACAGTTGAGCAGTCGACGCAATACAAACCGCGACTTTCAGAAAATGTCCCTAGAAGCCCACGGCTAACGGCTAACGGCGAGCTCCTAGGAACATTTTCTGACAGTCGCGGTTCGCATTGCGTCGACTGCTCAACTATCGGCCAATAAAATTCAAACAACTTGACGCACGCGCATACGACGCTGCGCACTTTCGTCATGGCCACAAGGTACAACTACGCAATATACACGTGGGCTTTGATTTCCTGTATAACCTCGCATATCCGACGATCACTTTTTATTCAATTGAAAAAAAGAAATTCTGTTCCGATTTTTTCATTTCATTTTTTATTTTTCAAGTCGACGCGTCAGCCGCATTTTAATGGCAATGGAGCGAAGTTCCTCCTAATTACACGGACGTATTATATACGCTTAAGCGTACGCGAAGCAAGGCAAGGCCCAATTATCGGTAATTGCGTAAAGATGTCAGGAGGTAACCGGATTTCCACGGTCAGAAAAGCCGCATTGTATTCTATCCTGTAGTGCGCGAGGCAGCCGCTAAGCGGAGGGTCGACGCTAAGCTTCTGCGCGCGTCAAAATTGGGGACCCATCATTGTTTGCTCGACGCATCATCAAAATACCTTGGCCCTTAACCGCACGAAACCTAAACCCACCCTTCGGGCTTTTCGACCCGCCTCATATATCGCGCGCTCATGTATCCCCGCAGCAATTAAAATTGCGTGAAACAATTTTCATCACTTTTCTTCACAGTTTTTCGGCTTCCTATTCCGCATGCCTTTATCCGCTGTATTTCGATGTTTTTCGTTTTTGCTTCGTATACAAGCTTGTTTTTTTTTTTTTTTTTTTTTTTTTTCATCCCCGAAAAATTGTCCCATTTTTAGTTTCTCGTTCAACGATTTTAAATTTTTAACTTTTACATTAATCAGTATTTCGGAAACAAAAAACACTGAGGGGTTAGAGAAAAAAAAAAAAAAAAATAGGAGCTGATAAATTGCGGGTTTGGAAAGTACTGATAAAATATCAGAAATGCATGAAACATGAATAAATATTATTGACAACCAAAAACGTTATGTATTTACGTTTCAAATGTCGTCGAGATTCCTCGTTCCAGCGATCGTTATAAAAGTTGACAACTTTCAGTGGGAAGTTTTTACCCGTTACAAACCCCGTAATATAACCGGAAATGGAATATATCTCGAAGGTTTTAAAAGTTTTCCGTAGCAAGTTTGCTACGCAAACTCACGTTGGATAGGCATAACGTGAAGAAAATTTATTTCGAATTGAACCGTTTTAATGTTATAAACACAATGCTGTGGAGCTGGGAGGATGAGAGATTTAACGATGCTGTTTCAGTGAAAAAGAAATAAATGATAAGTTCAAAATTTTCACTCAATCGTTGGTACAACGGGTTAAGAATTAATCGCAATTTTCTAAGAAGAGGAAGAGCGTAAAAAAAAAAAAAAAAAAAATTAGAACGATACCAAATATAAACGCCCAAATAGAAGATTTCGTCGAATTTTATTCGTCTTCTCATTGGCTGCGGTAAAAGCCTCAAATTGTTCAAGCTCGTTGAGCGATTTTAGCGACTTGCAGTCTGACAGATGACAGATCTTATGAGGATTTCGCATAAACCTCATACAGAATGAAAAGCTGAGGATAAGAAACTTCAGAAGGCGGAATAATATGCAAATTGCTGCTACGGAATCAGAATTCGTGTTCCCGTAGGCTAACCGGTTTGTTGCTCATTAAACATTGGCTCGAGGACTCATCAAAAAGACAATAAGATGGGAAATAATTTCGTTAGCATCGGACAGATATTTAGAGGAGCTTCTATAAGCCAAAGAAATGATTGATGCATTACAACGAGTCATTATGCTGGTTGACTATTTTTTAGCCGAATAGAGCAAATACAGCTTCTCATCACTGAATAGATCCTTTTTTACGATTGAGACTAATAAAATTAATCAACACACACGAAAAACTTAGCTTCACATTCGGACACTTATTTTTTATACATAAATCTATGAATAGATGTTTACGTTCATATATACCGAAAAAAAGAAAGTTTAAAAATAAAAAATTTTAAGATGACTCGGTACGTAACTCGGATTTTTTTCGTATAGTCGTAATTATTTTTTGACACAAGTCAACTAACTTACTATGAGCTAGTAAGGATAAACTGCGGGGAGTAGGAAAAATTAAAAGTAAGAAAAAGCGGTGCGGCCGGTGGAAAGGAGGCGGGGTGTAACGAAAAGAGAAAGAACAACAAAAAAGGAAGGAGGAAATCACTCCATAACTAAGGCCACGGAGGAATAGGGAATGAAAGTTTGTCGTGCCGTGAAAACTCGTTTAAAGATGAAAGAGGGTCTAACGACTTATTTTCGATACAAGAAAAAGTTAACGGCACTTGTTCACTCCGCAAAACGGGGGCGACGGGAGGAGAGTGCGATAGAGAGAGAGAGAGAGAGAAAGAAAAAGAAAAAGAAAGAGAGAAGAGCCGGAGTTCCCCGCGGGCTGCAGGGAGAGCTGGAATTAAGGGGGGAAAGGGGCGTCCAAATTCTCGCGCGATTCGCTCGAGGGGGAGTCAAACAGAGCACAACAGTTGCGCGGACGATTCGATCAAATTGCCATGTCAAAACGACGCGAAATGGGATTGATGTAATTTGGTTAACCGTCCCTCATTGTAAACGGGCGTTTAACTTGCGCGGGGCTTCCCTTCACTCCAGCGCCGCCTGGCGGTTGGGAGAAAATCATGGCTTCACGACGCGACGTCGAAGGATCGGCCCGCGTAGGCGAAGAGAGAGAGAGAGAGAGAGAGAGAGAGAGAGAGAGAGAGAGAGAGAGAGAGAGTGAATTAGACGTCGAGAAGGGGGGGGATTTCGGAGCCGATTCTAACGAGTCGTGAAGTCAGGCTAAATGACCAACAACCCTGGCCAAGCGAGCCCGACGACGGATAGCGTAAGCCGAAACGCTCGCCCCGCGATCGGGAAAATTTGATAACCGAACCCCTGGAACAATCACGGAACCATTATACAACCCTGAGGTACTACAAACTTCATTAAATTTCTATTCCGACGGCTTGCGCAACGTTTGCTCTTTAGGCTCGAATCGCTGACAATCAATTACCTACACTCGACGACGGAACTGGAGAGAGATCGGGAGAGAGAGAGAAAGAGAGAGAGAGAGAGAGAGAGAGAGATGTGGGAATTGAATAAACATACGCAAATTTTGTTACTTCGCACTATTGGTTATGGTAATAACTAGCTTCGTACGCGGTTTTTTGACGCGGATTCATTGGCTTCGGTTTTTTCGTTCATACATATTTTTGACGTGTTTTGAGAAGTGATAAATCGTTCTGTAAATGATTTTGTTAGCTTGAGATTGGTGAAAATTTTCAGGGTTCAATCGCGATGAAAATTGAAATTATATTGAATATTGAAAGGTTATGACGTTATTGATCGTGTATCATGTTTTCAAATAACGTAAAAAACAGAAACGAATTTTGATGGAAAAATTTGCGATTCGTAATTGATAGTGAATTTAAAATGATTGAGAAAAGAATTGATTCTTGTATCTTTGGAAGAATCCAAAGTTTCAGTTTTGAGAACATGCCAGCCATTTTGAAAACACTTGTTTATTTTCTATTTAAATATTACTAATCAAATCTCACAATTTTTAATTTTACTAATTTCTAGACGACGGTTTCCCTTTGTTGTTCACGTTATATTTTCAAATATTTGTCATTAGCGTGTCGAAATTACACCTTCGCACTCGTTGATATAATACGACGATGATGAAATACCAGGAATATAATAACGACACGTGTGCAAAACGATGATACGAACAAACGTTGGGAAAGTTGAAAATTTACATGTACACTCAAACACATGGTTAAAGTCTAATTAATTTTGCGAACGGGTAACAATTATATACCTTATCCAGCTACATCGGTTGAGTTACAGAACCGAGTACGGTGTAAAAGAAATTGTTATATATTACTCAGGGTAGGTAACGAAAAATATGCATGACGTGTATATATTAACCCGGAAAAAAATTGCAGCGTTAAAAAAAGAAGTATAAAAGAGACGAAAAAGACAAAAATCAAAAAACAAAAGTAAAAAAAAAAAAAAAAAAAACAGCTGAACAAAATGTGAATATCAATTTATATTCATTCGTCGGCGCTTCGGCATCACCATCGCTACAACCACCACCAGCACCACCACCACCACCACCACCAGTGGCAGCAGTGAAACGGCAAATTCAATTCCGCAATATCTTTACAAAGAGATTCGCCCCGACAATTCAATTTTCTCAGTCATGGATGGGTATATACATATATTCGTACACATGCAGGCCTGCGCGTGACACATAGGTACACACGTACATTCATACGCATATGTAATAGGTTCTTCAGCTGGCTCCTTCCTTGTACCAACGCCAAAGTGGGTACAAAATAATCGGCGTGTTTTATTTATTACATGCAGTGTTATAGAATACTCATGAATTCGTATTCCGAATTATAATCTGGGTACGTAACTTTAGAAGTACATTAGTATATACAATAGTACTATTTGATGAAAGTATACTTTGGTATTTTTTTTATATCTTGTTTTTTTAATCAATTGGTTCTTCGCTGTATCCAATGGCGTTCATTTTTTTTATTTGTTTTTTTTTTTTTTATCGTCGAAATTCCTCGTACATCGTGTTTTCAGAAATTTTTAAGAACATTTTTGAAATTTCTTTATTTCAACACGTTATCATCGTAAGAAGTCTCGGCAATTCAGGAGAAAAAAAAAAAAATATCGCCGAATGTATCTTTGCACAACTTCAAACGAGTATAGAAATACTGCAGTGTTTCTTGATGCAAATTTTTTTTTTTTTTTTTTTAGGATTTGTATATTTTTTTGGATGTTTGGTTCGTTTTTTTTTCTTAATTTAATTTTTGTCCGTGGAATCCACGAAATTTGAATAAAAACGATGTGAAAGAACTTTGGAAAATAGAAAATGGAAAAAAATTGTTCGGAATTTCGACTCACATGTATAATTTAGTATACAGAATGATGAACGATCAACGCCAACGATATAATTCTGCGTTGCTTTGATTTAACGCAGTTTAGCAACATAAAAATATCGTAAAAAATAGAAAACTCGAAGAAGTAGGGACAAATTGATGACAGTAAAGTGAGATAAAAATCGTAAGGAGTTAGGGTCGTTTGATTGGAATCTAAACGGCGTGAAAGTCGGTATTTACACACCTCGAACCGACTGTATCAACCCCTTGAAATTTACATTCGAATTGATATGTAAGATAGAACACAACAGAATCTGCGAAATTGATTGAATAAACGATCCTCGGCCAAAACTTTGACGTGTAATTCGATTCCTGCAGGGAATAGAGGGTCATTTTATAGAAGGAATGGCTGTGAACACAAGTACCAGCTTGATTCGTGCTCATTCTCGTCAATGCATACAGTATTATGTATATACTAGGGTGTTTCGGAAAAAAATAACCGACGATTTTTCCACCGTGGCATCTTCTGAATAGTTTGTTTAGGTTGAAAGAAAGATTTTGTCAAAAGATGAGCTTTCTACCTCATGCGTAAGATCGTGCTCATTTGATCTTTCACTTTGTGTAATTTCAAATTCTTTTGAATTTATGAAGAAACACGTTGTACCACTTGAATTATTATTTTTTTTTCAACCGAGAATCTTAGCCTCCTGAATTAAAAGTTCATATTGAATTGTAAACTATCTTATGAGATTGAATTAATAACGAAAAAATCGTCGGATAAACTTTTCAAACATCAACTGGAGACATTACAAATATGGATCTACTTTGTGACGTGAATTAATATTACGATTGACGTAAGCAGTAAAAGGAAAAAAAAAAAACAACAACAATTTCACACAAAATATTTCATGAATCCAAAAAAATGTGATAAAGGGAAAATTCAACCGAATGCTTAATTTCACCTGACAAAATCTTTCTTTTAATCTAAACAAACTTTTTCACTGTTGGAATAATTTAACTAAACATAATGTACCAGCAGGTATCTACTTTATGTTTATGTTTTTTGTTAAATCTCCGTTAGTGAATATGACAAAAATTTTTGCAATTTTAACATTTACCAGTTTTCCTTTTTTTTTTCACTCAGTAATAGATTGAAAAATGGTTAAATCAACCGAAGAATCTTAGTAGTGGACCTGTTTGGAAAATTTGTCCTTTTTTTTTTTTCTAACCGTTTAGCCACACGGTAGAATTGTGTAAATGCGTGCGCGTGTTACAGAGGCGGCGCCTCTGCCTGTATAGGAAGCCCCGATAACACCAGTGACGGAAATATCGACTTTTGAGCCGTCGACGTCGGCGTCGACGTCCGCCGAGCCCCGCGAAGTCCCGCTGAATCCCCCGGGCTACGAGGCCTGGGTTGCGGCGTTGCAGGCGCACCGAGAAGCGGGGTGAAAGCTGCCGAGAAGTGGGGGGGGGGGGGGGGGGGGGGGCTCTGGTGGCGGTTGAAAGAACCAATTTTATCCTAATAGAAAAATCCCCCGTGCTGAACCCAATTTATAAACCCGCAAACATGGCTGTCGCCCGAACGACATTCCCCAAATCCCATTCCTGCACGTCGAGTAGATTGGCCACCCACCCTCCTCTCCTCCCTCTCTATTCCCTCTTCCCTCTTCCCTCTCCTCCCTCTCTCTCTCTTCTCCGTCCTCCACTTCTCCAACACACACGTGGATGATGTTGGTGGGTATATATATAATACCGATTCGCCGGAAGGAAAAGCGGCGAAGATTCAGACGTTCCGACGTTCCGCGTTTTTCCTCCCCCCCCCCCCCCCCCCCCGACCCTTTCTTTTCCCACTTTTCCCGCACTCGGGCTTTTTACACTTTTTTATCTATATTCAGTTTAAATTGGATCAGGCTCTAGGCGTCGACAATAGCTCAACTGATTGCCCGTGCAGACGACGTGGCTCTGGGACTTGTCGCGTGATGCCTCAAGATTGGTATGAGTGTTATACCTATAAGCCGTTTTTTAGTTTTCTTATTTCAATTTCGGGATTATCGAGATCGGGAAATTCAAGGATTGGTATGCCCATTCTCTGTACTGTTACACTACGGTTATTTTTTCTCACTAGTATAGAGGTTCTCGGGCCTGAATTTTGAGGGTCGAATTATTCTTCAAAAATCATATTTTCAAGTCCTTTTTTACTCAGGACAACAAATGCATGACCAAAGAACAAACGGTCCTCGTAAATATTATCTAAATTGTAAAAAGGTTAGGAATTTACTTAATACACTATAAAAACCGGTTGTACTTACGAAACCGAGATTATGATTTTGGTACATCGGTAGGTAATTGATAGCGAAATCACGGAGGTTGAAAATCTGCTTAGTTCTCACGACAGATCGTCTTAAGATAGGCTCCTCGTCATGCAAGGACGAGTAAAGTGTGATGACAAGGATGAAAATTGTCACGCGTGTAATGTGTCTCGAGTTGTCCTGCATGCTGTATAAAATGCCAACCATATTATACCCGAACGCCAGGTACCAAAATGCAACATACAAAGGAGGAACAAACTAGGCAGCAACACATGGCTCGAAAGGGTGTTCGACGAGTGTACAAAGGGTACGTCCTGCGGAGATAAATACACTTTAACTTGTCGTTAGGAGCCGGGACCAAATCGGATATGGAGCAGCATATGGGCTCAGCGGGTCATCGAAAGTGCTACATCTGCAGCCATCCATCCATCCATCCATCGTCTCTTCGTGACTCCGCAAGGATCTGGAGGACGTTGGTGTTAGGAGAGTCTGGTGAGATGGCATCTCGGATGAACTGACTTGCGTAGATCCTCCGAAACGAATGTTCGGTGATACCATCTCAAGGATTTTTCATTCAAATGTGATCCTGTACGCTTGCAGTTACCAGCGACATCACGGTTGTACACTGGCTCGGTTATTCAGTCCAGCCTTAGGCGCTGGTAAACACGGGTTAGCAAATTGCCCGCAGGGACAGAACCGAATGATAGTTAACGGGTCGGCTAAACGCCATTCGGGGGAGGTCCGCCCTCTGGTTACGCGCCGCGAAGGGCGTCGGCCTCCGGGCTTCCGAGGAGAGGAGACCAGCGGAGGGATGGAGCGAGAGGAGAGGAGAGGAGAGGAGTGGAGAGGAATGACCCCCACCACTTGGCGAACGCGTATATCTACCCAACATCCCTGGCGCAAGGGTCGGAATTAAGTTCTCTACTTTTTTGTGTAAGGGCTACACCTGGACACGGTAGAGAACACATTTGGGGAGTAACGCGGTTAGGGTATAAACCTCCCTCAAATTCAGCTACGACTGACGTCTGAATCATCCAAACCTTGACCGCAAGTCTTTATTTCCCCCAGCGCAAAATGGCGTTCAACTCATTGTTTCATGAGAAATATATCCTCATTGACTAGTGGTAGGTGGTTCAGTCGTTTATGACTAGATGTTGAACGGTGGCTGTTTTGAAACTGGCTGTAATGAATCATGGACGATATACACTGTGTGGAATTTGATGTCTAAATTAAGTTGTAGAATTCCGACGATCTTACAGTTTGACATTCTATGTTCTGACCTTTCCAATCTTTACTTTTCCATTTTTCGACTTCCAACATTTTTAAATGCTAAGTAATAAGTTTTTGCTTCTTTAAAGATTCTTCCCCCACCCCCGGTGTGGGCTTATATCAAACAATTCTTGGAGTCATGAACACCAATGTTAGTATTGGATTGACAGAAAATCACGTTCTACACAAGTCCACACCAGAATGTTTTTTACAGTGTATACTGATGATTTGACATCGAAATTTCACTTTTGGGGGGTGTAAAACATAAAGCAACCGAAGATTTGTTATCATACCCTTCATGTAACCAACCAACAGGGTCTCTAATACGAGATTTCTGTATCTCACATTTTTTAACCATAAACGGAAAACTTCAGATCCAGTTGTCGAGAACTTAACTTACTCGAAGTGTGAAAAGACAGTCGAAATGGCAAATGGCTCATATTCTTTCGCGAAATTGAATCGATATTTTCTCACTTCACGCGAGATGCCTTCAGCGATGATTTAATTTTCTGATCTTTCAATAACAGTTCAGAACCGTATTCTCAAATATTCCCGTTTGCCTGTAACAATCCATCATTTCCACTTTTCCCGCGAGTGTTTCACTATTTCAATAAAAACCCTGATTAAAATAATCTATGTTTATAAAGTTTCATTGAAAAAATTTATAAAACAAAAAGCACGTGACAAGTAGCCGTTTCACTCGGTGCTTTCATGTGTTTTATTGGGTGATTGTTAGCTTGATGAAATCATGCCGCAGCAGCACGTTAAGACGCTCGGGAAACATCCATATATGTATAGGCCACAGCTCTCGCTCGGCTGTATGGTGACAATGACAGGGGGTGAGAGAGGGAGAGACAGAGAGTGAGCGCACGAGGGTGGGAGCGAGGGGGTGGGAGATAGAAGTTGGATGCAGTGTATAAACAGTTAATTAAGCCCGCGGAGCGAGCAGGGCAGGTATAGTTATACTCGAAAGCGGGAGCGACGGGATCCAGAGCCCAGAATCCAGAGCCAAGGAGCAGGGCGAATCTCCCGCTTTCATCCCTCTGCGGGTTACGAAGGTAATTTGCTCTGTACGGGTCGCCCAGCGGTTCTCACACGGTGCTTCCGGTCTTTACTTTACTTTACAACCACCGCGGTTACCGCCACTTTGCGAAACTCGTATTTGAGCCCAAGGCTTTGAATCGCACGCTGATCTGGTCTCATGGTCCGAATCCAAAACAGGATGGAAGCTAAACCAACGCGTCACTCGAGCGTTGAGTAGTCCATAAATTGGAAACACGTGCTCCTCCTCTAGCAGCACGGGGTGGTAGAAGACGCGAGCATTTCCATGATGATAGGTGCCTCGCCAATCGGAAACTGCACTACAGACGTGTGGTGAGTCAATTGTGCTTCCATTAATCGGTAGTTATGGAAACGGAATGTATCCTCGGTGGTCTCAGCCACAGACAACGATGTTCAAGTGGTTTCAAAGCACTATAACTAACTGGCTACCATACCGTTCGATTCCACATGTCGAGTGAAGATCAAGAGTGAAGAGTGCAGCAGCAGCAGCAGCAACACCTTATGATTGTCCTGAAATTTGACCACTCGTGTGCTCCAAGCAGAAATTGATCGTGTCTCCTGGAACCGGAGAAACGCGAAGAGAGAAAGGGAGCGAGATGAGCTTTGGAATGATATATTTACGCGGGACAATGAAACTGGCTGAAGGCTGAGTCCACAAAGCCGTGGACTGAATTCTGGTGTTTGGCGTGTTTGGAGTAGGCGTTCGTTGTGCGTGCGGCGTCCCGATGGAGGAACGCATTGATCCAGGATTACCCGCTGTGAGTTTACCCAAAACGCGTCAAGAACTTAGCCAAATCCTATAGTGTTAACGCAGTTTGAAAAAGAGAAGAAGTCTCGCTCGGTTGGTCGGCCTCTTCAATTTTCCTTGGAATCCTAGAACAGCTACCGAAAAGACCGCGGGGGTTCTTTATTGGTATCGCGACCGACAATACGCCATTGGGCCAATGACAACAGAGGCTGTGGCCACAACCTCACAGTTTGCCAAATATCTTTGTATTCATTTACACCTATATCGTCAACAAAGCATCTATATTTGGGAAAAATTGGAGCGGATTTTCGGATCTGAAGCGCCTTTAAAGAACCCGCGCTTCTGCGCACCGACAGAAATTAGACTTATCTTCCTTCGGCGATCTCTCTTCCGTCTCTCCATCTCTCTCACCTCCACCTCACTTTCACTCGCTTTCTTTCTCTCTTTCTTTGGAACTACAGCTGCCACCCACCGTCAGTTAAAGCGGCAAAATTTCAAGGACTCGTGATCTACAATCGGTAATCTCTGCTCTGGAATCTGCAGACTAATCGGCAATTCTTGATTCATCGGGTTCAATGCCGTCCGTCTGTTCTTCCGTACTTTCTTTTCTTCACGTTTTCTTTTTTATTCTCCTTTTATACTGCAATGGATGTACGTGCCTCAGATTTGCAAACAGTTTCGAATTACAATAGCTTGTAGCTTATATACAGATGCCGCGATGCTCACTTCGCTTGCGGACTACAAGGACGTCGTGTCGAGTTACGGGGTGATCCCGAAAATTCAACAAGAAATTTTTCCCCGCGATGTAACTTCTCTCTCAATCACTAAAAATAATCTAGTATGAACAAATTTGTGCTAGAATTAAAGAATTAATCACTTGTTCATAATCAAATACTGATCATTCGAGATTCAGCAAGGCGTTCAACTTATTATTGATATAACCTCATGGAATTTGATAATTTTTAGCTGAGCTCCATGAAGTGATCAAAGTCTGGAGCAAAATACTTGGACAGAAAATTCGGAAACTTTTGAAAAACCTCGGAAAATGGAAATCGGCTTCGACTTGAATTGCGATCGAATCTTTATTTACGATTCTGACAACACACCCAGTACATTCGAGTATAATTTTGGCCATTGTGTGCGAGTCCAATTGTCCCGTGAAGGGCATTGATTGATGCAGATCCTGGCTCGATTTTAGGTATTCGGGAGGCAGAAATCGGCGCGATTTTTCGATCTACCTGCCACTCGTGGTATTCCCATTTGAATTGTTTGTTGTGTTTGGCGCGTGTTCCGCTACTCGACAAACCCTTTTCCTCGAGATCATCTGATTCTGGCCGATCGACGCTCTGTTTGACCGGTAAACCCAAACTGAACTGATTGTGAGTGCCGTGGACGAAATCTCGGGTCGAATCAGCTCCAAGCTCGTGCTGTATCCTCATGCTTTTAGCCTTCTTCTCGCTCGTCAAATCAGATCAGACAAAGTTGCATTTAACTGGATCCCAACCGCTCTGCAGGTAAGTCGAAAACCTGATAACCATCGCGGGCCGCAGCTTCTTCTGCGTCTTGTTTAGCCTTCGGAGGCTAGACATCGCAGCGATTATCGGTCGCATTATTTTAACTCTCGTTTGCTTCGCTGATCCAATGTTGGCTGAAAAAGATCACAAGTTAAACGGAAAGTATGGGAGAAGGAAGAAACATTTGAAAATTATATCTTCTATCAGTTCCATCCCCCAAACTCGAGAACGACCTCTTTCCGAATCGGGTTATACCCGCGAAGTTTTTGATAAATTCATGGAGATTTAAAAGCCTCCTGGATTTTACCCGCTCCTTTAACCGAGATCGAATCCCCGCGACGACAGCTAGGCTTCGCAATTTTATTTCCTCCGGGTTGCTTTCAATTTCCTCTTCAAACTCTCTTCAGATTTTTATATTCCCTTTTTCTTCCCGCTTTTCCTTTGCACAGTTTTCATTTTTCACGAAGGTAACGCACCCTTGATATTCCCGTTGATTTTTGATTGGCCTTTGTACGATCTTGTTATCCCATTTCCCAGTATTTTCATTATTGTTCAGTATATAAAAATCAACAACTGGCATGACGAAGTCTTCTTTACCTGTTCTTGAAATATTATATTCTTACGCTTTGATCAGCAGATTCTGAATCCAGATCCAGATTCGGCGCTCGAACAGTCCTGAATAACGCCGAAAATACCAAGTCTTTTACAAATTCCCTTTCATCTCCGCTAAATATCTCTGTTTTCGTTACCTACCGTACCTGAAAACTTATCGGAAACGACCATACGGTGAAATTATTGTAATCCTGGATCGGAGCAATTTGTAGCTTGTACAATTTTATTGTACCTAGTATCGTTACAATGAAACGAGAAGCGGATATTCATTGTCGAATTCCAAGCTGGGTGGGCGTGAGAGTTCGCCCTTCAAACCGAAAACGAAACCGTTCAAACCTATGTATTATCCGCGATTCGTACGCCGAACACACGGCCGTATAATAGAAATCGGAAATTGATCACCTGGAATCGATACGCCTAATATAGCCGCAGGTATATGCAATGCGTTCGTGAGACTTGGCCAAAAAATTTCAAAAATCCACAACACACACGACGTGTTTTACTACTCTAATGGTCATGAAGTCCCTCCAGATGACCCTGTTATGCAAAGTAACCTTTTACTCAGAAGAAGTGAACCTTGGTCTATCAGAAGTTGGTTGAATCAATAGTCATTCTCTGGATGAAGGACATGAGTTGCAAATGATGTGATACTGTAAGACGCGACGATACTCTGCTCTTCCCAAGAAGCTTGTGCATTGTCGTCGGAGGATGTGCTCGCTGAAGGCGAAGAGGATACAGAGTGAGGCAATGGTTGATGGTATGGCACACTAACCGGTGCATCATATAACCACACACGAGCAGCCAGGAGTGATAAGGGGTGAAGTGAAGGGGGGCAGGGAGGTGGACTAGACGTGCAATAAACCTTGTTACAGGTAATTACAGCTGGGATGCTAAAATCCGCCGCAAGAATCAACCTGGGGAACAATTATCCGACTCACCCCCGTAGCTCGAGCAGCCCCCGAACCTCGTCTCTCGGATGCCGTAGGACAGGGTGGCGGAGCTTTGACAAAAGCATCCTAAACATCCTGGAAACTTGGGCTTAAACCGCCTTTTATCGAATTAACCCCACCACAACGAGTCCTTTTCGCCAGTGTTGAGAACCGCTGACACGCCATCATCCCTATACCGCGTTACGATTCGCGGAGGTTTTAACCCGGCTTATTCTCATTGGCCCAAAGTGAAACGCCCATTTGCTCACGGCTCTGCCCTCCCTTTCACCCGGAGAACAACTCCGGAGGATAACCGACGAGCGTCTGGGCACGCTAGTTGCTCGCTGGCTGAAGGCACGATCGCCGAGACAAACCCGCCCACGAACCAAAACTACGCAGAGTTTTAAAATCAACTTAACATCGCCGCGTGCCACGAGTTCAAGAAACGAAGACCGCACCAACCAATAGTGGTAGGATCATCGTCCTGCCGGAGGACCTTCATCTCTTCTTATCCGCTTCCAAATTGGATATGGATTGGTAATCCTTGGACGAAAGGACCGAATAGTCGAAGTGTTTTTTCGAACCCAGTGAACGAACTTGTTTACCATCGTAGTGACTTAAGAGTGGTCCAGACTAAAAACCAACGAACTCGCAGCAAAGACATGGTGCTAAAATTATGGACACGCGCTGAAGCTGATTACTAATAGTGAGACGGTAGAAAGCACGGTGTAATAATATAGATTTCGTGCTGAGAGAGATTTTCTACTTTATAGTTTATTTTTTTTATTTTCTTTGAGTTCCATTTCATTACTTCGTAGTATCAAGAAGACACTGATGGTGATCGTGATGACCATGATGATTTGACGCTGATACCAGTAACGAGTGAGCGTTGATGTGACGGGTCGAGAAGAGAGATAAAAAAGTGTGCATGCTGGACGATCAGCTCTAGACTGTCAGGAGGCCTGAATTCGACATCATGGATTCTCATCAGCTTGTTGAGACCGCGTCTCAGAACAGCCAGGACATAACCATTCAGCAAAAACCAGCCAGCAGCACCCCGAGACACAGCATCGACGCCATCCTCGGACTTGCTGGACGGAAAAGGACCGCGCAGGATATGGAGGAGGGATCGAGGGAGCAGGAAAATAACGGTACCTTGTCAATTGACGCATCTTTCACTCTGCCTAACTTCCCGAAAACCCCACTGACCGTTGCTCTAAGGTCATAAGTCATAAGCATCGCGGGCTTACCGACGGCCGGCGTCGCGGCGCCACGCGACTTCCTTCTTCCTGCACCCCGCCTCTTCACCGGCAATGCGCGTCGTTCTTTCTCCACCCCTTAAACTCCCCAAAATCACTGCAGAAACGGATTACTGTTAGACCGGATGAAATGCCGCGCCGCGAGCACTCCGGGATCCCTCGGGATCTTGTTAGGCGAGGAACGAATTCTCCTGCAGCTCAGTCAATTCACTGGCTCTGGTTACTTTTAGCGGATACCTAACCTAACCCCCCCAACTCCAACCCCCAACCCCGTGTTTTTCGTCAATACGGTGTTTATCGATATCATAGAGTTACTATCAACGGGATTTGGTCCACCAATTTTCATCCCATTTGTTTTAGGGCTGATGAAAGTTTTCGCAGTTTTTAATTACGGAGGCGAATTTAATCGCGCTTTGATTTTTTAAACTGTTCATTATTGTAGGAGTAATTCTGAAATCACTGAATTTTCGATAAAAAGGAAGGGAGAGAGAGAGATTAGGTAGGAAATTCAACTAGGAAATGAATTTGAAATCATTAATTTCCCGATGAAAGATGCTTATCTAATAAATAAATAGAATGGATACAAGTACCTAAAGTCTCAACTGATGATAAACTGAAGGTTTAAACTCATTGTTTAATCGTTTTACAATTAGTTTTGTTCTCTTAAGCCATACGATTGAGATTATAGAATATATTCTTTACGCCTAATTGAAATATTTATAAAAACCATGTGACCAAATCACTTTTGTCAAATTTGTCTGCAAACTGGGTGTAGAAAAATTGAAATAAACCCTCTTTCCGCATCTCATCCGCGCATTGAATCGCATCAATGTTAATAAAACTACCTGGTGCGTAAAAAAATTCACCTAAACATGTTAGAAAACGAATTAAAATTATTCCAAAAATTTCTGTAAAGCATTTGGAAAATCGTTTTATTTACCATAATATTTAAAGTAATCACGTTCCATGCAAAGTCTCAAATTATTTGGTGAATAAATTTTGAAAAAGGAAGACACATGCTTTTTCAGGTACGTTTTTAACAAGGTAAAATTTTTTTTCTCCGTTCCCCTGGGAGAATAGACTCGTCAATAAAGCGAAGCAGCACCCTCGCCTCGCGGTGGAGGGTGTGGGGGTGGTTAAAGTGTGTAATAAAATTTGTGTGGGTATAAAGCAAACCCTGTAAACCCCGTGATCACGTACTTATTACACGCCAACCAGCAATCCATGCAGGGTGTGTAACCCCGTATGTATACCGTCTATGGTGTAGGAATCGTTAACGGCGTCGCGTCGCGTCGAGTCGAGTCGTGTCGCGTCGCCCGGTGGCGGCTGGTTACCTCGTCCATGGATATAGCGTGTAATTGAAAAATCGTTGCTATCAACGGATCTTTCGACCTGCCGAACAATTAGCCGACACGCGACTCACTGACTGACTGACTGACCGACTGACTGCCTCACTGACTGCTCTCAACGAACGCGAAGCGTTCCAAGCAACCCGTCTTTCCTTTTTTTTCAGCTTTTACATCATCACCGACACTCCAAAAGTAATATTGACTCGTCGAGTTTTTAAGACCAATCATTAACAACTCAACGAACCTTTTTGGATGGGGGTGAAAATTTCGAAGGGTTAATATTGCGAATTGACGATATATCGAAATTTTAAACATGTGAAAATGAAATAACGAGAGATTAATTGTTCGAAATCTTGATTTTGAAAGTGTCTCTGATCAGAATGACTACTAACCAGTGACTCGAGATTTCGAAAAATTCATCTCTCGTTATTTGATTTTTACTTGTTTGAAATTTTGATGTATCGTCCATTCGCAATATTGAGTCGTTCAAGTTTTGACCCCAGCTACCATTTTTTTTTTACAACAGATTTCGAAGATTTTTTAATACTGGGAATAACGTTTATTCATTTCAACGATTTCGAAAAGTTTCATTCGACATACGGACATGGCATAATTTTTTTTTTTTTCATTTATAACTAGTATGTTTGACAAAATAGCAAAAAAACAAATAAACAGGATCACAAAAATGTACATTTCTTAGAACTCGTCGTTTTTTTTCTCAAAAATCTTCGTCCACGTTTACAAACTTCGGAACTACGGTTAAAATAAAGTCGTGAAAAAAAAGTCGCTAAATTTTCTTGCGAAGTTGAAAAAGTGATATGAAAAAAAATATTTCTCTTGTCACGCGTGACGACAATTCGTTTGTATATCTATATAACTTATACGGGGGTTGAAACCCGCGACCGCTGTATGCTCCTGCAGCCGGAACCTTGCATTCATTACTGATACGTAACCGGAAACGGAGTAAAAAGTATGTAAATTAATTGTAACGAAATGAAAGACTTCCAAGCATACAATCGCATACAAGCGTCTCGGAGTTTATTATTGTTAATCGTACTTTGATATTTATGTACATTCATACATCTGGGTAAAAAATATTCGTTTCGATTACGATCCTTTTTTTTTCCTTCCGGGGAGTTAATTTTTGATTTTTCACATTTTTATTCAAGTTCATGAATGAATTTCGTTTTCATATTTTCATTTCTCCTTTTCCTCTTCTATTACTTGCGGAATATCAAGAATTCACAGTTCAATAAATTTTGTAACGCGTCTTTATTTCATTCTTTAGGCATAAATTGTCGGTATAATTTATTTAAAATAGCTCGCAAAAGTGACACCGCATTAACCTGTGAATAGCTATTTAAGTTAATTATTCTCGCTGCTGCGGTTTTCTTCTGCCAGTCACCGCGTCTTCCGCGAGCGTGATTAGAAATTAATTATTAATCAAGAGAAAAACGAAATCATAAATTCTGCACCGTAATACAGCTCGCAGCCGTTTTAATAACATTGATAAATTTCTTACTGCACTTGTTTTACCGAGTAAATTTTTTTTTCCTTGCCACTTGTTTTTCGGAAAACCTTGAATTCAGGACTGTTCAGGATTTCTCTCGGTATTTTCGAATTTTTATTTGGTCGTTTTTTCCTTCTTCTTCTTCTTCTTCTTCTTCTTCTTCTTTTGTTACGACGAAAATTACGGATAGTTTTTGTACACCTGCATTGAAAGACCAGTGAGTGGGTATCCAACAGGCGTCTGTGATAATTGCCTTTTAATTGTCCGCATGGTTAATTAGCTTTGAAAGTTTGTAGTTGTGTTTAGAATTAAGAAGGACAGACGGGAAAAAATAAGGAGATGATGATATAGACGGGCTGACGCGGTGGCGTGGGTAAAAACGAGGAGTTGAAAAAAACTGCCTGGTGGTTAACTAAGACTCAATCTTGTACGACTAATCGAATTACCATTAATTATGATAATCAACGCGCCAAGGTGGAACGAGAGAAAAAAGAAACAAGATTGTTTTTCATTTTTTCTTCTTCTAATCTTCCTTTACATAAAGAACGAGGAAAAAAGACGACCCGTCGACGTTGGTGTACGTAAAAATACAAGAAGATGGGCGAAGAGGCTAAAAAGAAAACGAAAAAATGCTCGTCCAAGGACCAAGGAGCGGAGAGAGGAGAAAATAAAGATGGAAACGTAAAGAAGGCAAAACGTAATAACCGCATTTATCCTCGAGCCAATAAACGCGTGTACAATGCGCGTATGTAATATGTGATTTATAAATAAAAGCATGAGATTGGAAAAACGAAGATTCAAGATGAAAGAAGAAGAAGAAGGAGAAGTGAGAGAAGTAGGAAAAAAGTAAGGAAGAATAAAAAACGGGCGAAAAAAAGAAAACACGTTCTTAAGCCTGTCGCTTCTTAAGAGCTGCTACTAATGGACCGAGGAACCTTTTTTCCGTTGTTGTTTTTTTTCTCCCTCCTTCCCTCCCTCCTCTTCTTCCTCTTCCATCCACGGTTTTTTCCTTTCCTTTTCTTCAATCTTGAAACTGGCTGTCGAACGCCAACGCGAGCAACGATCAGCCCGGTAATCGGTATTTAACAAGAAATACGCGCGAGTTTCTTGGCGATATTACAAGCAATTAGCGACGATGGTTGTATCAGAGTGACGGAATTTCGTACGGCAATTCAATAAAAATTACCTGCCATTCGTGTTTTTTGAATAAGGAATAATTTTTAATAAGGCAATCGGTGTACCGAAGGGTTCAACAGTCTATACTTATTCACATCTCCTAGTCACCCGGTCATTTGGGGTTGTCGAAACCTCCAACCCTCGCCTCGTTACCGACCACCTCAAACCTATGGGTATCAACAAAAAAGGGCAACAATGAATCATACTTAATTAGAACGATAACGACTGAAATTAAGCACACAGGACTCGCGGTTCGCACGATATCTGCTAATTCAAAGTCCGCTTGTACCTGTGTAAATATCATACTTTCCATCTCTCGAGGGCTTGAAAACTTGATACGACCATAACCCGTATCACGGACCGGAGAAAGGGGACGTAATGAAAGCGGAGAAAAGTAAAACACAAGACGTAAAAACGGAAATAACCACGTTGGATACACACACAAGCATGCCGTAGCGCGATGGCGGTGATAAAGCCACGGTTCTGGCTGCAACTAACTACGAACAATTGACTGTCGTAAAAGACTGCAATTCTGTCTGTATTCGGAGGGGTGAAAATGCGATTGGTTCCTGGTACCCGGCACTTGCACCGAGTGTCTAACTTGTGGTAAAACGTCAAGCCGCCTGTAATCGTGTCGTTGCAATCTCACCTCGCACGATTCTCATCCTCCTAATTGACTCCTATGGCTCCCATTCGTAGCACGTGGTTCAGGATGAGTAAAAAACGACGAACATGAATTGAGAAAACTAGACCATTTGCAGCAGATCAATAGGAGTCACACGTAATGCGTATAACTCGTAATACGATTCGACACCATGCCGGTGACTGTCTAGTCGGCACTTACGTGAGCTGAAAAACATCGCGAGTAACCCAACGAGTCAGTCGCTCACTCTGTACAGTGTGTAGGCAGGTACCTGGCCAGAAACAAATGGGGCTAAAATTACAGGTAATTGGACAAACCTGGGCTCGCAGTGTCACGCGATATACTCCGACAGGCGACGATGATCAGCTTTTGTAAGTCCTGGGTACACCTTGTTCGAAAAAACCGTCCAATCAGTTTCCTGACCCTTGTGTGATGCGCTGACTTTGCCATCGATAATGAGGAATTCGTTGGATTTCTGCCAAACTGATTAACAGATTTATCCATGGGTTTCACTGATGACACACTCCTTGGAAGGTTCATCTGATCATCTCTGCATAACGACGGAAGGTTGAGCGTTTATTGAGTGAATGAAGTGGAGAACTGAAAACCAAGCCGGAGGGAATATGTGGGAAACACGCAGTTAGGGCTTATCGAAGCGTCAATATTAATCGCAGCAATTATCAACCAATTGCTAATGGCTTTGCGATTTACACTAATTCAAATACGTATACCTACCACGCCAGTCTCTCGGTCCCTAGCTCGATACACCCCTTCGCACCCCGGTGTCGTGTTCCTAATTATCGATTAGAACAATCTGCATCCATAACCGTACGCGCGGATTCCATGTACACGTGGACCATCCATATCCATTTGGAATGCTCGGATCGTGAATTGAAGTCACTGCAGAGCAGCGAGTCTCGAAAGAAGAGGATGCACGTGTGCATGGAGTACGTCGAGGTTGTGGACGTGGATGTCCGCCTGTCCATGGAAAGAAGACAAATTTAGTAATCCTCTTTGGCCCTCTTTGGTCGGCTAGCTAAGCCCTCTGTGTCACGGCTTGTTCTTTTTATTTCTGATGGACCTTTTTTTCGCTCCTTCCTCTCTGATCCTACGATCGTCTCGACTCGGTCTCTTCTTCCTGTCCTCCCACGCCACTCAGGGAAATTAGATTGCGGATTAAGTGACGACTGGGCGATCGACAGCCACGCGAAGGGATGGCGGCGACTGCACGACTGGATGATTGGAAGTAAGAAGTAGTCGTGATAAAACTACTTGCCGAGAAGTAAACGAGGTTGAATAGTTTCTCCGGTTTAGAGACGAGGAATCGCGTTCTTCACTGTCGCTGCTAGGCTACACGCTAGTCTTGAGCTTCAAGTTTTGCGTCAATTAGTAACGGTAATTACCGCGAGCGGCGGTAGATAGTTTGCTTTTTGTTGATCGTTGACGAAGCTGTAATTAATAAGCTGCCAGCCAAGTTTAATCCGGTTAACTCGCTAGCGTTCAAACTCGTTATATTTCAGGCACATCCCTTCCCTCTTCCTTCATTCCCCTCTTCCTTCCTTCCTTCATACCTCTATCCCCCGTACCTATCACGAATTAACGCTCGGCATTCACGAATTATATACGTGATGTGTATGCATGCATCGATGTACACCAACACAACTACCGATGCGAACGTAAACTGACGCGTACACTTCGGTGCACGGATTAAGTTGTCACAGCGTCGAAGATCCGAGAAAGATGCGAGGAAAAAATATTACCGTCAATTTCAAGTGAAACTGTGAATTTAACGTTTCATCGTAATCGTAAACCATAAACGGTTTAAGTTTTTCAATTACAAATTGTTGAAGCCAATTATACGTTTTCAGCTCCTGCCATCAATCCTAAAATCGATCCTTGAAACGCGAAACAACTCTTCGATATTGAAAGAAGCATCGAAAAATCGCTAGAGTCTAAAATCAATCAGACAGAGAGTTTTCGTTCAATGGCTACTGAAAAGTTTATCCAATAATTCAGGGCCAAGACAGTTATGAAGGTACGTGAAGCTATCGAGTTTAAAACTGGCGACACCTTGCAGACCAAGAACGTTGGTAAGAATCTACGGGTTCAAGACGTGCATAAAGCAATATGTACGAAAGGAGATCACGGACGTCGATAACCCATTAGAGTTGTTTATCGAATTATCGTTTTTGCCTCGGCAAGAGATGCTGGTCGACCAATCCAGTCAGTCAGTCAGTTCAGTACGGTTCGACGAGTGTTTCGGTCCTCCTTTTTCCCTTCAGAAAATGTATCTTTATTTTATTTGGCCCTCAATAGCCGACTTCTATAGGAATATACCGCGGAGATTGAGTCGTCTGAAAACGGTCATGGTGCCGAGGCATCGTCATCGTCATCATCATGATCGAAGGAACGGCAGCAAGCAAGGAAGCATGGCAGCAGCGACTGGTAAATTTATCAGAGATCAGTGTTGGCCCATTAGAGTCACTGCCCACTGCCCACTGGAAGTCGAAGCGCTGGTTCGTCTCTCCGTCCATTAAGTTATCTATTCGTGTCAATCTCTTAAGTAGCTAGAGACCGAACTAGAGGCCCTTTATAACTGAGATACAGATCACGTGCGGTGGGCTCGCGGACCTCGAGTTTCGGCACATCTCAGGAGGAGGAGTGGAAGAAGTGGAGGAAGAACAAGAACAAGACCAAGAAGAAAAGGCTGCAACATTTTCTCGTCGCGTTGAACCACGAAGAGAGGAATGGAGAAGGGGTTGAAGGTCCGAAATATGGTTACACAGCTCTTCGTATAGTCGAGCTGACGTTGTATCCGGCGCTTGGTTGCCTGCCTGCCGGGATGGATACCGTTCGTGGGTATAGATTGTTGTTGGTAATTAAGTCGCATAGTGACACGTCAATCAGAACGTGAGCCGAGGTTATTAGGCCGTTGATTAACAAGCCTGTCTATACGTATACTGTTGGTTCGGCTAGATCCTGCGCACGGTGATCCGTGCTTGCATGTCTGTGTGACCGGGCTCAGCAACCACACTCCATCCGTTTAGTCCGTAGACGCGCCAACCTCGGCTGGATACAGTCGCCCGTAAGCAACCCTATTATCTCCACCACAAGTGGATGTAATGCAGTATAAAGCCCGCCCCGAGAACATTAATTACCAGGCTAATAAGCTGGCGAACACCATCTTATATACATCGAACCAATCCGACGTCGTGGGATCGGATCTACGATTCAACTCACCGCTCTCTGCTTGTCTGTTCCTTATGTTCATCACTTTACCGGTGAACTTGAGTAAGGATCTTCTGACCAGCCTTCACTTCCGTGATCACTTTATTTTCCGGGAGCTGAAAACAGTCGGGAGGAAAGCGAAGGATGTGAAAGCTTTGTTCTTGGAAACAGCTTCTTCCGCTTTGATATTATCCGTTATTATTGTATCCCGAATCTTGACATCAACTTAATGACAATCTGTTCAAGACGCAAAGTCTGGCTTAAACTCAGACTTCATTTGGTACCTCGTTTCACTTTCAGGAGAGAACAGTTGCAATTCGACGGGCGGTGGAAGCGACGAGGAATTGGGGACCGGATGCGGATCTGACGACCTAACTGGAAGTAGTGGCAAGAAAAAGCATCGGCGCAACAGGACGACCTTCACAACCTTCCAGCTACACGAACTCGAAAGAGCTTTTGAGAAGTCTCACTACCCGGACGTCTACTCGAGAGAGGACCTGGCGATGAAGGTCAATCTGCCGGAGGTCCGGGTTCAGGTAAGAGGTCTTTCCTTATAACCAATCTCATCATTCCTCCTACCTGGACGGTTTATCATAGGCAGAAATCGAGTTGTGCAAATCGTGATCACCGAATCCATACCCACCCATTTCACTTGTCTCATAGCCACAGTAGTAGTTCGAAGCATTATGTGCGGTAGAATTGGAATGGAAATATTTTTTTGCGTGTAGACGCCGTTCGCAGTTTTTACAATATACAGAGGTATATCCGGTTTCGTTTAAAGTCACGAAAGCCATTTCAGGGGAACGAATTATTCGTTCTCGTTTTAAAAGTTGGACAAGCTCTGCGAAGCAGGATCGTATCAAGTATAATTGGAACCTGTGACTGAACTATTGCGCTTTTTATGCCAGACATTAGAGTCCAGTTACGCAGATCATCGCGACTCGGGACATGAAAATCGGTTGGTGTGTGTTTTATTCTTTCGTCAAGAGATCAACCGACTGTAGAAATAGTACCCACGTCGAGCTGCGTGATTGTGAGCAATGCGTTTGGGACTCGGGGACAGAGAAAGAGAGAGAGAGAGGGAGAGAGGAAAACGAGATAGGTAAATGTCAAACTAAGCTATTACGTTAAGCACCGTTTTTCGGCGGGTGCGTGACACGTAAGGATTTACCATTGATTTATTTCACCGCATAACACAGAGAAGTACCGATACCCTGAAGAGTGGTTCGTTCCCCATGGATGAAAATACACATGTGTAGTTTGGTTATTTTTTCATTGTTATTCTTGTTTTTTTTCAACTTATAGTTGGTGAATCGCGAGCCACACGCGTTGGTTTGTGATACATCAAACTCTATTTTAAGATTTGTGTATGCACACGTAGGATGCACGTTTATCTATCGTCTCGTTCACCATTTGTCATATAACTAATTTTATTCTCTTCGATGTCCATCTCGAATTTAGTTTCCTTCTCTCTAAACAATTCATCGTGTTATCGGTGAAAACGTTTCGAAATCTGGTATTTCGGAAGATCAAGCGTTTCAAGTGTCTCAAATAAAGCAGTGCATCAATGTAATCGTTAAACCGACAATAAAGTTGTTAAAGCTCGTCCCTCCAACCACATTATTTATCCATACGTGAAAACCATGGCAAGAAAAAATTGGCCAAAGCAATATATTTTAATTTCATCTACTGACATTTGCGATTGGAAACCGGTGTCGATGAGCCCATGTTGATATTTTTTTCGTCTCCGCTCGTATTCGAAGAGCTGATACAGTAAACGGTAAAGTTCGTTGAACCAGTATGAAACCATCCGTGGAACGAAACGATCGACGAATATAAAATCGGTTGTGTAAAATCTTGTGACATTGTGTTTCTGATGCATGCGGTGACTATGGTGTTCATCAAAGAATCTGTTTGAGTACATTCTTACTTCATTGTAACGACAAGTTGATGCAAAACTGAAAAGTGTCAAGAAGAAGAATCTTAGAATAGTTTCTTTTGATCTTGATCATCTAGTTTATATCATATCTTCGACAATCGCGTTGAAGATTGATTAATTACTCATATCTAATCTGTTCTCATCTAATTCTAAGTCAGAATCTCGTCCGTCTGGTCCTTGGTTAATTAACGAGTGAGCGTAGTGCGGAATGACATTATTTCTCCACCGCAAGACACAGTGCGGATGTGTTCGACGGTCGGGACTAGCTGCATGTAAGCAAAGCCGAGGCGATGCCGGTGTTTCCGTGCTGGCAATCAGGGTTGGGATCACCGGGCGGGCGCAACGGGGGCGACGTATTAAACTAAATTAAATTAATTATGTGCGTGACAACGATAAAAGCAAGCAAGCAAGCAAGCAAGCAAGCAAGCAAGCAGCAGTCGCGTGCTACAAGGCATCGATTAGCCGACCGAACGCGGCGCGGAGAGGCCGCAACACAGTCGCCAGAATCTGCACCTACCTTTGCCGCTTTGCACGGTATATTATGTAGGTAGGTAGGTAGGTAGGTAGGTATCAGGTATGTACGCTGGGTTTTAACCCGTGTAAACCCCTAACAAATCCAATATTCTCAATATCGCGTTGCCGCCGCGGCTCAGCCGAGCAGTCAATTAAAAATAATGAGATCAGAATACGTGTGCGGTATTCACGTATGTATTATGCGTATAGATATAACAACGTAGGTACCAACGTACGCCTGTCTGTCTGTCTTTCGACAAATTGCCCTTCTCCTCCGTCTGGAGTAATAGGCTTACCGCAGGCTTATTGTTAGTTACCTACTGGCGCATGGATGTACCTAGGTAGATTGTGTGGGTGGAAAAAAGAAGGAGGCAGGATTGACAATAATTGTAAAACTGTTGTTTAGTGTTCGAGTTTAAGCTCCGCAATCTAGAGGAAGAAATGAGAAAAAAAACGTACGTATACGATATGCCTATACATTAGGGTGGCGCAAAAAAACCGACGATTTTTTTTTTTTTTTTTTTTTTTTTTTTGTGCCTCGTGTGACAAAATGTTAGTTTTTGATGTATTAAGAGCCCACTTCAAAGGACAGCTCAAAAAAAAAAATTTTTTAAGAGGTCGCTCCAAATTTTTCAAAATGTCAAAAATCGTCAAAAAAAAAAAAAGTCAGTTTTTTTGCGCCACTCTACTATACATGTATACTTATACGTAGATACATACGTGCTCTAACTCGTGCATCTGTTTTTAAACGCAATTTAAAATTTTTAATTACTAAACCGACTCGATTAGTTTGTTAGGGAAACTTTTTTACCCCTCTTTTAATCCCCCGCGTTTTTTGCTTTTTTTCGTTCTTTTTCTTGTTTCTTTTTTTGTCTCCTTCAATTGCCTTAAATTGTCTCTCGCTCGATTCCACTGTAGTAGGTACAGTTGTTTTACGGAAAAATTGCATCGTGTGGTAGGAGGGATAGTAGAGAAGTTATATATATAGCGAATTATTATTTTTTTTTTTCTTCACGTTTTTCCGTTACCGCAGTTCGGAATATAAGTACAGAATTTTGGGAAATTTGTCGCGCTTAAATTGAGACAGTCGTAATAACGTTTAGTTATAGGTAAAAAGCGTGTATTAACGAGTCTCGCTTTCACGGCGATCAATGCGTAACAAGCCAATAATGGTAATTTAACTCTGAAATAAAACTAAGTGCCATTTCCTTTCTGTTTTACAAGGGTGAAAGCAACCCTTGCCACGATCTATTATATTACGAGCCAAGTTTCCCCATATTGCCCGTACTCACGCGATATTGTACCCAGCTGTAACCCGGGCGATTCGAACCAATGGAAAAGAAATACGGTAACGGGGGAACGAAGCTTAAAAAAACAAAACAAAAAAAAAAAAAACATTAAAAAAAAGACTCGCTTGGCTGTTTTTGTGGTTTTATTTTTGTTTGTTACTTCTTTTCTCTTCTTGTATCAAGGTAAGTTAACTTGAACCTGAACACATTCATTTTTATTAAATTCAAGTCATTTTTAACTAATAAAGTAATTGATCGCTAACTACTCTTGAATGAATATTTTGGTATTTTTGGACGGGGGTCAACATTTTTCTAAAGTCGTTTAATTTGAGATTGGTTTTTATTGACACCTAATATGTGCGTAAAATTGAGTTAGTAAAAAGTGCGGATGCGTCAAAAAAAAGCTCTAGTGTGTAAAATTGAGAATATCAGCTAAGCGCGTGCGCCAGAGCGTCGTTTTACCGCATCGTTCGGAAATGGGACACTTTACGCACAAACCCAACTTTCTAAGTATATGTTGGACAAAAAAAAAACTGATTTTGAGGAAAAACCAATTCCAAAGCCTCGAGAATCTAGTTACTTTTATTCCGTTCCAAACACAATCAATCTGTTCTGTTTCTTCGACGTTCTGCGTAATCAATCGCGCTTCAAATGATGAAATCGCTGAATCGCCCCCCCCTCTACCCTTTTCGTCTATCACTTTTGAATTTCTCTTTTTCCCTCAGTCTCTTCTTCTCTACCGATGTATATATATATATATATATATCGGAAATTGTTTTCGACGCTAGACGATCGTCGAAGCAGGTATAATAGTTTATAGCTACATACGTAGCACATAACTACCTGTATACAATCGGGGTGTAGATTGAATTGAGTGTGGCGAGCGCGGAGACTGCTGAGTAAATGGAAAAACGTCAAATGAGAGGATGAAAAAACAAAACAACAAAAGTAAAAAAAAAAAAAGGAAACTAGGGAAAAAATGGAGGAAAAAAAACTGACGAATTGGAAATCTAAAAACGAGGTTTTGATTGATTTTTCGCGGTGAGTCGACTAATTTCGATGCAGATAGATTGGCCACGATGGAAACACCGCGCTGCTACACAACCCCCTCGCGGCCGGAAGTCGATTCCAGAACGCGGCTCGTCCTGCAATTGCCAATTGGCTAAAATTGCAAAAGACTCCAATTTGATTATACCTGCATGCATACCGGCATGCTATACTGCCTCTGACGTCTCGTGGGCTGTTTTCATTAGCGAGGCGAAATCATTATTAACCACGTCAGCAGAAATCGGTGCAATATACCTCCAGGGTAGGTACGATAAATTATTATTTGAAAAACGTCAAATACGTATTCGCTCGAGAAGCCATTATATAATTCTTAATCAAATTAGCTACTACGTTGTTGTTGTTATTATTATTATCAAGTTTTCACGATTATACGACAAAAATCATTCGAGAAGCTTAACGATCGCTCGTTAGTCTCTTCGTTGTTTTCGTTGATAATATGAACGCGATTGTACAACCAGCTTCTGAATAATTATCGGAGATTTTTCAAACGAGCCGAAATCTCTACGATCGTATTACAGTATCATAGAAATTACCCTGAACAGCAGCGCAACGTCGCGTCGTCGCTGAGCAGCCCGAACGAAGGGCACCCTTCATATTGTTGATATTGTTTACCTCGAGGTCGTCGTGGCAACCCGAACCGCACACACGTGCATCCATCGCCTGAACGGCCTGAACCTAAACTTACCTAACCCCTTGTATAACAGTTCGGATGTGCAACGGAGCTCCGAAAGACCTCACCCCATTGCTCCTGTCCACTGAAGCCGAGACATCACGCCGTTTATTATACCCAACGTTTAATTCGCTTTTATTCCAGTCAAATCGCGATTATTATGGCTCGCCTGACAGCCGTTTTCCGCACGGAACAAACGCCGGACACGTATACAATCTTATGTATATACTTGTATACACATATCGTACGTCTAGTTGTTTTAAACACACTAACGTTCCATCATGGTGCAGGTGAGAGACGGCCGCCGACCGACGTCCCAGACACGCACTGTCAGTTCCCTTCAAGGGTTGTTACGATGGTGCAACGAATATATGACCACTTTAAAAAAGCGCTGGTTTAACTTCGCTTTGACGAATCGAAATCTGCGGCTTCCGCGTGGTAACGGCGTCATTGAATTTCAAGAAATTCCAATTCTTCGATTACGATTTCAAACTAGATTATCTAAAAGCCGTTTTATAAGATTTATCTAAGATTCGCTCCTAATGGACGTTACGATTGATTCGTAGTAATAATTTTTTTGATTTTTGAGTTCAAACCTCAAAGTGCTAAATATAAAAATGATTTTCTTTTGATCGGTAGGCGATATCCGGCAGCTTTTTGCAAATAGTTGCATCACACATGGCTCATGCTGTTGTTTTTCCAACCCTCTGAGGAGTGAACACGAGTAATAACTCAAGTCGCGTATGCATTCTTCCATGTCTGTATAGGCCCGAGGAGTTGGTATTAATGTGTTTGTTCGTGGGATGTTGAGGCTATACGTATAATCGTAAAATATTGCTCTACGTGGGGATTGGAGTGGAGAAAGACGCCGGTGAGAACTTTTGCAGTGGGTCCAGCAGCTATCGCGCGTCACCAAACATAAATCAAATTAATCCCGCGACATAATCGAATGCCCGGAAATAGTTGGGTTTGGTTCTGGTTACTGTATGTATGTATTATACATACATCACGTTATGAGGTGTCGCAAACATGTCTTTAGTTCCATGAATAAACACTCGCTGTCTATAGCCAGCTGAAGAGTATCGAATTGGTGACTTTCCAATCGCGGTTCGTAGTTTTCGGTGAAGTTGCCAGGTTCATCCACCAGCGGTGAAGCCCACACTTGAAGAACACCTCCCAACAACGACGTGTCGTGGAACTGGCATCTCACACTCGTGTGTCAAGTAGTAAGTGTGCAGGACGAGAAAAGGCTGGATTGAGATGGAATTTTCCGGATCGCGAACGGATGTATAAGGACCGAAGAAGACGTCGAGTCGGGATCCCTATTACCATTATTGCCGGTTGGGTTTCCGTGATCCCCGGGCCGATTATTTCCCTCTTTTTCCGTCACCCAGACATCCGTCTCTCTCGCTCTCTCGCTCTCTCATTGGGGAAATGGCGACGCGCCGACAACTCGGAGCTGCAGAAACGCCGGATCGTTTTTCTCCTGGGCGTGATGTTTTCACCCGGAAAATAAGATAATGGCTTTGCGAGCCGCGAGAACCGAGGGCGGCTAGGGTGAGAAATAGCAAAGACCGTGGGACTCCCCGCACCTGTATCCCCGCTCTCACTCAACCATACCAACCGTCTCTGCCCTCCAGATCTGAACCTTATGCTCTGCACTTCGGGCTGAGTATCAGCGAAATTTCCGTGCAAGCCAGGAAACGGTTCTGATATTATAATTTCCACCCTCATTATTCGAAGTACCACAAGGTCCACTACTTGAGGCCTTATGGCATCATACAGGACACCCTTCATCATTTGTTTTCATGTTCACACATTTTCACGTGGTCATAAGATTATCCAAACGCACGAATCTCCTGATGAGAGTATCGATAATAAAGTGCACATTACTGATACCTGGTTAGACCAAAATTCCATCTCATCGTTAGAACTAAGATTCTTCTTCCTATGGAAAATCCCTTCCATGTGATATGTGGCACTGAAAATTGATCAAATCAATCAATGCCAAACATCTGTTGAGTTTAAGTTGTTATTACAGTTGCATGAACTCCTTTTGTCGCTGAAGTGTCAAGTGCTCGTGACCATTTGGTGCCTGTCTTTACACGAGCAATGACTCACATTCTGGCGTTGTTTTCATGTTTCATCGGAAGCTTGACACTTCAGTTGCATCGATGTGTTGAAATTTCGGTCGAATTACTTTTTCGGAAAAGTGATGGTTATCGGAGAATCGTCTGTTCAACTACTACAGACCTGACACAGTTCGTCTTCAACTCGAATCCATCCTGATGAAGTAATTGAAATAGCTGGTACTCGGAAGGAGTGTGTTGGGGAATATAAATGGAGAGAAAAATCTATGGGTGTGTATGTGAGTGTAAATGTAGAATCGGTTGAAAATTAGCTGTCCATCGTCCGGCTGCCAGTGCCTCACCGGGCGGTAAGCTGTCTGTGGCTCAATTAGTTACCCCGTTTAGAGCTTGTCTCGGGTTATCCGGTTGCCGCTCGGTTCTCCCCGTGTTGGGAATGGGCTGTTTAAGGAACCTCGCGGTTCGCCGCCCTGGCCGGCTAGCCACTCTCCCTCCCTTCGAGCATCAATCATGTCGTCGGCAACCCTTTTCCCGAACCCTGACGTACGCTGCTGTAGGCAGGCTCCGGCTCACCACCACCACCACTCGGAGACTCATTCAGACCAAAGTGTTGTGCTCAAACACAAAAACACTTCATTTGCTGGATTAGCTGTTAACCACAGTGGCGTGGATGCCTCGGACCCTCCAACCACCCTGAAGCAAATGAACCGTCGCGTCGCCTGGGTTCTTCGTTGATAAATAAATTATCACCATGCTCGCGCTTTTTCGAGAACGTTGTAGTCGCAGAAACGTCACTTTCTGTTTGTAGAAATGCTTGTCTTGGAACTTTGACTGTGAAGATGTCGACCCCAAGATGGAACAACTTACTTTTAAATTGGGAAGAACCGATCGTCGAGTGAAAACTTTAGTTTATTTCGTGGTTCTTCGAATGCTTTGAACAAGTGTTGGTCTCGAAGAGTTCTTTGGTTGCTTCGTAGCTCGTGTCTTGGAATTGATCGACGGCACCTGCATAGTGGTATTGCTAATTTCTCACGATGAATAAATATTTCTCGACAAAAGATCATAATACCGGAGCGATTAGTGAAATATATTTGTACAAGAGGTAGAGGCACATGGCTGTAACGACGAACCTAACTCAGAGTATAATATTCGAAATTCGAACGGCGCTTTGTCGGCGGTTTATCAAAACCAAGTATAGTGGTATAATCCTAGATGTAATTGACAATTAGCTGGCGGTCCTTATAATCAAATTACGGATGGCCATTGTCGGTGTTCAGGTACAAACGTATTCAGTTCCTCTCCGCCAGAGATACGCAACCGCTCTTGGTCTTCTTGTCGGCGGCAGTAGTTTGGCGGTGATCGTGGGGTCTCTTTTAGCCCCTGACACGTCCTAATATCGTGTTACCAGCCGCTGCCGCCGTGATCCGAGCTGCACGCCGGGTTTCGTATATACAGAGATGCAAAATGCAACTCAAATGAACCGAACCGAACTCAACTCAACTCAACTCAACTCAACTCAACTCTGGTAGAGGCTAGAGATCTCTTTCAAAGGGGGCGCGCCGGCAAAGGAAAATATATCCGTTTCAAAGTTTGAAGTCTCGAGTGGGTATTGTGATCCCCCAAAAACTACCCATACAGAGCTTCGGGGATGAGAAGAAGAGAAGAGCCGAGCGGATTAGTAACGCTAAACTCCGACTGGAGTAGGAGGTACCTACTTTGTCGATCCCAGCTAGAGTAAGACGATCAGGAGGGGCAACGACGAAGAGAACGCGCGAGACTCTAAGTCTACATTCATACTCTATGCACATCGAGTTCTCCAATTTCTAGCCATCAATTCTCCTGCAATTTTTCTAGTCATTACAAGTCTTTTTCACACTATTCTCAAGACCATCTCGAAACTGCATAATATTTCTAGATTACAGCTTATACAGTGAGCTTTGGTATTCGATTTCTAAAAAAATGTGATATTGAATTTTTAAGAAGAGAATACGCGGGAGATTCACGCGTCACGTTATGGTCTACATTTGTGCCGGTGGTTTTGTGGGGGTGACGAGGTCACCGTAGAGAATCGTGCGCGCGTTTGAACTATGCTAGGTTGAAAACAATAGCTGGTCCCTGATGCGACGGGATTATTGTGGCCCGAGTTCCTCACAGGGTATAAATTAATGCCATTTAATTTGGCAAATTAGCCGTATGGCCTCGTAGGTAGGTATTTTGACAGTGCTAAGCGGCATTGTTCCCTTATGACGAGCAAGAAAAAAAAAAAAAAAATGAAAAAAAAATGTTCATTAAAATAATAATAATACCGCCTGCTTTGTTGAGACGAGGTCGTATGAGCTGCTGGATGCTTATAAATGTGCGGTTGATTTCTAAACCCTTATGTATATGTATGCATACATACCTACGTGTATGGCAATATGTCCGCATGTCGTAATATGGGGTTAAAATTGGTACAAATCGTTGGTGAAACGGATTTTCCCTTCTCTTTTTCACCTATTCTGAGAATCACGAGATCAGAAGTATCCGAGTGCCTGCAATATAAGAAAAGGGACAGAGAGACAGAGAGAGAGAGAGAGAGAGAGAGAGAGAGAGAGAGAGCCGGCTAATAACTCGTAATAAAGCTCAGTGGACTCATATTAGTGTCAGCAGCACGCGACGGCACACAAAGGGAGGGCCGCCCTCGGCAAACAGCGCGACTTTTCATGATTATTAACTCGACGAGACACCCTGTAGCGGTCCGGGCTGCTGCCACGCCGAGCAGATACATGGGACCCTGAACCAGCGACGTCGCGACGCCCGGAGGCATTTCTCCTCGGGACGCCACACCCGCCCCTCCTTTCACCCCGTAGGCACGCGGCCTTTGGCTCCCGCTCACGACCCGGGAACCTAACGTCCTGGGAAACAAATTAATAGTTCGGTTCTGAAGGATATCTCAGATCTCGTGGGACGACGGAAGCCCTACGACGACGTTTCGCCCTACACGTTGCGCCAACTTCTGCACTTGACATCTTGGCCAACTACCGCCTCCAATCAGTGCAACAGCCACGCGTAATTCCGACTCAGCGTGAAGGCCGGATCCCTTCTGTAATGGGAACGCATCATCGAGCTAACCTGATGACCCGTCTACTGGGGATATCCAGATTCGATTTTACGCGAAATATTCGATGGTCTCAACGAGTATACGGTACACCGTGTCACCATTGGGCATCGTAACTTCTTGACTCGTGATAGGTCTTCGCTTTCAAATTTTCTGGATTTGGTTCACTTTGATACTTTCATGAATCAATTCGTACTTTAATTCCAATCATCCACTATACCTTGACCATTCTATTTCCTTTGGAAACTCAGCATTGTAGAGTGTGCTTTATAGTTGTCAACGATTGACCCCAGTCTCTAAAACCAAACGAGCATTACAAGTCACAAGTGAACCATGTGATGTGGGCTTCGAAGCACTGGTGTAACCGTTGCGATGTTCAACCTAGACATGCATCAAAGAACAAATGACATTGTCTGGTTTTGTTGACCAATTGCACCGGTTCGATTCGCAACCGATGCAGAAGAGCAGATCTGAAAACATGAACGCTTTGTTCAGACACGACTGCAGAGTAGAGCAGAGCAGAGCCGTCGTGTAATAAAACTGGCATATTACTATTGAAGCTATTGGAAGGACGTAGGTTATACAGTGACGTGTCGCAGAAGTTGTTTGTAGCACATTAGTATTGTATCGCGAGTTTGGTGTACTGTTAGGGGTGGCATGGGCCCCAAATCAAGCAGTGTATAAGGCTCCGTGGAAGGGGGTTCGAGGTGGTTTACGGCACGCTACGAGGAGCGAGTGGGGTCTATAGTGCGTACATACATAGAGTAGGGAGAAAGTTGAGAGGGTGAGACCGTAGGGCGTCAGAGTGTTTAAGGGTGATTACGAGCAATGACAGGGGCGGCTTTATTGGAGGAGAGTCGGCCCATCAGTGGTTCTCAAATCGGCTCGATTCGGGCATCTCGCTTTTCGAAAGTAAGGTAGGAGAGGGAAATTCGTTCGCCGGGGGCGTCGAACGACGTCCCTCGTACTCCGGTTATATTTTCTACGGTGAGAAGCTCTGTCGGGGATTGAATTTGCCCGACGGTTTGACGGGGCGTATAAAAAGCGCGGTGAATAATAGACCCGGTCGGGTTTTACCCCGCGGGCCCTGCAAACACGGACCCTTCCTCAATGTCCTGAATCTAGGCTTATTTCGAAACAACCCCCCTCCCTCCCCTCACTCATACCCCAAACTCCCGCTGCCTGCAGTAATCGACTTGTAATACACGCGACTAAGAAAACACTCGACTTCTATCTATCTATCTATCAGCGGTGGATAAACGAGTCGCTGTTGTTTTTTTTTCTATTTTTTCTTTTACCAAAAACTATTTCCAAAATTTTTGCATTCTTTTCACAAAAACTCTTTCGATTGATTACTTTTACCTACGAATAAGAAAAAGGTTGAAAAAAATAAAATAAAATAAGAACAAACAATCGTTTTGGAAAATCTACCGCAGTGTCAGAATACAGTTATTTTTTTTTTTTTTCTTGTATACATGTATGTTGCAGTTTTTGTATGTGGCGTGACAAAGTGGTCCGGTTCACACTTTCTCAACTCTTTTGCGGGCGCGAAAAAGAAAACGCGAGCGATACATCGTACAATGCCGGAAATCTTTTAATGCCCTGAGGGTTGGTAAGGGTGACAATGGAGGCACCCTGGCATGCGATCGCCCGGTACACGGGATATTATGCTGCACTCTGGATGGCGTTGGTAATACGGGTATACGTATATGATATATATGTATACATGTTGAATGCGAGCGTGTGTTGCATTACAGAGTATAAACGTGCCATTTACCGGCGGTAATCCTCGTGCGCGTTTCACTACGGATGAACCACCTTGGAGGTTAGGCTCTTCGACAATGCGATCGGTCTACCGTAATAATCAGAAAATGCAACGAAACTGATTCCTGACGCGATAGCATTGTCCACGCATTTTTCACAGTGTTTCTTTTACTTTCTCCTATACTGCGTTATGTTTCTCTTTCTCTCTCTCTCTCTCTCTCTCTCTCTCTCTCTCAGTTTTTGTGTCCCTAACGACAATGCAGTTAAACTTTTGTGTACCGGGTCACGTTCAAGTGGTCCTCCAACAGCTTCGCTCAGCTCGCCTATTTGTACACTATTCAATGACGAGCATGTGACAGATTTTATTTTCCGATTATTCTAAACCAGCTTGATGTGGCAATAATTTATAATTTGAAAATTTGTCAACAATCAATTGATGACAAAATTTTTTACATTTTAAACGAACTCAGGTATGCGCCTCACGGTCATTTAACGCTGTGGCATGAATACGAGTTGCGACAGCTGCTTGGTCACTCGCTAGATGTCGCTGAGTGCCAAGCGCGCTCTCGCTAGAAGAGTTTTCTCCAGATTTCATCCCATGAATCGCTGCTGGTGCTCTACGAAGCAAAGTGTGTCCGTTAAACTTTACGGTACTTGCGTTCTATATTGTAGTGCAAAATTTTTTTCTCTCGTTGTGCGAACGAGAAATGTTAAAACTGTGATATTTGACGGTGGTACTTTGGTGTCTAGATATCCGAAGCATCCCGTCTGCGCAAGAGAATTACCGAGTTGCGTCTCTCCGATCACGTTTCGCGAACGGTAATTATATCCCAGTATATATGTATAGAGAGAATTGGACCGAGTTTCTCGATGCTGTATAAGGATATGTATAGGTATACACTCTGGCTGGTAGGTATATCCTAATGAGTTTAAGCAAGAAATTAGGTTAAGCCGCGTTAGCCGTGTCATTCGTTTTCTTTATATTTCCTGAAATACACGTAACGACGAAGAGGGCAGACCGTCTTCTCTCCACCCTCCCTCCCTCCCTCACTCCCTCCATCCCGGGGGATGAAAATTCGCTTATTTTCTCATCATTTCAACGGGCCATCTTGCTGCAGTGTTCTTCTTCTCCTCTTCTTTTCTTTCCCCGCGTACCTTCTTGATCTTTTCTTCGACGGGGTGTCTTCTCCATCCCTCCTACAACGGCAGCCGCGCAGCGTGAAAGAAAATTGCTTCTCATCGCAACGAAATATCGGCCTGATGATGAGCCGCTAAGAATTCCTCAGCTTCGAAGGGAATTCAATTACCTTTTCCCTCTTCCTTCCTCCTCTTCCCCTCCTCCCTCCCTGCAGCCTCTCAATCCAAACACCGAGGGCAACGTCGCGTCGTTCTCGTTATCATCGAGACTCCCGGGTTTAACCGGTACTCGCATTGCCGTAAACACTTCCAGATAAATCTCGTTCATGGTACTCATTGCCTTTATCATCCACCCACCCCTTCATCGTTCGACGAAAAAGAACTTTTTGAAGTCAATTTTTATTGAGACGGATTGATTTTCGTACACGTCTAAAGTTGAGAAATCCTTTCGTGTGAAGAGTCTTTCTAACGTCTAATGCACAGCTCCGCGGAGAATAATTTAAACGTCGGTGTTTTAATCTTCGTGCATTATGTTATCATCAGCCGCATGTCTCTGCAACGCACTTAACGTTGCGAGAATAGCTTCTGAATTATTTATAAGCAACGAACTTATATCGATAGGGATCTACGACTGTTCTACCACTCACAGACCTCGTTACGATCAAGGCTCCATCTTGCGTTGCGCACTTTTTCATTTTAAGGTTTCACATTGTTTCTGGCGTTAGATTTTCTCTCTTTTCAAGACACACTAATTCGCATGGTTCTCATTTGCTAAATTGACCAATTTTAATAACTTCAATCAGAAACAGAGTGTTCCTTGGAGTAAAAAAAAAAAAAGGAAAATAAACGCCCTTGAGGTTGGAGAAATTGAACGATCGAAGACGTACAATAAATTTATCTCCGCGAATGTTCGGATCGTTTTTCTTCTGGCCGAAAAAAGATGAGCTGGGGTATTCTGGAAAGAGCGAAAGAGAAGAAGCAAGTTGAGGAAGAGGAAGCAGAAAAGGAGGATGAGGATGAGGAGGAGGAGGAGGCATCGTGGACGTCGCACCAGCCATCCTACAATAAAGAAGTAAAGATGGCCGCCTCCCCTTCCGCAGGGTCGACAGTCGACGGCTGCTCCTTGCCGCCCTTGTGCCCTACACGAAGGCTGTAAGCGTTGCCACTTACCTTCGGTCTCACCCCTCGAGCTTGTTACTCGCTCTTCAGTCGAATAAGAAAGGCGCGGGGCGACGAAGGAGAGAGAAAGAGAGAAGGGCTTCCTCCTCTCGCCCTCTCGATCGGCCGGCCCTTCGCGTGGCTTTCTTAAGGGCTATTCTAGGGGAGCCTGACAGCCCCGCCCAGACATCTCGCCCACAGCCACTTTCCGCACTTTCGTTCTGCACCCCGCGCCCCCACCGACCGACGACTCACCCCCAAATTCAATTTACAATTTTCTCTCTCTTTCACTCTATCGCTCTTTTTTCTCCTGCGCTTTCTCTGCTTGGTATATGTATATTTATAACGTTTTCCTGATCAGTCTCTCCTCGTTGCTCCCACATTCTAATGCCGGTGAAAATCTTTCTCATAGATTAACTGTTTCGAGATCGATGAAAATGTTTAATTAAATTTTTTGAAAATTCGGAGGAATATATTTCTTTTTTACGTAAAATTGGTATCGTTACAGTTTTGGTTTGAACATTTTTGGAATTAAAAGAAAAATTTTGTAAAAGTAACTATAACATTATATTCATTGTCATTGTAGCTGTCAAGAATATATTTTTCATCAATTATTTCGATGCTTCTTGTAATCAGGAATTGTTAAGCCCTGTTTCTTTACTCTTGATTCGCCATTGCTTATTTTTCATATCAAAATTGCAAGTGATTTCAATCCAACTTTGCATCATGCCTTTAACGATTACTTTTATAAATTCTATCTGATTTCATGTGATATTCACAGTGTGAAATGGCCTGAAATCACTTGAAATCTTTGCAAGTTTTACACCGTTTGAAATACATGAGTCTTTGAATTGTACAGAGCTAAAAAAAATAATCATATTTGGAATTGTCAGGGGACTTTTAATTTGGTCATGAAAAAAACTGACGACATCAGTTTTCCGTCATGGGACTTAGAAATTATTTTTTGAGGTAACAAGTCCACCTTTTCTCCTCGAGAAAACAAATTGGCTTCAACTGACTTTTTTTTATATATTATATTTTTCTTCAAATCGAATTAAATTTCAACCGAATATAAAGTTCATGAGCTGAAAGATTTTTAGGTCTTAGTAATTTTTTTTTCAAAAAATTTGTGGCCACCCTGTTATTGGCTTGTCTAAGGAGGGGGGGGGTTTGTAACCATTGATCGTTTAATCTTAAAAAATTTCAACGGACAAATCAAAGTATTAGAATCCCCGCCCATAAAAATTCCCAAATAATGCAACGAGCGAGGAGGAAATAACAGAGGGAGAGCCTGCAGGAGCTGGGGTTTGAAAAATGCGTGTGACGCGGTAATGACGATAATTATAAACCCCTGGGAAGTTGGCCGTATAATAAGGGATCAAGAATTCTTGCAGTGTTCAGATCGCTTTTAAGAAAAATGAGATAAGACCGTCAGCATGTGTGTAACATAAATGGGGGGCAAAAAAAGTTGCCGGGTATGAAATTGCGATCGAGTTATGTATGTGCGCATACTTAACTCACACGTCGAGTGTATTAGACAAAGTGTTACTCAACTGCTTATACTTATGCCGATATGGCGCATCTCCCTCTTAATCTATTCTGTTCCTACCTACCTGCAACAAATTGGCTTTGGGTGGGCCGCCTTGCTCACTAATGGAACTTTTTCTGTCCCGTCTTCTCCGCGATCCTGAAACAGCGTTTTGCTGGCGCACCAACGGAGCCAAAAACTTGGTTGTTCAAACCGCCAATTAGACACTCGTTGTCGATGATAAAATCTTCCGCAGGGAAATGGACGCGCCTGTATTATGGCGGCTACCAAATCATCGTCGCGTTTTTACGAGTCTGAATTAAGTGCGTTAATTGCTCTGTAGGGGATTATTCATGCTCGTTGAGTTTCACCGATGAATAATGAAATTCGCTCACAGTGGAATATTTTCAGTGTAATACCTACACACGGTTCAGTTATGGTTGGTTAGACAATAATTAATGATTTTTACTTATTTTATTACGATAATTAAAAATACTAGAATTATTAACGAAACCTTAGACATCGATGCTTCATTTCAAATCGTTTCATAATTTGTTAAAAATATTGTAAAATAAAATTATAAAAAAATATGGCGTTAGAATCTATCAACTTCCTTAACCAAGACTGACTCACCATGTTTTTCGTGTAATAAATAATTACGGGCCGTAAAAAATTGAGCTTTTGCTCGAAAAATTGTTCAGAATTTTGACACATTTTGTTTTTTTAGCAAAACACTAACAGGCAGTATGTGATATAGATATACGAGACAAATGAAATTTGACTAAATAATTAGGCGTTCAGTGTCACAAAACGGTTTTTGAACTCCTCATACAATCTTACAAATCTGCAGATTATTTAAATTCATTCGAAACAACGGTAACACCTGGTTAAAAAAATCGTCACATTTTTTAAACCCGGAAAAGAATAAATTTGTAATTGTGCTTTTTGCCGTGAAGATTGTTACTTTATTTTTCTCACTACTCACTTCACTTACGTTGTATGCAAATTGATTTCTGTCGAATGGAAGTTCGAGGTAAGAAAAATGGGTAAAAAGAGTAAAGCAAACAGCTGATTGTTACGTATGTATGTAACACGAACTGCACATCCAGCAAAGGCAAATACAATTAACCTAAGAGGAAAGTTATAGTTGGTCAGTGACGTACGTAGGTACATATACGTGTCCCCATAAATCGAAAATACGAAATACGGAAGGTGTAAGCCCCTGCAGCTCCTACACATTACACAACCTTTTTTAGCATTTTACGTATTGGTTTTTTTTTTTTTTTTTTTTTTTTTTGTTTATTTATTTTTTCTTGTTTTGTTAGCTCTAAATATTGTTTGCTATCACTTCCCTCGTTGGTTATTTACCGAGTCATTTTTCCGCCGCCATTGATTTCGCTGCATATTACGCGTATTTTTACACTTGAGGTGTAAATAATTTTATCTACATATATATCATACATATCTGTATATATAAGACATACACACACACACACACACACCAAGTTATACCTACGCTTATTCTTCCCGCTCATTTCGATACTTTCACTGCAGGATTTTTTACAGCTCTTCTAGTCATACCCTGTAATCTTTTTTATCCACTATATCTCGAATAAACAGAGCGCTACGTACTATAAGTTGCGCAATATTATATGACCGGTGATTTCAACCCATCTAGAGGTTTTATTGAAAATCCCTGCTCGAATTTTCTAACCGTCTAGTTTATGTACGCAGCCAACTTCGTAAAAATGTTACTAGTGTGATAAGCAGTTCTTTAATAGGCCAGAGGTTATGGTTGACTGTCGCTTGTAAACCGGTCTATTCTAGGGAATTTTATCTTGTCACTGAAAGTCTGCTTCAGGCTGCGAACATGAATGTCAATCCATCAAAATTATTCATTTATAACTCTGAAACTGTTGAACCGATTTTGATTATCGTCTTTTGTTTAGATAGCTACAACGTCTGGCTAAGTTTGAGGTTATGTTTCGCTATAACCAGATCAATTGTTTTTTAGATATAACGATATTTGTAATTCAAGTTGCTACGGGATTACACACTTTTGCGAACGCTGACTAAACACTTACAGGTACTCGTTGAGTTAGGTTAGGTTAGGTTATGTCATATACATAGAGCACGAAATTGGAAACTCATAAAAACAATACTTTTCTCTTTTGGCCTATCTGATCTTACTATACTTACCCAGATAATTATTTAACATGTCGTTTTTGTTTCGCTCTTGTTTTAGGTCTGGTTTCAAAACCGTCGAGCAAAATGGCGACGGCAGGAGAAAATGGAAGCCGCTAGACTCGGCCTCACTGAATATCATCACGCTGCTGCCACCATGAGGTATCTATACAAGCTCGTTCTAAGTGTACATAAATTAACTTCTGGATGTAAAAATACCAAAATCAAATTCAGCGTAAACATCGGCAGACTCAACGAATTTTCTTAATAATTTTAAAAACATTTCGGATCGCGTTGTCTGCGTGTGAATTGTTATCTTATGGAACTTTTTTCACATTCTGTAGGTATACTAATTCGATTGTTTTGATTATTTTAGTCAGTAATTATGATTCTGAATAATTTAATCAATTTGAGAGTTTTCTTGTTCGAAAAGATTGACAAATTTCTAGTCGGGAGAATATGTGTAACTGAAAATTGAATTATGGTTAAAAAACTTTTCGATCCTTGTGGTTGCAGTAATTCAACTTAGTTTTTTATAATTTGAAATGAAGTTTTTAAAATCATAAGAATTACAATTCAATTTTGTCTCGATAAATTCTCAAAGACCATAAATCGCTGCCAAACGTCTCACGATATTCAATAACGTGAAGAAATTCTATTTCCCAAAATCAAACAGCTCAAAAAGCCAATTGATTTTCTCATTATATAATTATTCCTAAAAGATGTTTAAATACAAGTTCGAAAAACTTTACTTTAAATTCATACATTGAATATCGCGATAAATATTACAATTAACTACTATTTCGACATAAACAAAAAAAAAAAAAAAAAAAAATCACTCAAATAATCTTACATTTCTCGAGGAAAAAAAAATATCAAAACAAAATGCGTTCACAATTATAATTGATACTTTTGAAAAATCAAATCAACATTATCCTCCGAGTGCTTGAGGGATGAAAAAATTTGAGAAAATTTTTGAAAAAACTCGAGAGATTTTTGTCTTATTTCTCTTCACTTGTTTCAGAAACGTCGGCGGTTCGGGACTCGGACTTCCGGGCGATCCGTGGCTGCCACATTCCCCGTCAATTTTGCCTGCGCTCCCCGGCTTCCTGGCTGCACCTCACGCCGGCTATTCCAGCTATTTGACATCCCCTAGGCGCCTTCCGTCGCCCCCGGAAGCGGGCATCATACTCAATACATTCCGAGGTATATATATAAATATAATTTATACTGCCATATTGTTTTTAAGCGCAATACCTTTTTGGTAACCAATGAAAAAATCTGTCTCCATAGGAAAACGAGATAAAGATAGAAATGAATTTCCAAGTTTCTGTAAAGAATGAAAAAATTGAAAAAAATTAAAAAAAAAAAAAAAAAAAAAAAAAACCATGTCGAGGGGTTGCAAACCGGCGTCCAAAGTGCGAATGTTGAATATTTTTATAGGTCTATCCTCGATGAGTGAGCTTAGCTTACGCGCCTGTCAGTACAACTCCTTGTTGGCCGCCGAGTTACAGGACAGCGGCGGACGTTAAAGGGAGGCCTGGGAGCCACGTGAGAGATCGACCTAGATGACGAGACCAACACAGAATGTCAACAATTAAACAATTAGAAAAAATCCCGGACGAACAATCCGACGTAAGCATTATTGGTGAAAAATCATGCCGACCACGACGCGCGACGACTTGACGCTGTAATGAACGCATTTTTTTCAACCCAGCCATTGCATAGTGCCATCCTTGTTTTTGATTTTTTTCTTCTTTTTTTCTTCTTTGTATTCCATGCAAAATTCTGAAAAAAATTCATCTGGATGTGTTGAAAAAAAAAAAAAAAAAAAAAAGAAAATTATTTTACTTCAATATTAATAACGTAAGCGAGAAAAAAAATTTCGATCCGTTTTAGAATTTATTTCAACGTATCAAATTTTTGTTATTTAAATAGATCTTCTTTTCCGGGATGAAAACATGACTCGAGGGCTTTTTTTAACGCATTTTCTTCTCAGAATTCAAACTTCTTAGGCCAAAAGTAAGAGCGTACGAATCGCATTGACGTTTCTTGACTTCATTATGACTTGATTTCATGCCCCATTTAACGCAGACCCCAAAATTTGACGGCGCGTTACATTCGATCAGAATCGACCAAATACTGACGCATTTAGTTGAAATTGCACATTTGTACTGTAAATATGTATTGTACATTGTAATATCTCACGTGGCTCTCTCAGTTTCAGAATTTTGACTATCGTTGAATATGTATATAATAACGGACTGGATTCTCTTTTTTTATACTAGATTATACAATAAGCGGACTGATAAGAATTCCCACAGAAGTTGCCAAAAATGATCCATAATGCAAATAAGAAACAAAAAGGATTGTTATAATAATTTGATCCTCTCTTCTTCTTCAGTTTTTTTTTTTTTTTTTATACATTTATTCGATTTCTCTACAACGAGTTCTCAAGACATTCGTTATAAGAAATTCCAAAACAAAAATCAACAAGTCTGAAACCATCGCAGTTTATTTCCAGATCAAAAAAAAAAATATAACATCTCAATCGAGGAAGCAAATAACACATGAATAAAAATATATCAAATCAAGAAATCAGGGAAAAAGCGTAATTTCTCTTAAAGAAACGGGGAAAAAGTCACGGAATTTCCAAGAACAAGTATTGAGTCTCCGCTCTGAGATAAGTAATATATTATATTGTATCACAAGTGCGAAAAGTGTCCGCTTTCCGATAAGTGTAAAGTTTGCAGCGTTTGCTAATCAGATATCGCCCATCCACACGTGTGATCGTACGCTATTTCTTTAAACACCTGTGAAGGAAATTTTATGTTGAAAAGTAACGAAAGAAATATTGAGGTTAGGTGTTCCACACTCAATGACACGGTGAGTAAAATTGAATTGTTCTAAAGTGCGCACGCGCCAGAGAAAGCCTCGGTGTATAAAATCTATCATTTCATCCGTGCGCATGCGCCAACGAATTGTTTTACCACACTGTTCGGAAATGGGTACTTTCCGCTTCGAAACTCGAACTTTCTAAACAGGTGTTAGAAAAAAAAAACACACACACACATCTCCAATGTAACCGGCTCGAAAATATTTTTCACGGTCGATTGTAATTCTTGTGTCGTAGACATGAGACCGCCGAACGGTGGCCTCTCGTTACTGGGAGGCGGTGGAGGCAGCGATGGCGGGTCTTCGTCGTTGGTCGGTGGAGGTGGAAACGGAAGAGGAAGCGGCGAGCAATCGGGACTTTCGGTCAGTCCAACCGATCAGAGGACGTCGAGTATCCAGGAGTTAAGGATGCGAGCCAAGGAGTACGAGGAAAGCATCACCAAGGGTCTCCAGATGGTCTGAGAAGTTGAAAGGAAGGCCCAAAACTCTTCATTTTTCGAAACCACAGCGATTGTGAGACTATAATATCGTTTCGTTCGTAAATTTCACTCGCTTTCGGGGCCAAAAGCGGAGAGAAAATGGCGGTTGTAACGAGGATGAGGATGAGTGGGTAGAAAAGAAGACGGAAGAGATTTAGTCGATTGAAAAGTATAAGATTCGCGGGGAATTCAATAAACAGTAACGCGCAACGATGCAGGTGTTACATCCCTTCGAAACTTTTGCTGATTCTCTGATCATCTTGTATAATTCATTTGTCACGCTGAATTTATCGATTCTGAATTCACGATTGACTGAAACGAACAATATGTGTGTATAAATATGCGCTTTTCACGCGATATTTTCACTTTACCGATAGCAAGCGGAGATCCTAGTCAACTCGTCAACGGGAGACGTAATGATAGATAATAATAATAATCGTAATCGTATTATTAACAATATAGTGATAATGGTATAAAAGATAATAATAACAATAACAATAATAATAGTAATAGTAATAGTAGCGATATTCATACGTCGGTGCAGATAATGGTACTGACAAAATAAATAAATGAGTAATCGAGAAGAAGAGAAATTGAAGGAGAAAATATTGAGATAAGAAACAAGATGGATTGATTTCCGGTAGCAATTTTGAAAAAAAACAAACAAACAAAACAAAAAAAAAAAAAAAACAAGATAAAGTAGTAAATAAATCGGTGAAATATCGGTATCAATTTATTTTTCGTTTCTTAGGAAGGGAGAATTTTTAATCACGCTTAAGGGGGATGAGAAAGTTCGTTAAACCGCAAGACCGGCGATTAAAATTCAGGCATCAACTGTGAATTTGAGGAGGAGATTGGACGTTGTCGGAAGAGAAGAAAAAAAGAAGTGTTGGAAATTAACTACGGTTAAAAATGTCCGTGTAAGTGACGCTGTAATATTGTATTGAAATTGACTTTTTGTATATACCGCGAGGGATTACCGGATGATAATGACTAAAATTCGAAGAAGAAGAAAAATAAGAATAATAAGAATAAACAGAGCAAAATTAAACTAATCGAATGTTATACAATAAATGAAACGATCCGAAAGATGGAATATTTCTTTCGCCTGTTTTTCATCTTTTCTATTTTTCTTGCTTCAATTAATATAATATACGAGTGCGCAAGGAATAAATTAAATAAGTCTTGCGCGAAGCTTCGAGAATGCAGTGTATAAATATATTAGTATTGCGATGATTCTATATGAACATATACATATGTAAAGTTTAAAAATCGATAATAATGCATATAGATATTATATATTTAGAAATAAATTAAGACACGTGTATGAAAGATTTGTGTGAGCCGAGCGATTGGTGTTGTATTTACCTAAGATAATATCTAGATACGTGTGAATGTGAAAAGTCGTCGAGAAAGGTGAGGATAAATCGAGGATTGGAAAATCTGATCAACGAGAGAACTAAACAGATCAAGGAACAACCAAAAGCGACGAGCGTATAAATATGAAAAAAAGGTATGTAATAGGCAAAACGTAAGGTATATATATATTATATACATGTATGATGATGATGATGATGATGGTCGTAATAATAGGAAGGATAATAATAATAATAAATAAATTTCGATGTACATATTTAATGAAAATGAAAATGAAAGTGAAAAAAAAACAACCACAAATTATATATATATATATATATATATATAAATTTCTCTTCTCTGTCACATGTCGCAAGTAATAAAAATCCGTGATCAATTATAACTGGTAACTTATGTAAATGTTCGAGACAAACATTGCGCAGGGAATAAAAAAGGAAAAAAATGATAGAAGTTTAATTATTTGTTTAGTTTTTTTTTTTTTGGTCTTGATTAAACTTTGACAGTGTCTAAAAGACTTCCGACTTCCGGTTGGGCGTTTGCATTAGCGGTATACGAATACGGATATAAGAGGGGAGATTTAAAAGAAATTAGAGAAAGTGAAAGGCGGAACCGTGACTGTATTCTTAAGTTTTCCAGCGAATAAGGAGAGCGGCGTTTGGTTTGTTAACGAATTAGCATGTCAAAGAGTCGTTTTAATCAACCTTCAATTAATTTCTTCAACCGTCGCCAAGGTAGGTATATAAAGTCGAGTCGGGGCATCTAATTATATGGTTTCCTTTCGGTTTAATTAAAATTCGGCATATCTATAGAAAACGAACTCGCCCCTCTCTTTCTACGAAATTGATTTCCTAATTTTGGCCAACGCGCTTGTATAAAATTCCGAGAAGCCGAATAATTTATAACTGAGTGAAACGAAAAAATCTGGCCCTTTCCGGTATCTCACGAATCTTGAATATCTCGAATTTTTTCCTTTTATCCCTTTATTCGAATTCGGAAAATCTGCAAGTTCACGAGTCAGAATAATTATGTACTCGAAGCAACTATACAACAAACCTCAATCATAGATAAATCTATAAAAAAATTTGTCCGCTTTTTTTTTTGTTCGATTCATCCGAATAAGTGAAAAAAATTCTTCAATTTGAATTAAAGCAATATTCAAAACTCGTCGTCAAATTTTTATCAGGTTCATATATTACAGGCAACTAAAAATTATGCTCTTTTCGTGCTCTAATTTTCTAGACAAAAATAAGGGAAACGACAGAGTCTAGAAATTTTGAAAATCGAATCCCGCAACGAAAAGAAAAAAACGAATACTCAACGGGTTAAATCGCACTTAGCAGCGGTTTCCACGAGGCCATCGAGGGCGCGTATTGGTCTTGGGAGTTAAAGTGTCGAGTTTCCGAATTTCCAGCTCCGCTCGCATGGTTAGGTTCGACAAACACGAATTACCATTTTATTGGGTGAGTTCTAGCACTCTCTTACGCCCCCGCCGCCCTCCGTTTTCCCTCCGCGAACGACGCCTCGATTGGAATACCTAATCGACACCCGAAATCGACTATTGTTTCCCCCTCGTGAAAAGCCGGCTCGATTTACTCATCCCTCACAGACGCAGTTTAGACGAACGATCGTCGCGGGAACCTTCGGTCTGTAATGAAAAAAAAAAAAAAAAAAAAAAAAAAATTTATTCATGTAATTCGAGAGTGTATTTATTAAGTCTAACAAAGCTTGTATCAATATTTACAGTTAACACTTATTCAAAAAATTCTTGAAAAAAAATCCTTTTTTTTTTTTAAGCATTTTTAAGGTGGTGCCCTGATCGATTTCGACGTTCACATGTTTTAAATGTAAAAAGGGCTTAACAGCCCCATTCTTGACTAAAAAGACTGTAATGAATTTTCATTTGATGCAACAATAAATAAATGGCACGAAAACTACGAAATCGCAATAGTAAATTTGTAGTTTTCGTGCCATTTCTTTATTTCTGCATGAAATAAAAATTTATTGGAATCTTTTTGTTTAGAACTGTGTATAGAATAGAACTGTTTATCCCTATAACGACAAACTTATTATTTTTACCTCCATACTACAAACTGGGGTAAATACTTATCCCACGCTATTTCTTGTTCGGAAAATCGTTTTCTGAAAACGGTCATGACCTTTACAAATACATGAATCTCTCCGTTTTTTTTTTTTTTATCAGGAAGAGAATTGCGCATAGAAAAATCAATTTCAACGAAGTTTAATTGGTGAAAAATCCATTCGAAGCCAAATAAAATTATGAAAATCAGTGGAAACCTCACTTTTCAAGCTTCGCCTGGAGTGAATATTCACCCCAGATTGTCGTTCTAGGGTTAAAACACGTGGAATTTCATATCTTAAAATCTACCAGGGTATCCCCTTAAAATTCGACCACAAGTTGTAAAAAAATTTCACCCTTATCACGGTGTTCGATCGGTTCTTTTGGTTACCGCATGGCGCAGAAATCGGGGTGGAGAGGGAGGCAGGAAAAGTGGTGCTGCAGAGTGACGCGAGACGTTGAGATTCGAAAGCGGCTCTTAACGTAATATCGTAAATGGGTTCCCGGAGTCTCGCTGCACGGGCCGAAATTGGCAAAGAATCCCGGGATTATTGAATTTGTTTAGGAGGCCGGAGCCCGGGGGCAGAGAAGAACGTGGCGCGCCTGAGCGGAGCGAACGAGTCAGTGCAAAGCCGAGTATCTGGCAGGGGTTGACCCCGTGTTTTATATTGCGAAAGCCTCCCTCTTTCGATCCTCTTCCTTATTGCTCCCTCCGACCCCTCGCAGAACCTGGGAGAAGAAATCCTCGGGATGAGAGTCGGAGGAGAACTCGGCCAGTGTCTTCTTAAATTCATTTTATCAATACGAAAACGTCACTTCGGATTCACTTGGTTTTTGCCGAGCGAAGCATATTCGTCGAGAAAGAAAGAAAATTTGGGCTATGATTTTTTTTTTTTTTTTTTTTTTTTTTCTTGCTTGTACAAATTTTGACCGATTTTTACATTTTTCATAGATTTTTCATTATCTTTTTTTTTTTTATTTTGTGAAATGTGAGGAATTCGAATTAATTCGAAGGAGAAAAATTGTTGCGGGATTATTGTTCGGTTTTTTTTCTCTACGCACAGACCTTGTTATTTATTTAATTGAAAATTATGGAGCAAACTAATCGATTAAGTTTTTCGATAGGTGAATCGATGTGATAATGTTCATCGGAAGAATTGGCACTTTTAGTAGCGAAGAATGGAGGAGAGAAGTTTGAAGAAGCATATATTGTACCTGTGCAATCATCGCTGCAGAATTTACAGTAGGTACAATGTCAATTATTAACATCATTGTTGAAAATAACAATCGACAAAACAAGGCATACATTGAATTTGGTAAATTTTTGCAATAAGGAAAAAAAGGAGAGGGTCTGTGAAAAGAAACTCGATTTAATTTAAATATCAATTATCAGCAGAATTGCTAAGAAATTAACTCTTTCAGTCACACATTATTGTCCTGAGCAAACTTTTACAATAAGATAGTATATACAGTTTTTTGAGGTCGCGGATTACGAATCTGAAAGGAGATTTCAAACATTCAAGATGGCGGATCCAATATGGGGGACGAAAATTTCAAATTTTATCAAACGCGGTCAAGAACTCTGCGAAGGGGTTTTCGGGGTCGCTGATTGGATTCAAAATCTGATTTCGGATTCGTAATCAGCGACCCCAAAAACCTTTGAACAGAGTTTTTTCTCCGAATTTGATCAAATTTGAAATTTTTGTCCGCCATATTGGATTCGACACCTTGAATTTTTTAAATCGAATTTCAGATTCGCAACTAGCGACTCCAAAAACTTGCAATCTATTGAAAACATGTTCTCGTGTGAAATGAATTATTCCTTCACTTTTCACAATTTCTGTCAATCAATTTGTTACTAACAACAACAAGTTATATCATATCGCAATAAGTACTCTCGAGTACCGAAAACCTATTACACTATACTATCATAAATAGCAAAAAAGCGGAAAGAAATATGTCGAAAAGTTCTCAAAATATAAAAAAAATGGATATAAAATACGAGGTCAGAATAGTAACCATTGCAATATGGCTCCAAGGGTTAATAAAGTACAATTTGTTAGAAAACCATCTGGATTTGTCTGATTTAGCAAGAAAATCTCGCTCTCTGATATTATTAAATCCCATAAAATCCAAAAATATTACAAATATTTCGTTGATCACAGTCCGGAACATTTGTTTGTTGAATTATATGTCACTACGACCATAAATAAATAAATTGAGTAAACAGCGACGGTGCGCGATGTAATAAATGCATAATAAAATATAATATACGCTACTCGTGCATGGGGCAAAGTTTTTCGGTTAACACTACGCGGGCTTTGAAATGCAAATTCAAAGGCAAACCCTTTGGCCCTTTGTCCAAAACGAGGCAATTACTGTCAAAAACAATCCTAGTCTGTTTGCACGGCTCTCATTTACCGCGCCCAGCATCTCTTCCCTCTTTTTCCGAGAGAGGGAGAGAGAGAGAGAGAGGGAGAGAGAGATGAACAGCGTACACGCGGGTTCTCTCCGTCCATTTTTCCATCAATCCGTTTCTCCATGCGTTACACTATATAATTATTCACATTTAAACCAGCCGCAAATTTGATCATTCCGAAATTGTTTATTCGTAAAAAAAAGTTTTGAGTAAAAAAAAAAAATTACAAAAAAGATATAATAATAATAATATATTAGCTAGATATTAAATATTTTTTGGAAAGATTTTTGTCTTCTTGAAAGTGAAAGTAGGAATGATAAATGACAAGATTGTTGATCTCTCGACGTTTTCTTTCAAATTCTTCTTTTTTCTCTCTCTCCTTTTTCATACGTAGGTATGTATAATTTAACGCTGCAGGGTTTAATATGAGAATGCGATGGGGTTGCCAGAGAGGCGTGTAACGCGGGGATGATATATAACGTGTCCTCGGCAGGACTTCAAAGAGTAGCGAAATCAATCGCTGGCCGCTATTCCGGGTTGGTGAATTGGCGACCACCAGTAATTAAATTACACTCCAATCAACCCCCTAATCAACGCAGGATTGGTACTGTAATTGATTGCTTATTACTAATTATTAGTTTGAATCGTTTATACACACGTCTACCTAACTATATATATATATTATATTTACATACCTCCAACGAATAGTTGGATAGATAGAATTAATTATCATCGCGTGTAGCATTTAAAAAGGCGATCGTGTGCAATGCTATAATCTAGTAACAGAGGATTTACTAAACTGGTGAACAAAAATCTTCTGGAGAAAAAAAAGCTTCATAAATTTTAATAGAAAACAAAAAATGAACTATAAATGGTCGTTAAAAATCTATACATGTATAATGAAAAAAAAATATCTGCAACAGCGTAATTTTGTAAACGCTCTGTATTTTTATCTTCATTTTGATTTCAGATTATAGATTGTTTAGCTTTTTATTTATATTTTCCAATTTGATTTCAGGCTGCTAGAAATATATCCTCAGATTCCTACACATCCGAATGCGGTTATACAGGGTAGGTGCTGCCGCTTTGCGGGGTGATTCTGAAGCTGAAAACCACCCCTAATGGTAAGTTGAGAATAAATCGATAAATAGCACTTACCGTCGGAGGTAAGGGCAGGTTCTAAATTTACCACTCAGCTAGGAGTTCTCTCGTCTTTACGTTGCGTGCTCTAATCGATTCGAACTTGAATTCAAAAACAGTGAGATAAAACGAAAAACGCGTTTCAAAGTAGAAGATTAACGAATTACTCGCGTGAAGAAAAAAAAACATATCGTGGTTAGAAATTTATGCTTGACGAGGATCGTTAACGAATTTTAAAGTGTAAATTTGCAGACTTATCTCAAAATTATCGCAACATTTATCTGTAAAAATGTTCAATTTATTCTTTGTTTATTTTTTCTTCTACTATTATCGTTTCACTTCAGTCTCAATTGTTTTACGAATTTCAATTTCTCAACGATTTTTGCAAAGAAAAAAATCGATCAGTTTGCATACTTATTAATTGTACAAATTTAGAATTTTCATAACTATTTTTCTCTGACTACTCTACGAAATTTGCAAACTAAAAACCCCATGAATAATACACTTATGTTGTGCACAACGAAAACAAATAAGTTCCTTCAACATTTCTCAACTTACTTGATCCTGACTTAAAGCAATCATTTAAAAACTCAAAGCTTGATCAAATATCATCAATTTTTATTCCGTTTCTTCAACTATTATAATAAATAGTAATGAACAAAATCAAACTACAACCACTTATGCGATTCCCCATTTTTTACTTAAAACGACCATCTCGTCGTATTCAAATGTCCTTGCAGCCCTATAGAGACTCATATTAAACCCATCCACGTGTATCACCATAAAACCTAATTGTTTAACTTGAACGATGGTAAAACGTATACCAACAAGGTACATTAAGGTTATAATGGTTGTTTTCATCCATCGTATTTCGAACGAGGAGCGCAATTAGGAATGATTAATTTTTGGATAGAATTTCATCGTGTCTATAATTAATCGGTCCCATAATCCCATAGCTAATTGACCCGTCGTTATTTATCTGGCACGGGTGATCTGCAGGCCATTTCACTATACAGACACCGATTAGGCGCTCGCATACGAATTCCAACAAGTCATTTGTATGAAAGAAATTTTTGACAGTTGTATGCCGCATGTGTAAAATAAGTGACGGGGTCTAATATTATGCAGATATAGTATACATATACCCCAACTTCAATCTCCCCCCCCTCCCCCCCCCATTGCCCGCGCATTCGTCGAATCGTATTTCATATTGCTTCCGTATCTGATTGTCGATTAATACATTATTCATCATCTGTCGTTCGCTACCGCGTACAGAAGATCGATTTCGTTAAACTATACCCAAACGCCTGTTTAGCTACTGTCAATTCCCATTTTCCCCCGCCTCTTATTGCCTAATCACAAATCCCACCTTTTTACTTCGCCAATGGTGTTCATTTTACTTATGTTTGTTCTTTTTTCCTCTGATGTACGGAACGTGTGTAAGTATATGTATATGTGGTGTTAGAGGAATTGTTGTTGCAATCATTAGAGCGATTTTTGCGATAATCGCATTTGTATGAAAACCATCAGTCTCGTCGGAATTAGCGATTCGGAAGAAAAAAAAACGAAACAAAAAAAACGCGAACTGTACGTGTACGGAGTGGATTTCTAACGACTGCACGGTTCGTCGTCTGATAAAATTTAATGCGCACGCGCTGCTATCCGGTAGCGAATGTTTTATACCAGGGTGACCAACTGTCTTTATGAGCTGAAAAAAAATTGTGCATAATATGTATAATCCTAAGAAATTTGGGAAACTGCATTCCAAGAAACCTGAGAAAATGACGATGAATTTTATTCCAAGGTACATACATCAGAAAAATCATACAATGTCAAAACTTATCTAAGACAGACGAATTCCTTTCCAATTTCTAATTCCATTTGATATGTAATACACACGTGCATCAGGTCACATCAGCACAGCTCATCCGAAAGTGGAGATGAGAAGATATGCATACGGTTTACCCAGACAGGAAGACATCAAGCCACGTCGTTAAATTATTCTGCACGTGGACCGGGGGCGATGCATATTCAAACCGATGCGCATCGCCCAGGGGTGGGTCGAGTCTCTTGTTTTCGAGTTGACGCACGGCCCGCGAAATTTGGTTAGTTCATTTTAACCCCTCAACGTTCTCCCCCCCTCTCTCTCCCTCTCCCTTGCCCTCCTCCGCAGCCTTGCAGTGTATGTCGAAAGTTATGAATTTTAATAGCTTTACACGCGCGCGCGAAAACGTTTTCGTTACGCGTGGTGAAAAAAAGTCTCTCGTTCGTCCCGTCAAAATAACGGAATAAAATAAAATAAGAGTTGAAATAGAGGAAGAAGGAAAAACTGAAAATTTAAATCCCGCGACGATGTATTAGATTAGAAGAAAAATTGCCACGCGAGAGGAAGTGCGTTCGGATTTTTACACGCGCGTATATTGTATATACTATAGGGACATGTGATGTTTGTCAACGATTCTCAAAATGCTTTCAAACTTTCGCACTTCGTTCGGTTCCACAAACGTTACGTTATACTTCATTCTTTTGTTATACCTACAGAGAGAATTCGTAACGACCGCACATTCCGTCATCTGCTAAAATTTAATGCGCACGCGCCACAATCTGAGAGCAACTGTTTAGCAGGGTGACCAACCGTCTTAACTGTACACAACAGTTAGCCGCGATGAATCTAACCTGAAAAATGTTGCCGATTGTCGGTGACAGTTGTGTTCAACTCACAACTGTCAAATCTTCTTATAATTCTTTTCGTATTTTGATCAACATTTCTGTAAATCTAAAAAAATCGCAGAAACGATATCTATACTTGCATTCTAAAATCATTGGCAAATTGTTGAAAATTCATTGACTTATACTGATTATAGAATATTTCAAAATGTACATGAAAACAAAAGAAAATAAATAAGAACAAAAACTGAGACCGTTAAAATCGATCACAAATTTCAAACACGTGCAGGTATTCGATGCGAGTGACTCGGGTTATTAAAATATGAGGGCACATACATTTGTCAGTGATGAATTTATCTTGATGACCTCGATGGAGAAAATAACGAGCAGCGCGCTATAGAGAATATTTTGAAACCCAATAGTATAATACGATAAAAACATAGGTAACCCGAGGCGTCTGAATAATCGTCGTTTAGGGCCGGATGATCATTATTACCAACCCGACGTAATATACTCAAATTATGTGTTTTGCATTAGGTCTAATAATAAAAGGAGAAACAAAAAGAGCGGGGCCGGAGGGGGGGGGGGTAAAAAATAATACAACAATGGTATTAAGAGTAACGACGGGCACAGACAGAAACCCCCTCGTCCTGCAGCGTCGAGCACATTCGATTACGTCGGGGCTTCACCAACGGGCACCAATTATTATCGGGCAAAAGTCCCAGATGGTCGGATTGCAGCGTCAATTCCATTATTCGGCGATAACAAGAGCCTAAATATCAATTCCGATTGCGCGTTCGCTACCCCATCCCCCCCCCCCGTGGTTTTTCCCCAGCGTTGTTTATTTTTATTTCTCTTTATCTTTAATTAAATTTCACCGGTCGCCATTTTGCCCCGTCTCTCCGCACTCTGGCTCTTTTTTTTTTTTTTTTTTTTTTTCATGTCTTCTTTTTCGCGGTCGGTGAAGATCAACGTGCTTTGGGATGATTTTGGCCCGAGAGGGTGCTCGGAGCTGATCGCGCGTTACTGCGGTTAAGCCGGCGACAATGTGCCAAATGAACCAAATTTGCGAAATCCAGACATTATGCGCCTCTTCTCCTCCTCCTCCTCTTCCTCTTCCTCCACCCCCCTTCTCCTCCTTCTTCTTCTCTTCCACTTGAGGCGATCCTCTGCGCCCTGAGGGACTTAGTGGCCGTCACCCAGCCGCCCCCTGAACCTACCTTCCTACTCGCCAACCCCACGCCGAGCTGGGCTTCAGCTCTTGGGTCTCTATAGGTGATAGAACTAACACCATTCAGGGTGTCAAGAAGATGAGCCATATCCTCCGCAGACACGTACCGCACACCTGTACGTCGTTCCAAAGAGTTCGTTATGAGCCAGAACTAAAAAGGGACACCGGGGTGAGGAAAGCGAAACGCTGGGAATTATGCGCTGGTCAGGAATACGAGTAATGACACCGTTGGTCGTAGATTAGGGGTTGAAAGAGATTCGTTGGACGAAAATCGGTACTCTTTACTCACTTTATTGCGAAATAGACGGACGTTGAACACACTTGTTCAATTATTGAAATACGATAATTGAAAATTGAAAATACTGGAATTATAAACAAAAGCTTGGATATCTTAGCTTCACTTTCGAATCTTCATAATCGTTGGAAGTTTGGTAGATTCAATTTTCTTTCGTTTTTCAATTCGATTTACAGTTATTTAGTGTTATTAAATTTAGTCATTAAATATTCAACTATCTTTACATGATAAAAAAAAGTCTTTCAGCGTTTCAACTGGCGAACTATTATCTTCAAAATAAAACGAGGCATCTTAGGGTGGAATCTTGCTAAGTTTTTAACAATTTTCAAACGATTTGAAACAAAGTACCGATATCTAAACTTTGTTTTGTTTATAATTCCAGTATTTTTCATTTTCTTATGCCAAAGAGATCTTCACTCGTGAAATTATGAATGTAATAATTTGACGAAACCTTAATATCTACTATCATTTCGTGATAATATTATAACAAAAACCTCCCTTATAATTTCATACATCTATTCGCTCGTGGGCTGATCGAGATTTCACGAAATTAGAGATCTACAAGCTTGCTTGAAAAATTTTCATTCCTGTTTCGTGCGCAAGTGTAAAGAGTCGATCGCGTTTCTCCGTGTGCGCCGTGAAACAAAAATAATAAGAGTAATTTAATAAAGAAACTTTCACCCCGTCCCGCACGCCCTGAAGGCTTGTTCAAACAGAGTTCTCCGATTTGGTGACGGATATTAGATACAATTCAATAGAGCTGTCCACATTACGTTATTCTACTGGTAGATCTATTCGACAAACACAACACTGGCTTTCCCATGCCCGTCGACAGGGGTTCTCCCCGAAAGTTTTTCGCCGGTTCCAACTTCCGTCAGCAAAAGTCCGACTCGTCTGCAAATCTTCGTGAAGCCTGATTGAGGGAGAAATCGAAAATAAATGAGAAGTAAAATCGGCAGTGATTTGTCTAATATTTTTATACCCGGAACGGCTTATTTGATTCCGGAAACTCGAACTCGTTTCAGTTTCTGTCTGATTTGAGGAGCGCACCGATCTGATTTGGGAAACTCTGCGGACCCGACGCGCGAGGGTCGCATGCAATATTAGGGGCATTAAGCCGCCATAAAGAGCGCATTAGGGGTTCCTCGACTCTCCGGGGGTAGTTTAGCGTTTAATTGTCCCACCCGTAACCCACCCCAAGTATCAAAGGTTTCAATTTCTGACAAACTACGAGCTCGCCAAAATTTATGCATGCGACTTAGAACCCGGCAAACACGCGTTAGGTATATGCCTTCACGTGTTTACTCGCTTTTCACTGAGAGGCTCGCTCTTCTCTAATCGCTTGGTTAGCTGTCGTTGCTAAGGTTCTAGAAAATATGGTGTCATCGGTTCTGTGTAATTCACTTGACGCTGATTTTTTGAATGTCGTAATAATTTTTCAAACAATTATTGTTCAAAAGCTTGCCAAAATCAAACGTCGAATCTCAAAAACGGTCCAATATCGGATCTTAAGAAAATATTTAGATCATCAATTTTAATGTACTTTCAATCATTAGTTGTACTAGAATTTTTAACCCTGAGATATTGGTTAATAAACTGATTGCAAAATCAGTAATCATATTGAAATTTTCAAACCTTCAAGAGTACAGAAATAATTTAAATTTAGTTTATCTTATCTTTCTCCCTTTTCTGTATAACCAATTCTTGGAATAGTAAACACATTTCGCAGCATTTTAATTTTCAAATTTGTTTCGCGAAATCCATATTGAGTCTGATGAATTGAATCTATCCCGAATCTGTAACAGACTTGAGATGAAACGTGGAATTGTCGGCGCCAAAGCAGATCTAATATCTGGATTAGAACCGCAACCGATACCTACCTCCACCGACACAAAGTAAAGTTGAGAAACAGATATCGGCCGGGCGTGTTTAACGCCGACGTAAAGCAGACAGGAATATCAGAGACACACGTCTGATCGACCCACACAGCCGTTAACTCAGGGAGATAAATAGAACCGCGGAGCGTCTAGGATCCTCTAGGCTCATGGATGCGGTGAGTGGATGGGGACACTCTAAGACAAACAGCAGAATGGTCCAAGTTGCTATTGAACCGATTTTGGGCAAACATTGCCTCCAAGCGTGGGGTAGGTACGTGGCTATATTCACGGAGGTCGGGGGCGGCCGAGGATGAGGCTGGGGGTTGAGGCGGCCATCAGAGAGAGGAACTCGCGCAAGCCCTTCGGCAAATTTCATAACCGAACTTGTCGTATTTGCCGAGATTATTTCAATATATTCGACTCAACTGCTGCGAAGCTGTTTGCCCTCGAGTAGATGCGTGAATAGGAGCCAAGGCGGATGACGGCTTCATCCCCATTCGCTGCTGCTGCTGCTGCCACTGCACCCGTATTATACGGCCACGTATGTGAATCCACACATGCAGACACACGCACACAGACTAGAGACTTCAAGCCGAGCCCCACGATGCATATAAAGCACCGTCACCCACCCGGAGCCGCATTTAATTCAACTTTGGATGCTCCAGCCGCAAACCAGATCCAAATATTGCAGTAGAAAATGCACCGTGTACTCGGTGGGAAGGGAATTTCGTCAAGGAATAAACCTACTTCGTGAGATGATTCGATCTTGGGTGCATCGACGTGATTCACGCTTGTCAGATGTGCAGCGATATCTTTCGTTATCTTCACTACTCAAATCGCTCGTTCATAGTTATCCCTGTTATTATATAAATTGTACTCTAATTCCCTCGGACATATTTTTTATTTACATACTTACCAGGAATTACGAGTACACGAAGTGTATTTTGTAGTACATCGAAAACATGATATGCGTTTTTTTTTTTTTTTTTTTTGTTGTTGTTGATGTGCCAATTTGGTTGTTTATAGGGTAAACGCGTGGTGTGCCTAGAACTCTTTTCTTCGAGGTTAAAGCCTTTGAGTGAGACGTGTACCAACTGTCTAAAAGAATCCCTATATTGCTAGGGACTTTTTTTCTGGCGAACGCTACCCTGCTCGGTAATCCCATCGTGTATAGTTGTGGTCTGAGTTATTTAAAGTCCCGCTCATTTTTTCTCCGCGCAGATTCAACGTTACAGCAATAAATCACCACCGATCTAGGGTATTTTTGCGCCGTTGGTAGACATCTTACTTAAGTCCAGTGCAGCGCGAGAGAGAAACTTCCGGTGATTCTCATACCTCGCACGACCGAATTGGCACGTAAAAAAAAAGACGTGTCTACTGTTTTTTGATTGACTATAACATATCAAAGAATGAAGAAAATCGGTGAGTTACACTTAACCTAGTTTTCTTGTTAGACACGAATGATCAATCCCTCGAATATTTAGTCACATCATGCGTAACAGTTATACACGTAATTTCTTCCTCAATTGAGATTCGAGCTTTGATTTGATGACAAATCATCCGCCCTCAGAAGCCAATACACGGGAGGATAACGCGTGTGCAAACGTAGCGTATGCGAGCGTGTTTGGCCGCCGGTCGAGTGAAGCGCTTCCAGTTAATTAAATAAAAGGCAAAATTGGCCGAATTGGTTGAGCGACGCCGATGTTCTCGGTGCAGAAGACACGTGCCAAGGCACGTGGACGACGACGGTGCCCAACGCCCGAAGCCCGACGTTGACGATCCGTCGCGACGTCGTCCTTAGGCTGCAGGCAACTATCAGACGCATAGGTATTATAATATAATGAATTATCGCTGGTGGGGCGAGGACTTTATTAGCATCGTCGAGGGTTCTTTGCCTCGTGTTCCGCAAATTCGGTCGCTAATTAAACGATAATTCTGTTGCAGCGCGTAATTCGTCAGGTTAAAGTTAGTAACGTTGCTTTAACGATGCGTGTTCAGAAAAAAAATTGTTAATCGATCCCTTAAGATTTTTTTAAATTCACCTGGTAAATTATAATAAAAGAAAACGTGTTCATTTTTGAAAAGTCAACTATTTGGAAGTCTCTCGAAAATTGTACGATAACTGTTTTTTCCATGATGTTTCGATACTTTAACCTCACTAACTTCAACCTTCTCGTAGTTCGGTGGCGAAAGTTGTACTCCAACTGCAGTACGATACTTACATCGCTGCATCGTCGGCTCGTTCGTTCGAATTTTATTCGGCAAACGAAAACGAAGTACTTCTCGAAAAAGGATCAGAAAGTGAAAAGGTTTTAATAATATCCAATTCTCTGAAACGCGAAGGATCCATTTTATGGATTACAAATTTTGTGAAAAGGTGAAGTGTGGAATTAGGTATTAAAAGCCTAAGTATCGAATTGGTTGAATGAATAAGGATATAGCAGGCTGAAATATATTTCGTTACTTCATCTTTTCTGATTTTCACTTCTTTGGAGATTTGATGTTGCAACCCTTCTATTTTGTGATATTTCCCAGTTTTACCCCCACCCATCGATAAGGTTTTTTGACTCATTCACACATGTACTATCAGTGTTTTTCTGCTTTTGATATGCATAGAGATGGAAATTGAATTTTTTCATTTTTGTTTTCTTCTGACGTAAAGATCCGTTTCCCACCATGCTGCATTAAATTCGAATTTTCCGCGCCCATAACAGACAACAACAAGGGTTGTAAACGGCGAGTTGAGCGGGTAACGAGATATACATTTGTATGTAGGGGTATATACACCGCGTGTAAGCCGGTTGTTGGGTGTAGGTATAGTATACATTTATAGACACCTCGTGTCGGGTTGGTTTCCCAGAGTACATTTCACGGGTGGTTAGGGGCGATTTAATGGCCGTTTAAGGGGATTTCGGCACGTAATTAGTGTGAATAAGAAGCTGCGTAAAAAAAGGAAAAAAGAAGAAAGAAAAAAGAAAATAGTGTTACACCACACCGCGCCGCGTTAAATCCGGTGTGATGAAGCCTCGACAAAGAGGGTCGGTTACAGGGTTATACTTTTCACAACTCCGCATGGCCGGTTCGGTTTCTCGGGCACTTAGGCACAGCACGGAGGTTAATACTTGGTTACTTCCGCCGGTGAATCGCTCCGATTGGTCGGCTCCGGGGGAAACGTGCCTCGAACACAATGCGCCGACTCCGCTGCTACAACGCGGCGATCCTCCACGGGTTCGAAATTCCTTTCTCATCCCTCTCTCGGCTGGAGGAGAGACTCGAGAGCCGCGGGGTACTCAAGGACCTTTCAATTCAGGACCAAGGACCTCCTGCGGTGACGACGACAGATGCGGACACCCGGTATATCGCGCATTGTGTTCCTCCACACCGTGTTTGGCCACAAAAGTATCTTTTATTGTAATGCGGGGAACCGCCTTTTCTCCCCAAGTACGATACCTACCCTGTTGTTACACACTTACTTAACCGCGCCGATCCTCAGCTACACAACGCTATAACAACGAGACGGTATAGAGTAGGCGCTACGCGAAATCCGAACAACACCTCGACCCACGGACAAGGCGGGCTAAGCTTTCAAATTTGTTGTTGTTTGCCCCTCGGGTACTGCCGAAAAAATCATGCGAACTCGTATCCTATCCCGAACCGCCAATTTTGACCCTCACGTATTCATTACCGCTTTTCGCCACTTGACACCGACCCTCCTTATTTTCCCCCTCTCGCATTCCGCGCTCAATCGCGTCCGCCGGAAATGGCGGGTGGTGAATTTCGCCTCCGTGTATAGTCCGCCATTTTTGGCTGTTGGTTACAGTTTTTTTTTTTTTAGTTAGATTGAACCTCGGATTTACCTTATGCGAAAAAATAAAACTGCAGAGTCGACTTTCTAATTTTAGAGATTAGGATTTCTCAACATTCACGTATTTGTGCTTGGAAATTAACTCTTTACTAATATTCTCTCGGTCTTGTTTTCCTGAAAGAACCGATTAATAGGAAAAAAAAACGTTTTACTTGAAAGAACCGACGTAATTTGAACAGAAACAAAAACAATTAATTAATTATCCTTGCAGTCTCGACTATCACCCAACGGAATAAACTGAAACAAAATGGTGTAAAGATTCGAGTTACAAATAATTTTCTACCCCATAGTGCAAATGGTTGAAAAATATTGCATATTGCATCTTCGAGATAACTCGAGGTAAAAATGAAGCTGCGTGTTCGCTGTGAAAAAGAGAAGAAAATATGCGCGGCGGGGGTGTATCGATTTCCATCTTAATCAGATCTCAATATCTCAATTACGGTTTAATCCGCACGGTCCCCGGTCTGTTTGCAGTTGAGATTTTCAATCCACGAGAGAGAACCATTGTCTGACGGAAAATCCTTCCTCCCCTACGCCCATCGCGCTCCGCGTCTCGTGGCTTAACTTTTTCATTCTCTTACAAATTGCTGGTTTCTGTTTAACCGTTACAAGCCCGACGACGTCGACCCGAGGAGCTCTTTCGCGAATCGGATAACGATCATGAAAACCGTACCCCGATAAATTCGATGAAACTTCTCACTGCTGCTGCTGCTGCTACGCCAAGTCTCTAAAATTCGTATCTGGTCATGCGTCAGCACTGTTTTCACGAACCCAAAAAAGATGGCGGCATAGTTTTTTTGTATTCTCAACTTAAACTTTACTCAAGAATATACTTAAGGAAGTATGAATAACGAACGAAGTTATGTCTGCGCTTTCGTCCAAGAAGGTTTTGTTATTATGATGAAATTGTTTTTTTATTTTTCTGGAAAGCTTTATAAAAGTCGATGAAAGCGTGTGTAATTAAAATTTCCGTAGAAACAAGTGACGCGAGGCGATCGTAGGGGAGGAAAGACGTAGATAATTACATTTATCGCCTGCAGTACGTACGCCATGGCTAATCTAATAGATTTATTATGTCGTTTTTAACTCGGTTCGATCGTTTTAATAAAGCGTGAGAATACCGAAGCTGTGTGTATAGAGATTTTGATAAGATGCTTTGTGTATTGCATTAGGTTCGCCTATTATATCAACTTATATCCACACCGTACACAACACGCATTATCTCGTCGACCCTGCACCCGGTTTTCCCCGCAAACCACTAACTTCATATTTTTTTTTTTTCTCATCAACACACCGCCTTTGATTCAGGATCTATAGTAATAGTACACTTGTAGCAGCGTGAGTGCAATAAAACAAAAGCCCCCAGTGCAATAGAAGATTCATCTACATTGCACAATTTTTACAGTCAAACTTGAAGCCACCGTAATTTCTCGCCATCGAAATCGTTCTGTAGAAAATTTGAATTTTTTTTTAATATTCACGTACCTCTGATACTGTAGGGATCAAGTGCCGCTTGCAGTTCGCCAAAAAGGAGCTCAGAGGCGAAATGAGCCTCGGTATAACGTGTATCGCATACAGCGGCCATACAGTACAGTATTTTTATTTCCTCTATTCATTCCCTCATTTTTTTCGCTTCAGCTGTAGTATAGGCTGGTATTTTATTTCATGGATAAAGCATTTCACAGATAGTAAATAGAAAAAAATTTTAATTTCTACACCATACTAGTATTACAATATATTGTATTCCTTGTCAGCTGATTTACAGTTTTAAACAGTTTTTCCTACTGCCAATCAAGTAACTACTTAATAATCAGAAATGTCGAGTTATAATACTAAGGTAAAGTGTACCAGTTTTTGACCCTTTTTCAATTATGGATCTTTTTGGTTGTATCTGTTTTATCCTTAGATCTAAAATTACCAAAAAAAAAACAAATTCGTACCGTCTAACTCTCTGTAGCAATTTGTTTTAGTCATCGAGAAATTCACAATTTGTGTCGTAAATTTATAATTTAAAAAAACAAATGGGTCAATAATTGGGTCTAAGTATGTCAATACTAAGTTCTTCGGAGTCAGTAACCCCCTGACCTCTACGAAGAGTGGAAATGGAATCCGGCCGACATGGTACCAGCGTATAATAACGCAAGATGGCTAATGCCAGACATGCAGAGGGTAGTTTGTAGCTTCCCACGTTGTGTACGCGATCCCGTTCCTTGCATGGCTGCAGATCTGGCATATCGTTGCTGCGGCTGATGGCTTCTAATGGCATTAATGAAGCGTGTGCACAAAGTGAGTGTACGTAATGTACGCGGCAAAGATGCATGCCGGGATTACGTAGGTTAGGTTATACATGCGACTATAATCTATAATAAAACTAATTTTTGAGCATAAGCGCACAGTCAGATGACTTCACCCCGTGTGAAATACCCCGATCCTGCAGCACTGCGAGCAGCCGAGAATTAGGCGCACCTCGATATACCTTTTCAAATCGAACTCTTTGTCCCCCAAGCGTTTAATCGCCGCGGGGCGAACCAACAACGCTCTTCTGCAGGTGCGGAAACATTGCCTTCGCTTTACCAACGTGATTATTATACGGCCTCGACTTTACTCGTCGATTTATCTACCCGCATGCGTGTGTATGTATGTACAACCACTCACTTCGTTGCAGGGTAAAACATCTAGTGGAATTTTTACTAGGGAAATTTTCAGTTGTTTATAATAAACCATTTTTTCTCTCTCTCTTACGCTGCCGAGTTCGTGAGTAGCGCTGACTCTGTCCTAGGGAGTTTTGAAACGCATCCAGTATTATTAAAATTACAAAACAATATGGTACAAGTAAACTATTTAGGGTGCTTTCCGAAAGTAACTGCCAGCGATAAAAGTCCCTAGCACAGAGACAGAGCTGCTCACGAACACGGCAGCACGAAAGAGATTAAAGATTGTTGACAGTGCTGAGAGATAATTTTGAGGAACGCACCCTTAGTGTGATTATAGTTGCCAACGGTTCGAGTGACGATAACTAGAAATAATAGTAACTCGTGGTACGTTTTTTGGTTACAAGTATGTGTGAAATTCACTTTCTTTTCCTACGCAGAAGAACATACTTTACAATTTTTGTAAAAAATAAAACTGTAATAGAGATATACGAGAACTAGAAATTTGTCTCGGTTCAATTCGGAAATCACTGTAACCTGTATTATATTACAAGTAATTTGAAATAATTTAATCGATTCCAGTGAGACTAACGTCGATCGTGGATCTTCGGTCACACCAGAAATCCGAAGATCCCTCGAAGGTTCTGATCTAGCAGGTGAAGAGAAGCACGAAGGATATGGAAAAAACGGAAAAGATCGGTGTACAATGGACGTATTAAAGTGCGCATAGTGAATATACATATCTATACACCGATACACGATGGTTGCAGAGAGGAACGGCGGCGAGCGTTGAATTTGATAATGGGATGATTGAAGAGAATAATAATGAGGGAGCGTAATTACGGCGATTTCAACAGCTTAGAAGGAGAGGGGATCCAGCGATTATTTCCATCGGTGGTGCGGGGGAATCGTAATCTCTCGAGTAGAAGGCGGAGGCGTATCTGTGTTCCAGCATTTCACAGCTTTTTAACAACTCAAGGTATGGATCCCGCGGTATGAAGTGAGCATATTACTATTGAGAATAAGTACCCGGCTTCGAGATGGGGGGGGGGGGGGGGGGGGGGGGCGGAGAGGAGAAGTTCCTGGACGAAACTCACCACCCTTACTCACTACCGGCTGCAGATCTCCCGAGGACTTGAGTTGAGCGCTACCCCCGAGTGACGCCCCCGCCGACGGGGAAATGGGAAATGGGAAATGGGAAACGGGGAGGTGGTGTACAATGGGCACTAATGGATCTCAAGCTGCCGCAAGAGGCGCTGCTTTTAATCTAATTGTCCTCCGTAGGCTGCCGAGATCTTCAACAGTGGATGTCAATCTCGGTACGCCGCAGTTGTGCGATCGCTTTTACAGCCTCCGTGTGAGAAAAATTAATTCGCAAAAGATGGTGGGGTCAACGGTCACGTACATTTTTTCACCATAGCGGAAAAAACTATTGCATGATTTTTATGCACAATTTGAAAGTAATTTATTTTATAGCTGTAGATAAAATTTGCAGTTATTTTTAGTACACAGTCGTTATGCCTGTTTTTATTTATTTATTTTTTTTTCTTACCACGACCAAAAAATTGTATGCATAGTTCTGGATACGAAATGAAAATCAGTCTAGTACCTACGTCGTTTTACTATTCACTTTGATTGCGGCCATTCGTACTGTGTTCTTGTTACTCGATTGCGATTACTTGATTTTCATGCAACAAAAAATTAATATTAGGGCATCGTTTGTTCGTTGAAAAAAATAGTTAACTGAACAAACAGATATATTCAACGTCGCGATAAACTGGAAATGTCAGGTTGACAGCTATAATCATACTAAATAGTTATTTGCATAATATTTTCTTCCAATTCAAACGACTTTTGAACCATTATGATGGCGATATCGATTTTACTAGAATTTTCTAATTACTGAAACAAACAAAACTTTTCTCATTGACAACTTTTTAAACTGTTTTATTTCCTTAATAGGTGTTTATCGGACATGGAAAAATTTGTAATGAGATCGATAAGCGTTGTCCGATGTGATCGCGGGCATTAGATAGGAGTACAGTTTTGTAGATCTATGTTATTCCTATGAGAATGAATTTATTTTGAGTGCAAACAGGTGTGATTGATCGTCGCCATCGATTGTACGAACAGACCTTGAATCAAGTATTATATTTACATTTTTATTTGATACTATTCGGATTCTTTTTCCGTTTCCTTGTTTATTCTCCATTATTTTTCAATTTAATTTTTTTCATTCGACGTCTGCACCGCTCCTTCGCTCGCACGGCGTTCTAATAACGTTAATAAATTGGCCCTGGGGATGTAATTGCGTTTGTGCGTGCCGCACAAATGTATCGACGACGGTCTGGCGTATTCAGCTATTAACGCCAAAACCAGAGCGAGCGAGAGAAAAAGAGAAAGCGAGGAAAGTTTAGGGTGGAGAATTAGAGAGAACGTGTTGAAACGTGTATGTTGTAGAGTGAGAGGCGAAGCAGAGATGTTGAAAAAAAAAAAAAAATAAAAAAAAAAACAGAGAAATTGACATACGGAGTTCACACGCAGGTCCGTGGGAATTATGCGATGTCGTGCGCTTCGCTATATGCATGTATATAATAGCATCGAAAACACAAATTCAAACTGGCGTAATGACACCCTTTAGCGTTGCCGTATGACAGTCAAATCTCTTCTTGATTTACGATCAGCGGTGAAAAATTGTCGTTTCAACAACGACCCGCGTCTCCACAATTTCAGTTTTTGCGTAGCTTTCCGTGCTTCCCTTTGAATATCAATTTTACCGTATATACAGGAAGCCTTAAATTATCGTCATCATGATCAAGTAGTTGATGATCTAAACTCGCCAAGGAAAATTGTCTCCTATAATTAAAGAATAAAACATTCTGTGTAAAAAGTCATGATAAGTCTTACCGTGTTTGAAGCATTCAAAGTATGCTCTACAAAAATCAAGATCATTTTACTTTTTACTTTTTTTTTTTTTTTTTTTTATCTAGATATACTTAAAACCGTTTATTTCTCGACAGAATGATCGGAAGAAAATCAGAGCAACTAATTGGCAATCAAATCAACGTGTTGAATGTGAATCCGGTAGTGCCAACTTGGTTGTACATGCACATTAATTATCATTATTATTTAGAGAGAAAGGATATCAGTCGAGGATAGCGAAGAGGTATTAATTCAATTGCTGTTGAAGGTAAGAAGCTGAATAAAAAAGCTCAACTTTTCTCTATATCATAGGATTATTATTATCATTATTATTAATAATATTAATATTATCATCAACATTGTATTGAATCCTAATCATAATCTATTCAATAATACATATTTACACAAGTAATACACGATAATAGATATATGATATATCGACATGTGTATATACGTGTACACAATATTTCTTTACAAAACTCTCTATACTATATTGTACATGTATATTAGGTACAATATCGATCGAATCATCGAGGAGTCTGCTTTAATCCACGTACAGATGTGTGATATTTTATATTCTTTTATTCTGTAGCAGTAATTTTTATCTGTTTTATTTTTATTTTATTTTTTTGTTCCTATCTTCTAATATCTTCGAGGTTGTTTATTGTTACTATGTGTCTTTATCCTTAGTTCACAGATGATCCTCTGGGGGATCAAAATAAGGTCGAATAAGGTTTCGATCCTGACTACGAGCTAAGGTTATCAGATGTTTTTGCTAAAAACGAAGGAACAGGGAAAGAAATTAACAGCAAAAGGGCTACCAAGAAATTCTCCGATCAATTAATTGTCCGTCTTGCGAATCGCCTCCTGAGCCTTGACTCTCAGGATCTCGGCACTCTGTCTTCTGACCTCGTCGTCCGAGGACGCGGAGTCCTCGTCTCTGTCGTGCTTGGCGCTCAAGTTCTGGGGGAGATTCTGGACGCCGAGATTAAGGGGCAGGTGATGGAGCTGGCTCGGGCTTACGGGGTGCGAGGCGCCACCCCCGAGCTGAGAAGCGATCGTCGGGTGATTCATCGAGCCCATCGAACCCCCGAGCGGAAGTCCGGCGCCTGCCAGCGACGTCAAATTCGGCGGCAACGGCAGCCCGATGTACTGGGACAAGATCGCGTGCAGGGGGGCTAATTTCGGAGCCCCCGTCACCCAGGGTGGTGGAAACACCGGTGGCATGAACCACGGGAAACCCCCTGACGACGGCGAGCTCGAGTCTCCACCCGGAAGTCCCGCTGCAGCCGTCTGAAGAAGATGAGCGTGTAACGAGAGCTCATTTACACCTGAAAATTACCAGATCAAAGTTTTATTTCAACGTTTTTTCAAAGAATCTTACTGTTTCACGAGGGGTTTATAACGGAAAATAATTTCGTTTAAAAAAAATTTTTTTGTATTATTTGTTGAGAGAAAGTTGGGATTTCTCGATGACGTTTCAGCGACGGCGTCCGCAAGTCTGTGCAACGAATAATCGAACCGGGATCTAAATAACCCGATTATCGATCGACTAAATGCGCCTTTTACGTTTCTGTACATCAGGTCTAATTACAAAGACTGCCCGATGTTGTTGCTGTGTGATACACGCGTTGGGTGCAATCCGGGTTATCACTGACAGGCAATATATACTAATCGACTAATGAATACTCCCGCGTTAAATTCCGGACTGTATGAATTACTGTGCCAAGCTACCATCGCTGCACCCTCCGTGAGACCACGCACGCATCGAGGCGTGTACCTATAATTATTATTATCATTAATACTGTGTATTATAGGTGTTTGTGCGCGTAAACATCGACCCCCCCCCCCACCCCCCCCCCCCCCCCCCCCACGCCCTTCAATGTCCTTCTATGACATGACAATCTCTTTGGAATGGAATAAAGCTGTTTGTTGTTTTTTTTTCCTTTCATATATGTATATCAGGGAATAATTTCCTCGATTATAGAATTTATTTTCATCGCGATTTGTATAAGATTTAGTTGTGCGTGTAGAAATCAAGATTTTCTGCTCCAGGATTAAAAAAAAAAAAAAAAAAAAATTATCGCGGTGAAGAATTGAATATTAATATTTACATCCCGAGTTCATGTAATAAGAACGGCCTGAAGAAAGGACTTGTGCTGTATGAATTATTCTTCAGGCGCGAGAACTGTGAAAGTTAATATGGCCGACCTTTGTTCGATTGCGATTTTATTCGGACTGTAAAATTGTTCACAGTACTTTTCAGCTGTCGCGAGTTACTTCATGGTGAACAAAATAATGGCAAGAACTGTTAAGTCGTCGTTTCAGTTTTGCCGAACGCCGGAAAACTGAGACTTAGGCCCGGGAAATTCAAACAATTTTTTATGAACTTCATTCACGGTTTCCATTCATAAATTACTTTGAACCCAAAAATAATTGAATTGCTTGTAACAAAAACAAATAATACGTTTTAACGGTCAGAATAACCGATATCAATTTTTTTCACCCTAATATACTTGTGGACTACCATAATTTCCAAATAATATTGCAACACACTGACGTCGGGGACATTTCCAGAGGTGTGCGCGAGGAGACTAGGCTATCTGCGATAAATCAGATCCCGCGTCGGACGATCGTCGTTACCGATAACAAAATTAACCATAATTGTCTTCCGATTCTATCTACCCTTCGAACGTCCCGCGCGTATACACAAAAGTATCGGATCAAGGTGTGCACACCAATGTCCGCGGTAATGTAGACGTGTAATAATATCGCGTGGAAAAATACGCTCTCCTGCAAGTTTTGCATTAATGACCGCGTGGAACCCGTGCAGCAGGCAGAAGCGAACCGCTATCTGTCACCATTCGTATATACGATCTATCATACATCTATGAATAATACTTGCAACGTATTTTTTCACAAACACAAATTGACCCGTTAGCTGGTTAACAGTTTGGAGCTAGGGCTAGCTGATCCTTTGTCATTTTTTAATTTTAAGTTTAATAATTTTCTCTGCTGTTCCGTATGAGTGAATTGATCCGTTAATTTTTTATTTTTTTATTTTGTGCCACTGAGATATTATGTATTCGTTTGTCTGATATGTTCAATCGAATTTCAATCGCCTCGCACCCTCGTTTTTGAAACATTACAAATATAACTATATATTTTGAAACTCACCTCCTTGGTCAACGTGCATAAAACTCGTGTCACGTCCCAGCGCTTTCTCCCTCTTCCGCCATTTAGCTCGACGATTTTGGAACCATACCTGGAATCAAAGAATGACAATAATTACAATACAAGGGTGCAGATGGTGCGGTAAATTAAATTTCGCCATCTTTATTTTTCACTTCTTTTTCATACCACGTCATGATATGCTGATTTTCGACTAATCATATTTCTATAACGCAAGCATGTTTCATGCGTTTTTTCCGTACACAAAGCAATCATGTCTATGACGGTAGAGTGAGTTAGCGAATGCGCATGCGCTGAGTATTGTTCATACTGCGCGTACGCGCGTACGCGCAGTCGCAAATAAAATCGACTCTACGCTACCCTAACCTCAATTTCATGGACGACAAGGAATCAAGAGTCTTTTCGTCTCGCGCATTTGTATTATTCGTCTTCGAAACTTACGCTCGCGACTCGAAGAGACCGCGTTTCCCTCCTTGTTACGTAATATACGATTCTACTGCGTATTATACACATTCTACGACCGATTCTTCGGAATTATTTTATGAAATCAACTACACTAGGGGACGAAGAACTGTTTTGGGTCAGGTTTCTGGATGAGAGCCCCTGCCGGCGTATCTGAGCAGCCAACAAAAGCCGAGGCTCTCCAGCCTGATTAAGCTAATTGTTAACAATTATCGTGATTTCACGAGGAACACCCCACCCCGAAACGAGTGGATATAACCCAGCCGGTCCCCATTCGATTCGCTTTCTATAGACTCGCGGACGGACCCCCGGCTATACATGCACACGCCCTACTAATCACGCGCACGCAGACGTCGAATTAAATGCACACATACACAAACGCAGCGCGGAAACAAGGGAAGAATCAAAAAGCCCTAAACTCTTCCCATTATAATCTCGGCTTCGATTTTTTTCTCTCTCACATCTGCCATTATTATTCCCTCTGATAGCATTTCAATATAAATTTTCGTTTCACTTTTAATCTATCTTATAATCCAGCCTATCGTAAAATTGATTATGCATTATTTATTTACTAGAAACGATGAAAATACAATCTTTGACAATTCCACGCTATCGCAGTCCTACAGCGATGCGATTTGTGTGTGTGTGTGTGTGTTTGACATGTCGGTACAGGGGTTTAATTACGCGTTTCGTAATTGCGGCTAATTGTATAATTGTCTTACGGAATTGCCGGCGACGTGTATAAGTGCTCGGTGCGTACGGCTTTCGCGAGAGTCTTAAGGCTCGTTTTCGCGTTTCCCGTAAGCACGTGTAATAAACTTTAAATTACGTTAAATTAAGTCCGCAACGAGATGTCTCAAGTTATATACGTCTGTATGTATACACACATATAATGCTCACCCTACAAACGGAAATTCACTTTCATGCCTTCAAATTAGAAATTAAACTGTTCCAAAAAAGAGAGGAAGAACATTTATCGCCAGCTGTATTTTAATATAAATTAAACATAATCGAGAATAGCAATATTGTATTTTACTGCTTTTTTCTTATTTTCTTTCACGCAAATTCATTTACACATAATATTCTTCGTCCAATTATTTCATCTAAAAATAATATTCCTTTTATTCTCATACTGGAATTTAATTCATTAAATCTTTATTTTTCCTGTAGCAAAAAATGACAAAAAAAAAAACAAATTCTGTTCCGAATTCTCACAAGTTAAAACTACACCTCGGTGTAAGGTATTTTCTACTTTTTACATCTAGGACTTTCTTCTTTCCAATTCCCGTCACTTTTTGACATTTAAACTAGACTAAAAAGTGAAATAAATCATCAAACAGATTTTCAAAATCTAAAATACATTTTTTATCAATAAATACACCTGCCGGCTAAAAAAGAATAGAGTGAAAAGGGGTTGACGAGGGAGAAAGAAAACTAAAAATAATTCACTTCAAAAAGAGATAAAAAAAAAAACAAAAAAAAAAAAAAAAAAATCATTAACTTTGTCTACGCGGGATAAAATAAAAGAGCAATGAATATAACAAAACTGAAGGAAAGATCGACGTGTGAATGACGAACGGGGTGGTGCACGTTCGAGTTGCATCGGGGGTGCATCAGCTCGACGGCGGAGAACGACGAGGGTGCTGACGGATCATTTAGCGGTTTTGTCGAGCGACAACCAATTGCCGGCATTGTCGCTTCGCTGTACCACAATGGGCCAATCGGAATCCCGCGTCTCTCTCTCTCTTCCTCTCCCACCCCGCCGCGCTCTCTTTCTTCCCCGTCGACTCCTATCTTTCTCTCTTTCACTCTCGTATACGTGTCGCGCCTTCGATCCCGTTTCGCTGCAGCTTCACGCCGTTCGATCAGCTAGCGGGGAACCGAAAACCGACCGACGACGCGACGACCAGTTACGCTAATCGGGGGTAGGATTTAGAAAAGGGGGGCAGGAGAGAGAGAAAATTGCCCGTCTCGTTGAGAATAGAAAGAATAAAAAATAAATAAAAATAAAAAATAACCAAATTGGAGGGTTGCTAATTTTGCCAAAACTCAGTACATCAAAAACTATACACGCGAATAAAAATATACAAGTTTTATTAAAAGAAAAGTAGGTTTACCGAGAATCGATACTTTGAATTTTGACATTACGAAAATAGAAAATAATAAAATTCAAAATTAACAAGCTTAAGTATCGATCATTCAATTTCAAATGTGTCCAAAATTATTCTAAAAAGTCTGTTTGATTCGTTCCATGTCACGAGGCATTTTTTTTTTCCTCAAGTCAATTCAATATCGACATTATTTTGTTGATCATGATCAGTATCGTTACACTGTTATTTACAGTTATCACTTGATAAAATTAAAAAAAAAATGTATCAATTTTCGGCCAACCGCAGTCTAGTTAAACAGAAAACACAATCGTCCAGGTTTCAAATTCGTTCTTCATTCCCCGGTATGTAATTTTTTTTTTCTTTTTCAACGCGTGTAGTCGATGATGCTGTGCAACTGCCTTTTAGCCCCGTATATGCTCGGATCAAGAGCTTGCGCTCACATCGAATAACAATGGTAGTAATTATTCGAGTGTCACTCAACGACGAGGCGTGCATGCACCTACGGTTCCTCGCCTTCTGCTCGATATATGGGCACTTCGAGTTACATAGAATGCTTTGTACAAGTACACGCATCATATGCAGCCATGTATGAATGTGCTTCATGTACTTTATAAATGCATTTTACATCTCTCGTATTATAATTTTCCGCGTGTGTTAAGAGGTTATGGAAAGTGCATCATCTCAGTTTTCGGAAGGAATCCAATGGTGGAATTACCTGGTATTAGCCCCCTTGGGAAGGTATACGTATAAGAATAAGGTAGGTAGAATGAAATTATTCTACTGCGTAATGGATTTCTCGATTGAAACTTTCTTCCACTTTCATCGACCGTGTCAAGCTTCTAACGAGTATTACAGATACTATTTTATAGTCATATTTATACAGTGAATTAGGATTTTCACTGCAATAATCCTACCAAAGAAAAGCAGAATCTAACTATTCTTTTATCGTGTTCGAGATGGACATCCACACCGGTAGAAACCGATCTTTAATAAAAAATTCAGGTCAGTATCAGAGCTGAGTAATAAATTGAGCTCTGGAAAAACGTCCCAAGAATTCAAAAATCAAACCAAATGTAACCTCGTTTTAATTAAATTTACCTGAACTCTGGCCTCCGAGAGATCAAGCCTCATGGCTAGTTCTTCTCTGGTAAAAACGTCGGGGTACTGAGTTTTCTCGAACGCTCTTTCGAGCTGGTGTAACTGGTAGGTTGTGAAGGTGGTTCTGGACCTCCGAACTTTCCTCGGCCGATCGGTTTCCCCCATGTCAAGTGGATCGTTGATGTTATCGTTCATCTGGTGATCACTCAGATGACCCAACTCCGTTTCGCAATTTTCGCCGTCCTGGTCCGATGGCGTCGCGTGTTCTGTAAAATTTGTGAAAAAAAGAGTTTCAGTTTTGTATGACTTAGTGAAATGATATTGGAGTTAATCGGAAAGATAAGAATATTTGAACGAAGCCTTTTGAGCCGTTACTCGACAGTTTTTCCATCTGTAATATTGTAACGGTGTAACAAATGGGTACAGAGAGTGATTATCCAACGGCCGAATGCCCCGCCGTCTGCTAGAATGTAACGCGCATGCGCTACATTTGAGCGCAGTTGTTTTCCACGACTACCAACCGTCGCAAATTCAGATGACGTAACACGGAGAGAATAAAAAAGCAGATTTTACTAAAAACTGTAGGAAAAGAGGGACACGTCAGGTTTTTGGTAAAATAAACTTCCTGAAATGCCGAATTTACTCTAGAAATAGTGAAAATCACTGTGTGCAGAGAAAAATCTGATCTCTTTCTTCTCTCCGTGAACCTCGAAAACCTTTGCAGCTGTCGGTGTTGAGCACAACCGCCAGCAACAACTGCGAAAATTTTTGAGGTTACGTTCACGACGGTTGGTCACCCTGGTAAATAACTCCTCTCAGTTTTCAGCGCATGCGCATTACATTGTACTATTCGGTCGTCGGATAATAACTCTGTATATTAAGATTAAAGAGACGGATTGCAGGGAATTTTATCAATATCATCCAGTACATGTAATCCGGGAGCTTTTACATCGGGGTATTAGATCGGCATTTGTTTGACTATAACATTCGTTTTTTCGCTGCATTTGGATGGGTAAATTTTTCATTTCGAACATCGACGCGTACGCAGGGTCGAAGGATTTAGCGATATTTAATCCCCCGATAATTCATTGCCGCTGCAGGAACTTGACTTGAAACAAAAAACGAAAATCGCAAAAAATGCCGGGAAAAAACGGCACGAAACGAAAACCCAACTACGCTGCATCGATCATGCTCCCTGGGTAATACTCGATCGTGTCGTTGTTGTTAGCGATTAGCAAACACGCCAGTGGACCCGATATGTGCAGCGGCAAAGCCGAAGGGACGAAAAGGCAGGAAAGGGGCGGCGGTTTCGAGCGCACAAAATCCTCCCTTGCACTCGGAGCCTCGCCCTCTTAACTCTGCAGTTCCAGCGCCCACCGGCTACCGTTTTTACATTATATTTAGTTCCCTGGGAGTGCGAGCGGCTTACTATTAAATTTAAGCAGGTATAAGCACCCTCGAAATCACCGTCAATGTACATATCAGTTCGTAAAACCAGCTCCGTGCTGCGCATGTGGCTGATTGCCTGATTCTACCACACAAATCCCGTTTACGCATGTACAAATTATACATCTCACAAGAGTGAAAAGAGACCTCGATTATTACTTACTAAATGCACCTTATGCACCTCTATATCTACACATATACTTCCACGGTAAGATGAGAATCAAAAAAATAGAGTCTCTGCAATAACCTACAATAATCTGCAACTTTTATGAATCGTAGATTGTAATTTAACCGAGTATTACGTCTTGTTCAATTGAAAGATTAAACACGATGTTAACGTGAAGTTAAATTGCCTAGGGAAAAAATTTATTCAGGACATAAAAGAAGAAATTATACTGTATATATAATCTACCTACGTACATATATCATACATAACATATATTCAGGGGAAAAAAATCGACACATTGTCTAAACCAGTCACACACAACATGTGTGGCAATTTATACCTATATGATGACCGACGTCATTTTATTAGGAATAGCCAGTGTATACAGAGATGCACACGTGTGTGAAGAGCGGGTATTGTAGAGTAAAGAGCGGGGAGATGTACCAGCTAATCCGGGGTGAATAGAGAGATTTTAATGTTTTTATGTCCGCGCTTATAATGGGGGGCGAGAGAGGGAGAGAGAGATCCACTTGATGCCAACCCCCTCCTCCTCTTCAACCCCGGCAGCCTGCCGCCATCACCCCTCTATTACCTTTTATTAAATCTTATACGAGCATATACTTCGACCCAAAGCCAACTCTTGTATGTGCATGACTGGCGTGTTCACAGGTGTTTTCTGTACATGTGTGATACGCAAAAGAAAAAAGAAAAAAAAAAAGAAAAAATTCAGGATAAGTTGGCTGGAATGAAAAGTTGGGAAGAGCGAGAAAAACCGTTCGAAAATATTCTTTGCGTACTACGATATACTGTATTTACAAGATTTCCTGAATCATCGATCTAAATAGTTCAAACAATATTATAATCGGATAAAATCCACCGGAGTTAAATTATTTTAAACGTTCTAATGAAAAAACCTTTGCTCAAATTGTTGACATATATTTTGACGTTAGTCATTCTAATAAGCTCACATTAATTTCCGTGTCATAATATATAGAAATGTTATTTCATTAGTATTCACAGCTGTTATCATAACGTTAGTGGACAATTTTTTAAACGTTTTTCTTTCTCACTTGCTTCAACTTTTGAAGTTTTTGAACGATCTGCTAGATTCAACCTCACACTAAGGATGATACGGATGATAAAAAATATTTCATAAAAAATGTTTTGACGATTAGACGATTTTAATTCTGTTGTGAACCCAGTTTTTGCAAATCGAAATAAACATTCACGTCGCCTGGCGACTATGACGCGTTATAGTAATAACTCGATGAACGAAACTTGATAAAGAAAATGCAATGATGCGTATGTCGAATAAGAAAGTCTAATGACTCATGATTCGATGTACCTATACGTAGGCATAAATAGCTAGGTTAGTATAATTACCAAAATAATTACATTCCAATTATAACCAGTGGTATATAGTCATAGTAATGACAACAGCGTTAATAACAGTAATATCACGACGATAGCAAGAAATATACACATTTACATGTATATGTATATAGGCTTCGTTCATGCGGATGTGCATCGTCAGTTTATACACCTGGATCGAGTTTAGCATTACCCGCATTTACGTCGGACCAGTATTAGGTATATATACCGTGCCGAAAATGGAAATAATGAATGAAAGGTAGCGCGCAACGGGGGTCTGGGAATTTCCAACGTTCCTCCTAATTACCCATTACTATACCTATAACAACATGCAGGCGGCTTAGTATTCTCCTGGTTTCCTATTTCCGGATTACACGACTCTTAATGAACCAATGATGTACCGACACTCACCGATAATTATTAAGCGCGGTGTGAACGAGGATATATTTATTACTCTTGCAACTTTCAAATTTCGACAGCTCGAATCTAAACGCCTTTCAGGTACCCACGGGGCCCCCTTTGTTCACTTAGAAATTCTCTAATGACGGGTCGGAACAAAAGTGGGTCTCTAATCCTCGACTTGCTTACGCACGCTGTCGTAGAAATATATCTACGTCTACGTTTACGTTACAAAAATTGAAAATTATTATGGTAACCATAAAGAAACTGGCGAAATAAATTCAGGATTGTAATGTTTCGGTTAGCTAAGATGAAATTTTTACTTTTTATTTTCAGATAGTATTATATAATTCCGTTGACTTGTTTCATTTTTTTCAAATTACTGCTTTTCCCACCATTTAAAGTATCCACTGATCCTCAGAACTAATCATACAATTATAATAATATATACGTTTATACAATCTTACCTTCTTCTTTCGCGTGGCCCAAAATTTGATCGATGCTGTACACATTTCTCTTCTGATGATTGTAAGTCTGAGCCATGACGAATTTTCGACGATATTTCAGATGCACAAAAAGTGTGTGTGTGTGTGTGTGTGTGAAATACTTATATACAGTCACTGTTTAAAACGTTGTCCCTTAACTCGATTTAGTAAATATTTTTTAACTTCCAGTTACGCGTTTCGCGGTGTTTTATAATTTTAAATCCAATTGTTCGTGTAACAGAACACGCGTGTTGAGCTGAATAAATTTGAAAACGGAAACGTAAAGAAACTTTGGTCGAATTTTCTTTTTCTTTCAACTGTTAATTAATTTCTTTCTTTTCTCTCTTTGCGTTCTTCACAACTTCTATCGGGACTTCGACGAGCGACTGATTCACTCTCGTCAACTCCATGGATCGACGTCGCAACGTGAACTAAATTCTAGCCGTTAAATCATCCCCTAATATCGCGCCCTGTCGCCCCACCCTGCAAACCCTAACGCCGCCATATCACGAAACCGGCCAATCCAGCTGCAGGATTTTCACGCAGTTCCCCCACCTCGTCCACCACCCATTTTACTCGGGGTTGAATGTAAGCCAGGTTAAATATGGGCGGAGTGTACCTTGCCCCGCTTGGTGGAAGCACAGACAGCCCTGTATCTCCGGGGCACGGACCCGACAATTTTCTATCCCTCAGAACCTCCGTCCTCGATATTCAAACTACTCGGAAAATCTGTCCACAAAGAATTTTTCATTTTTTTCAATCATTCTTTCAATTAGAAACCACGAGTCAAACTCTCTTACCGTCTTAGAAGGAATGGATCGGTTTGGTGGCCCCCTCTAATTTCGTTGAGACTCATGTATGTTGTAGGACATTGAAAACTAAGAGACACGTATTTTTTTTATCTGCGGAAAAAGGGTTTAAAGGGGTAAAAACGACTCCCAAATATGGGCACTCAACGGGGTGATTTCTTGACACTCTTCATGTATTTGAATGAAATGTTTTCTTAATGAATAGGAAAATGTCAGCGTTAGATTCGTTCAAATCCATCAAACGCATCGAGAAATCACCTCGCTGGGTGCACATCTTTGGGGGTCGTTTTCACTTTTCTAAACCGTTTTTCCGCAGATAAAAAAATTACGTTTTTTAGTTTTCAATGTTCTATAACATGCATGAGTCTCAACGAAATCAAAGGGGGACGCCAAATTGATGTTCCTTGTTAGAATCGGAATTCAGTCCGAGCGTTTGGAGTGAAAAAGTTCACCCCGTCATGCGAGTCGCGTAGTTTTCATTCCAAGGAAATTTAAGGAGGACCGTTGAAATATTATTTTTCCTACAATTTTCTCACCCTTTCAAAATCAGAACCACGAATATATAATAGGACAAAAGAAGAGAAAGAATGGAAGCGAAAAATGATCGTCGTCAGATTAGATTTACCCACAAAATTTTGAGGAGAACGTGTTTGAGAATTTTTTAATAAACTTTAAACGATTCTCTTAACCACAACGTGGAACAATTCAATGCGAGAAAAGGATTCAACATTTATTACAACCCAAAAGAAATTTAATTTCGTTGTATTTTTTATAGAAAATTACAATAGAATGCGAATATGGAAACAACAGTTGTGTTATAAAATATTGTTAAAATCTTTCAGAAATCTGGCACAGTTAATTTCACAATTTGCAGGATGAATCCATCCGTTAAAAGTGAGTAAATTATAAATATGTAGCAAGGACTATATGAGCTCAGTAATTTTACTCAGCTCAAAAAAATGAATACAGGACTCCGTCTTTTCTCAGCCTTTATACTTATTACAGGAATACCAAAGGCCACAGGTTTGGTACCGAAACCGTTGCATGATTCTTGCGAAATTCCAGTTCAATGCGCTCGATAATATACTTTCGTAGTCCCATTAGCGAGGGTAAGATTTAAGATAAGAGCATAGAAGCAGGTGGTCAAAACTGCGCTATGCACATTACCTGGTGCAAGGATAAGAGCTAAACTGCAGTGAGGATTTCGTTTGCCAGGTAATACTTACGGAAAATTAGAGCGTCTTAAGAGCTATGCGCCAGCAGCTTTTCCTCCGCTGTGACGTTCGACGCCCGGATGGCTGGGTAAAATCATAAATGCGTCTACGATTATCCGGTAAAGGTACTTATTCTAAGACAACGCCTGTCCTGAAGGGATTGAGAGGCTGCTCTACTTAGTTATACCTGCCCGCGGATTGTCCTTTTTCTCTAAATTCGCACCCTTGTAACGCAAATCGCAAGCCGCGAACCAAAATTAAGAAGATCACGTTTACCCGGATTTACACAGCTTTATATTCATTCGGTATGGGGTTCAGTCTACACCCTGGTTTTGAAGAAAAATCAAAATGCAAAATTAGAGGAGTAAAAAGAATCGGATATTCGAAAACCACCGAATTTTATCCGAGGGGTAAATAAAATATCTGCATCACGCTCTCTAAATTTTTTGGAGCGAATAATTCTCTCCAAACATAGAAAGAACAGGCGATTCGCTCGATTTATTGTTAGAGTGATCGTTCAGTCGTTTGGAGTGAAACCAAACACTTTTTCAAATTGATCTGCTGAATAACGTTGGACAGATTATATTTGAGAAACAACAGATATTTACATAGTAAGGTTCCGAAATGAAGTTGGCAAGAATTGACTCTATATATAAACATCGATCGTGACCCAAATAAAATTGCTCGTCACCTGAAAGGGAATATCGTTAAGCACGCTTGCCGTGTTGATTATTGTGGAAAAAAGTGTTAATTATCGTCATTACATTAAGGTTAAAAATTAAATTGATCGCATAGAACTTAGTAAAGATAGCAAAAATGCAATGCTTTTTATATATTTATTGCATAACCACTAGAAATACATAGATTATTACACACAGTACGTAGCATATGTAGCACACCCCGACGGAGTGGACTTACAAACTTATTATAAATTTTTGGCAAAGACGGCCAAGTATTAAAAATATTTAAAAAAAAAAACAAACTTCGTACAACAAAAACTTTTATATACTCCATTATGCCGGAAATTACATTAGAATGAAACCTTTTGGCTGTGAAATAGATGCATGATAATGACTACCTATGCTTATATCTGTCTTGTCTAGTCTCCCCAAGACTCGTTGAATCTTTACGATATCAGCGCCGTTCAGCGTCAGCCAGCACAAGCCTTGTTGTACGGATTTTCGATGCCGGATCAAAGGTACGAAGATTTGAGACCTTTGCTCTACTTGCCATAGCTATGTTAGAGGTAAGAAAAATTCAACCATGGTTTTCCAAAAGTGAGGTTATTAAATTTCAAATTCACGAGGAATTTGATAAATTTGGTGCAAACTTTTATTTTAGAATTTTAGAATCGATATCGTGTTTTTACGATGTTTGTGGATGATAGTTTACACTGTCACTTCGAGTGAATTTTCGCTCCAATGCAGTGAATTTCCACTCCGAAAAATTTAGAGAACGACTCATTCGAAGTCTTCAAGAAGTTTCTTCTGCTCTATATCGGAATTCCGTGATCGGATCTTTACATTTCTGGCTCAGTTTCAAGATAACATCAGCTTTAAAGTAGCCCCAAAGTTTGAGCTCAGTCGGTTCAGCGTTTAGCGAAAAATCATTGTCGGAATTTTAAAAGAAAAGGCTCCAATTTCAACAGTTTCTTTCTTTTCTTTTTCGCAACGTTACTATTTGAGAGTTATCCTCTAACGAAAATCGTCAGCGTAAAGTAGAAAACATGGTTTTTGTGATGTTTCAGTGGTAGATTCAACCGCTCATATATTGTGCTAAGACAAGATGGCCGCTGTTAGACACACTTGGAATTTAGTTTCATCTCTACGATTATTTCTGCCGGTCGTTTGCAGTCAAGTGTCATCTTAGGCCATACAAAATAATGGCTAAACTTACTAGAGCCTTATTTAACCTTCAATTAAATTCAAGTAACTCAAAATTCATTCCGCGAAATTCGTCGACTAAGTACTCCACGTCACGTAAGCGTCTGAAAAACATCGCTTAGGTTATTACCGTTAAGTTCTTAATCCATACCCGCGATAGTAGATTAATCCGCATTTCTTATAGCTTATAATAATATATTCGGAGACAGTTGAAAATTCACTACTTTGAAAATTACACCGGATCAGGTGTACCGCAGCTCTACACTGCGTATTGGGATGATGCCTATAAGCAGATAAGCTGACTGCCTTAAGAGTTAAGCTTCCGCCCAGTATTCGAGAGATTATAATAAAGTGTTCTGAAAATTTTTGGTTCCGGTGTACGACGATTTCTGTCTGTAACCTCAAATCCCCATCGCACCGGGAGAAGTCCCAAGCTGTGAAACAACTTATGAATGAAAAAAAATCTAACAGGTATACGATAACGGTAGACTGCCAAATTAGAAATGAGAAAACGACGTACTGTTACGGTGCAGAATTTGGGAAAAATCGTAAATCCAATTCAAAGCGTATACAGATATATGTATACATCAATGTATATCAGGCATATCATTTATCGTGGATAAATGACTGGAATTAAGTTGGCAAAGGAGGAGATTATAATACGTGAATCCTCGCAGGGCGAAGAGGGAGCTGAAGTTGCCGCCGGAGGACGGAGAAGGTGGGGAGATCCAACGGGGACAAAGAAGGTGGGTAGATACAGTTCACAATAGATTCAGCGAACCAAATCAAAGATCAAACGGGCCGAAGTGCGCATTCAACGCCCATAATTGACTGCCATGTTGGAATGCCACTTCGAACTTTGGAAATATTTCAAAAGCTATACATGTATATATATATATATACGTGTACATGCGAAATACATGGATCCCCTTATACGTGGCCCGGTTGTGTCGGTTACAATACAATCGTTTTCAGCGAGAGGAGGTATACCTTTATTGTAATTTTCGCGGGGGTGACCCCGGCGATAACAAAGCACCTCACCTATCTCTTCGGGGTGTGCAAATCGCGCGCTTCGTACTGATGGGTGCGCGAATAATGGCTTCCATAGCTACAGTACGATTCCAGAGAATTTTGGTCACCAAGACTTGCCCGGAGAAACCAAAATCCTGTTATTTGATGCCCTTGCCTTGTTATTGACGTCGTATGGAAAATTTCACCGAAAACTACTGGCAGTCTTTAAAAAAAATGTTTTACTTATTCGTGTAGTGTTGTGTCATAATATGTTATTGATAATGAATTTAAAAAAATAATAACGTTAGCAATGATCAAAGCTGATTTGAAAGTCTTATACCACGTCCTCGTTTTATATGGCCACGAATGGATCAATTGATGGCCACAAACGTTACTAGGGTGGCCAAAAGGGGTACATCTACGCTACTCATTGGACTTTAGAAATAATTTTCCGTAATGTTGTAAGGATGAAATGACGGTCCTTAGTTAAGGGTGCGACTAAAATTTGGGGGTTCCGAGTCTCGGCGCTCCTCGCTTTAATCAGCTTCTGTTTTCACTGAAAATCAAGAGATTCTCATTTCATTCTCCCTCGGCACTTGAGGCGAGGTAAATCGGCAACTTCGCCAAGCAGTGGAAGAACTCTGAATCCTTTGTGTATAATATTTATACATCTCTTTCAGATAAGAATTTAACTCTCAAAAAAAATCAAAAAGCTGTATAATCGAGAGGATTAAATATTATTCAATTTTCCGTTATTGCAGACAATTTCTGGACATGAAAAGCAGATTGGTCAACAATGATAAAAACCTCTTTTCGGTCGACAAATCCGTTCAACAAATCATGCGTCACGCGGGATTAAAAACTTTCGCATTGTAATATCGGTATACACGCTACAGTTTGTGTAATTAATACCTTGTATTTGCTTTTTCCGCAATTTCCCAGTATTGGGATTATGAATGTTAAAATTTTATTGACAATTTCTGGAAACAACATAAAACAAGCGTACGTAACCGGGTGTATGCTGTCTGGAAATATATGAGATCGTGATTATCCGTAATAACTCCGGTACATCTGTAGACATGATCAACACATGCACGTGCGTGATTATCATTTTTCATCGCAGCCAATCCGCTTAAATCGGATTTGCACCACACATCCTTCGCAGATTAATTCCTGCGTAGGTATTCATGCTGTGTAAAACACGTCGCGTATGTACGTACACGAACAAATTTATCCATTCATCGCAGGTTGAAATTATGGGTAAAATTAACGCCCCTAAATTCCCGCCGCTCGAAAACATCCCTGCATATTATGCACTCGCTGGGATGTTTATATGCGTTGCCAGACAGGGGCGGAATAGACGGAGACGAAGAGCGGCTGCACTGCAGCTGAATTCTCGAGGAACAACCGCGGGTATTAGAATCGTTGTTATTGAGCCTTCGGGCGGCGCTTCGTGTCCCTCAGTGACTGTAGCGTCCGTCGCGTGTCTCTCAGCTAGCTGGAGGATAGATCTGTAGGTGCAGGGATTGTGTACCATCCCCTATTCTGCTTGCTGCATCGGTCGGACCAGAAACCTTTCCCAAAGGATATTTGAGTGTGGATGAAAAAAAAAAAATAGGACGATAGAAAGAACGAATACATGGTTACAGGCGCTTTTACTATTACAGCAGGTTTGTTTTGAAAGCACTTAAAAGTACCTTGATACAGAAGGTTACAGGGAGTACTGAAATCATTTTTTCCGAACCTTGATCAAACTTTATAGAAAAATTTTCACTATGTTAGAATAATGATGATAATTGTATTTCAATGCATACTTCTTACGTCTTTTCGAATACTTTTACTGTTCGTCGATATACGTTATGTCAATTTTGAGTAAGCCTAATTTTGTCTACGAAATCCTGCGAGGATTATCTGGTGTAGAAAGGGTTCAGCAGCTTTAGTCGGAACCTGAAACTCAAGCTGACGATGAGTATTAGTGTAATTCGTGGGGGGCGGGGTTCGGAAAGTAGATAGACCACCAAATTAGAAAGTGCGGATATCGAATTTTGAAAGACGCGAAAATATATTTCAAAATAATACAAAACGTAGAAAATCGTAGTATATAAAAATCAAAATGTAGAAATATGGAATAAAGAAATCCAAAATATACTTAAAATCGTTAGAATTCTATACCATCATTCAATGTTTTCACTTGCTATATTCTTATTCAATCTGAAGTATGACGGTTCTATATTCCCGCTTTCTATTACATACTTTGGGCTTTTTACATTTTTACTTTTCTACGCTTCGCCTTTCTGTACGAAATCCTTATAGATATAGATTTTCGATTCTCTAAAAATTCGATATTTCGACCCTTCTACCATCTCGCCATCCCTCTTTCAGATCCTGCCATGACACATTCCTAAAAAAAATGAAAAAGAGGCAACTGCTAACTCAACATAACCTATCCCAACCCAACCATAACACCAGACTTTCGGTTTGACAATTATAAGGGTAATGAAAAGCTGGAGGTTAGTGGTTGACGCGGATTGCATCTAACGAGGGATTGGGCCGCGTCCTCGTCATTCGCGTGTACCCAAGGCAAAGAGAAAGAGCGAGAGAGAGAGAGAGAGAGAGAAAGAGAAGAGTCGAAGAGAAGAGCCGGCTGGTAGCGAACGTCGGTGGGACGAAGGGACATACAGACAAACGGCCGCGGGCTAAGCGACGCTACCAGATGAGATTTTATTAACTTTTGTAGGAGGGGGTCAAGCCTCTGGGCCGAAGAGGAAGGAGCGATGGGGTGGCGGGAGGGGGGTGGGGGGTGGAAAGAGAGACAGAGCGCGAATCAGCGACCGCCAGCAGCCACCCGCCGCCCATTCGGCGAGTCCGAGCAAACGGTCAAATAAAGAGCTGGCAATTATTGTGTTTGCGGACGGTTTATTTCCCGAAATTTCATAGCAACCGTTGAGCCGTTGCATCTACAGTTAAAAGAATCGGACTATTTTCATCGCTTATTCCTTATTTAGTTATTTCAATCTGAATATCAATGCGTTCTGTTGAACGTAGCAATTCGAAACAATAGAAACTGTTCTAAATTTGAATCGCGACGGCTCGATTAGCGCCTAACTTCACGCCACTCGACATAATCCAAACCTAACCTATACAAAACGGCTTGATGCAGTGGCGCGAACTGGTTACGAAGAGCTGGTACATTATGTTGTGCTGAAGAGCATGTGCGCCAGGTTTTACGCTGCAATGAAATACATAAAAGCATTTCGAAGTCAATTAGACCCATTGGCTTTGATCCGTGTAACACGGCTAGGGAGGGGGAGGGCGCCACCCTCGCCGCACTCGACGCACGTGCCCCCCCCCCCTGCGGCAGTTCTCCCTCTCTCTCTCTCTCTTTCTCGCTCCCCACTAGCCGGCATCCCCACCCGGGGATCAAGGCGCCCACCCCCGACCCTCGAGCGACGAGACCGATTCAATAGGCGCTCCAAATGACGCCGAGATAACCGCTCACTTATATCAATTCAGCAGCGCTCGCCACCCTCTTCCTATTCCCCTTCACCTTCCCCTTCCCGCTACACCGTCGATGGTGGCGGGTCCTTTTTCACCGCCGTCGACGAGCATCGACGTGTGATTGATACGGACGCGCGTGCCTCACGATTCGCTGTACACGTATCATCTGCCTCTGAAGAGTCAACTACGTAAGCTCCGACTCGGTTTCGTATACCAGATACCGAAATTGGCTTGATTCGAAGCGACGTTCTGCAGGGACAGGTGGATGGATGTAAACATTAACTCATTACCGAGATTATGACGTATTCTCGAAATTGGCGAATTGGTACAAGCTCAGGAGTAAATTATTTGACGGTAGATTTTTGGACGAATATTTACTCTGTAAGGAATTGTAAGGTTTTGTTTTTTATTCCACGAATTTGTAGGCGATGTTCGATGCAGTTGCGAACGATAATAAACTACGATTTGGGATTGGATGATTTTTGTTGTGAAATTTTGTCACGAGAAATTACGAAACACGCAAGCATGTTTGTTTATCATCGTAAACTGTACAATTATTAGTCTGTAAATGGGGCTAAGTTATTGGCACTTCTAAATTTGAGATCGCACAAATTAGGGTATCAATTACCTCTAGAAGTTGTGAAGAGTAAGAGTTGTGAGAGTAAATAAAAGAGTTTCCAATTCCATTTCCACCTCATTTTCAATTACGTATTGTGATATGATTACATAATTATTCGAAGAATAGTCAGAAAAAAAATCATGTTTTAGTTATTTTGAAATGAATACGACAATTTACTTCGAATATAACAAAGCTGATGTGATCCGATCGTTTTTAAATAGATATTCTGGACAGAAACTGCAAAACAAAGGATGAAATTATCAAATTTAGCTCTGTGCCTCACAATCTGAGATACGCAGAGGTCGTTTGGAGGTTTCGCGGTCGTAATTCAATATTAGATATTATTGAAAACGCCCACCAATGCACAAATATCCAGAGATCGACACTTCTCCTAACTCAGTTGTTCTGCAAGGGTGTTAGCGGAAAGATCTTTCTATTCAGTCATGTTACTTGTTCTGAATATACATGAAAGTGAATAAATAATTCTGTACGACATGACTGCAGAGAACCTCTTGCGGTCCCGATGGACCGTGACTTTCGCATTGCTTCTCACGTTTTTAGGCATTTGTGAAGCGTGGACGAACGACAGGTGAGATTTCATCTAATAAGTGAAAACGGACTAATTTGCCGATCTCGAAATTTTGACGGCTTTGGTACAAAGAGAATTAATTTTCAAGCAGAACCAAACAATTTCAGCGAGCGTGAATTCATTCCTTTTTGGAATCATTAATGTTTCGTATCGATGAAGTCGATTGATTTTCATATTAATAGGCCGCTGCTGGAAGTTCGTGACGGAAATCTCTTCATCACTAGTGCCCAAGATAAGAACATCACTTTACAGACTCGCGGCGCGAGCTACGTCACCGTGAACGGACTTAATCTGGTACAGGTCGCGTCGTCGGTGAGTCGATTACTTCCAAATTTTCATTTTACATGTAGGAATGTAACATTTGTAATTTTACCCGCTTTGTTCGGACGATTTTTGAAAATTTTAAATCGATCACAGGCGTACAACGCTTCGAAATTGGTGGAAAGATGGAAATACGGAATCCTCGCAGATGTCGAGTCTAGTCTCAGAGAGATAAAAGGAACCATATACGACGATCGCTCTGGTCTAGTGAATAGAATTAATGCCATTGAAATTGGCACTGGACAAAATAATACCGATAGTATTACTCCTAGACGTCAAAATACCGTAAGAATATATGAATTCGATGTCCACCTCCCCTGTTTGGTTAAGGAAACTCTAACTTAATTGTTTCAAGTAATTGCTACTCCAGTGGAAAGAAAACTGGGATGAGTCCCACACTTCCTTCTAGGTCTCAGTTTGCAATTAAATATTCTAAGTGCTGCCAAATTGTTTCATTCGACGGTTATTTACTTTCATTCATTTATCTATAGTAAATTATAGCTCACCTCTCATATTTTAGGATGGACGCGATAGTTTTGCACGAACTCGAATTCAGCGACTCACCGTACGAGTAAGTATTACGTATTTGCTAGTTGATAAAAAAATTATTCTTCGTTTCAGTAGGAATCTTGACCTGAATTCTTTTGCTTCACCAGTTTATATTGTCTTACATACCCTCGGCTTTCCAGTATGCATATAAACACTTTTATTTATTACTCAGATGCGTCAAGCGGAACGTCAGATCACGAATCTCCTTAATAAATTGCAAACCGATGAATGTGCACGTAATCCTTGCCAGAACGGCGGTACTTGCGAGGATTTAATAGACGGGTATAAATGCCGCTGCACGGAAGGTTGGGAGGTAATTTCTTTTCACCCTTTGTTGCGGCGATTCAAGTGCCTCGATGACGTATTTAATAAAATTAAATGTATTTCCTGTTATCCTAGGGATCGCAGTGCACTACGGATATTAACGAATGCGCCAGGTACCTTGGAACTGATTTAGGATGTCAGAATAATGCTGTCTGTAGAAATCTCCCTGGAAGTTATCGGTGGGTTTGGGAGAAAAAACCATGTCCTAGTAGATTTTTAAAACGCTTTTACCATAATTGATTTCGTATTAGCTTAATGGTACAGAGGAGAAGAGAATTGACTGTTTTTGAGGAACAGCTGGTTTCACTAGATACTCGAAACACACAAAACTTGTACATGATATAGGATAAAGATCTGTTATAGGCACTTAAATCAGAATGCAACTGATGGAGCTTTTGTTTGTTAAACAACAGATGCGACTGTACAGCAGGATGGTACGGTATTCACTGCACTAAACCGACGAAAGTATGCAACAGAGAAAACTCAAACGAACTTTGCGGGCACGGCGTCTGCGTTGAAAGTGATACATTACTTGGTTACTCTTGCTCGTGCGACGAGGTACAAATCTAAAACAAATCGTTGTCGGTAGCGGTTTTCTTTGCGCGAAGATCTTTCAATGGTTCATTGTGTAGGGCTGGACTAGCACCAGTGCAAATCCGGCTTGTGTCCAAGACGTCGACGAGTGTGCCGCCAAGCATCCTCCATGCTCCGTCAGTCCCATGGTGCCGTGCATCAACGTGCCTGGGGGCTTTCACTGCGGATCGTGTCCTCAGGGCTTTACAGGAAACGGGTACTACTGCGCGGATATCGATGAGTGTCTTACTAACAACGGTGGTTGCAGTCTTTCACCCTTAGTGCGGTGCTTCAATACAATGGTATCGCGTCAAACAAAATCATCGGGAACTTTAATGCGTGGCCCTTACGAATGATTGACAGTGAAACTGCATCCTTTTTGCAGGGGTCAAGGATGTGCGCGCCGTGTCCAACTGGTTATGAAGGTGATGGAGTGACCTGCAACTACGTCGGGCGTTGCAGAATAAACAATGGCGGTTGTCATCCGTTAGCGACATGCATCAATAGCCCAGGGATGGGCGACTGGTCCGTTCAATGTCGCTGTCCGGCAGAATATCACGGTGATGGAATGGGACCAAACGGTTGCGAGGTGGGATCCGATGCTTTGAGCCCTTCGGCCTGCACCAGCAACCCCTGCAGCCACGGAACTTGTATTCTGAATGGGCCTCATGATTACACATGTCGATGTGAATCTGGATTTACCGGTGAGATATTCTGACGTGGATATTAACCTTGGTGATTAAAAATCTTGGCTTTGAAATCTAACGGAACTGTGTGTATATTCATCTTTGGAAATGAGCTAGTGGATCAAAAGTATACTCAGGGACCAGGTGGCGTATTTTTCAATGTTTAGGAAGAAACTGCGATACTCAAGCGAATCCTTGCGATCCCAATCCTTGTCGAAATCGAGGGACATGCACTGTTTCTACAAGACAACGACCAATTTGTGTGTGCACCGGAAGCTTTACTGGACCCCAGTGTGAAATTCCCAGAGAGACTTGTGGGGGATTTATTGAGGATCCAGCAGGAATTTTGCAATTCCCCAGTGACGGTAGTAAGTATCCAAATGGCTTGAGCTGCGCCTGGGTTCTTGGCGCCGATGAAAACAAAGTTTTGAATGTCACCTTCACGGCGTTCGACTTGGAATCTTCCACGGATTGCCAGAACGATTTCCTTCAAGTGAGTCACGGAAGACTATTTGTAATACTACCACCATGTCCATAGGATATACTTTTTATTATGCATAAGTAATCCGTAGATTCACGACGGCTACACGGCTGGAGAACACTTGATCGGAAGATACTGTGGCGCGAACTTACCCGGAAACGGAAGTATAATGTCATCTGATAGGCATTTATACCTTTGGTTCCACTCGGACAGAAGCATATCTCACAACGGATTCAGCATGAACTGGACGTCGATAGATCCGCAATGTGGAGGTGAGGTGAGCGCAGGTTTCGGTAAGATAAAGTCTCCGGGATCGCCACGCAGATATCCGCCAAACAGAGACTGCCGGTGGCACGTTATCGTCAACCCTGGAAAACGAATTCAATTCCATTTCTACACAATAATGCTGGAGGAGAGTCCTACCTGCCAGAAAGATTATCTCAAGGTAAAGTTCTTCTGTTTCTTTCCATAAGCTCTTCGAGTATGCTTCAGTACTGCAGTCGTTAACTGGACGTTTCATTCATTCCAACAGATTATGGATGGACCAGGCGACAGAAGCCAACAGTTGGGACTATTCTGTAACCACACCAGTCCACCACAACTTGTGACATCTGGATCGGAAGCTTGGATTCATTTTCACTCCGATGATTCAGGACAAGACGTCGGTTTTGAAATCGGTTTCTCAACCATTGAAGGTATGGAAAATGTTTTACCTGTATCAGTAACTTTTCGCGTGTTTAAAACAGCAGAAACGCGGGTCACTGGTCTTGCGAGAGTTGTTTCTAGTATTACTTGAAAAATAATTTCTCCAGGATCGCCGGGATGCGGAGGCATTTATACAACTCCTTCTGGTACCATCACTTCACCCAATTTCGAGACTCGGTACGATCGAAACTTGGATTGTGAGTGGAGAATTCAAATACCGGTTGGAGAACGAATCAAGATAACATGGGTCAGCTTCGACGTCGAGACTTCCACTAGCTGCAGCTGGGATTTTGTCGAGGTGCGTAAATTTTTCGGCGCAGACTTTTCACACCGCCGCCACGCAGATTTTTGACTAGTCATATGCTAGTACGCAACGTTTTACTCGAGTTTGGGCTACAAAATACCGAATGTACATATCTTTCTACTACAGGTGCGGGAAGGGATGGACGTAAGAGGTCCGTTGATTGGGAGGTACTGTGGATCCATGCTGCCGCAGTCTCTACGATCTGAATCAAATGTTGTACTGATAAGATTCAAAAGTGATGCGAGTCTTCAGGGGAAAGGATTTAAACTAAATTACGAGGTCAATTGCGGTGGCGAATTTGTTGACTCCACGGGCGTTTTGAAATCCCCTTACTATCCGAATCCTTATCCGGCCTCGAAGACATGCATTTACGAAATAATACAGCCACCTGGAAAAGCTATAAGATTTACTATCAAGGATATGGATATTGAGCGTTTAGGGCGACCTCCTTGCCGCTACGATTCCTTGGAAGTCCACAACGGTAAAAGTGAAGAGGCGGCAATAATCGGAACCTACTGTGGCACAAACGCATCGATTCCGAATTTTCCCATTTTGTCAACGCACAATTATATGTGGATCAAGTTTAAGACAGACGCCAGCGTTCACAAACGAGGCTTCATGGCTACCTATGACGTTGTCGATATAAGTGAGCAGAATTATCCTATTTCTAAATTACCCTTAGATCAAAATTGCACCTACGACTGTTACCTTATCATTTTTCCCAACCAGGGTGTGGAGGTATCTTTACAGCGAGAACGGGTATAATTCAGTCCCCCTTTGAAAACGGAAAATACGGGCACAACGAGAAATGCACCTGGATCATTCAGGCACCCCCAGGATTTATTGTGCAGCTTAATTGGATCACGTTTGAACTAGAATCGAGTCCAACGTGCTACCTTGATTATGTTACAGTATTTGATTATACAGAGTCGAATGCGAAACATGAAATGGGAAAGTAAGTTATACTCTGTAAGATGGCATTTCTGTAGCTAGTTGGGTAGCGATCCGGGAGCGTGATTCGGTAGCGGTCTGGGTAGAAGTCAATGGTCAGACCATGCAGTCATCCACAGAGCAAAAGTCCCGGGTTAGAATCTCGGTCCACTCCAAGCCCAACGCCGGATTAAGGACGAAGTGAACTTTTTTTTTTTACTTTGATGCTTTGAGATATTTTTTTATCACCACTCTAACATTGATGTGCAAAAAGAAGCGTAGCTTCCAAACGACGGTTGCAGCCATTTCATGTATAATGTAAAAAAGTTTTCTTCTGGGTCAAAGAAAATTGACAAGAATCAAAGATACACAAGGATCGGGGTCAATCCTTGTTTACGTCCATTTTGACTATCCCATAAACGTACCAAATACAAAGTCAGTGAATTCAGCATTTTTTCACGTATATTTTTGAATTATCGAGTCAAAAACGTTTTCAATACTGTGTCAACCATATTTCTGGCAATGTATAGTAATTCTCTGCCTTGCTTCAGGTTCTGCGGATCGGCAAAACCACACATCATGACGACGCAATCGCGAATGATGTCAATCAACTTTCATACAGATGCGTCTGTTGCACGTGACGGATTCACGGCTGTGTATACATTTATCGATGCTTCAAGATCCTGTGGCGGACACTTTCGAACACTGACAGGCGTCATCAAGTCGCCAGGTTATCCCCAGCCCTACCCGGGCAGGAGAGTATGCGAATGGGTCATCTATGCTCCTAGCAAGCACCGAGTCGTATTGAATGTTAGGAATTTCAGCATCGAGGCACACTCACGCTGCTTATTCGATGCTTTCGAAGTGAGGTGAAGTACCCATCCGTTACTTATATTTTCTTATGCATGGGACGTAATTTACGACGATAAAACTACAAAGTATGACAATAACCTGTCCACTAAATTCCGCTTCCGGAGCCGTAGAGATACAGTTTATATGATACATAATATTCCACTCTCTTCAGAAACGGAGGTTCGGATTCTTCACCTCTGATCGGAAGATACTGCGGAACAGAAATACCGAAGCAAATTTCGAGCTTCGGCAATCAAATGTACCTGAAATTTACGTCTGATATATCGAGAAGTGCGGCTGGTTTCAATATAGAATGGAACAGCAACGCCGTTGGTTTGTAGTTCTTGCTTTATACGGATTCATGGACTATGCGAAGAATCTATTTATTTATTGCATACGTGTATCAACTTTACCTTGTTTATTGAATCTCAACAGGTTGTGGGGGTGTTTTAACAACCTCAAGTGGATCGTTTATTTCTCCTAATTACCCTCAGCCGTATTATCACACCGCTGAATGTAATTGGAATATTACAGTTGCTCACGGCAGCGTCATTCAATTTATCATAGTGGATCTCCAGCTCGAGGAACGCAGCCAATGTCCATTTGATTTTGTTGAGATTACTGAAGGGATTTCTGGACATACCAAAAGCTTGGGAAAATATTGCAGCAGCGACCATCCTACGTATATACAGACCACAACAAATATAGCCAGAATTCGTTTTCATACTGATTACAGCAATGCCGGTCGTGGTTTTCACATTAATTACCAAACTCGTGAGTATTAATGATTTCAATGAATACGAGCAAGCTCGAATTATACCTTAAAGAAAAATATTCACCTAAAGACTTTCAATTTTTCCAGTATGCCACCACACACTTCGAAGTTTTCGAGGAGTGATTGAATCGCCAAATTTCCCGAACAATTACCCACACCGAGAAAACTGTAGCTGGGTGATCGAGGCACCCCTGGGCAACAAGATAAATGCGACCTTTTCTCACTTTGACTTGGAAGCAGGGCTCGAAGACTCTTGCGATTTCGATTACCTAAAAGTAACCGAGGGGGACCACAATGTGTCGACAAAATTTATCAACAAATACTGTGGCATGGAACTTCCACCCAAGATAGTATCTACTCAACGTCAGGTCTTTCTTCAATTTTATTCCGACAGCTACACTGCAAGAAATGGCTTCCGGCTTGAATGGGTTGTCAACGGTTAGTTTATGAAGTCAAGCATACGTTCTTTCTTAGAAAAAATTTAGCATGTACGTAATTTTATAAAAATTCTAGGGTATTAATTCATTGCTGAAACGTCAATAAATTCATAGGTTGCGGCGGTTTCTTAACTGAACCAAGAGGAACGATCACATCTCCAGGATGGCCCGGGCCATACCCAACAAATATTGAATGCAGTTGGAACATCGAGGTGGACTATTCTCACAGTATAGAAATTCAGTTGGTTAGAGTCGATATGGAAAGGACGTCGGGATGTGAAGTTGATAAATTAAGCGTGTACAATGGAGTCGATGATAAAGCGATACAACTAATAGAAACATGCCACGTGTCCAGCCCGCAGATACTTACCAGTACAGGAAGGCAATTGTTTATCAAATTTCACTCCGAATCCCTAATCGAACACTCGGGATTCAAAGCTACTTTTAAAAGCGTTCCTATCGAATGCGGTGGTAAATTTACCACACTTACGGGGGTCATACATTCCACAAACTACCCGTTAAATTATCCCGCAAATCAGAACTGCGAGTGGCTCATTGAAATTGCTGAAAACCACCTCGTCAATCTGACATTCCTTGACTTTGATGTCGAGACGACGAGAAACTGTAAAGACGATTATGTCAAGGTACGTACTAGGTTCTCGTAGTTCATTTTCAATCTTATTGTCAAGAAAGAGTATCAGCCAACCTAAACAAAATCCGCGGGTTTCATTCGGTTGTCCATGATTGCTGAATATTGTGGGGGTGTGTGAAAATGCACCATTTGCTACGATCATGGTAGATTAACAATGTCTGCATCTCGTAACAGATTTACGATGGTTCAACGCGAGATTCGCGCCTACTGGCAACTCATTGCGACAATCGACTACCTCCGTCTTATATTTCCTCGAGCAACAGTCTTTTAGTAGTCATGAGAACAGACGCCCACATGCAGGCGAAGGGCTTCAAAGCAAGATATGATATGGCATGCGGCGCACGCATTGTCACCCGTAAGGCCGGAACTATCACAATGAATTCTGCAATCGGCTCACATAGAGATCTAGTGAACTGCACGTGGACCATTATAGCCGAAGATCCAGGTGAAGTTCTTCACTAATTGCATATTACTTCAATGATTCAAGCATAACCTGTTTGCTCTAATGATTCATGAAATTTAACAGCACAGTTAAATCTTCTGACTAAAGTCTTTTGATCCAAGGGACAGTTATTCGAACTGATTGGAATCCCGGTCAAGATAAGGATAAAATTTTTGTTTCCTGAACCGATATTTGATAGGGATTTCAGCAAATTAAACGCGTTATAATTATCATGTTATCCCATATTTCACACAGCGGATCATGTCACGTTAACGCTAACGGATATGAGACTACCGACATCGAACCCTATAACGTGCGATAGACGTTCTATAAAGGTTTTCGAGGGCAGTGAAACAGATGGACCACCGCTGGGAACATGGTGTGGGACTAAGGTTCCACCGCCAATAATAAGTCAAGGAAATGTTTTAACTATCCATGTCATATCTGAGTACAACTCAGTGCACCCGGCAAAGTTTACAGGGGTTTACTCTGTCCTTAACTCAGGTATTGTTCAAATATCTGAAACCCAATCCAATGTTTTACAAAATAGACGAGTAGGGTAATGTTTTTGTGAGGTGACAATACTGATTGTTCAAAAATAACGACAGCTTGTGGAGGTACTTACACATCGGAACAGGGAGCGATTGCCACACCTGGATATCCAAGCAATTACCCCCGAAACGTGGAATGTGTTTGGAACCTTCAAACATCGCCGGGGAACTCGATAATCTTGACATTCCGGGAGTTCGATTTGACTGAAAGTGAAAACTGTAATTTGGATTACGTCGAGGTACGGGAAGTGAATGCGACTGGAAGACTACTCGATGTTTATTGCGGTAAAAACGCAAGCATGATAACTTCACAAAAAAATTTGTGGATCAAGTTCAGAAGTAGCGTCGAAGATACGAAGAAAGGATTCCTAGCTGATTATAGACTTATGCATGGAAATCTAGAGCTCTCAGGACCTACTGGAGACATTGCGTCTCCGTTGTATCCAATTTCATGCATGCTGGAAGGAGAATATTTCTGGCGTGTTACCGTTGATTACAGATTTGCTATACAAATCAGCTTCAGAGATTTCTACATCGAAAAATACGGAGACGGATGTTACATTGCACTTACTGTGAGTACCTCCACGTAACAGCCGATAGGAATTGACTTTCACGGGAGGAAAGGGCGCAAAATCTTGCAATAGCAATTTGGTACGACTGTTATACTTGGTGATTAATTTTTGTACTTCGTAGATTTATGACGGATATAACGCAGATGCTCCAATTTTGATGAGTAAGTGTGGTATGATATTACCGGGGATGGTACGAACTTCCAGTAATGTAGTGTACATCAAGTTCAACTCGGTGCCATATGGAGACGGCAGCAAATTCTGGCTAACCTGGCTGCAAGTTCCGATAAGTAGCGCTGATGATAATGAAACTCTTATTTCGGGTAAAGGTAAGTGCCGTTTGAGTAAAATTCGACTGTACGATTCGCATGCACGTCATATGTGTGTAACTTCTTTTTAATAAAAACCTGCAGAGTGTGACACAGTAGTGGCGTTAACTGCTTTGAGAAACAACACCTACACCTTAACGTCACCTGGCTGGCCATATGGTTACAAATCCAATCTCGACTGCACCTGGACCATCGAATCACTTCCTGGAACAAAATTAACAATAAACTTCGACAGTGTGGACCTAGAAGAAACCGAGGGCTGCATTGCTGATCGAGTTAAAATTTATAAGGGGAATTCTCTGACATCACAGCAACAGTGGGAACAGATAGGATCATTTTGCTACCGCAATAGTTCTCTCACGACTATACAAACATCAAATTTAATGAAAGTTCAATTCAGCACCGACTCATATGGAAATAAAACCGGATTCAAAGCTACCGTTCGAAGAGGTATCGCTTTAGAATTCTTCAACGATTAAGGTCATCGCGAAAATATTAGACTGCCCCATGAGATCATGACTACATTTATACATTTTGTGTCGCTAGTTTGTGGTGGTGAACTGTACGGACCGAACGGAGTTATAGAAGTTAACGGAACGACGGATTCCAGAAATAGATGGTGGAATCTTGTATGTGAATGGAAGGTTACCGTAAGGCCAGGGAAAACCATAGAAGTGAAGTTTACTGGTTTGAACATACCGAGTACCACCGATGTCGCTTGTTCGCGAGCCTATGTTATGGTAATATGAAATTATTCGTATCCCAATAATATTTTCCACTCTGTTTATTTACAATGATTACTGATTGCAGTTGAAAAACGGCCACGCAGTCTCCTCCCCTCTCCTCGGCCTTGGCAAATATTGCGGTAGCACACTTCCGGCTCAGAGTTTGCATACAACTGGGAATTTACTCTATGTTAAGTTCACTGGCCCACATATGGGCGGTATTCTCTTCAAACTCACGTACAGGTGAAATTGTGGTTCCTTTATTTCGTCCTTTGGTCGATTTCATTCCCACGTGTAACGTGCTACGTTATGGAAGACAAAGACATTTATCGATCCATTGACAGAAATTAATACTCTTTAGGGAGGTGGGAATGAACTGTGGCGGTGAAATCATTCTCACGCAGGAAAATCAAAGCTGGAACATAAGCAGTCCAAATTACCCGAACATTCCAAATCCATATACCGAGTGTTTCTGGACAGTAATGGCACCAGGTGGAGAACTCATCTCGATTCATTTCCCAGAGAGATTTGATTTCACCTACGATCCAAAGTAATTAATTTCTTTTCTAATTCTCGATTATTTGCTGCGAAGTTTACTTTGCAATGTGGAATATTTGATGATGTCACGTTTAATGCTATTCCGTTTCAGTTGTAATAAAGAATATATTGAAATCAAAGATGGAGGAACTGATTTATCGACGTCCTTTGGACGATTCTGTTACGGGCAGCCACCCAGCTTCACTACGACCGGAAATGTAATGCACCTTCATTTTTATACTGATGTACCTGACCCTATGAATGGTTTCAAGGCTACAGTGAACATTGGAAGTAAGTGAATTATTGAGAATTTTTAAAGCTAGTTGAAATACCATCCGCTTTAATTATTCAGTTTTTCAATAATTCAATCATTTCTATGATGCACAGATCATTGTAACAGAGTTGTACGAGGCACACAAGGAGTGATAAAATCACCTAATTATCCGGCCCCATATCCAACGGGTTATCATTGTAACTGGACCATCATCGGCGTGCCTTCTCTCATAATAAAACTGCAATTTTTAGATCTTGATTTACCAAGCAGCATGAATTGCAAATATTATGACCATGTCGAAATTATCGATCATGCAAAGCCCAGCTGGAATGACCGTAAGTGGTTGGGCCCTATTCCAAGTTATTAATATTCAATGCGTTTACCGGAGAATTTAGAAAATGTTCAGCATGTCACAGGAATAGGTAGACTATCCCCTTCTCTTTCACACGATAATAAAATTACGAAGGCTGATCATCAGTGCATGCATTTGGACTTAAAACAATAAATAAATTCTTGTATTTTCGTTTAGCTGAGACGAAAATCAGCATTGGTAAATATTGTGGTCGCTCAAAACCTGGGGTGATTCAAACAGCGGGAAATAAGGCAGAAATTGTTTTCACAAGCGATCAAATTCCGTCCACTCACTTCAAAGGATTTATGATCAAATTCACTATTTCACGAGAGAGTAAGTGACTTTTTACATACTTTAGCATTCGCTGAGGATAAGTGAGAACATTTGGATTCACTAAGAGCATGGTACCTTGTCAGACTACAGCGTATATATTTTGACTCTGCACAAACTTTTAAGGCTCCTTAGGAAAGCATTTTGAGTTAGAACGATAGGATCACATCAGATTCATTATACCAGGAACAAGTGCTTGGTACCAAATCCTTCAAAGCCCTCTATAGCCGTCAGGATGAGTTTACCGGCCATGGTGTCCTACTCCGAAATGCTTGCCTAGGTAGCCCCAACACGCCCTAGATGTTTGAGTAGAGTTAAAATGTACACCCTGTATATCTCCATTAAACTAAACTTTGCAGCATGTGGCGGTGACCTCGTTGGTAACGCTGGTGAATTCACATCACCTGGATATCCTTATGCTTTGGGTGTAACAACGAGGTGATATCATTCCTAATATAAAAAAAACTTTGTTCAACTATTACATATATTAATGCCCGTTTTTTACAGACTTTGTGGATGGAAAATAACAGTGCCAGAAGGAAATCGTGTTCAAGTAGACCTAATTGATTTCAACCCACCCGAATCGTCTAATAGTTCACAACGACCCGTAATTTCACCACAGATGATTCAGGTACTTGATATCAATGCAAGCTTCTCTGCTTATCATAATATTCTCACAAGGTTGGGTTCGACGATACTTTGAATTTAAATATTTCTATTAAGTGTGTTGTTCTTGCCAAGCTCAACAGCTGCGTACTTCATACTTATGTACCTCGGTAATTCATAGAGGTATTTCTTTTAGTTTTACAATACTTTCAATCATGGAGGTGAGATTGGAACCGCCTCCAGCACCCAAACGCAGAGGCAATTTAGCAGTAGCGGCAACACGATGCTTGTTTGGTACTATTCAAGCTTTCGGGCCACAAGCGGTTTTAAGGCTCGATACAGTAGCATTGCTCCTGCACGTGAGTTTAGCAATGTCATAAGTACCATACGTTATCACATTTTAAATATATGAACCTTATTCACGAATTCATTTGATTATTGCAGTGTGTGGTGGCAAAGTAACAAACGATCAGGGTACTCTAATTTTCCGTGGTGACTCTATTTACAATCTAACGAGTTTTTATTGCAAATGGACACTTCGTTCGCCTTTCAGCGATTCAACAGAACAAACACTTGTATTGAACATGTCAGGAGCGATTGGTACACAAACCCTTCAGAGACCCGGCTACCCGTGTTCATTTTATGGTCCCAGCCTTAAAGTAACCGCCAGTAAGTTATAACGTTTAGCACAAATCTGAGGATAATAAATTAAGACAACTACCGTCTTTTGAAGATGATAGTATACGAAATATCGCGTTCTCTGTACACAGGGTGTTGAATTTTTTATTCCGCTTAAAATTTCGGATGAATGAATTAGGTTTTTATCCAAAATTTTCGTATCTGGTCTCTATATTGACTTATACTGATCCTGTCATATGGATGAGTTGCGAATAGGTCTAGGCACAAACCCGGTTTCACTATCCGACATTTTAACCACAGTAGAGAGAAATCCGGTTTTGTTTTCTTATTCTTCCTACAGAGATGAACTTTTATTTCCATCAAGGTACTTTTTATCAAATTGGTCAATTTTGCGGAAATGTGGATGGTGTGACCTCGCGAAGTTCTTCGCCAAGTAATGTAATCCTGGTGAGTACATATTTCGTGAAATGTTTTACATCTCATAATTGTTAATGAATTTTTACGTTTAATATTATTAGTTTAATTAAAATTTAGTAACAAACTCTTGTACTCCCAGTACAATGTATTAATTTATTGTGTGTTAATCTATCGGCAGTTAGAAAAAGCAAGGAAATATATTGTGAAGATAGAAGGAGGAGATGATAAGACAAATCTCACGCTCAGCTACCGATGGAATCAGTGTGGTGGATTACTTGGTGGTCCTTCTCAAACTATTACTGCACCAAAAAATCGAACTTACCCGATAGATTGCGTCTGGCGAATAGAATATCCGGATGCAGGCAGCCGAATCATAATGACTTTTAAGAAATTGAATCTTACACGATGCGAACGGAACTACATTGCTATAAGGTGAATTGTGCGCTTAGTTGCATAAATATTGTTACGAAGTTGTGTTCACTCTCATCATACACTCGGGTACGGCTGATGCTGTTACCAATATTTATCCCTTGTTAGCGGTTTCATAATTTGCCTATCGGTGTACGGAGTTGGTCAGTCAACAGTCATTATTGTAGAAGCTACTTTGTAAAATTTCTGTTTGTAAATACCTTGCAACTATTTATACCTTTCAAACAGAAATGGCGGCCCCTACTCACCAATGTTGCCCAAATATTGCGGATCTGTTGTACCGAATGCTACAATGTCGACATCTAACAAATTGTGGATCGAGTATCGCGCCGAAGATCCGAGTGACTTTGAACTGCAGTTGGACACATATGATGCTTCTTGCAGTATTGCGTATCCGAGAAATTCTGGAGAAATTTCCAGTCCTAAGTATGCATTATTCCGATTACTCTAAATTCTTTGATAGCTTATGGATATTCAATCAATTGTTTTTTATACAAAAGCTATGTGGTCTAAGAACACGGTAGGAACCACTCTTGCCGCGTATCTGTGATGTAGTATATTTTTACAGGTTCCCAATAACACAGTATCCGAATAATGCAGAGTGCTCGTGGAATATAAAAGTAGACAACGGATATCACATTGTATTAGAGTTTGTAGACCGGTTCCAGCTGGAACAAAGTGCAGAATGTGTCAAGGACTTCGTCCAGGTACCTCATATCGGTCTTACAATAGACTGAAGTATTTCAATCAGATAGTGCCCACCAACAATTAATTACGAGGTTGAAGTGAGTAACGTTAACGTGACGAAAGAATGAGAAGATAACTACTATTTTGGAATGTTTAAGTGACTTTGAAGGGGTCAAGTTTTTAGAATTCGAGTATATTTTGCTTCATTATAGCTCACTGAAATTTTAAATAATCCTAAATGCGCAAAATGACAATTCTTCCTAGACATGCATCATTGCTAAAATAACGTTACTGACTTTACCCTCATAATTAATTAAATGTTACGGTCTCTCCGCCAGAAACCCACTCAGATCAGTTAGCGTTTATTATCACGAACAAGTGCAACTCCGATCACAGGTGTTCGATTGGCGCGAGGATCCTACAACCGGGGTTACTTCGTGGTATCCCTATCCGAAACTATGCGGCAGATCAATGCCTCAGCCGCTGAACTCAACTTCGAATCGCATGAGAGTTTTGTTCCGGTCGAATGACAAGATTCAAGGGGACGGATTTCGTGCAAGGTGGAGTGTCAATTGCGGTGAAACCACCATATTAGTAACGAAGCAAAAGAAGTATCTCACTTCGCCCGGGTGGCCCAGACCGTACGGAAGAAACCTGTTCTGTAACTATACGTTTATAGCACCAGGAGAGAACTTCATTGTACGGTTTGTCGCATTCGAACTGCAGCCTGTAGGTAAATTGGTTTGCCTAGTATGAATGGCGTGGAAATACTCACTGGTTACGCTTTATGGCAGACACTCAAAGCAATTACGGTCTCCTCTACAGGCCGGAACAAAAACTGTCAGACGGATAACGTGACTCTAATAAAGGCCAATAGGTATACAAGGGACCCGACTACATATTGTGGTTATGATCGTCCACCTATACAAAGAGTCGATTCACGATTGGAAATGCACTTCGCGACGGATAACTATATAGAAAATACGGGATTCAAATTAGAATATTACGCTGATGGTAAGTTTCTAAAACAGTTTCTGTAGTGCTATTGTTTTTTAAAATTACTCAATCATTTACTAACGTTTCATCAAAATTCCTACTACATCTTCTCAACCCCATGCTGTAAACTAATTTTGCAGGATGCGGAGGTACGATAACCAGTCCTGCCGACGTAATATCACCTGCGATAGATTACAGTGGTACTTATTATGGAAATATTGATTGTATTTGGATCGTGGAAGCCCCACCTGGAAAAACTATTGTTCTCAGAATTGAAAGCTTCGATCTTGAAACCAGTTCTGGGTCAGTAGTTAAATTTACTCTCTGAATTTGAGATATCGTCTTTGCAATGTATGAAGAGGTGGCAATATCTAGAATTAGTACATGCTTATCTCAAAGACGTAAATTGTTGCTCGAAACGTGATGGATTTTGATTTTGATATGTAAAGTTTTAATTCACCAACTTACTGTACCCTGATGTATATGTAGGTGCGTGTACGACTACGTAGCTGTGTACTCCACCCGTTCTATGGAGAAGGAAAGTAGGTTAATTCTACTATGTGGTACGTCGATCGGAAACCCCTCAATCAGATCAACTACTGGTATCATGAGCATAAACTTCATTACGGACCCATTTGTTCACGGACGTGGCTTCAAAGCAAAGGCGAGTCAAGGAATGAAGTGAAGGTGAGACATGTACTTATAACAGTATGATATGTGCTTTTCTCATTCCATAGGTTTTATTCACTACCGGTATCGCGGATGGCTGTGGAGGTGATATCGATCTTTCAGGATCACAAACTTTCCGAACACAAAATAATACGATCTACAATTCTCTGGAAGATTGTCACTGGTCTATTCGAGCGCCGAGCGATAATTACATTAGATTCACGATAAATAGCATTGATTTGAAAAATGCGACATCTCCAGCGGGCGAAAATCGGACAGCAAATGCGTCATGCTCTGGTGACTATTTGGAGGTAAAAAACATTCACGAATCTCAGGCAGTGATGTAAATTGAAAATTGTTTCAGACACTCGTTAAATATTTTTTTTTTTTTCTTTGCTTTCTTCCTAAAGGTGCGTGATGGATGGGGTCCTTTTTCCGAACTAATTGACACATACTGTGGAAATGTTATTCCACCACCTATAACGTCGTCGACAAATAGAATGTGGATCAGATTTGTGACCGATGGTACACTAAACGGGAATGGAGTGACAGCAACACTTGAAGCACTCCGTAGTAAGAATGGAATATAGTTTTTGTCTAATTTCCATCAAGATTAATAGTGGTATACATGCAGACCTAACGTAGTATGCTCTGTAAAATATTTTACAGTTGGAATAGTTTTAATTTCGCAATCAACTCGATTCGGTCTTCCATTGTAATATCGTAATGGCAAATTTTTTTTTTTTTTTGGGTTTACGAAGTTGCAAATATGTGTTCATGAAGTTTTTCTCTCGTTCTCTAAAAAGACATTGCAGGTTCTCAAAATAGTTCAGGTCTTCTGAACTACATTTACTGTTCGATGTACTAGGTCAAATATTACCTAATACTTATTAGTACAAGCAATACTTCTACATTGCAGATCCTTGCGGTAATACAAGTCTGTTGATTCAAAATTATACTCAAGTATTGACATCACCGAAGTTTCCGGGCGTTTACGATGCTGGGTTGAGATGTCGCTGGTTCCTGTCTTACCCAGGTGGGAGGTCAATCCGTTGGAAGAGTTTGACAATACACTTCGAGCAATTTGACTTGGAGAGTTCTCAGAATTGTAATAACGAAAAGCTGACCATCCGCGATGCAAGTGTTTGTAGTTTTTGTACCGTGATTGTACTTTCCACATATACTTGTAGTAAATTTCATTACTGTAGCGTGCTGCATTGTTGATTAGGATGATGACTTCATCAGTGAAGGTTTCGGACAAAAATTGATATTCGGCGGTTTGAGAAGGAACGGAAGACACTGGATGGTAGGTGTTATAGAATATTCATATTTCATACAATAATCGTCTATGATGATTTATACAGAAGGTATTCATTAACTTTTCAGAGTAGCCGTCTAACGCAGGAAGCTTATACATACTGTGGTAGTGATCTACCATTCGATTTTCACAGGTATAAATCTACACCTACATGATATTTCTATTAATCGTGTGTTGCATTGCAAATTTGAGGACGAAGACATCAGCTCATCGAGTATAAACTTACCGTTAATTAACCGTTTCTCCACAGCCAGGCAAAAGGTGTTGAAATTACATTTGAATCGTCCCAAAATACGAAAGAAAGGCACACTGGATTTAAGATCGAATACAGTGAGAGTGTGTGCAATAGAAATTTCACTCTTCCTCAAGGACGCATTTTTCACCTAGGTTCCAGCAATTGTTTCTTCACGATAACAGCTCCAGTGGGTTTTACGATTTCACTTTACTTCAACAAGCTTTCCCTGTTGCTCTATACAAATTGTTCGAGAGAAGCGGTACAGGTAGTGTATTCAGAAAATATGGGATGTAAGCGATGTCATGCTATGCAGTAATATTGCGGAAGGTTTCAGTGTGTACGATGATACATCCTAAATTTGTAACAAACTTAATTGCAGGTATATGATGGAGGTTTCAGCAATACCACCTTAGCTCGCGTGTGTGGTTACACCATACCAAATCCTATCTTCAGTTCTGGGAATAAACTGAGCTTGCATACTTGGTCTCGTGCTGCGTCAGCCTCACAAATTTACGATATAACGTACACGACGACTGACAAAGGTACCAGGTTTCTGAAAATTGTATTGATTTTGATTGTTATATTGTACTTCTGTTTCATTGGTTTTCTAATCCATTATCTGTTTAATGTTTGCTGCAGGAAGAGGTTGCGGAGGGAAACTTTACAATACCAAAGGTCGCTTCACATCCCCGCTGTATCCGGAACCGTTCCATAACGTAAGCGAATGCACTTGGGAAGTGACTGTGCCAACGGGTTTTGTTGTGGATCTATTCTTCAAAGTGTTTGACCTTGGACTGAAGGAAACCTGCCTAACTGACGTTTTAGAAATTTATAATGTACAACCTGATGGGCAAGAATTATTCGTGAAAAGTTACTGTGGGGAGGTGAGTACTGCAAACGTTAAAACAACACTTTAACAAAAATTGAAAATTGGTGTTTCCATGATCTAAACTGCAAATTGCAGTTCGATTTAACTTTGGACGCAAAACGTCCGTTGATTTTACTATACTGATTAGCTAGATTTAATCATATTTGTGTTTCCTTACAGGACCGTCCAACTCCGTACCGTTCCTCGAATTACAAAATATTGGTCAAGTATAAGACATCGATGAATAACGAAGGTACAGGCTGGATTATTGAATTCCAAGCACGTCGTCATGGTCAGTAATAATGAAAAATTGGAAATCATGATTGACTCTCCGACCTTGAAGCGTGGTTACTTAAAATATGTCTCTTGATGGATTACAGAATAGGGAACCTGCAAGTACGTTGTATCGTGGCGCTGAACAGTCTTTGCATGTTGAGCAGAACTTCTACACTTTGTCCTGTAAGAGGTTCGATGAATCGAAGTGGAACTGACGTACAATAAAAATAAATTGCGAATTGCAAGTAGATTATTAAATTTAGAACATTGTAGGATTGACTACTGCGGAGATGCAAAGAAATTTTTCGATTTTCGGCTGAAACCATCGAAAAGTTGATGACAGCGACCGATTTCTTCCGTGGAATAAGATTGTTCTTGCGTCTGAATATTTTAATTCTACTACATTTGAGAATCGCGGAAATTGAGGAACAAAGAAAGACTTTTTTGTGACTTTTGAAGGAGTTGACCATCTTTTTGTCAAGCGAAAAACTTTCCGTTTCAGAGTCAATTCACAACGATTTGACCCTCTATAAACTAATTGTACCTCAAGGGTTACGAAAAACGTCTGTATACACTACGTAGTAGAAGCAACATCTGAAGGAAAGTGATAAAAAATAGTGATATTCGGTTATTTTTTTTTTTATTGAAGGTGACATAAAATAGTGACAATACAATATTATATACATCGTATCGTGCAGCGGCGCTCACCATCTGTACGCAGGCCGCAACTTAGGCTAATAACTATCTCATATGATGTTACTCATATTTTGCTTCGTGTAATGTTTATTGCACTGTTTTTATATACTAGTTAGACACTTCTTGAGGTGAAAGACACTGACACTAGAGAACTTGTACTACAATTGAAGAATAATAAAGATGCTGAAATTGAAACTTTACACCTATGAGTTTGTGATTTTTCTGACCCACCTTTTAAAAAACCCAATGAAGATTTGACGTTTTCCGGTTGTAAGTTTTGATCCGTTGCTCGCAGTGACTCTGGATTACGCTTAATCGACTCCTCGCGCAGAATTACGTCAATATAGTGCATAAAAAAGTAGCTACTAGCAATTGTCGGAGTCGATAAAATTTTCACCTGAAATCCAAAGGGGTTAGCCTGAGTTTTTTCCTCATTTTCGGAGCCGAAAATTTTTCGTTTCGAAATCGATTTGTATGACCCTTTCCGGAGTAAATCGACCCCCAGGAACCCAAAAAACACATGAAAAAGAGCGTCGGACCAACAGCAGAGAAATGAGGACGAAAATAATCAGTTTTTCGCCTGTAACTTCTCAGGCGTTAATCGCAGCGTATTGGGACTGCGCCCAATCAATTTCTCTCGCAAAATTACGTCGGAATGGTGCCTTAAAGAATTTATTGCAGCCCTTTTCAAAGTCGTCGAAATTTTCGCCAAAAATCCAAAGGGGTTAGCCTTAGTTTTTTCCTCATTTTCGGAGCCTTAAATTTTTCGTCTCGGAATCGATTTGTATGACCCTTTCCGGAGTAAATGGACCCCCAGGAACTCAAAAAACACATGAAAAAGAGCGTAGGACCAACAGCAGAGAAATGGGGACGAAAATATTCAGTTTTTCGCCTGTAACTTCTCAGGCGTTAATCGCAGCGTATTGGGACTGCGCCCAATCGATTTCTCTCGCAAAATTACGTCGGAATAGTGCCTTGAAGAATTTATTGCAGCCCTTTTCAAAGTCGTCGAAATTTTCGCCAAAAATCCAAAGGGGTTAGCCTTAGTTTTTTCCCCATTTTCGGAGCCGAAAATTTTTCGTCTCGAAATCGGTTGGTATGACCCTTTCCAGAGTAAATCGACCCCCAGGAACTCAAAAAACACATGATAACGAGCGTAGGACCAACAGCAGAGAAATGAGGACGAAAATAATCAGTTTTTCGCCTGTAACTTCTCAGGCGTTAATCGCAGCGTATTGGGACTGCGCCCAATCGATTTCTCTCGCAAAATTACGTCGGAATAGTGCCTTAAAGAATTTATTGCAGCCCTTTTCAAAGTCGTCGAAATTTTCGCCAAAAATCCAAAGGGGTTAGCCTTAGTTTTTTCCTCATTTTCGGAGCCGAAAATTTTTCGTCTCGGAATCGATTTGTATGACCCTTTCCGGAGTAAATCGACCCCCAGGAACTCAAAAAACACATGAAAAAGAGCGTCGGACCAACAGCAGAGAAATGAGGACGAAAATAATCAGTTTTTTGCCTGTAACTTCTCAGGCGTTAATCGCAGCGTATTGGGACTGCGCCCAATCGATTTCTCTCGCAAAATTACGCCGGAATAGTGCCTTAAAGAATTTATTGCAGCCCTTTCCAAAGTCGTCGAAATTTTCGGCAAAAATCCAAAGAGGTTAGCCTTAGTTTTTTCCTCATTTTCGGAGCCGAAAATTTTTCGTCTCGGAATCGATTTGTATGACCCTTTCCGGAGTAAATCGACCCCCAGGAACTCGAAAAACACATGAAAAAGAGCGTCGGACCAACAGCAGAGAAATGAGGACGAAAATAATCAGTTTTTTGCCTGTAACTTCTCAGGCGTTAATCGCAGCGTATTGGGACTGCGCCCAATCGATTTCTCTCGCAAAATTACGCCGGAATAGTGCCTTAAAGAATTTATTGCAGCCCTTTCCAAAGTCGTCGAAATTTTCGGCAAAAATCCAAAGAGGTTAGCCTTAGTTTTTTCCTCATTTTCGGAGCCGAAAATTTTTC